>NC_133560.1:6445727-7070727 GCF_048773025.1 Camelus bactrianus | reverse complement strand
ATCCATCGTTTACTGCCCTGGGATCCACCCACTCACAGCCAGTCCCTGCTGCCACCACCAGTACCACTTGGTACCACTGACACCATGGCCTAATCCATGCTGCCAGCATCTCGGGAAGCTTCTTCCCTCACCTCCCTCTTCACTCACCCCACAGACATTCGCTGAGTGCCTCCTGTTTCAGACGCTGTTCCGGGCAAGTGGGACACAGCCGTGAGAGCGGCAAGGATCCCTGTCCTGAGGAGCAGCCCTCCTAGGGAGGAGACAGCTGAGATACAGGAAGCGTGATAAACGGTACGTCCCCTGGAAGGCGCCAGTGCAAAGGAGCGGGAGAGGCGCAGGGCCGGGGAAGGGGCGCTGCCAGCGCTGGGGGCGGCGCAGACGGGGACGGCTCTACCCGCCGCTTTCAGGACTTATCCTCTGAGATGGGAGCTCTTGCAGGGTTTTGAGCAGAGAGAACATGGCCTGGCTCATATTTTAAAAGGATCACACTGTGTGGGGTGGCCATGGCAGTGACGTGGGGGAGAGGCGGTGGTGGCCCACAGCCGGTGGTGGCGGTGGAGCAGGTGGACGTGGTTGGATTCTGGATTGATTCTAAAGGAGGAGCCAAGAGGATTTCTCTAGACTGTGGAGTGTGAGAGACATGAGTTGAGGAAGATTTTGGCTTGAGCAACTCTGAAAAGATGTTGCCATCAACAGAAGTTGGCAGGTTTGCTGGAAGGATTAGGGGCTCAGCTTTGTACACGTGGCCCTTGGGGGCACCCCAACAGTTAGAAGTGGGGAGAAGAGAAGGAAGTCCCAGAAGCTGAGTGGAGGAGGGGCACTGAGGAAGAGGGCCCCACCACTGTGCCCATCCCTGCTGATGGCCACATGAGGCAAAAGCCGAGATCTGACGGCTGGACACCAACAGGAGGGGAGATGGCAGTGGGCATCTGGGGAGAGGGAAGGGGAGGAAGTGGACAGTCACAGCTTTCGGGGTGTTCTGCTGCAGATGGGAGCGAAGACACGGAGTAGTTGCTTTGGTGGCACGGAGTCCAGAGAGGGGTATTTCTTTCCAGTGTGAGGCACAGAAGCGTGTTTGCACAATGGGAGTCGTCAGCAGGGGGCGCAGATCCAACATGTTGGAAACCGGGCATTCCAGGAGCGACGTCCTGGAGGGGGTGAGAGGGACTGGCCCTGGCATCAGAGGCGGCACCGGGAGGTGGTACGTGGTGCTGCTTGGTGTGCAGACATGCAGGTGGGATTTACGGAAGTTCTCTTCCAATGGCTCCAACTGTGCCAGGGAAGGAGGAAGTGGGGCCATCAGCCATGAGTGATGGTGGCAGAAGAGGGTGGGAGGGGCTTCTGTGTGGGTATCAAGACCCTCAGGAGTTCACCCGAAGTGGTGCTGGAGACGGGGCTGGAGGCCCAGGAGAGGAAACCTCACTAGCAGCAAAGGGGACGTGCCTGGGATCAGAGGGGTTTCAAATATGCTGACCCATCCCCCTGCAGTCTCCCCTGGGAGGCCACATGCAGATCTGATCATGGCACTCCCATCCCCTGACCCTTTGCTTTCCCATTGTTCTTAGGATAGAGGCCCAAATCCGAAGCCCCATCCACACTGCGATCTGCCCCTGCCACCCCCCAACCCCTACCCGGCTCCATCTGAGCCTCTTGTACCACTGAGAAGAGAGTTATTATGAATAGAAGGTGGTGAGCAGGCTGGTGGTTATCAGGACAAAGTCAAGTTGGATTCATACCTCAGCATGAACCAGGATAAATTTCAGAAGAATCAAAGAATTATATGTTTAAGAAAAAAAAAATCACAAAAATCCTAGAGGAAAATATGGAAAAATTCCTTTCTAACTGTGGAGAGGGGCAAGCTTCCCCAACTTCAGTTCATAATCTCGAAACCATGACATAAAGTCTGACCCAACCATATAAAAACAAAAATGTCTGCGAGGCAGAAAGCACCGTCAGCAAAGTCCAAAGCCAGCATGGAAACATATTTCTAACTCATGTCACAAAGGCTAGATACCCTGACAAACAAGGCTCCTGCAGATCGACTCTACAAACATCAACAATCTTACAGAAAAATGGCCAAAAGAAATGAACAGCGAGTCCACAAGAAAAAACAGAGCCCTTAAGCACACGGGGAAAAAAGGGACTCTTCATTCACGATAAAAGAAAGGAGAGTTAAAACTACAATCATATCAGATTAGGAAAAGTGAAAAAATCCGATGACATCGTGTGAAGGGAAAGGTCACCACACACACAGGCTGAGCGAGGATAAACTGGTACACTCTCTACAGCTAGTGATGCTGACTAAGATGTCAGACGTTTGTGCCAATTGCCACACTGATCCTCCTGGAAATTTATTCCATAGATATATTAACAGATATACATGAGAAGACAGGTGTGTAAGGTTACTCTTTCCAGAACTGGTTGAGAGAGTAAAAACCTTTAGGAACAGCACAAGTGGAGCTGCTTAGAGAAAGGATGGATGCTTGTATAAATGCTTACCTAACTATTTACAACAGCCAAGATGTAGAAGCAACCTAAATGCCCATCGACAGAGGACTGGATAAAGAAGCTGTGGTATATTTATACAATGGAATACTACTCAGAGATAAAAAAGAATAAAATAATGCCATTTGCAGCAACATGGATGGACCTGGAGATCGTCATTCTAAGTGAAGTAAGCCAGAAAGAGAAAGAAAAATACCATATGAGATCACTCATATGTGGAATCCAAAAAAAAAAAAAAAAAAAAAGAAGGAAGAGGACACTAGTGAACTCATCTACAATACAGAAACAGACTCACAGACACAGTAAATAATCTTATAGTTACTGGGGGAAGGGGGTGGGAAGGTATAAATTTGGGAGTTTGAGATTTGCAAATGATAACCACTATATATAAAAATAGATAAAAAACCAAATTTTTCTGTGTAGCACAGGGAACTATATTCAATATCTTGTCATAACCTTCATGAAAAAGAATATGAAAACAAATATATGTATATATATGGATGACTGGGACATTATACTGTACACCAGAAATTGACACATTGTAACTGAGTATACTTCAATTTTAAAAAATGCTTATCTATGCAGCTGTGAAAAAGACTAAAGTACTTCTTTAGGTTCTGACATGGAGTACTCTCCCAGGCATATGGTTACATTTTTTTAAAAGGTGTGTTAACAGTGTGTTAATAGGCAGCCATTCGTGCTAAAAGAAATGGCTGGACTTTTGTTTGTGTGAATGTGGGACATCTCTGGGTGTGGACAGAAGGATGTGGCCAGCAGGTTGCTTCCAGGTAGGGGAATGGGGCAGTGGGAAGGCAGGAGTGGCAGGGAGAGACTGACTTTTCACCGTGGACCCTTTAATGCCGTCGGATACACGTGTGTGGCCACCAAGTCAGACAAGGCAATTAAGTTAACTTAAAAGTGGCTGTGCTTTTGTCTGGGCCTCCAGCTTTTGCTGCCTTCCCCTCACCTCCAAGCTCCCTCCAAGAAAGTTCAGACTGCGATGACCATTCTGGGCGCCTGGGGTCCTGAGAGTGGAGCCCGGAGCCTGGCGTGAGGTGCAGCTCAGGAGACGAAGGAGGGGCCCCGGAAGTCACCATCACTCACTCAGGGCTCATCCTGCACTGGGAACTCCGCCGTCTGCCCTCCCCAGCCACCTCATTTAACCCCTGCTGCTGCCTGACCAGCACATTTTACAGACGCGGAAACCAAGGGTCAAAAATGTTACCGTGCCCAGGGTCACGTCCTGCTCCGATCTGAGCAGAACCCCCTAGGCAGCCTTACTTCAAGCCTAACAAAGTGCAAACTATTTTGGCAGGAAGAGCTCTGACATTTACTGTGTCACCTGAGGTCCCTGGGAGGGAGCATGGCCTGTCTGAGGTCACCCAGCTAGTGGGAAGCAGCCCTGTGGGGCCCTAAACCCATGGCCCTGTGCACCGTCCCCAGAGGGCTGGCCAGAGTGGGAATGGCAGCATTCCAGAGGCTGATCCCATCACTGGTGGGACTGGATGCATGGAGCCCACCTGAGACTCCACCATGACTCACACCAACCCACCACCTCTCTTGGGCCCTGCTGACACCCGTCACCAGCCACCACTGCTTACCGCTGGCATCATCTTTACAGCCTCCTTCTGGGCACACCCATCCCACCAGCCAGAGGGGCCTTTAAAAAATGCCCACCCCTTCCCAGGGCTTCCCATTCAAGTGGAATAACGTGCAGACTCTTGGGGGCACAGCGGTCCCACGTGACCCTGCTCCTCCTGGTCCCTGTCACCCTCGGCCTGGCACTGGGCCCCCCTTGTCTCTCTCGGTGCCCCGAGGGGCCAGCTCTCTTTGGCCCCAGGACATTCACACCCGCCTTCCTGACCATCGCCCCCCTGGTTTCCATCACAGCTCCCTAGTATTTCCTTCCAAGCACTCATCACAGTCTTCACTTCTGAAATCTGTTTATTTGTGTTTCCGTTACTGTCTGTCAGCCCCAACAGCAAGGCAGCTCCCTGAGAGCTGGGACCCTGTGTGCCTGGCTCCCAGCCATCTCCCTCCGGCCCAAGCAGGGCCCAGCAGGCACGAGCACTCTGTGAACACGTGCTGGATGGATGAGAGGGCAGAAGGGCAGGAGCGCCGAGCTTCGCCGTACAGTCCTCCCTCGGTACCCTCGGGGGGATTGGTTCCACGGCCCCCCAAGGATATCAGAACCCAAGGATGTTCAAATCCCATGTATAAAATGGTTCTATTTGCACATACCCTACACACATCCTCCTGGATATTTTAAATCACTTCTAGATTACTTATAATACCTCACACACAAAGTCTACTGTACAGAGTTTCCGGTGTACAGCAAATTCAAGTTGTGCTTTTTGGAACTTTCTGGAAATTAAAAAAAAATTTCTGATAGATGGTTGGTTGAATCCACAGATGTGGAACCTGTGAATATGGGGGCCAATCGTACAGGGTTTGTGCTTGGGCTGCCCGAGGCTTCTAGAGATGCGCTCCATGGCCCATGGTGAGCTGGCCTGCCAAGAGCGGTGGGTGGGGAGGGGGATCCAGGGGTCCCTGCTTAGAAAGTGAGGTGGTCTTGTAATAACCTTTAATGAAAAAAAATATGAAAGCAAATATATGTATACATATGCATGACTAAAACATTACTCTGTACACCAGAAATTTATACATTGTAACTGACTACACTTCATTTAAAAAAAAAAAGTGAGCTGGGCTGCAGGGCTTCCGGGTGGCGGTCCCACCGCGGCCGGCCCCGTTCCACACACAGCTTTCAAACACGTGCTCCAGGGATTGGCTGGATCTGCTGCCTCTGCTGTCGGGAAAGCGGGAGCGATTAAATAAGAGCCAGATGACTTGGGAAATAGATAAAACGGGTTTGAGGGTTCAATGATTCTGTGGCCTCTTTAACTGAATTGATGTGGCCTGACAGGGACCGGGTTTCCCAAACTGGGGGCCACACCCTCTCAGCCCCGGAGGACAGGAGGGCACACGAGCTGCTTGTTGATGGGTGAGCAGAAGCGGGTGGAGGGTCTGGGGGCCCAGCACGCCCTCCTAGCGCTTTTAGTCCTGGGAGGACCATTTCTGAGGGTTTCCCGAAGGCCATATTCCTGGAGAAGCAAATTGGGAAGAGCCCTTCCCACAGCCTGGCAATTGCTCAGTGTGCACACCTGGAGGTGGCGAGGGCCGGGGTCTAGCCTGAGTGCCTGAGGCCGCTGGGGTCATCATAGCCACTGCTCACGGCCCACACCTGCTCTTCTGGGTGGTGCCTGGACCCCTGACTCCCACTCTGCCTGCTCCCTGCTCTGCCCAACAGGCCCTCCCCTCTGCCTCTCCCCTCTCAGCTGGCTCAGGTTATGGGGCTCTGCTTGACCCTAGGACACCCACCCGCCGTGAGGACAACCACCTTTGGCCACGCTTCTCTGGGGCTTCCCCTGGTGGGACAGAGTAGGCCCAGGGCTTTTATTTTATTTTCCTGATGGAGATACTGGGGATTGAACCCAGGACCTCACACATACTAAGCACGCGCTTTACTGCTGAGCTCTACCCCGCACCTGGCCCAGGGCTTTTAAACCGAGTTTGCAGGTGGATGAAGTAAGGCTTGGAGGTGGGCAAATGCAGAGCCAGGAACGAGTCGGTGAGTCGGGCACTTAGGCCACAGGGCCTGGATGTGATGAGGCCAATAGTGCCAGGGAGCGCTGAGGCCTCAGAGCCCGGCTCCCCAGCTGACGAGCTCTAAGTCTTCAGCCAGAGCCTGTCCTCTCTCGGCAAAGACTGCTTCTGGGAAACGTGGGGAGCACCGATCCCCTGCCTCTCCGGACTGCATGAGGATTGCATGAGACATTGTGTGTATATAAAGTGCTCGGGACAGCAGCAGCACAGAGCGGACACCAAAACCCAGTGCCGGCTGGAATTCCAGCACGCTCTCTCTTTGTTATGTGCACACACATTTGCACACTCCTACACAGACACGCACCCCTTAGATCACAGGGAGGAGAGAAACACAGAAGGAGGTTTTCCTTTCTTTGGCTTCATGTTGCTGAACAAACGCTGACTGCACAACAGCTTTGAAGAGTCTCCTTTGGAAATGGCAGCTCAGATGGGCCTCCAGTGTTTTGGCTGTGATGACATGTCAGGTACACGGCTGCAGCCCTGGAGTTCAGGGTCGAGCAGGCCAGCCTTGGCTTGGAGGTTTGCTCTGGCAGTTACCCTACTCAGACTCAGTGCAGGGCAGCGGCGGTGCTGATTAGAAGCCTCAGTGGAAAGTAAATACGTTGGATTAAAAAAAAAATGGTTCTACTGAGATGTAATTCATGTACCATGAAATTCACTTTTTAAAAGAGTATGTTTCAGGGATTTTTGGTATACTTGCAGAATCGCGTGGCCATCACCATTATGTAATTCTGTTTATCCTTCATTTTTTTTTTTTCTGGTTGGGGAAGGTAATTAGGTTTATTTTATTTTATTTATTTTTTAATGGAGATACTGGGTATTGAGCCCAGGACCTCATGCCTGCTAAGCACTCACTCTACCCCTGAGTTATACCCTCCTCCCCTGTTTATCAATCATTTCTGATAAACAGTCATCATTTCATTATCCCCTTCATTTTTGAAAGACAGTTTTGCTCGACGTAAGATTCTAGGTTGATGGTTCTTTTCTTTCAGTCCTTTGAAGAGGTCAGGCCATCCTAGTGCCTTCCGGCCTCCGTTGTTTCTGACAGGAAGTCAGCGGTTAATGTTACTGGGGTTCCCTTGTATGGATGAATCCTTTCTCTCCCGCTGCTTTCAAGAGTTCCTCCTTGTCTTTGACTTCCAGCATTTTACTGTGATGTGTCTGGATGTATATCTCTGCATTTATCTTATTTAGAGCTCACTGAGCTTCTTGGATATGTAGATTAATGTTTTCAGCAAATTTGAAAAGCTTTCAGCTATTGTTTCTTAAATTATTGTCTTGCTTCCTTTCATTTCATACTGAAGGAATCCCTTTAGTATTTCTGCTGCTAGAGATGAATTCTCTCCATTTTTTGTTCATCTGGACGTGTCTTAATTTCTCCTTTACTTTTCAAGTATAGCTTCCCTGGCTACAAATTTCTTTGTTGACCGTTTCTTCTTTTCTCATCACTTTGAATATGTCCCACCACCTTTTGGTTTTCATGGTTTGTGATGGGAAATCAGCTGTTAATCTTATCAAGGATCCCTCTTCTGTGATGAGGGAGCCATTGTTCTTTTGCTGCTTTCAAAGGTCTTTCTTCATTTTTTCCCTTTTGGTAATGTGGCTATGGTGCACTTAGGTTTATTCTACCTGAAATGTGTTAGGATTCTTGGATATACAATGTTTTCTTTATATTTGGGAAGATTTTGGCCATTATTTCTTCATATATTCCTTATGTCTCTTTCTCTTGTCCCCTGCTGAGGCCCCCGCTCTATGTATGTTGGCACACTTGATAGTGTCTCACAGATTTCTGAGACCCTCTTCATTTTTCTTCATTCTTTTTTCTCTTCCTTAGTCAGGATCATCTGAATTGACCTAACTTCAAATTTGCTGATCCTTTCTTCTGCCAGCCCAAATCTACTGTTGAGCCCCGTTAGTGATTTATTCATTTCAGTTACTGTACTTTATGGCTCAAGAACTTATTATTTGGCTCCTTTAAAAAAATACTTTCTATCTCTCTATTGATAGTCTCCATTTGGTGGTACATAATTCTTGTGCATCCCTTTAATTCTTTAGACGTGGTCTCCTTCAGTTCTTTGAACATATTTATAACATCCAACATAAAATCTGTGTCTGGTAAGTCCATCTGGGCTTCTCAATGATAGTTTTTATGGACCACCTTTTGTCCTTTTTAAATTGCCGTACTTTCTTGTATCTTTGTATGTCTCATAATTTTGTTAAAAACTGGGCATTAAAAATAATCTAATGTGGCTCCTTTGGAAATTACATACCCTTCCTCCTTTTCAGGATTTGCTGCTGTTGCTGTTTGTTCAGGGGCTTTTCTGGGCTAATTCTCTAAAGTGTGTACTCTTTGTCATGTGCAGCTGCTGAAGTCTCTGCTTGGGTTGTTTAATTGTCAGCTAGACAGAGTTTTTCTTTAATGCCTTGATCCAGTAAGTCTCCCACTCCATGCCAAGGTGCTCTTTGGGCGTGCTGGAACATAACTTCAGTGCTGCACCAGGTTACAACCCTGCCTTTGCCTTCATTTCCTGTTTAAGTGGAGCCTCAAGGTCAGCCTGAGATGACAGACTGGGGTTTTCTTAGGTCTTTCCCTGCACATCTTCTAGATTCCCAGGAATATGGTGGAGCATTTCAAAGCCCCTTTGGACAGCACATACCCTAGATCTTCATTTAAGTTTTTGTGTCAGCTTCTTGTTTGCTCCAACTGGCATTGCTACCTCAGGCAGCTGCAATATTAAACAATTGCTGCTGAGTGTTTTTGGCAAGCTCTCCGGGAATAGGGCTTTTCCCAGTGAGTGAGCTCTGCATCAGATCAAATAGAGACAAGTCTATAAAAAGTGGGCTTTTCCAGGGAGCTTACAGATAGTGATGGTTCTCAGGGAATGAGCACTTGGGGGCTTCAACCTTGTTCTGCCACCTCTGCGGCTGCTACTTTTCACAGGTGCCGTGATTATGAGGCTGATGGTTTTTAAGGCTACAGCGGGGCCAGGAGATGGGCAAGTTAAAATGCTACAAACCTCACCGTTTTCAGTAAGGTTCAGATATTTCTCTTGAATAAACATTTCTTAGGTTGTTACCAGATATTAATTTCCAGAATTCTGAAAAGGTCTTTTTCCTAGTGTTCTTGCTTTCGTGGAGGAGCAGATTTTCAGAAGTCCTTACTCTATCATTCCAGAAGTGCTTCTTCCAGTGGATTTTTAGAAACAGTTTCTTGGGGCCAGGGTGGATAAAAAACCCCCAGTACTAAAACTGCTGACCTAAGGCTGGCAGCCGTAGAGATCCGGGGAGCACCTCTGTTTGTCTCTGCAGGTTTAGTGCAAGCGTCAGCCAAGCAGCTTTTGACTGTTTTCATCCTTTGCTCTTCTAGCTTCTTAACGCTTTACCCTTCATTTGCTCATCAGTTCCTCTTTCTCTCTCTCTCCTTCCTTTCCTCCCCAATTCCTATAAACAAGCTTTTATTGACCATCTATTTAGTGCCTGGGGTTCAAGCACCTGCTCTGAGGAGCCCATGCTTTGGTGGAGAAGAACATGTTTGCAGAGCAGACCACCAGCCCTGCAGGAAGCACTGGGACAGAGGGAGGGATCGGGGGCTGTGGGCAGCAGGGGGACTGATGGATGCTCTTGGGGAAAGGGGGATCTGGAAAGAGAAAGGGTTCTGCCTAAGTTCCCTAGAAAGAGGATCCCAAGGCAGTGCTGGGCTTCCCTAGGGAATGGGCCAGTGGGGAGGTGAAAAATCCCTTCCATTATGACAGAGACACATAAACACTGTAGGACCTGTAAGGCATATTCCAGGCAAAGGCTCTCACTGGGAACAAGAGAGGACCCATCCCCACAGGCAGGCAGGGTCAGCTCTGTCTGCAGCTGTAGCAGCAGCAGCAGCAGCAGCAGCAGCAGGAAGCCATCTCGGCCAGATACTGTCCCACTGGGCAAAAAGAGCCTTTCTCCCCGGGGCACAGGAAGAGCCTGGTTTGTACAAGGGAAGGGCCCAAAGCCAGGAGGTGCATGTGTGTGCAACTATCTAGAAATAAACATGAGGCCCAGCCAAAGCTAAGCAGAGACGGACATCTGCTCTGTGCTACGCACACCCCTCTGTGACAGGCAGAGAGTCAGGCCACCGCGTGGGGACGGGCAGTGAAGGGGAGGAGCAGCTTGCCCGGCAGCTGACTTCAGGCCAGACACTGCTTCCTCCTGGAGCCTCAGTTTCCTTATCTGCAAAATGGGGCTAAGGACATACGCTTATCTTGCACAGGGCTCTGTGAGGATCACGTGAGATGAAGCACTTGAAGGGCCCAGAGCCGTGTCAGCGGCCCAGTAAGTCCTGGTCTGTCTTTGACTTTTAGACGTTTGTAAACTGGAGTCAAAATTCTATTGGGTTTTTGAGTAAGTTGAGCAATATTATACTTTGTCCTAAAAAAAGTCACTATGTATTCCTCATCTCCTTCCAGAAAAGACATCGGGAGCTTACAACGAAAGGCAATAAACCCTTTCACGAGGGCAGAAATGAGAACTGAGTGATGAAGAGCGTATCTGGTGGGCTGGCGTGCGGGGGGTGGTGATTACACACAAAATCCTTTGCAGCCAAACACAAAACAGCCTTCTGCTTCTGGAAGTCAAAGCAAACAGAGTACCATGAGAGGCGTATCCTGCCAGTGAACTCTGGGAGTTTATCTGGAAGGCTTCTATGTAAGGAACTAGATAGCGCGAGCACGTAGCGGAAGGTGGGGACGAGAGCCCATGCCAGTGCCAGGAGGAAGAGTCTGAGGCTTAGAGAGAACCTGTCCTGCCTCCCCAGGCCCAGTCTGCCTGGGTCCTCTTGGTGGTGGACCCCTCTGGCATCATCACCACGCCATCCTTGTGCAGTTGCTTTGGGCTGAGCGTGTGTGCATCCGGGCATTCCTTCATTCACTGCACTGTGCATTTATAGTCCCTGGATCCTGCCCTGCGCCAGGCTCTGGGCTGGGTGCTGAAGACTCGGGGTGACAGCCCCAGCCAGAGGGGCTGGAGAGGGCTTTTTGGGGGGAGATGCTTGAGCTAGACTTCAAGGACAAAGAGTCGTGACCTTCGGTAAGAGTCCAGGTGGAGGAGGAGACATTCTGGGCGGGGGAGGGCAGAAGAGCGCAGGCTCAGAGTGGGAGGGTCCTGGACCCCCACAATGAGGCTGGAGATGGGGGACATGGTGGGAAGGGTGGTGAGAGTGGCAGGAGGCTGTGCTGATGAAGACAGAGGAGGGGGCACAGGTCTGAGACCTCCTGGGGAAGAGACTGAGCAGGACTCTGCGTGGAAGTGGCGGGGGAGGGAGCAAAGATGACGGCCCGGTGTCTGCGCAGGGAAGGAGGTGGTTGGAGTCCCGTCCCTGCGGTGGGGAGCCAGGGGGGAGCAGGCGGGGGAGGTGCTGGGCTCAGTGGGGCCACGTCCAATCTCTGGGCCCAGAGATGACTTAGCTGGAGGAAGGGGAGCATTGCCAGCAGTATGGGGGCTCTGGAGCCACAGGGTTGGGAGGGAGGAGAAGAGACGGCCAAGGGCAGATCCACTTAAGAGGCAAGTGGGGTCCCATTGGGAAGGCAAACAAGAAGGGGTCCCACAGAGATGTGGGAGGAAACACAGAGGAATTCTGGGGGCATGGCCCGCGCGAAGGTCAGGAAGACAGACAGCAGCTCATGCCGGCCAGGCCATCGGGAGGTCAGTGGTAACCCGGGCCCCAAGGATGTGGGTGGAGTGACAGTAAGAGGAGCCTGGAGGGGCCGGGATGAGCGGGAGGCAAGGCAGAGGAGGAGACAGGAGCGGGGCAGGGGCGAGTGGCCTCTGAGGGAGCTTCACGGCGAGTCTGGAGAAAGGGCTGTGCAGAGAGAGTGCATTTTGGGGGAAATGAAGATGACCGGAGGGAGGGTGGGGCAAGAACAGGTGAGCCTGCGGTTTGTATGGGAGGAAGGTGACGGCTGCTGGTGGCTCTGCCAAGGGAAGGGCAGGCCAGGTCTGGGGAGGGGTGGGGACGCACAGGAGAACCGTCTTGTGCTGAAGGTCCCAGGGTAGCGACCGTGGGTGGTGGAATCACCATCAACGCCCACAAAGACAGGAGGCCACTTTGGAGGGGGAAACCAGGGATTAAATTTCTGAGGCCAATAATGAGATTTGAGGGGGTGGCCAAGGGCACAGTGGGGACTGTCATTGGGACTGTGACACTGGATTTGCGTCAAGAAGCCAAGAAAGGCAGCCCTGGACACTGCGGCTCTGGGGACAGTGGCTGGAATTGGAGGGGAGACAAGACCTGGGCCGGGACCAAGGGTCCTGAGTTACAGGGTGGTATGGGGGTTGGCGCCGCCAGCCCGGTCCCAGGTCAAGGGCAGACCTCCAGGCCTAGGCTCAGGAGCTAAGAAAACCCAGCACTCACCGGGATCGCCTCTTCTTCCAGGCTTGCCACGCCGTCCCGGGGGGCCTGGGCAGGAGAACAAGGAGGGGCTTGTTAAGAAGGGAAGCCAGGGGGCTCGGGCATAGCCTGCCTGCTGCTGGGCCCCCCACTCCCCACCACCCCCGTAACCGTGGCCTGGGGGAGCAGAGAGGAGCGGGAGAAAGCCCTGTCTCCTTCCTTCCCTCACCCCGGCTCCCCTGGAGAGCCCCCACCCCGTTGGCTGCATTCTCACCCCTCACTCATTCATCCATTTGTTCAACTATCCGTTCATTATTTCATTCACAAGTCCTTCCGCATTCATAAAGGTTTGCTGCTTGGAAACTCTTTTAAATAAAATTTTATTTATTTTTCTCTTAAACTTTTGGGGGGAAATAAGGTTTATTTATTTATTTTTATGGAGGTGCTGGGGATCGGACCCAGGAACTTGTGTATGCTGAGCATGTGCTCTACCAGAGCTACACCCTCCCCAACCCCTACCTAGGAAGTCTGGAGGCAGAAGAGTTTGCCGCTGAGAAATTTCAGACTTAAAAATAAGGCTGAGGGCGGGCATTCTCTTACGAAAGCCCTGACAAATGCTTTTTAACATTCACGTAAATAAAACTACAGAGACAACACGCCATAAAAAGACACTATCGCAGCATCTCAAATGCTTAAACTCGGTGCTGACAGGCTCAGTCCTACCCACCCAGCGTCCTTCTTGGCTCGGAGACCCATCGGCACCTCCCTCCCCTCCCCCACAGCCCCAGGGAGATGCTTATAAATTCCTCGTGATTTATCCCAGATAATGTGCACACTCACGCACATTCTTTTCGGTACCCAGCCCTCCATTCACACATTTGTATCTGAATCTTTCTTTTTATTTTATTTTATTTTTTAACTATTTTTATTGAGTTATAGTCATTTTACAATGTTGTGTCAAATTCCAGTGCAGAGCACGATTTTTCAGTTACACATGAACATACATATATTCATTGTCACATTCCTTTTCGCTGTGAGCTACCACAGTACCCTGTATATATTTCCCTGTGCTACACAGTATAACCTTGTTTATCTATTCTACATTTTGAAATCCCAGTCTATCCCTTTCCAACCCCCGCCCCCTTGGCAACCACAAGTTTGTATTCTATGTCTATGGGTCTGTTTCTGTTGTATCTGAATTTTTCTGAATCTGATGCAGAGCACCCTGCCCCCACCTTCTCCCCCTCGGCCCAAGTCAGCCCCCAGGACCTGAGTGACCTCAATGCTGAGGAGGGAGAGGGCTCTGGGTTATGGAACCGGGCTGCCCCCAACCCGAGCTCAGCCCTCACCCCCTCCCTCATCCCCCCGCCTCTCCTGGCGCTCGCTGCAAATGTCCCTGCAGCCCCCTTGCCTTCCCCTCTCTGCCTGCATCTTCACTCCCCCTCAGTCTAACTACCCCGCGATTCTTCCATCCAGTTTTCTCAGGGGCCAGAGGGGACGGCATGCAGAGGTGAGGTCGCAGGCACGAGACTGCAATTTTAAGTAGCATTTTACACCCCCCTCTCTCTATCCTGCTCCTCCTGGGTCGCCCGGCTCCAGGCTGAGCCTGGAGGCCACAGAGGAAGAGGCTGTGTCACAAGCACTGTCCTTTGCTATAAAAGTCAACCTTCAAACCCTCCAAAATACGTGGAACAACCACAGAGGTGAGGCAGAGGCTGCGGCAGGATGAGGTGCGTGCACGCGTGTGTGTGTTTCCCTTTATCATTCTCCTGGTTTTCAAGCCGGAGGTCAGGCCCATTTGCCTGACCTGGGGATTGGAGCAGGGCAGAAGAGCAGAAGCAGGCCCCGGTTAGCGGTGCCCCCCCGACTTTAGTTAAGGCAGCGTCCTGGATGGGGGAGATGGAGGAAGAGAGAGAGGAGAGGCTCACATGGATGGGGAGGGGGTGCTCAGTGCTATCTTAGGCTCTGAAACTTTTGTGGGTCCCGGGGGTGCGGTGAGAATGAGTTTCGTGCCTGCCTTATGGACACGGGGGCTTGAGGTCAGGACGGTTAAACAAAACTGAAAAATGAGAAACATGCTATTTCTTGTACTCCTGAGTTTGTAATTTAAAAATATTTTTTTCACTGTGGAATAAAACACACAGCATGCAATTCTCCATCTCGACCTTTTCTAGGTGTTCAGTACAGCAGTGTTAGCCTCACAGCTCTAGCGCTTTTCATCCTGTAAAATCTGAAACCATCCATCAAACAGCTCCCCCTCCCAGCCCCCACCCCCAGCCCCTGCGAAAAGCCATTTCAATTTCTGTTGCTAAGAGTCTGACTACTTTGGGTATCTCAGGTAAGTGGAATCACCCAGTATTTGTCTTTCCGTGACTGGTTTATTTCACGTAGCATAATGTCCTCAAAGTTCATCCACATTGCAGACCGGGACAGGATTTCCTTCTTTTTTAAGGCTGAATACTCCCAGCGTGGGGCAGGACCTGGCGGCATTTGTTGAGGGAAGAAGGAAGGAGGGAGAGTGTGCATGGGTGAGGAGGCCTTACGTCCCTGCGCCCCGTTTCCTGGCATTCTCTTTAAAAGGCTGTCAAATCTCACATGATCCACGGCTTAGAGGAGATGCAGGACTACCTGGTTTGATAGGAAAGCTGTTGACGTGAGGGTCACTTTCTGCCCTCCTTTCTCCCCGTGGCAGGAGACAGAGGTGGCGAGGCCTGCCGTGCTTGGCCAAACAGAGGCCCTGGGAGAGGGGGAGCCCTGGAGCTGAGCCCCACGCTGACCGCCAGGCTCCCTGTCCGCTGCTTTTGCAAACACAGAGAGGCCTGGCGCACGTGGTGCCTGGATGGTGGAACCTGCAGCGGGGAAAGGCAGGAAGGATGGCCCCTCCTCAGTTTCCAGATCAGCAGGTGCAGAGGGCCAGGCAACGGCAGCAGCTCTGCTTCAGCACCCACTAGGCGCCAGGCCAGCTTCTCACTCAGTGAACATGAACTTGGAACCCTCGGTGCTCCAGGCCTCCTGCGGCTCATCCCGGGAGCTCGTCTACTCCCTGCCTGGCCCTCTGAAGAAGGTACAGAGGAGGACCGTGCAGAGGAGGACTGTGCAGAGGAGAACTCCGAGGCTAAGTGGGACGAAAAGACTTACCCAAGGCCACACAGCTGGTGCCTTGGGAAGCCCTTCACCATCAGTTTGTGGTTCCTAAGGGGCAAGGATGGTTGTGCCAGGCATGCTGAACCCCCAGGCAGGCAGCCTTGACAATGGAAGGGGCGGCCCCCCGGGCAAGCAGCAGGGCACCCCAGGGGGAAGCTGGGCCAGCTGGCTGCAGTTAAGACATTCTCCAAACAAGCAAAGCCAGGTCCCCAGCCCAGGGTTTGCCCCAGAGCTTTCCGCTTGTTGGTTTTCTATGGTCGGAGAACATCTCCTGCTGCTGCACAGATGCAGACACTCAGGCTGTCCGGGGAGGTACCTGGGAGTCTGTCTTGATCGACCTGCCCAAGGATGCTGCTGGAAACACGGTCCCAGCTGGAGAGTCTGCCAGTGAAGAAGACCAGCTCAGACTGGTCTCCTTACCTCTGTGTGGCACCCATGCGGCTCTGGGTCAGAGGCTGGCAGCTGTGGGGACCCTGGTGTCTCACAGCAAAGCTTCCTTCCGGAGGCTGTAAGCAACAGGCATCAACCAGGCGGTGCTGGTGCAGGAGGGGAAGAGATATGACTGAAAGAGAGCTGTTCATCTGGAGCAAGTCACTCAACCTCTCTGAGCTTTAGGTGTCCAGTCCATGAGGATAAGAGTTCAGGGCTGACGGCGACCACCCCTGCCCTGCAGAATTGTTAAACAGAGGAGCTGGTAGCAGACACACCAGTATTGGGGCACAAAAGAGGGGCTGATTTAGTAACTGAGCAGGACCCTGTGGGGTTTTCTCAGGCCAGGCTTCTCCCCTTGTCCTCTGCTGCAGCTCCTCTCTGAAGCACCCAGATAGTAGTATCTCATGTGTATTTCCTGAGTTTTTCACATGCTTAAAACCACCACCAAAGGGAAGAAATTAACTACTCGATGATTGAGAGCACGTGGCCCCCAGACCTGGTGCCTAGGGTTTGATGGTGTTGACGCCCTGTTACCCCAACATCAGCCAATCAGAGGATCGTGCACGAGCTGATCACGTGCCCTGCGGTGGCACATGAACTTGCCTCTGGTAGCAGTTTGGGACCCCAAGAAATAACTGCCTAGGGGCCTCTGGGCCATCAGAGTCTGGGGACTTGATGTAAATGGGTTGTGCGCTTCCCAAGGTGGGGAGAGCCCCGGACATGGCAGCCGTATTTCAGTAGAGCTCAAGTGTGGTCCACGGGCAGGATTTGAGTCCCGATGTTGGCTGAGCCCTCAATTACACCCTGACCTTGAGCCCACGAGGGCAGGGCTGGTCTGGAGCTATTCCATGTCCCTCATCACTGTCTGTCTGTGGGCCTGGGGTTCAGGATGCAGAGGCTAAAGGGTCTGGTAATGAGATTTCTCGAAGAAATCTGGAGGTTTCAGGCCGAGCAGGGGCTGGCGGGGGCTCCAGCTTGCTGCTAAGTGACGTGGCTTGTGACAACCATCTGCACAGTAAGGATGTAACTCCACAGGGGGGACGATGTTTTTCTCAGGCACTGTTCAAGGCCAGACAAAAATGGAACCAGTTCTGACTCATAAAAGTCCCATCTCTGGTTGGACTGGAGAACTCATGTCACTGACCAACTCCAAAGGGGGCGTGAACCCTGACAGGCTCCTGGGAGGCCTGAGCAGAGATGACTTGGCTCTCAAAGTGGTGGTCTCCCCCAAGACTTCCCAGCACCTCCCTCCCCTGAGGACACCTCCCAGCAATGCCTGCCTTACTGCTGTCCTCACAACCCTGGGACAGTCTGTCCAGGCCCCTTCCTCTCCCTCTCCCCTGGCTCCACCTCCCCCGCCCCTGCCAGCCCCTAGGGCCAGGAGCTTTTGTGCAATTTATCTCCTTGAATCTCTATACAGTTCTGGAAAATGCTTTAAACCCTCTCCATTCTTTTCTCTCTAAAGACTGGGCAAACTAACGCTCAGAGAAGTCAAGAAAGGCTCCCAGATGCAACAGCAAAAGGTGGAATCAGCCCAAATGTCCATCGACGGGTGAATGGATAAACAAAATGTCTTCTCATACTTATGTGCGATGGGATATTATTCAGTCTTAAAAAGGAAGGGCATTCTGACACGTGCTCCAACATGGATGAACCTCGAAGACTTACACTAAGTGAAGTAAGCCAGTCACAAAAGGACAAACACTGAATAATTCTGCTTTTCCCAGGTACCTGGAGTGGTCAAATTCAGAGACAGAGTAGAATGGTGGTTGTCGGGGGCTTGGGCTGAGGGCTGGGGGGCTCGTTTTTAATGGGAACAGGGCTTCAGTTCTGCAAGATGGAAAGAGTTCTGCAGATGGCTGGTGGTGATGGTTGCACAGAATGTACTTAATACCACAGAATTATATACTTAAAAATGGTTAAAATGGCAAATTATAAGTTATGTGTATTTTACCATAATTAAAAAGAAAAGAAAAGAAAAGAAAAGGGTGCTCAGTGACCATGGGCCAGAGCGAGACCGTGAACTCAGGTTAGCCTGATGGAGACCACAGTGATGCTGCTGGCAGCGTGGCTAGTGACCACCACTGTGTATTTACTGAGAGCCGGGAACGGTGTGGTCACGGGGCACAGTGGAGTCCCCATGGGCACACAGCAAGGAGATGGTAGAACAGGGCTTTGCACTCAGGTCTGGGTGACTCCAGGACCTGTCCTCTGAACCCCTTGGTCACCGTGCTTAAGGCCAAGGTCTTCTTACCATCCCTGAATGTGTCCACAGCCTCCTGAGGCCTTCCCAGCTGGCCCCTCCCATGGGCACTGAAAGCCTTCTTTCCAGAACTCCAGAAAGGGAGTGGGGCGTCAGGTGGCTCCGAATCCCCCAGACCTTCAGCTTGGAGGTCCCTAAGATTGCCTGGGGCCCCAGGACCATTGTGGGGGTGTGCCTTGAGCAGAAAAGGCAGGGGAAGTCCCTGGACTTGAGCTCCCATGGCAGGATTATTAAAACATCTCCCTAGATCATTTTGTTTTACAAATTTCAGACCCACCTCAGAGCTGGAAACTGCCGCCCAGGAGTTTCTCCATGCTCATTTCCAGACTGGCCTAACAAAGCCCTCTGCCCCTTGTAGGAGGGACGCAGTGTGTCCTGTGGACGCCCCTGGGAGGGCCTGGGGGACAGGCACTCCTGGTGGGGACGCTGACACCAAGAGAGGCTGGCCAGCTGGCAGGCTGCTTGGGCCCCGGGGGGGTCATGTTGTCCTCCAGGAATTAAAATCACAGCCTCTTGCTTAGCAAATACAGCTCATTCCAAAGGCATTTATGTCCCCGCAGGCTCACCCTCCACCCTCCACCCTCCACCAGGCGGCAGGGAGCCCGACAGGCCTGCGCCCGGCTGCTTGTTGTAAAGCCCTGAATGAGCTCGGAGAAGCAATGCCACAGGTCGCTGGGGTTGTAAGGAGAATGTTTGTTTGGAACCAGGATGGCTGTCCAGGCTGGTGCAGACCCCCACTGCCCCAGTGAGCAGACCTGGAGAGCCTGCCTGAACACTGTGCCATTCAGTGAGCAAATGAACAGAACCCCATCTCGGGGTTGGGGAGCGGGGTGCCAGGGGCGGGCGGGCCCCCACCTCCCATTCACAGAGGGCCACCGACATTCTTCCCAAAGGACCTGACGGTTCTGGACAGCCACAGTGGCCCCCCGACAGTGTTTAACAAAAACAAGAGGGAGGTGGTACTGTTTACTGAGTGTTTAGCTTCCCCTTGGCGTACGTTTCAGTTCCATGGTCCTAACCCACGTGTTCCTCACATCAACCCTCGGAGGAAGGCGGTGATTATGTTCTCCATCTCATAGGTGGAGAAGCTGGGGCACAAAGGGATCAGCTGACCCCCCGCGGTCCTACAGCTGGTAGTGGGTGGGACCGTGCAGTGTGGACCCAGAGCACTGGCCTCCCAGCCCTGCCTTCGGCCTCCTGCGTGAGAAGCAGCTTGCGGAAAGTGACGGTTAGAAGAGTTGACAATTTTTATAACTACTTCTTGGAGTTAGTTACTGTTATTTACATATTTTTTAATATACCATGAACCACAAAATGGAAGGGGCCCAGAGATGGCTCTTAGAAGCCCATGAATTAGATACCTAAACAAAAGGCCACAGGCCGCCAGCACTGGGGCTGCCTCCAGCCTGCTTTTTTTTTTTAAGTTTCAGAGTTATTTATTTGTTTATTTTTAGCTGAAGTACAGTCAGTTACAACGTGCCCATTCCTGGGGTACAGCACAATGTTTCGGTCAGACATATACGCACATATATTCCTTTTCATCTCCATGATAGGTTACTGCAAGGTATTGACTAGAGCTCCCTGTGCTGTACGGTAGGACCCTGTGTTTCGGCCCGCGTTGGGCACGCCCTCCCCACGCCCTCCCCAGGCCTTGACGTTCCAGGCTGGGTCCTCCCCCCGAGTCGGGAGCAGCTGTAAGAAAGCATTTCAGATGGGATCAAGGAGCCCAGACCACGGCTGACACCAGCCCTGAGAGCATCTCCCAGGGGCCCCGGCGGGAGGGGCTCAGGTGAGGGGGGGTGCGGGGAGCCTAGGGGGCGGGCGGCTGAGCTGCGCTCGGCGTGCTGGGCACTTCTGCTGCATCTTTCATCCTGCCGGTAACTCTGAGGTGTGGCTGTGATTGGTCCACTGACAGAAAAGAAACTGAGGCCCAAGACGAGGTGACCTGTTCAAGTCAGAGCTCGTCGGGAGCCAGGAACTGGCCCGGGTTTGCCAGGGCTCTTGCGGCACCAGCGCCACCCTCCTACGTGCCTCCTTTTCGAAGAAACAGACTGTGATATAGACACCAGAGCTAAAAAGTGGAATGTTGCATCCAGAGGACCAGGAGAGACGCAGAACACTGATAGAGGGGATGAGGGTTGGAACGTCATCTCTAGGTCAAGGTGATAAGGCTCAGGGAAGGGCTTTCAGTAAAGGGCTTCTGTGTCTTGCAGTAGACATTTCAAGGGATTCCTTGAGGGGTCCTCGTGAGCGACAGATGTAAGGAGTTGTAAGGCACATGGGTACCGCGTTGGGGCGGCCCAGTAACAGGTCACTTCTTGGGCTTGGCAGAGCCCCCTCCCTGCAGCTCTTGGCTCAGGCAGCTGAAGGGTGGGCTGAGCAAATCTGCATTAAGAGAGAAAGTCTTAAAAAGTCCACAAACAATAAATGCTGAAGAAGGTGTGGAGAAAAGGGAACCCTCCTACACTGTTGGTGGGAATGCAGTTTGGTGCAGCCACTATGGAAAACAGTATGGAGAGTCCTCAAAAAACTAAAAATAGACTTACCATATGATCCAGCAATTCCACTTCTGGGCATATATCCCAAGGGAACTCTAATTCGAAAAGATGTGTGCACCCCAATGTTCACAGCAGCACTATTTACAATAGCCAAGACATGGAAACAGCCTAAATGTCCATCAACAGATGACTAAATAAAGAAGCTGTTGTACATTTATACAATGGAATACTACGCAGCCATAAAAAAGAATAAAATCATGCCATTTGCAGCAACATGGATGGACTCGAATATTGCACACTAAGTGAAGTAAGCCAGAAAGAGAAAGAAAAATACCATATGATATGATTTATATGTGGAATCTACACAATGACATAAAAGAACTTATTTACAAAATAGAAACAGACTCACAGACATAGAAGACAAACTTATGGTTACCAGCAGGGAGAAAGGGTGGGGAGGGATAAATTGGGAGTTCAGGATTTGCAGATACTAACTACTACATACAAAATAGATAAACAAGTTCATACTGTAGAGCACAGGGAACCATATGCAATACCTTGTAGTAGCCTATAATGAACGAGAATATGAAAAGGAATATATGTGTATATGTGTATATATATATATATATATATATACACACACACACACATAAATGAATCACTATGCTGTACACCAGAAGTTAACACAACACTGTAAATCAACTACACTTCAATTAAAAAAAAGAAAAAAGCATACTGTTTAGAATATTCTTTGCTAAAAAAAGAGTAAAAGCCCCTCAGAGGGACGAAGAGACCAGGGCCCTTCTCTCCCACACGGCTCCAGGCCGTGAATACATCTCTGAGGCCCCGATGGGCCAGCTGGCCTGGATTGGAAGGGGTGGGTGGGAAGGAGTCTAGAAAGGGGAGGACTTTCTTGGGCTCTTAAAAGGTGAAGGGAAGAGTCAGGTTAACCCGAATATGGAAGGAACTGGTGCCAGAGAGCTTGGGGTGGCTCTGTAGGGGCTCAGTCAGACCCAGATCTGTGCTGGTGCAAACTGGCTTCTCCCCAGAGCGTCTCATCTACTGGGATCCTGTTTCCTGTCGGAAAACAGGCTACAGAGAGGCACAGAGAAACCAGTGCAGCCCAGAGACACAGAGTTCCCCACCTCTCCATCCACCCCAAAGCCTTGATCACTGACATGTGGGCCAGTGCATCCCCTCAAACTCCACGAAGGCCAGGATTTATTGCTTTCAGAGAATGAAATGCTTTTTATTTTTTTTAAACTTAAAAGCTATTTATGTGAGCTTTGATTTCCATGAGAATTCCTGCTAACCTGCATGTTAAAAACCCAGTCAGAAGGTCCTAGAAAAGAGCAAGTGAGGCCTTCAGAGCACACAGACCAGCATGGTGGTGGATGGGACTTAGGAAGTATTGACCCTCAGCTTGTCCCACCAGCTCCAAGGTGACCTGACCCTACGGGCCCTGGACCTTGGCATCCAGGGTCCTCAGGACAGGAGAACAGAGCTCTGCTGAGGGAGGGGCATGCCAGCCCCCAGCAGGGCCCAGGGTGCTTTCACTTCTGCATCCAGGAAATGTGGGGAGGAAGTGGGCACTAGCGTGACCAGCCCTCCCAGTGTGCTCAGGACTGAGGGGTCTCCTGGGCCTTTCAGTGTTAAAACTGGAACAGTCCCCGGTGGGCTGGATGGTGGGTCACTCCAATGGGCAGCCTGTGAGGAAGGAGGCTCTCCACACTGCCCCATCTTCCACTGCTCCCCCTCACCCACCCCCCACCTCCACCTCCACCACAGGGCTTTCCTTCTGCTTCTCAAGCCTGCCGGGCCTGGTTCTACCTCAGGGCCTTTGCACCAGCTGTTCCCTCTGCCCGAGGCCCTCCTCACACCGTCTCTGCATGGCTAGCTCCTTGTTGAGCTTCCTGGGTGCCTTCACTGACCCCCTTCCCCTGGCAGCCACCAATCTCTTTTCTGTCTCTATGAATTTGCCCACTCTAGGGACCTCATATGAGTGGAATCATACAGTATTTATCCTTTGGTGTCTGGCTTATCCCAGTATAATGTCTTCACATTTCACCTATGTTGTAGCATTGCTATAGACTGATTGTTTATGTCCTCCCAGAATTCACATATCAAAATCCAGACTCTCAATGTGATGGTATTCGGAGGTGTGCCCCACCTCCTAATACCTTTGGGAGGTGCTGAGGTCATGTGGGTGGAGCTCTCGTGAATGGGATTAGTGCCCTTACAAAGGAGACCCTGGAGAGCTCCCTCATCCCTTCTGCCGTGTGAGGATACAAGACGATGGCTGTCTACGAACCGGAAGCAGGCTCTCACCAGACACCACCTCAGCTGGTGCCTTGATCTTGGACTTCCCGCTCTCTGGAACTGTGAGAAATAAGTATTTGCTATTTGAGGCACTCGGTCTATGGTATCTTTGTTAGAGCAGCCTGAAAAGACTAAAACAAGCACGCAGCACTTCAGTGCTCTTTACGGCTGAATAGCCTTCCATTGTATGCACAGACTGCATTTTGCTTATCCATTCTTCTGGTGATGGACGCTTGGGCTGTTTGCACCTTCCCTGGTGCTGCAGTGAATGCTGGTGTACCAGCAGCTCTCGGAGTCCCTCCTTGCTGGGTTGCATGGTGACTCTGTTTAGCTGGGCAGCGTTCTTTATTCCTAGCAGAAGAGGGACTCATCCTGTGCCTGACATCCCTCTGCATTCCCGGCCCTCTTGGGAGAAGCTGGCCTTATCTCTCTGGGATCAGGGGCCCTGCCCTGCCGGCCACCTTTCTGAGCAGCTCTGGAAGGGCATGAAGCTCACAAGGGTGATTTTGTCCCTTGTCCCTTTGTAAACAAGACAGACAGGAGCCCTACCATCACAAAGCCTGTGTTCTAAAGAGGAAAGATCGCATTTGCATCTTAGAAAGTCTGCTTTCACTGGCACAGCCCGGAGCAAGCCGTTTCCTGCCTTGGAGCTTCCGTCTCCTCACCTTTGGACTGGAGGTGGTGACCTCGGTTCTCAAGGTCGTTTGAGGTGAGCTAAGATAACACATGACCTTGAACCTCTCAGACCCTCAGCTTCCTAGGCCTCAAATGGGAATGTGAATACCTCATCTTCAGTCTGTCACTCAGGTTGTCATCCCTGAAACATCCACAGGACGCCCTGCAGGCACTGGGGACGCCGTGATGGACCAGGCCTGGGTCCCATATCCGGGTTCTGAGGCCCAGCGACTCCTGCCCCTTGAGGCGTTAACCACAACCCAGTGTGACATGCTGGGGACTGGCCTTGCCACCAGTGGGACCACCCCACAACATGCTCTCCCTGAAAGCTCAGGTGTCCTTACACCCTCACCGTGCCTGGAAACTGGCCTCTCCAGGAACTGCTTACCTGTCCCGGCCTCCCCACAGCTGTCTGGAGTGGAAGGAGGCTGGGCAGGGCGGAGGGTGGCTCCCTGGCTGGCTGGGGGTGGACCACGTCGGGTGCGTGTGGCACTGCCTGAGTGGGGAGGCACCGGTGGGCAGGGGCCTGCGGCCTGGGGCAGCTGTGTGCGGCCGTCAGCACTCCTAGGCTCACCTGGCCCCTGAGGTCCCTGCCTATGGGGACACTGGGGACTGCCTGGGGCCATCTCCCATCTATTCAGATGCCATAGCCTGGTCTCCAGACACAGGTGGCTCCTTTTGTTCCCCCCTAGATCCTGTGCTGCTCCGGCTGGGGCTGGCCTCATCTGGAGGTGGCTGCTGAGTCAGGGACGGATGTGGGGGCACCTGGGAGTCCCTGCTGACAGCGGCTGCTCCTGTCTGCAGGCCCCAGGTCCTGCCTATGGCTAGAGGTCAGGCTTCTGCCATGGGGAGATGTCCCCGTTGCTTCACGGTTCCCAGAGCTCTGGACGGGCGTCCTGGGATGCTGTGGGAGGCAAGGAAGGCAGCGTCGGCTTGTGGACCTGCCACATGCCCGGCTTTGTGCTGGGAGCTCTATGGATGTTCGCTTGTCTACTCTGCTCAGCACCCCTGCCAGGGAGGTGGAACCTGCCTTGCCCTGCAAATGAGGCAGAAGAGGCTCAGAAAGAAGGGACTTGTCCCACATCACACACCTGGTGTGTGGAAGAGCGGGGATTCAAACCCTGCTATGCCAATTCCAAAGCATTTGTCTACTTCTTTTCTTTTCTTTTTTTTGTAAAGAGAAAGAACTGGGGGCTGCCTGGGACTCCTCCTCTCTACCCAGATGCCATCGTCTGGCCAGAGGCCCCTGGATGTCCCCAGACACGAGCAGCTCCTTTCCCGTGCCCTAGGTCCTGTGCCACTCTCCAACGTGCTCAGGGCTGCTCGCCCCCCTACCCCAGTTTCAAAATCAGTGGGGCTGGGGTGACCCGAATATTTGCAGTTTTCCCAGGGGCTGTTGCTGCTGCTGGTCCAGGAAACACATTCAAGAATTGATTTCTTGTTTCTTTCTCTCCTTAAGTACTGTTTTTTTTTCTTACAAAAGATTTCAAGCCTCATGTACTTTTCATGTTGCCTTCTGTGTGCTCAGCGGGTGGGAGGTTGGAGCCAAGTTGTGAGATTACGAAACCCAGGGACACCAGTTTTGAGATCATAAACCACCCGCAATAATTTCTACCACCACCACCACCGCTACCACCACCACCACCACTGCTGCCCTAGGACTTCTGCAGTGCACACTTAGAGTTTGCCGTCTGCCAGGTGTTCTGAGCTCTGTCATGTCAATCCTCCTATAATTTTCACAGCCACCTGACATCTCATTCTGTAGAGGAGGAAACTGGACTCAGAGTGGGCAAGTCTCTGGCTTGAGGTCACACAGCATCAGTGGCAAGGTGAGGATTCGACCAGGTGGTCTGGTGCCAGAGCTCATGCTCTGAGCCACAGGCTATTCTGCCTCAGGATTAGATGAGATGGGACAGAAGCCCCTCAGCAGTTCTAGTGGAAACGGGCTGGAAATGGCTGAAACCAAAGTCTTTACCGCCCCCACCCCCAGTTCTCCATCTGAATTCCCCATCTCTGGGAACAGCATCACCATCCACCCAGCAGCCCCCTGGAATGTGGGTGGATCCATCCCATCGACACTTCCTGGGCACCCGCTCCAATACAAGAGGTCAAAGGCCACTGGCTGACCGGGCCTCAGCCCTGTCCTGGCATTTTACGTGCATTACTGTGGACCAAACAGCAACCTCAGGCGGCGGGTCCCATTATCCCCATTTTACAGATGTAGAGCTGTGGCACCATGAGGTTGAGGAACACACCCCAAATCAGAGTCAGAAGAGAAGGAGCCAGAGCCTGCCCCTCCGTGTTCCCACCAAGTCCAGTCCCAGCATCCCTCCCTGGGTCGATGGTCACAGCCTCATCCTGGCGCCCTGTTTCCCCTCATTCTCTACCCCACAGTCAGCACGGTCCTTCTAAACCACACATCCTTACATGCCACTGCCTTTAAAGCCTTGCACAGGCCCCCCCGACCTTGGCCCGCAGCCTGAGCTCTTTGGCCAATGCCCTTCCGGGATGTCCGTCTTTGGCCTGCTCTGCCCACCCCCTGCTTGTCCCGGCCTGCCGTTTGCCAGAACACCTGGCCCCTGAGCTGGGCTGCTTGTGTCTCCAGTGTCCTTTCCCCCATTACTTGCCAGAGTAACTCCTACTCATCCTTCAAGACCCAGCTAACACGTGGGCCCTCCTCTGGGGAGCCTTCCCGGCTGCCCACTCCTGGGCTAGGGGCATTTACTTGCTTCAGGACTTGGTGCACTGGGATGGAACAGTCTGCCCATCTGTCTCTCCCTCTCTTAGACTGTGTGGCCCACAAAGTGGGGACCACATCCAAGTTGCCTTGGTCCTCCGAGAGCCTGGCCCTGGCTCAGGCCAAATCCAGGTAGACTGGACTAAGGTGGATGGCCACCAGTGGCCATGCAGAGAGACTCTGGACTCCAGGACGTCCACCAGTGGCTTGTCTCTGAGTCTGATCTTTGCTGGGCATTGGGAAAGGAGAGGATGGGATTTTTTTTTCTCCTTTATAGGCTGAGCACCTGCGCCTGACCCGCCTCCGCCCACCAGGGTGGGAAAATGCCCGCTGGCGAACCAAGGGCAAGCTGCCACGGTCTTTCTAGCCGGTGCTGTTGGAAACCACTGGGGACAGATCTAGCCCTAAGAAAACTGCTCTCAGCTGCTCTCCGGGGAGAGCCCTGGGCCCCAGATAATTAGCCGCATGTGTGTGGGAGACAGGCCCGTTTTTTTCCCAAGGATTTATGAGAAAGGGGAGTATTCTCATTGACCTCCCCTTCAGGAAGGGCCAGGACCCCTTGCCGAGCGCTCCATCAACAGCAGAGCACACATGCTCGCGGCGAGCCGCTTGCCATCAGCGCGCCCAGCATATGGTTCTCGTCTCGTACGCATTTTAGCCCTCGCTTTGGGGACTGTATGTGTTTCTGCGGGTCCCTAAACACAGCTCCGAATGGAGCACTTAGAACCTACCCTCATGAAAGCCGTCACTGCTCTTTCTAAACATACTTAGAAGTGGATTCAAAGTTTATTTACAGAAATTTTTTTTTTTTTTAGTAGACAGAAAGAGTGTTTGTGAATTCTTTTTCCCAACCCCTCCCCCTGGGGACCTTGGGAAAAACTTCAGCTCACAGACCTGACACCCTCCGAGGAGGCCGTGAACGTGGGAACACAGGCCGTCTGTCCTCTCAGGCGCTTCTCCAGTTCTTCTTTGGTTTATTCACCTGTTATGATGTTTTTCTCTCCGTCTCACTTTCTCTTTCTCCCCTTCTACTCGTGTGCTCTCACCTCATCCACTCGTCCATGTATCCCTCTGTAGAAACACTACTCACTACAGAGTTTTGAGTGAATGAAAGACTATATTCATCCAGACTATCAAACATCCACCTAACATATTTACTCATCCATTCACCCAACAACAGATAATAGATAACAATCAATCTTTGTTCATTCATCCTTTTGTTCACTCATCCACCCATCCATCCACTCACCCATCCACCCATCCACTCATCCATCCATCTATCCACCCACTCATCCATCCATCCATCATCCATCCACTCATCCATCTATCCACCCATCCATCCACTCACTCACCCATCCATCTATCGATCCATCTGTCCATCCATTCGACATTAACCCACTCTGTGCCAGATCCTGGGGATTACATGTGGTTCTTGTTCTTGAGCAGCTCACAAGGAGCTGGGGGATGACAGACAAACAGCCAATTACAGCACAGTGTGGGAAATGATCTTAGAGAGATGTACAGGTGCTCCAGGGGCGTGGGGAAGGGGCATGGATGCCTGGGGACAGTTCTGGTACAGAAGGGGAGACAGAGCCATCCACAGAAGGAAAACCTGCCTGCCCTCCTTGTCTCCCAGAACCGATGGGGCAGCAGCTTGAGGTGAGTAGACTCAGCTCCTCTAAAGCCTGAAATTCCACCTCTGCCTTGCAAGCATTATCTGTCAGAAATAACCTTGACCGGGCTCCCTCAGATCTGTCACTCTCTAGTGGCCCCTACAGCAATCCTGCATCTCCATTCTGCAGAGGACAAACTGGGCTCAGGAGAGGGCAGATAATAAACAGGAGAGCGTCCATATCAGAGTTTGAAGTCTGGATGCTGGTCCCTGTCGCCTGCTGCCGCCGTTGTCCAGGGGGTGGCCCTCAGGACAGCACCAGCCGCTGGCCTATCTGCTCCCACTCTGAAGGCTTCCAGGGCGCTCGGGACCTGGGCCTGACTGCTTGGAGTCAGGGCTCTCCCTGCACCCCAGTGTCCCAGAGCTAACCAGACGTCCCTGGCAGATGAGTTGTGATCCCTCTCCGGGAAGCAGGGTGCTCACCGGACTTCCCCAAAACCCAGGTATTTCAGCTCCTCCCTTCTCCTGGCCCCGGGCCAAGGGAGCTGAGACCAAGGACCTTGCTTGCAGGCCCTGCCTGTTAAATTCCAGGCTCTGGAACCTGCAGAGAGTGGCCGTGGTTCTTTCTACAAGCACTATGGGAGCTGGACTGACTGACCCTGCCCTGCCCGGGTGAGGATGGTAGGGCAGTCCATCAGTCCCCTCTGGCTGAGGGTTTCTCCATCATCACAGGGAGGGGCTGGGGTCATGTTTCATGCCTCCCTCTTTCACTCAATTACAAGTCCTGCCTCTGGTCTCCATAATCCCTGTCAAAGAGGCCCTGTCAGCCCCACTGCCTTCGACCGACTGCAGCAGCCTCCTCTGGGCCTCCCTTCCCCCAGGCTTGCTTCTCCCATCCAACCTCTTCCCTGGTCTCCCCATCCAAGGCTCCTTTCTAAACCTGGTTATGCCACTCTTCCCAAAGAGAACAAAATCAAAGCCCGTAGCCCCTTCCTTTAGCTCAGAAGCAGGATGGGTTCAAATCCTGCTCTCTCACATACTATCCACCTGAGCTTGGGTAACTCCATGGTGCTGGACCTCCGTTCTCCCATCTGTAAAATGGACATATGAATACCTTTCTCACAAAGCAATTTTTGTTAGAATTATGGCTGCCACGTAAAGTAAAGCCTTTTCCCAAAAGGAAGGAGTCACCTTTATATTCAAATCTTCAAGGAAGTCTTTCATTTTATGTGGAGCATGTTCAATTGATTTATTCAAAAAAATATAACAGCGAAGTACCGTTTGGTGAAAACACACAACCTAAACCAATCCTAATCAACATTAGGTCTGGATGCTGACAGAGGTAACCCAAGGGATCTATTTTAAAAAAAAGGATCCAGGTAGTTATGGATGGGAGATGGATGTATCCATTTATCTCTACTACTTCCAGAAACCTGAGCTCCAAGGGCAGAGAGGTCAGGAGAGGAAACATCAGTGATGACATTCAGGAAGCTGGGAAGTAGACAAATAAGAAATTACTGCCTGTGCAGAAACGGGACAGCCAACATTTTAAGGCAACAACGGGGAAACTTCAAGAGCAAACCAACCTGCAAGGCAGAACATCCAAAGTCTGGGAATTGGCGGGATCAGGTACCTAACGATCTGGAACCCAGACCAGGATCTCAAGCTGTGGTCCATGGGCCAAATCTTACTTGACATCTATTTTTGTAAATAAAGCTTTATTAGGACATGGCTATGTCCATTTGTTCATGAACTGTCTATGGCAGCTTCTACGCGCCAAAGGCAGAGCTGAGTAGTTGCAATGGAGATGGTATTGGCCTCTGGTCTGGACAGTTGCCCTTCTTCCAACTGGGCACCAGCCTAGGGGTTTATTTTCCAGAAAGAGAAAAGCAGAGTCCCTAGCGCATGCAGGACACCAGGCACAGACGAGGGAGGAGTACCATTTGGTGAAAGTTCACACAGGGAATATGGAGGCCCACAGATCTCTTCTTCTCAACATGGCTCCCTTCCTTCGCTGCCAGGTGGGAGGCGGGAAGGTTCTTCCCAGGGAATCTGATGAGCTGAGGAGAAAGACCCAGCTGGCTCACGCCACTGCGGAGCCACACTGAAGCTCCACCTGTGTCTGCGAGCTGCCAGTCTGCTTTTCAGCCTGCAGTCTGAAAAACAAGCCAAAGGTGCTGGACATTTCAGGGAGACTCTTATGTGAAAGAGAGAGGACAAAACAAATGGAGAAAAGTAACTCAGAGGAGACAGGCTTTCAAAAACAAAAAAACTTTTTTAAAACTCCATAATTAATATGCTCAGAGATAATGGTGGCTATTATACCCATGAAACAAGATCAGGATGCTATTAAGAGGGAATAGTCAGAGAATATTTGCACAAACATTCTTTCAGATTAAAAACATGATAGCAAAGATTAAAATTCCATTAGAACTAGCGCTGTGAGAGAAAGTTTGAGGGAGGTCTCCGGGAGAGGAGAGCAAGACAAACTGATGCAGGTAACTGGAAAAAAGAGATAACAAAATCAGTCCAGGAAATCATGATCAGACCGAGGACTGTCCCCCCCTCCCTGCCCCTCCATGGGAAAAAAAAAATAAAAACCTTCAGAAAGAGAGAACAGAGAAATTTGGAGGAGAAATTGTTTTAAAAATTTAAGAAATTTGGTTTTCTGAGAGTCCAGCTCAGTGGAAAAAAAAAAACCAGGCCTTGCTAAGGCACTTCATATTGAAATTTCAGAGCACAGGGATTAAAGAGAAGATTCCAAAAATGTCCAAAGAGAAAATATAGCAGGTTTCATGCAAAGGGTTGAAAAAAAGGGAAGGCTTTGGACTTCTAATAGATAATGCCTAAAACTCAACTATCAAGAAGTTGCAGGATATTCATGTTATTTAGAGGAAGGTGATAATTACCAAGAAAACGCCCACTATTTGTCAGGTGCTGTACCAGGAACTGGGATAAAATGCGAGTAAGATACAGGACCTCCACTATCATTACAGACTAGCAGGGGAGACAGGCAGTGGCCCGATAATGTACCAAATTACAAACTGTTAAGTGCTATGAAGGAAAAGTACGGGGATCTCTTACAGAATGTGGCAGGTGAACGCGACCTGGTCTGGAAGGTCTGGGTTTCCCTGAGAAACCTATGCTTGAGACGAGGCCAGCCAGATGCCTGGAGCTAACTGGGCAGAGGGGAGGGTGTTCCAGGCAGGAGGAACCACAAGTGCAAAGGCTCTGCGGTGAGAGGAGGTGGCAGGGCCCCAACCCTCATCAGAATCACCTGAAGGGATCTCAGAACAGATGGCTGGTCTCACCCTCATGAGTCTCTGATTTAGTAAGTTTGGGGATTTGCGATTCAAATAATTCCCAGATGATTTTGATGCTGTTGGTCCAGAACCACAGTTTGAGAAGCCCTGACCTGAATGTCTGCAGAGCCCAATCGTTAAGGAATTTGTAGTTCATCTTTCAGGCTAGTGGTTCTCAAACAGAATAATCGGGGCACTGGTTGCAAATTTCCAGCTCCCTCTCCCTGCTCCTTGGGCTGGGCAGGGCCTGACAAGGTGTGCTGACTCGGATGCCCATGGTCCCAGAGGCCGCTGGAGGGCTGGGAGCCGGGAAACGGGCAGACGCCTCTGGCAGTAAAGCGGCAGGGAGGTGGCGGGCCTCACCAACCCAGGTCAGGGACTGGCGGCGGACGGGGCAGGACTGAGGGCTACCCAAAACTGAAGAGCCTGTAGGGTCCTGGCCAGCCCAGCGGCTCTTGCCTTGGGGGTCCTGGATCAGATTTCAGGTTCCTCAGCCAACGAGCACTGTCAGGCAGAAAGCCCTTCTCCAGGTGGCCAATTTCAGGTTTCAGGCGTCAGCTGGATTTTCTGCTCCGAGTCCCCTGCAACCTCCGAAAGTTCACTGCCAAATTGATTTCCAAATTTTGTAAGACAAATGTATTCCCAGGTGAAAACGTCTGTATCTGATTTCTTCTGCGGATGACCCAGCCACGGTGGAAAGTTGCTGTGTTTGACTTTAGACTCCACCAGAGGCAGCTTCCGTTTCTCAGACAACTGACGAAGCCTCAGTTCCAACCGTATCCCATCAGATGGAGTGGGCCAGCCTTGGCCTCCCTAAGGCCCCAGCCCAGGCTCCTGCCAGCAAGGCAGAGTCGATTCCAGACCCTACAAAGCGCTCAAGCCTCCTCACTCCCCACTGGGAGAGGCCTGCTGTTTCTTGACCAGAATAAGAGCAAGCAAAAGTCCCAAAAGACCCCACACATAAGGCCCTTATCGGCCCTGCATCACGCCTGCCTCTCTGGGACCCTCCCCGGGCAGTCTCAGTCCGGCCACGTTTGGACACAGGATGGGGCTCAAATGAAAGGTAATTCACAGCTGCCCATGTGACATGGCGCCATTGGTAGAAAGTCCCAGGAACTGGGGCCCTGGGCTGGCTGTAGGCTTCTGGGGGACTCTTGGGACCTGTGTATTGTATTGGTGGTGGTGGGGGCTATGGGAGAAGGGCCTAGAGACTCTTGCCTTCCTGCCCATTTTCAAAGTCCCATGCCATTTATGAAGTACCATCTCCACCCCCCTATCCTGCCCCCAAACATACTGTATTTTTTATTTTAAAAATTTTTTTATTGATGTGTGGTTGATCTACAATGTTAGTTTCAGGTGTACAGGAAAGTGATTCAGGTGTACATATACATACATATATATATATATATTTTCCAGATTCAATTCTATTATAAGCTATTACAAGAAACTGAACATAGTTCCCTGTGCTATACAGTAAGTCCTTGTTGTTTATTTATTTTATACATAGTGGTATGTATGTTAATCCCAGACTCCCAATTTATCCCTCTCCCACTATTTCCCCTTTGGTAACCATAGTTTGTTTTCTATGAGTCTGTTTTGGGGTTGTAAATAGAATTTGTATCTTTTTTTTTTTTAGATTCCACATATAAGTGATACCACATGATATTTGTCTTTGTCTGATTTACTTCACTCAGTATGATAATCTCTAGGTCCATCCATGTTGCTGCGAATGGCATTAGTTCATTTTTTTTGTGGCTGAGTAGTGTTCCATTGCATATTTTCACCACATCTTTTTTATCCAGTCATCTGTCAATGGACCTTTAGGCTGCTTCTATGTCTTGGCTATTGTAATAGTGCTGCTGTGAACATTGGGGAGCATGTGTCTTTTTGAATTAGAGTTTTCTCTGGATGTATGCCCAGAAACGGAATTGCTGGATCATATGGTTACTCTATTTTCAGTTTTTTAAGGAACCTCCATACTGTTTTCCATGTTTCTCTGTGAGCTTTGACCTCCTTCGGTTTCTTCAATCCTCAGAGCAGCCCCATGCAGCAGTATTCCCGCCTTCTGTGTGACTCAGGGCACGGCCTTCTGCTCAAGGGCACCAGACCTCCCCCGGAACCCAGGTCGAGCCCCGCCACCTTGCCCTGGCCTACGCCACGTCGCCGGACCTGTCCCGTGGCTACATCTCTGACCTCACCGCAAGTGCCCGCGTCCTGGTTAACCACACAGACCTTCTTCCTGCTGGAATGTAAGCTCCCTGACAGGCTAGGGCCTGTCTATCTTATTTCCTAGTGCTTGGCGTCTGAACTGGAGCTCAGAAATATTATGCAAATGAACGGTGAAAACCAAGGTCCATGGAGAAGTGACTGGCCCCACATCACAAGCTGTCGCAGCTGGCACTGGCCTGGCTGTCACAGCGCCTTCCCTGCTGCTCCCTTTCCTGGGCTGAGGTACTGGCTTGGCCAGCCTGAGGTGGCTCTGTGTGGGCCGTGGACTCTGATGAATGTTTCCTGCTCCAAAGAACCTCCTGGAAGGCAGAGATGCTGCATCTGGGCTTATCCTGCAGAGACAGCTGCAGAGCCTAACCAGGTAGCCAGTGCAATAGTCTCAGGGGTTGGGGGAGAGGCTTTGAAGCCAAATAGACCGAGGCTGACTCCCAGCCTGGCCACTCACTGGGTGAGTGGCCCTGGGCAGGTCACCTAATGTCCCCGAGGCTCGGTTTCCTGGTCTATAAACCCGGAATCACCGGGCATTTACCTTCTCGGCTTGTGCAGCTTACGTGAGACCCCACAGGCCCGGCTCCTGGGGCCTACCAGGGGCTGAGGCAAGGAACTCACAATCCAGGTTGAGCCCCCAGGGCTGTCTGGGTAAATGACCCGCAGAGAATCAGTGGTCCTCAGAGCAGACGATGGTGCCACATTGGGCCGGGTCCTTCGGGGAGGGCTCTGAGGACAGAGACAGCCACTGTCAGGAGGGTGGGGTGGGCACACATGCCACAAGCCCAGGAGTGTGGACACATACACTTGGCTTCTCAAATTCAGGCAGAGCTGGGACACCTCCATGGTTTTTCATCTCTTAATCCCGTCTGTTATCAGCTGTTGGGAAATAGCCCAGCCCTGTCTCCAAGCTGGCAGAGGCTTCCTCTGAATTCCACGGAGAGAACAAAGGGTTTTGAAGGGGCAACACAGCTGCCCAGACTGGCAGCCCAGGCGGCTGGCTGGGAGGAGGGCACGGGAAAGCCGAGCAAAGACACTTGGCCAGGAGGCTGACCAGCTGGCCTGCCAGGGACCACTCCAGGCCCTGGGCATCGGGGGGCAGGAGGGGGGTGTCTTCTCTTTGAGGAGTGCCCCTGTGTTTAGGAACTCAGGAGGCAGAGTTGGTGGTGTGGAGTTCCTGGCCAAGACCACCCCAGGATGCAAGGTGGGTGGCTGGGTCAGGTCCCCGCTGGGCGACCTCCCACACGCCATAGCTACCCCCTTCCCCGGAGCTTGGAGTGGTCCATGGTCATGTGTGGCTGTCCCAAACCTTCTGATCACCTCCTCACATTTCGATGCTTTCCCATAGTATAAACCCAAGTTTCCAACACGGATCACAGACTTCCCTGCTGTCTTGGGGCTAGGGGCAGGTGGGGTTCCAGGGCTCAGACACATCCGACTCGCTCAGAGCTGAGTTAGGCGGAGGCAGAGGCAGGGCTCAGGGCTGCCCATCTGCAGGTCGAGGCAGTGGGAGTCTAAGCCAGCAGCGCTGAGGAGGCCTCCCGATCTGGCGGGCGTGCCCCTGGTGGGCCGGTTCACTCCCAGAAGCTCCTCCTCCTAGGGCTTCATATCCCTTCGTAAGGAAACTCTTTTTCCTTTTTTCTTAAATTAGCTGGAGTGGGTCCTGTTGTCCGCAACCATGAATCCCTGGCAGAGTTTCAAACTCTCCTGCCTACCGGCGTGAGCAGGTTACACAGATAAAGGAAACAGGCTCATTTAGCAAAAATCACAAGACAGGCCTTTTTTGGGTCTAGATTTGATTTTTGACAGAGATGTGGTTAAAAGAAGGCTTTCTGACTGGTGTGAGGCGATACCTCATTGTAGTTTTGATTTGCATTTCTCTGATAATTAGTGATATTGAGCATTTTTTCATGTGCTTTTTGATCATTTGTATGTCTTCCTTGGAGAATTGCTTGTTTAGGTCTTCTGCCCATTTTTGGATTGGGTTGTTTATTTTTTTCTCATTGAGTCGTATGAGCTGCTTATATATTCTGGAGATCAAGCCTTTGTTGGTTTCACTTGCAAAAATTTTCTCCCATTCCGTAGGTTTTCTTCTTGTTTTACTTCTGGTTTCCTTTGCTGTGCAGAAGCTTGTAAGTTTCATTAGGTCCCATTTGTTTATTCTGGCTTTTATTTCTTCTAGGAGAAAATTTTTGAGATGTATGTCAGATAATGTTTTGCCTATGTTTTCCTCTAGGAGGTTTATTGTATCTTGTCTTATGTTTAAGTCTTTAATCCATTTTGAGTTGATTTTTGTATATGGTGTAAGGGAGTGTTCTAGCTTCACTGTTTTACATGCTGCTGTCCAGTTTTCCCAACACCATTTGCTGAAGAGACTGTCTTTATTCCAATGTATATTCTTGCCTCCTTTGTTGAAGATCAGAATGGCCGTCATTCAAAAATCCACAAATGACAAATGCTGGAGAGGCTGTGGAGAAAGGGGAACCCTCCTACACTGCTGGTGGGAATGCAGTTTGGTGCAGCCACTATGGAAAACAGTGTGGAGATTCCTCAAAAGACTAGGAATAGACTTACCATATGACCCAGGAATCCCACTCCTGGGCTTGTATCCAGAAGGAACCCTACTTCAGGATGACACCTGCACCCCAATGTTCATAGCAGCACTATTTACAATAGCCAAAACATGGAAACAGCCTAAATGTCCATCAACAGGTGACTGGATAAAGAAGATGTGGTATATTTATACAATGGAATACTACTCAGCCATAAAAACTGACAACATAATGCCATTTGCAGCAACATGGATGCTCCTGGAGAATGTCATTCTAAGTGAAGTAAGCCAGAAAGAGAAAGAAAAATACCATATGAGATCGCTCATGTGTGGAATCTAAAAAACAAAAACAAAAACAAAAACAAACAAACAAACAAAAACAAAGCATAAATACAGGACAGAAATAGACTCACAGACAGAGAATACAGACTTGTGGTTACCAGGGGGGTGGAGGGTGGGAAGGGATAGACTGGGATTTCAAAATTGTAGAATAGATAAACAAGATTACACTGTATAGCACAGGGAAATATACACAAAAAGTTATGATAACTCACAGAGAAAAAATGCGACAATGAGTGTGTATATGTCCATGAATGACTGAAAAATTGTGCTGAACACTGGAATTTGACACAACATTGTAAAATGATTATGAATCAATAAAAAATGTTAAAAAAAATTTAAAAAAAAGAGAAGGCTTTCTTTACTAGACAGAGATGTGGTTAAAAGAAGGCTTTCTTTACTAGGAGAAAAGAGAGGGCAAGCCCCAGAGTAAATGGTGCCTGGTCATCAATTTCAGGGCAAGAGAGACAATAAGGAGTCGTGGGGACTGCGGCACACTGGAGATGACACACCCTGTCTAAAGGGGCAGCTACTATGTGGTTACGGAAGACTGTATCCCGATCTTTCCATTTTTCAAGAGAAACCAGAAATCAGGATTTTTGATGTGAAATGTCCTATATCTTCAATTATTTTGAAAACGCAAGGCTGAAAAACCCCAGAAGCTCAACACCTTAAATCTGGGTTTGGCCTGAGGTTGCCACTTTGTGCCCACAGCCTACAGGATCAAGTTCTAGCTCTTTACGACACATTTAAAGTTCTCTGCACAAACCCAGACTCATTTCCTCCTGCCTTCTCCTTTTCTCCCCTCCCCCACCTCTGCAGGCCCAGAACCCTTACCCTCTGCCCCTTTCCTTTCCTTATTCCCCGACCTAGCAAAATGCCTGTGCGTCCTCTAAGATCACCCCAATGGTCGATCCTTTGTGAAATGCATCCCCATCTCTTGGATTCCAGTATCCAGGTCTTGGGGCTCCCACAGTCCCCTCTATTATCCTTCCACCCTGCTTCTCACCCCGTGAGAACCACCAGAGCATCTGTGACCCCAGCCCGGTGCCAGGAGCACATCCCTCTTTGGAGAGTCTTGGCGGGAGACTGGCCCTCTGGGGAGGTGGGGTTCTCCCCGGGTCTCAGAGGGCATCCATCCTAGTGAAATGGGGTATGTTGGGTCCAGTTTAGGGAACCCTACATGGCGAGGGTAGACCTGCCTGCTTCTTCCTGCCTCAGTGACGTGGGGCTCTCCAAAACTCGGTGGGGACCATGAAAGGTAGCCAAAGGGCAGCTGGCCTCACTGTCCAATGAGTAAGCCCCGCTTCCGGATGTTGGAAACATCCACGCACCTTCAGGTAGAGGTTTTCCCTTTCTCCTTCGGGGAGGAGCTGGGCGAGCACTTGGTCTTGTCCGTGTCCTCCATTCCACGCCCCCAGGCTGCAGCCTCAGCCGGCTTGCCCCTTCTCCACCTCCCTCTCTAGCTGCAGGGTTCGCCTTCCTCCTGGCCTCCTGAGTGGGGTGGTGACTTGCTTCAGTTCACCCAGCTTGACCCAGGCTCACTTCACATCCGTTAAGCTCCTACTTGGCGCCTGAGTGGAAGCAGGCTCTCTCCCGGGGCCGTGCTCTTAACTACGACTTCTGACACCCAGAGCCCTCTGCACTCCCCACCCCAGAGGCAGCCGGACGGTACGGAGAGCGTCCACAGGGAAGTCAGACGGACCCACTCAGTATGAGCGCCCCCCGGGACAGTGACATCTCGGCTGCGCACTCTGAGCCAAATTTCTGTGACATTGGGAGGCGCAGGGAGATAAGAAAGGCCAATCAAGCATCCAGATGTGCCCCGGGCACAGAGGAGCTGTCCCCCAGCCCCAGCCTGTGCAACTCACACCCCGCAGCGTGGTGCAGCGGCTTAGGTCCACAGGCAGCGAGTCACGCAAAACCGTGCCGGGCTGAAGTCCTCCTGGGAGATCCTGAGGAAGGTGTCCTGCAGCATCTGGCCCCGTAAGAAGACAGGGCAGCAGACTGCTCCTCCCAGAGCTGGTGGCTCCCGCCTGTGCACCGACGCCAGATAAAATGGTCGCTTGTGTCTGGTGGAGACCATGTATTTAAGCCCTAGATGATTCCTTGGGACCATATGGAACAAACCCAACCACCCCTCACAAAGGCTCGTGATTGACGGGCAAAGCCACAAGCCAATTCTGCATCTCTAGGAGACGTGCGTTCCTCAACCCTCTGCGTCCCGGAAGCCTTCTTCTAGTCCTGCCCCATCTGATAGCATCCTTCCCTCTACACCAGGGTGCCTGGAACTGAGTCCTCAGGTCAAGCTTCAGACTGGAGCAGGATAATCCCCTCCCTTGTTGAAGATATTATGCTCCTGTTATCACAGCCTCAGATCCTGCCCTGACGTGCAGGCAGTCGAAGACATGATGAGTTTCTCACCCAAGCCTTTATGCTGCCCCTCTCCGGGACTCAGCTTGGCCATATGCACAGGGCTGCCCTGTTTCCGTCCAGCCGGTCTGGTAGGGGGTGGTATGAGCGGGAAGGCGTTGGCTGTGGGAGTCAGTCCCTAGGCGTCCCTGGTGTGCAGTGGGGAAGCATTCTCACTGACTCACAGCCAACTCCACATGTTTGGGGGAAGACAACAGGTATACGATTTAAATACCAAAGATATGCTCACTTATGCGCTGGAGTGAACATGAGCGGGGACGTGAGTCCGCCTGATCCTCAATGGGCCTCGGCTCCCACGGGCCTTGTGAGGGGTGAGAACCTCCAGCTGAGCTTCTGGAGTTTGGTGGCTAAGCACTTTCTAGTACTCGAAGGCTCCTGCACGCAAGCCCAAGCTGGTTTTCTTCCCTCTCCCAGCGCTGGAGCAAACACCAGCTCTGTGGGGTTCTAGAGAGAGGGCGCATCTGGCATCTTCTGGGTGACCTGAGGGATTTTCAGGAGCAATATGAACTATGCAAGATCTTTTTTTTGACTTCTGTAATCACTTCAGAATAAAAATCCCATCTAAAATGTGACTTTGTAAAATGACAAACGAACTTTTATAAAACAGAAACAGACTCACAGACATAGTAAACAATCTTATGGTTACCAGGGGGAAAGGGGTGGGAAGGGACGCACTGGGAGTTCAATATTTGCAAATATTAATTAGTGTATATAAAATAGATAAACAACAAGTTTCTACTGCATAGCACAGGGAATTGTATTCAATATCTTATAGTAACCTAGAATGAAAAAGAATGTGAAAACGAATATATGTATGGCAGCAACATTATTCTATACATCAGAAATTGACATATTGTAACAACTGACTATACTTCAATTAAAAAACAAAGTTAAACCTGCTGTCTCATTGCATTACGTGTTCACTTGCTGAAGTCTGGATGGAGCGAAGCTGCCAAACCCTGCAGGTAGCCCCAGGTGCTTCAGCCAGTGGGACCCAGGAAATGGAGTATCACTTAACCTAGAGCAATGATCTGTGCCTCTGCCCAGGGCACCTGGAGACGTGGAGGGAGCCCCGTGCCCCTGCTCAGACTGCCCCTGCCAAGCTGGACAGACCTGGCTGGCACGGCCAAGAACACAGAGGAGACATGGTGCATCCTGCGAGGCTACCTGCACACCAGTGGAGACCAGGATGGGTGAGACCAGGAGAAACAGGCTCAGGGGAACAAGCACAGGAGAGATGGTTTGGCCCAGGGAAAAGAGTGCTTGCTGCTAGAGATTCTACAAAGTGAGCTGTCACCTGACAGGAGGGCGCTCTTCATCCCAGACCTGCCAGAGCTCCAGGTGAGAGACGCTGTTCTCAGTGCAAATGTTTCTTCGTTTCGGGTCATGGGGGAAGCAGAGTGATACCCAGCAGCCCTCAGCCAAAGCTGCTCAGCAAAGAAGTCAGAGAACCTCCACCTGGACAGTCCCCTGCCAATTGAAGAGCCCTGCTGATGGAGTCCGCAGGACAGAGGTGCATCCCCATGGCCACCCGTGTCCTGTTGTGTGACCTTTGACGGGCCCTTCACCCCCCAGTGCTGCAGACGCCTTGTCCACAAAGCAGGACCTACTACGAGAGGCTGATGTGAGTGACAAGGAGAAAACTCACACACAGAACCAGCACGTGGAGGGGATGGAGCGGGCTCTTGGGAACACTGATTTATTTTAATAAAAAGATGGCTGTGATATGCCAGTAATTCTCAATTCATTCTTTTGCAAGCCCCCCTTTCTATTTATATGTATTCCTATTAAATAAGAAGCCAGACTTAATGTATGACATAGAGGCTGTCAGTAGTACTTGTAGGCGGAAATGATTAAAACAGAGGAGAATAATAGAGACAGATTCCAGGCTTAAAGAAAGATGAAAGCTCTCAGATTGCAAAGGGCCCCAGAACACCAGATAGAGTTAAGAAGGAATCCCTATCTCGCATGACTGGGAAATGATGCTGTAAACCCGAAATTGACACAATGTAACTGACTATACTTCAGTTAAAAAAAAAAAAGAAGAAAGAACCCCTATCTCAACATGTAACAGTGAAACTGAAGACTCTCAGAGACAGAGAGGTCAAAAAGTCTCGGGAGAGCAGAGCCTGCGATAAAGGAGGCAGATGCAGATCGACACCACTGCTACCGGCAGCAGCGCTGCCTGCAAGACGACAAGGTAGCAGTCATTTTGAGAACTAATGTGAGGATTGAGGCTCTAAGTCCTGAACTTTGAACTTTGACTTTTACATCCAGTCAACTTGCATCCGCCTGCGAGGAGACGACCAGGACATTCTCACACGCAGAAGGCCCTAGACGGTCTGCCACACAGAGACCCACGTGGGAAACCGTCCTGGAGAAATAATTCAGACAAGAGAAGAGACAAACCCAGGAGATGCCCCGAGACACACGATCCAGGGGTGGTCAGATTCCCAAGTGCCCCCTTCCCTGTCCTAATTAGCTAAGACCGAGAAAAAAGAGAGAGACGGCACATCCCTAATAACATGATGGGAACCGGGCGAAGGGGACCCCAGGGACGCGAGGGCATGGTGCAGTTCCTGCCTGGACAGGAGCACGTACAGATAACAACTTTATTTATAAAAAGAAAGGATGAACAAAGCAACACAGGAAAAGCAGAGACAAGCTGGAGCCATAAACTTCTCAGTAAAAAGGCTGAGACAGTTGATTGGATAAAACACAAAATCCAGTTAAGGCTTTTTACAGGACAGACAACGAAGCCATAAATCAAAGTAATGAAGAGGCGAAGGGGGTGCGGATGGGGCAGATGTGACATTTCTTGGAGCTGGATGTGGACCATGGGGTTTCAGTCCGCGACTCCTGTCTATCTTGGCACGTCTGAATTTTTTCCATCACAAAATGCTTTTCTCCTAAAAGCGTGTTTTTGACCAAGATTTCTCTCTTTTCCGAAAGTCCAAGACAGCTGTAAATTGCTCATTTTTACATGGGGCCCATCGCCTGAACGTTCAGAAATGGTTAAATAGAAACGAGTTTCGAGGACTTGGTACGACTGGGGGATGAGAGAACATGCACATTGCCTCCGGAAATGGCCCAATCTTCTCTTTAGAAAGATCATTATAAAGTGTCAGAGATGAAAGGAAAATTGTGTTTAAGTTGATCTTTTAAAATTAAACATAAATATCTACGTACATTTAAAGATCATACATATATGCCTATTTCCATTTACGGACCCTCACACGAGCCGCCAAATGGGAACCCGGAGGCTGTCAACAAGATCGCCAGTAATAGTTGCCTCTAGGGGGTAGATCACATAAGGGGCCTTTTTATTATTTTCCTTCCCCCGTGAAAAGATCATGTGTCCCGAGCTGCGTTTGTGCAGTAACAGCTAACGTGTTTTCCCGTCATTATTAATCAGAGCCACACGCAGCGGCGGGTCAGCGCCTCTGACGGCTGTAGACAGGCAGACTTCCACGTGGGCGGATAGCGCTCCAGCTGAAAGCCAAGACACCGAGGGTCGGGCGGGCCTGAGAGGCCCACCCCTCGCCAGGCATGATTTTTCATCCATTTTTGAAATAGCAAAAATCATTGGTGGCTCCCATTACAACCTTTGGGGATCTGAGAAGGGGCCATGAGTCCACCCGCAGCGGGTGGTGGCCCTGCTCACGTCCCCTCTTGCTCCTCTGTGGCCTCGCTGTCCACTGGGGGCACTTGGAGCAGCACCACCCAGAGAGGTTTCTGTGACGCTGGACACGTTTGCCGAGCCGTCCCACGTGGAAGCCGAAAGCCACATGTTGGCTATTGAATAGCTGAAACGTGACCAGCCCAGCGCAAGAACTGAATTTTTTTTAAAGTTAATTTGTTTTAATGTGCCACTGTTGACTTTTTTTGGGGGGGGGTAATTAGGTTTATATATATATATATATTTTTTAAACGGAGGTACTGGGGATTGGACCCAGAACCTTGTGCATACTAAGCGTGCGCTCTACCACTGAGCTGTACCCCCCTGGAACTTTTAATTTCACTGAACTTTTGTTTTTGAGTTTTTATAATTTTATTTTGTTGTTTTCCCAGTAATTTCACTGAACATTAATTTGAATTTAAGCAGCCATGGGTGAACCTTGGAAACATGATGCTAAGTGAAAGAAGCCAGGCAGAAATTAAGGTGTGTATGTATGATTCCAACTACATGAAATGTCCAGAACAGGACTCTGGCTTCACAAAGACAGAAAGTAGATGAGTGGCTGCTGGATGTGGGCAGAAGTGGGGACTGGAAGTGACTGCCATGGTTTCTCTTTGTGGCGATGGAAGTGTCCTGGAATCAGGCAGTGGACATGATTGCAAGCACTGTGAATACATGAAAAACCACTGGACTGCACACTTGAAAGTGGTGAATTGTATGTTGTGGGAATTATTTCTCAATTTTAAAATACGGGAAAAAAAATGAAATAGACACAGGGGCTACTGGCTACCGTATTGGACAGCAGAGCCCTAGAGGCTTTTAAAGAGGGGTCCAGGTCTTTGATCTTCCCCCCTGCTCCAAATTCATGTCTCCTGGTCGCAGTGGTGCCCCTCAGGGGACTTCCCTGCCCTCCAGGGGCTCCTCACAGCCTCTGCTCCCCCCACAGCCCTTGGCTCCCGCCCCAGCTCCAGCCGCACTTGACCCCCGATCATACCCCTGGGCTCCTCAGCTGCTGCCCTTGGCCTGGGGGGCTCCTCCCACCAGCTGTGCCTCACCTTCAAGTCTCCTGCAGGGACACCTGCTCCTGCCACACTTCTACGCGATGACCCTCAGGTACTGTCATCTGCCACGTTCTTCTTACTTTGCTCAAAACACCCCCCGATGTTATTTTCCCCTTTGAGCTTACTGAGGAGAGGAGAGAGGGCCAGGAAGTCACCCCAAACTGGCCCTGGCTGGGTCAAGGCCCTCTCTGACTCCCCCACACCAGACCCCCTCCTCATCGCAGCCCTGGTCACACTGCTTCCTGACTGAAGCCCCTCCCCCATCAGGAGAGGGCTGGTTGGTGTGTGGCCTCAGCGCACCTCACAGGCTGGACCAGGTGGGCATCGGCTCAGATTTGCTGCCGGACAATGGACAGCGGTGATGACATCGTCACGGCTGGTAAACGGTTCACAAGGCGCCTTCACGCCCATTCGTTACTTGGCTCCTGGGCTGAGCTCTCTGCCTGGATGCAGTGCATTCTGCCCTGAGAGGGGAGGGAGGGTCTGCAGGGCCTCTTGCCAGGACCAGCCCTCATGGATGCCTGATGTCTCCCTAAGCCTAATTTGGGGAGGGGATTCCTAAGGTCCTGGGTCCAACTTGCCACCTGCTCCAAATCCAGCATTTCCCATCTGAGACCCCGAGCATGCATTCCCTGCACAGGGCCGGGTTTGGGGGCCATGGGGCCCACTGACTGCTGGCGGGAGGCCCGACTCCCCACTGCAGAGGGTCAGCCTCCCCTGTCGGCACGGGCGCGACAGGCTGACCCTCCAATCCCACCTGAATCCAAGCAGGGAGAGGGACTGAGCGCGTGTGAAAAGGCGCTTCACGAACCACACAGAAGGCGGCATTGTTTCCCTGTGTCTTGTCAGACAAAGTCTGGAAGGGATTCTTGGCAGGAGCTCTGATGAGGCCTTACCAAATTCTCAGCACAGCAAGGACCCGGGTGATTGATGTGGAGAAAAACATTTTCACCAGCCCCCTCATCTGGTTTGTATTAAGAGATTTCCATGCCTGGGTTTTTTTCCCAAGGTAAAAACACACGATGAGTTGGGAGCAAAGAAACAACAGAGGGGACAGGCCGCTGGGAGTGGGGGGATCTGGGGGGAGCCCAGACTGAAAGATGTGACCGAGGTAGAGGGAAGCCCCTTGCCCTTTAGGGCTGGTGGGCAACAGAGCCCAGCGGGCGGGTAACCAGCGATGACGGAGACGCTGGGACTGGCTTCCTTTCTCACTTTATTAAAGTCACAATGGATTTGGCAGCAAAAAAAAAAAAAAAAAAAAAAAGTGGTCCCTGGCAGCCCTTACCCCATGGCAGTGCCATCCCAGCCCCTCACCCCACGCCTGGCTGCCCCGTCCCCTCCTCTTGCTGCCTTATCTTCCTCCCCAGCACTGTCAGCATCAGATGTAACTGGAGGCTGTGTTTTGTTTGTTTTCTGTCTCCCTGCTGTAGCAAGCAAGCCCCACAAGGACATGGGACTGTTGATGGCAGGAATGAATGAATGACCTGCTCCTCCTCCTGCCTTCCCGGCCCCTACCTGGGCCCCGGGCTCCTCCTCACTTGGGTAGGGTGTCTGTGTGGCTCCAGTCTCACTGGTTTGGAGGACGCAGCCCCTTGCAGTGGCCCTGATGGGGGTGAGCCTCTGGCTTCCCCCTGGGTTCTTCTCTCCCTCTTGGGGTTGGAGAGGGTGGGTGGAGTTGGGAAAAGCCCCCAAACCCCAGTGAAGCCACTGAACGCCTGCTCGAGGACCCAGCTCGAATTGGTCTCTCGGCCTTCCAGGTCCTCCTCTCCAGGCGTCCTACGATCAGGTTACTAAGCAGAGCTGGCTGAGTACCCAGAGACTAGGTCTGGGACTCACCCTTCCCCTGCCTAAAATAACCTTGAGCACTTTCCCGCTTAGCCAGCTTTTACTCATGTCTCAGGGCAGAGTGCCCATGCCACCTCCTCCAGGAAGACTTCCTGGTCTTGTCCCTCTGTTCCTCCTTGTTTCTGACTCCATCTTGCTCTGAAGCATGGCCTGTTTCTCCATCACAGTCTTTGGTGCTTGGACATCATTAGCTCACCTGGCGAGATCTCAGATCCCTTTGGGATCCCAGCACCCATCGCAGTGCACAGAGAGGGTTTACTGGGCTGATGCGTGAAGAAGAGTGGCCAGCACGGCCCCAGCACCCAGCACGGGGTCAGGGCAGAGCAGGCAGGAAACATGGCTGGATGAACAGAGGGACCGCGGGGTGGGTTTCCGGCCACCCCTCCCTCCCCTGGCCTGTTAGGCCTGTATGGCCCACCTGCTCTGCCTCCCCAGCCTCGACTGATGACAGCTCCCTTCTTGTCCCAGGGCACCTGCCCAGGGCTCAGGCTTTTCCCTCCAGTGCTCAAGCTGCTCTCCCTGGACCGTGGGCTCAGCTGCATCAAACCCCTGTTTTTTAAAAAGCTGAGTGGCACAGTAGCTGCCATTCCACAATCACACCGCATCCTCTTGTCCAAAGAGGGACAAAGCCAGCTGGGGTCGTCTCCCGGGCTGCCAGGAGGACCAAAGCTACTTCAGAGCTCCATCACCTGCCCCGACAGCTTGGTGCAGGAGTGACCTCCGGCCACATGGAGCCTTGGTAGCCGGTATCTGGCTGCCCACGTAGTTTGAGATCGCTCAGAAATAAGCCAGGAGAGAGCCACGCGGCCAGCCACAGAGGTGGGGCAAGGAGGATTCTGACTTTGGGTAAAGAAAGAGGGGAGGAGAGACAAAGCATGATAAGGACTGAGGGAGGACAGCGCTTAGCTCTGGTGCCGGCAGTTAACCAGCAGTCTGAGATGAAGAGGGACGAGTGACATTTTCTGCTAGTGAATGAGTGACTGCGTGTGTGCACGTGTGGGTGATCCACCGGCAAGCACGTTCTGAGTGTCCACTTTGTGCGATGCTGGGGACACAGCTCAGTGGGCCTCGGCCCAGGGAACTGAGCTTGGTGGAAAGACATCCCAGAAGGTACAAGCGGTCCCCAGCAGGAGGTGCCTGGGGCTGCCAGGGTGGGTAATCGGGGGCCTGACCTGGTCTCAGGGGTCAGGAAGACTGTGTGGGTTTGGATGAGGAGAGGGTATGCTGGGTATGGGACACATGTGGGGCAGGGGAGGGGGTGGTCCAAGGGCGGATCCGTGGGGGAGGCACAAAGCTGGCAGTACGGTCAGGGGCCGGATTTGGGGCAACAGTGGGGATTGTGGATTTCATCCTTCTGGGGAAAGTGTTAACTTCATGACGCTCAGCCTGTGGGCTGTATTTTGTGTCCCAGGCTGTCAGGGACAAAATTGTGCCCCTTCCCTAATTCAGAGGTTAAAGTCCTGCCCCACCCCCAGCCCCAGTGGGCCTTCAGGGAGGTAATAAGGGTAAACAAAGTCATAAGGGTGGGGCCCCAATCCCACAGGATTGGTGTCCACATAGAAAGGGTCAGAGATACCAGAGACATCTCTCCTTTTCTCTCTCTCTCCACTGGGGAGGACCCAGCGAGAAGGTGGCCGTCTACAAGCCAGGAAGAGAGCCCTGTCCAAGACCTGACCCCCACAGCACCTTGGTCTTGGATTTCCAGCTTCCAGACCAGTGAGAAAGTAAATTTCTGCATTAAAGCCCCCAGCCTTGGTGTTTTGTGATGGCAGCCAGAGCAGACTGACACACAGGCCCCAAGTTAGAGCGTTTCATCCACGCTTTCCCCTTCACTCCCCAGGCGGCCCTGTGCGCTGGGCACCGTCCTCACTGCCCTTGCCCTGAGCAGAGAAGCCAGCGAGCTTCGAGGGGCTAGGGGCTGGATGCCTCGACAGGTTTGCAGAGCCAACAGTGCAACTGTAAAAGCACCTTCCAGCTTTGAGACTTTTCTCTCTTAAAAGAAGAGAGATACGATGGCTACCTTTTAAATTAGCAAGATGGAAGGGCTATTACACAAATTTAAATAAAAATAGATGTTAAGCTGATGGTGTGAGACGTTCTGCTAAAGAGAGTGACGATCAGGGGAGGGGATGAGATGAAACCTCAATGGCCTCAGGTATTTAGAATGATTTGTGTGTGTGTTTATTATTTTTTTAAATTTAAGTGTAGTTAATTTACAATGTTGTGTTAGTTTCAGGTGTACCGCCAAGTGATTCAGTTCTTTTTCAGATTCTTTTTCATTAGAGGCTATCATAAGATATTGAATATAGTTTCCTGTGCTATATAGTAGGTCCTTCTTTATCTATTTTATTTATTTATTATTATTTATTTATTTATAGCATGTTTAAAAAATACTTATTTTGCGTAGGGGGAGATAATTATGTGTGTGTGTATGTATGTATTTATTAACATTTTTTATTGAGTTATAGCTATTTTACAATGTGTCAAATTCCAGTGTAGAGCACAATTTTTCAGTTATACATGAACATACATATATTCATTGTCACATGTTTTTTTGCTGTGAGCTACCACAAGATCTTGTATATATTTCCCTGTGCTATACAGCATAATCTTGTTTATCTATTCTACATTTTGAACTCCCAGTCTGTCCCTTTCCACCCCCCTGCCCCCTTGGCAGCCACAAGTTTGTATTCTATGTCTATAAGTCTGTTTCTGTTTTGTATTTATTATTATTACTATTTTTTTTTTAGATTCCACATATGAGTGATCTCATATGGTCTTTTTCTTTCTCTTTCTGGCTTACTTCACTAGGAATGACATTCTCCAGGGACATCCATGTTGCTGCAAATGGCGCTATGTTGTCATTTATATGGCTGAAAAGTATTCCATTGTAAAATATACCACATCTTCTTTATCCAGTCATCTGCTGATGGATATTTAGGCTGTTTCCATGTCTTGGCTATTGTAAATAGTGCTGCTATGAACATTGGGGTGCAGGTGTCATTTTGAAGTAGGGTTCCTTCTGGATAGATGCCCAGGAGCGGGATTCCTGGGTCATACGGTAAGTCTATTCCTAGTCTCTTGAGGAATCTCCATGCTATTTTCCACAGCGGCTGCACCAACCTGCATTCCCACCAGCAGTGCAGGAGGGCTCCCCTTTCTCCACAGCCTCTCCAGCACTTGTCATTTGTGGACGTTTGAACAACAGCCGTTCTGACTGGGAATGATTGCTCTTTATACCTATGTTAAGAGTGATCTTTCTATCAAAACTACAAAGACATGTCACCTCACACCAGTCAGAACAACCATCATTCAAAAGCCTACAAATAATAAATGCAGGAGAGGATGCAGAGAAAAGGGAACCCTCCTACAGTGTTGGTGGGGATGTAAATTGGTGCAGCCACTGTGGAAACAGTATGGAGGTTCCTTAAAAAACTAAAAATAGAGTTACCATATGATCCCACAATCCCATTCCTGGGCATGTATCTGGAGAAAACTCTAATTTAAAAAGATACAGGGGGAGGGTATAGCTCAGTGGTAGAGTACATGCTTAGCATGCACAAGGTCCTGGGTTCAGTCCCCAGTACCTCCATTAAAACAAACAAGCAAGCAAACAAACAAACAAACAAACCTAATTACCTCTATCCTCCCCCCCAAATTAAATTAAATTAAATTAAAATTAAAAAAAATAAAAAGATACAGCAGCACTATCTACAATAGACAAGACATGGAAGCAACCTAAATGTCCATTGACAGATGACTGGATAAAGTTGTGGTATACATATACAATGGAATATTACTCAGCCACAAAAAGAATAAAATAATGCCATTTGTAACAACATGGATGGTAGAGATGATCATAATAAGCGAAGTAAGTCAGAAAGAAAAAGACAAATATTATATGATATCACTTATATGTGGAATCTTAAAAAATGATACAAATGAACTTATTTACAAAACAGAAAGAGACTCACAGACATAGAAAGCAAACTTATGTTTACCGAAGGGGAAAGTGGAGGGCAGGGGGAGGGATAAATTAGGAGCTTGCGATTAACATATACACACTACTCTGTATAAAATAAAGAAGAGAATGGCCATCATTCAAAAGTCCACAAATGACAAATGCTGGAGAGGCTGTGGAGAAAAGGGAGCCCTCCTACACTGCTGGTGGGAATGCAGTTTGGTGCAGCCGCTGTGGAAAACAGTATGGAGATTCCTCAAGAGACTAGGAATAGACTTACCATATGACCCAGGAGTCCCGGTCCTGGTCTTATATCCAGAAGGAGCCCCACTTCAAAATGACACCTGCACCCCAATGTTCATAGCAGCACTATTTACAATAGCCAAGACATGGAAACAGCCTAAATGTCCACTGACAGATGACTGGATAAAGAAGAGGTGTTATATTTATACAATGGAATATTATTCAGCCATATAAATGACAACATAGCGCCATTTGCAGCAACATGGATGTCCCTGGAGAATGTCATTCCAAGTGAAGTAAGCCAGAAAGAGAAAGAAAAAGACCGTATGAGATCACTCATATGTGGAATCTTAAAAAAAAAACAAACAAAACATAAATACAAAACAGAAACAGACTCATAGACATAGAATACAAACTTGTGGCTGCCAAGGGGGCAGGGGTTGGAAAGGGACAGACTGGGAGTTCAAAATGTAGAATAGATAAACAAGATTATACTGTATAGCACAGGAAATATATACAAGATCTTGTGGTAACTCACAGTGAAAAAAATGTGACAGTGAATATATGTATGTTCATGTATAACTGAAAAATTGTGCTGAACACTGGAATTTGACACAACATTGTAAAATGACTATGACTCAATTAAAAATGTTTAAAAAAGAACAAATGATTCTAATAAATGAATCAAATCATCAGAAAAAAAGAGCAATAATTCATTATAAAGAAGGGTTTTAATTAATGGGTAAAATATGGAAGCACAGATCTTCCAAACTCCTGGCTCTTTCCAAGACAGTGTGAAGACAAGCCTCCGCACTTTCTCCTCCCAGAAGAGAAGGCGGCAGCGCCAAGGTAAAAGAGAAGGAGCATCAAGTTCCTTGTGGCCCAATAAACAATATGCTAAAATCTTTTAAAGACACGTTATATTTTTAAGGTTGTCACTTTGGCAGTTATGGGCTGCGCAGGAGGTGTCAGGATGAGATACTTTTTTTTTCAGGTTTAAAAACTTTTTATTTGCATATTAAAAATTGTGTATTTCAATAATTAATCTAATAATTAATCGCTGGCCCAAGCTGCTGAAAGGAAGGTCTCCACCCCACACATTCTAGCATGTCCACTTGCCCGACTTTCCCACACTTAATATTTTGAGAAGAAAATAAACAAAGATATTTTCCATTAAAAAAAAAAAGCTGGCAAGGCGCTCTCCTATACCACTGGAGGGAAGAATACAGTTCAACCTCTTTAGAAAGGCGTTTGGCAATACGTTTCAAAATCGAAAACGCTCACACTCTTTGATCTAGTAATTCCGCTTTGAGTAATTCGTCCTCAGATACGCTTCCACGTGTGCACCAGAGCACCGTGTACTAGAGGACTGACGGCACCATCACGTCTAATAGAAACGGACTGGAAACAAGCCATGCGCCCAGTGACGGGAGGATGGCGAGGTAAATCATGACACACTCCTGCCGTGAAATCCTAGGCAGCCTTTAAAAAGAAGGAAGCAAAATGAAGCCATTAAAGGACTAAAAAGGAGTCATAAATTTCCTTTATAATCTCTGGTTTGGGAAGACCCTTCTACATATGACACAAACTTCAGAAGCCATGCAGTAGAAGACTGATAAATGCGAGTACATTAAAATTTTTTGGCCATGACCCCAAAGAAAAACCAAAAGCAGTCGAAGGAATAGGACCAAACTGTGGGGAGATATTTCTAACCCATATGATGACTTCTTAAATTAGTGAGGAGCAGGTGAACAACCCAGCGGAAGAACGGACCTGGGAAAGGATGGGGCCATTCACGGAAAAGGAAATTTCTCTGAAATGCATGAAAAAAATGCTCAACCTCCGTCCAAGAGAATTGCAAGTTAGAACTCTCCTGGGGTACTGTTTGTTGTCTTTCAGGATGACGTGTAGAGAAGAAGCACCATGCAGCTTAGGCAGGGCCCAGGAACAGGCCCTTTCAAGAGCAGGAAAAGACTGTATTTACACACACATTTGCTTGCATGGGCCAGAAACACCTTTAAAAGAACGCAGGGGAAGTGACTGGGGAGGGCAACTCGGTTGCTACAGGACAGAGGTGGAAGGACTTTCCTCAATGAACACCTCTCAATACCATTGGAATCTTGAGTTATAAATATCTTGCCTATTCAAATGACTAGAGTAAAATCAAAAGAATGAAGCCTGATTCATTTGTTCTGATATGGGATGATTTCCTCCTTATCTTGAAGTCTGACCAGTCAGGTGTCCAACATGCTACAATACAGATAAACTCTGGAAGCAGCCTGGGCGAAAGAAACAGGCACAAAAGACCCCGACTGTGTGATTCCGTTTATATGAAGTGTTCAGAGCAGGCAAACCTATGGAGACAGCAAGTGGATCCGTGGTTCCCTAAAGCTTGTCGGGGGGGCTCGGGACTGCTAATGGGCCCGAGCCTCCCTTTCAGGGGATACAAGGTTCTCAAATTGATTGTAGTGATGGTTGCACAGCTCTGGGAATATATGAAAACCCATCGACTTGTACACTTTAAATGAGTGGATTGTATGGTATATGAATTATGTCTTAATAAACTCAGTATTAAAAAAAAAAGGCCAGGTGCAGAACAGTATGTAAAGCATACCACAGTTTGTCTAAGAGAGGGGCACTCGTTTGTGAAATTTAGTGTGGACATAGGAAATGCGTGAGCCAGGTGATCCTGGAGCAGAAGAGAAGGCGGCCACTTCCCACAGACTCTGAGACTCCCACGGCCTGAGCCCAGAGACTGGCTGCAGTCGTAGAGCCTCGGAGGGAAAGTGTGCCCATGTCAGGTTCAAAATGAAGATGATCTTTTCCAGCAGTGGTAAAGAAGGGGCTTGGCTTGCTGTCCCCGCTGGGGCACGGTGTGTAGGCTACGGTTCCAGGCCTCCCCCGGGGCCCCTGCAATAAGGCTGATAAGCACAGGATACAGACAGTGGAAGCTCAAGTTGGTTAGATGATGGCCCAAGTACCACCAAAGAGTCAGTGCTGACCCAGCAGGCCACACAAGACTACAGACTCAGGGCCCAAGCGTCCATTGCACCGAAGCCGCCCTCAAGTTTATAGAAATTAACCGGGCGCAGAGGAGCTAACAGCTGCTCTCCCTGCCGTGCCGAGCGCGGGCCTGATGCAGAGGGCGCCAGAAAGAGAACCAAGCCACCTGCCTCCCATCAGAGCCTGCGTGAGCCATGTCCCCGCCATGCTCCTCTTCCTCCCCTCCCCATCGCCACCTTCATCTCCTCTTACCTCCACCTCCTGCAGCACGAGTGGCGGCAGCTAACACTTGGCAGCACTTACTACACGCCGGACACTTGGCCTTTGCCTGGTTTAACCTTCAGGAAGTTCACCGCCCAGCCTTCACCACAGGACTTGGGAACATCTCCCACAGAGCCCAGCATTCCCGAAGTCTCCGCTTCGAGTGATTAGGGAGCAGCTGTGTGAGTCAGGACTTCTGGGAGTGCGGCAAGGAAGGCAGGGATCGCAGGTGGGGAGAACCTTCATGGCTGTCTAGGTCAACCTCCCACCAAGGGAAGTGTGTCCATCTACCCATCTGTCCATCCTTCTATCCATCCATCCACTCATCCACCCGTCCATCCATCCAACATTTATTCAGCATCTACCATGTTGTCAAGCAGCAGACTTTGTATCAGAGATGCAATGGTGATTCAGACTTGGCCCCACTCAGGAGGCCACTTTAATGGGGTCCAGTTCAGTAGCCTTTTCATAATGGCCTTTCACCTGTTTTTGCTTACTTCTTATGCTGGGGAACTCACTATCTCAAAAGGAATCACATTCTATCTCATGGAACATTTGGACTATTCACCCCCTTCATTGTCCAGTTGAGGAAACTGAGGCCTAGGAAGAGGATGATGTGGCTGAGTCCGTACCACACACGAGTGCAGAGCTGGGTACTTGACTCAAGGCTGCCTCCTCCAGCTTAGGGCTCTCTGCAGAGACAGTGATTGTTTCCTGTGGAGGCTGTTTGAGATACTAAAGAACTTTACATGGATGACCTGAACTTCTGTTTAGCACCTCAAACACACAGTGCACTGATGGCTGACTATTTACGTCCAAAGTCAGACAAAACCAATTTCTCTCTCCCTCTCTCTCTCTCTCTATATATATATTTTATAGAAGTACGGTCAGTTTACAATGTTGTGTCAATTTCTAGTGTGCAGCACAATGCTTCAGCCATACACGAAGATGCATATATTCGTTTTCATATTCATTTTCACCGTAAGTTTCTACAAGATAGTGAATATAGTTCCCTGTGCAATTTCTCTTTTTGTCTTAATTTTTTTTTTAAAGATTGCTTCTTGAGGGAGGGTATAGCTCAGTGGTAAAACATGTGCTTAGCGTGCATGAGATCCTGGGTTCAATCCCCAGTACTGCCATTAAAAAAAGAAAAAATGATTGTTTCTTTTCCATCTTCTTATGGAGACGGAACCGCAATAAACCAGAAGCTCACCTCCTTCACCTTGTGATTCTGGCCCACAGACTGGCTCCGGAGCAGGAGAAACAGCTTGGGCTCCCAGCCTCAGGTTCTGGTCCCAGCTAAGACCCCGGCGATCTGTCCACTTAGCCCCTCTGAGCCTCTAATTCTAAACCAGGATACTTGTGGCCGCTTTTCTAGATAATTTGAGATACTGTGTGTAAAAGACAATCTAGCAGAGAACCCGACACTAGCTAGTAAGTGCTCAGTAAAACTGAGGTTGGGTTTTTCAAAAAAAATGCTCTGAATCAAATCATTGTCTGAATTCTGCAGGATGGGGCAATGAATGAAGGTAAAGACCTAATTCCCTTTACAGGATGCTGCCTGTTTCCCTGTTCCCCTTTGCTCTTCCATCTCTAATTGCATTAAGCTCGAGTTCCCTCCCTGGTGACCCCCAGGCTTCCCAGCAGGAAGTGACCCTGAGGCCTGCCTGCCTAGAAATCTGCTCTCTGAAGTCCCCGGTAATACGTCCCCTCAGATGTGACCTTCCCTTCTCACAGGCTGCCTGGTCTGGCCCGGCCTTTCCTGTGCTTTTATAAGAGACTGACAACTTTTGAGCTTGGAGAGCGGATAAGCAGGCCTGTCCCCCAGGAGCAGGCCAGTGGCTGCAGGACTGGGGTGCAGCCTTGTCTCTGAAAGCACTTACGATGAAGTGAGGTTAGGCAGGGTCAGGCCAGGGAGAGATGGGGTCTTGCTGGGAACAATACACACTTGAGGGATTGTGTGCCTTTGAGGTTTTAACTGTCTGCTTGGGAAACTCTTTAGTGAATTCTTTAACGGAAAACATATTTTGGAATTTGGTCTGAATGATACCGCAAGCGCAGGCAGCCTTCAGAGGCCAGCCCCTGACTCCAGGCTAGAGTCATGCTGATTGTGAAGATTCCCCTCAATTTCAAAATGTTAGCCCCAAATATAAAAGAATTTACCCATCAGCTGAAGTTCTCGGTTTTTATTTGTCATATCAGATTTAAAATACGTGAACGTATGTTTAAACATGACACACCCATGTCAGATTTCATGTAAGTGTAAAAACCCACACACATGAAATATTTACACATATGATATTTAAAAATTTTTACTTATTTATTTTTAATTTTTATTTCTTTCTTAATTTTTAATATTTTTGGGGAGAAGGTAATTAGGCTTATTTATTTATTTATTTATTTATTTAAATTTATTTTTCCTATGGAGGTAATGGGGATTGAACCCAGGACCTTGTGCAAGCTAAGCACTGAACTATATATACCCTCCCCCTACATTTATGGCATATTTTTTAAATGTCTGTTTCTTTATAGAAGTTCAGTGGAAAAAAATTTAAAAATAAAGGGAGAAAATCATTTCTGCTTTCATGATCTTTCCAGGACTATGGCTCAAATTTAGTGTGTTTTGTTCCATGACGGATGTCGCATCTAGTAAAGACTTCTGATTTGGCTTGGAAGAGTCCAGGGTGACCCACAGGGAGAGAAAGTGCAGAGGGTGCAGCCACGTGCAGGGTGGAAAGGCGCGGGTTTTCGAGGTCAGACCAGGCTTTGACACCAGCACTGCGGTAATTACGAGTGTGACCTTGGCAAAGTCACTTAACAACCATGAGCCTCAGTTTCCACCAATGACTCAATTGATTTCTGGGGAGAAGATGGAGCAGAGCTGCAATGGTTCCCAGAAACGAAGCTTCTTCCCCAAGGGATGGAGGGAAACGGGAGCCACGGAGCTGGATGGAGGAAGAGGCGGTAGAGGGGTCTCGGGGAGCAGGGATGGGGTCAAGGGTGAAGTCATGGAGGCAGAAAAGCTTTTCCTGAGGCTGGGCCTCATGGGAGACATTCAGCCACGCCTCCTGAGTCCCAGGGCTATGGCGACAGCTGCAATTTCACAGTTCTCTTCTGTGGTCCCCATTAACTGCCCAAATGTCCTGGGATGCCAGCCCTCTGACACGCAAACCACATCTCACAGAGACAGCCCCTGCTGCCCAGAAATGGCCCCAAATTCTTTGTCAGACTGAGAGCCGGCATTTCTAGTTGGGAAAATGTAGTCATGGTGAATTTCATGGAAGGCGGAACAAGAATAGAAACTGCTAAATTATTTTCCAGGACATGGACATTTGTTATCAGATTGCAAAATCTTTCCCCAGTGGGGAAGGGTCAATTTAAAGAGGCAGTGGTTATGACAGGGATGACGCACACATCCAGGTTCTCTCATCTGTGGAAACCACGTGCTGGACCTCACATGGGACGGCTGGGGTCCTGCGTGGGAGCCGAGCCTCCGCTAGGGCAGAGGCTGTGCACTGCCAGGCAGAGCATGAGAACGGGTGGCCTCCAGCGCTGGGTCTGAACCCCTCACAGAGCTGTGTGCTCCAGGCAAGCACCTCTCTGAGCGTCAGTTTTCCCACCTTAAAAATGGGCGTCATCATGACTGGGACATGCTGTACCCTAGAAATTGACACATTGTAACTGACTGTGCTTCAGTTACAAATAAATGGGCATCATGATAATACCAACCTGGTTGGGCTGCAGAGAGGATCAAATGAGAAACGTACTAGAAATTGGCATGCAAAGCCCAGTGCGTGGAGATTTTCAGGAAGTGGTGTCCCTGCCAGATGCAGGGCAGGCATTTCTACCGGCTGCTGTCTTTCTGCAGCAAAATCCTTCGGGGAACCAGTAACCTCAAGGAGCTAGAGATGCTCTAGGTCCCTGGGCTGGAAATTGGCCACCAGAGCGAATGTGATGGGAGAGGAAACACGATGCACTTGGCGGCTTGAGCAAGAACAAGGTCTGTGGTCTTTATCAGGTCAGCTGGATAGTCAAGGACAATGAAAGAGGTTTTGACACTCAGCTCCAGACTCAGCAAACAAGACAGGACCGAACCTTTCAGGGACACAATTTGCCATATTCAAGCAAAGACTGCCAGGAGCTGCTGTGAGAGTCTTGTTTCTGCATCTTTAATCATTCTTGTGCCGTCTCTGCACCATTTTTTTAAACCTGATTTTTTCTTTAAACTAGCTTTTCTTACTTAAGTAATTATGTTTGGAAATGAAATTGTATCTCTGCCACAAAAGGAAAACCAGTCTTCCATGCAATAAAATGGTTACTGTCCCAAAAAAAAAAAAAATCCAACCAAACAAACAAAAAAACAAACAAAAAACAAACACAATGCAACAAGGTTCTAGCCAAAACCCTGCCCGAAAGTGCTTAGCCTAAAGTCCCTCTTCGTAAAAAGAGAGATTAAGAAGTATTAAAGGAATGTTAAAGAGACACGAGGACCAATTGGAAGGACTGAAAGAGATCTGAAGAAGGGCTTTCTTACGTGGAGTAAATGTCTTTTGATACTGAATGAATGCTCTGTGTCCTTGTTCAGAGAAACTGTCCCCATACTGCCCCGGCGAAAACGTGGGCGCACACAGCCTGGGGGAGGTGTAACGAACGCTCTGGGATTCTCATTCATCCTACATCTCCTCGCCACTCCTCGCTGGGCTCCGGCTTCCTCTCCAGCCCTGCCCTCAACCCAAAACCTGGTCTCTCATCCTAGTCTCTCTCACACACCTGCCTGCAGAATGCATTTCTTCCTGGAACCTCCAGGCTGAGAGTTTCCAGTGTCCATACCTCTCCAACCTGCTCCTATCCCCACTCCTGGGCTCATCCACTCCATGCTGGACCTGAGAACCCTTCAGGTACCACAGCCAGCTTTTCAAAGACAGGTACTTTCATATATATGTGCTCATCCCTGTGCACAAACTCTTTCTATCTCCTTCTACAGATGAGAAAAGTGAGGTCCAGTGAGACTAGCTGCCTGGTGTGGGTTCCCCAGCTGGTGGGCGGCCAGGCGGGTTCCCCATCCTGACTCCCGCTTTCCCTCCTGGGGTCTTCCCGCTACGTCACTCTGGACCTCTCTCTGCAAACCACAAGCTGAAATAACAGGGAGCCACAGGCGCTGCCTAGGAAATATTGAGGGGGAGGTAAAGGAGTTTTGATATTTACACAAAGGTTTCTCTCTTCCTCCCCTGAGGGTGTGAGGCCATTATAACCGGCAGCGAGGAAACTTCCTAGGTCCAGCTTCATCTTGCTGACACACTTCAGGTTTGCGGGGACACGGAGTTAGGAAGCATGTTTGAGTGCCCCCTTCTCCAGCTGACAGCCGGCTGGCTCAGGACTAGTCTTCAAAGCCAATCCCCCTGTCCCTGATTGGGGGCCAGTAGGTGGAGTCACCTGTCCCTGTTTCTATCCTGTTTCTATCCAGAGCCCAGGGAATGGAAGGAACTGGAGCTTGAAGCCAGATGGATGAGGGCTTGAATCCCAGCTTCATCACTGACCCAGGGCCAGGAAGAGGAGGCTAGGGAGCTTCTAGGAGGGGGTCTCAGACTGGAGGTAAGCCCAGGGGGAAGGTGTGTCCCACCGAACCCTGAGCCCACTGCACCCCTCTTGGCTGACCCAGAACCCAGGCTACCCTCTCAAAGGGGGTGTCTGTGGTCTGCCCAGCACCCTTTCTCTTCTCTTTTGCCTCCAGCACCTCAGTTTTCCTTGGGGAACCATCCCTCTCCACTCTCAGTTCAATGGACTCGATTAAGCCTCGATGTCCCACACGCACCCTGGCTTCCAGCATGTGACTGGCCTGGCTCTCGGCACACACTTGTTTTCCTGGTCACCGTGACTGGCTCAGAGATGGACCTGCCACCGGGGAGACTGGGTCACGGGACTTCTGCTGTACTGTTAGGAAGGAGAGGCTCTCTTCGGGTGAGCTGCAAGAAAGGAGCGAGGCTGGAGCGTCAAGGACCCCACTTTCCAAAGAGGAAGCCAGCATGGAGCAAAGCAGACCCAGGCCCCAGGGACAGGGGCTCCTGATGCCACAAAGAGAAGCCCTCAGACCCGTCTTGCTGGCATCAAATCCATGATCCACCTTTTCTTTCTCTGTTGGCTTAAGCCACTTTGAGCTAAGTTTCTTGTGACAAGGCAACAAAACATATCCTAACACATGTAAGTGGAATTGGGGGGACCCGTAGACCACAGCTGTCCCATATTAAGCATTGGTCCATCACCGACAGTCACAGTTCATCAGGGCTTTCGTACATTTTAATTCATCCTCTGCTATAGTTACCACCATCCTCTTGTCATCTGCAAATGTGATCGCTGGACACATTTTGTGTCTTTAAGTTGTTGGAAACAATGAACAAGGTAGGCCTACAGTCTGAAAGAAGATTTCCTCCTGGCTGACAGTGGCCCTCATTCACTCAGTCACTCACTCACTCACTCATCATTCATTCAATGTTTCTGGAATTCTCCCATGGGCCAGTCATTTTGATGAGACCGCTCTATTAACTAACAAGCTATACTTTCAGCCTGACTCTAGTCCAAATGACTAGTCCCTCCCAGACAAAAAGACTGGGCCGTTTGTCAACCCATCTGAAGTCCAAATGGGCCGAGATTGAACACTCCCTTGTCCCACAGCTCGGCAGGTGGCTGTTACCTGCTGGGCCCTGATGCTCACAGGCAGCTGGTCACAGGGCCCGTGAACCCTTTGCTTCCTCACCTGCTCTAGACAGCAGCCCTGAGCTCCTGTCTGGCTCACCCACCTGGATTTTCTAGGATCTGTCCTTCTGAACACGGGACAGTTCTGACATCACACCTCGTCCTCTATTCTTCCTCGAAGACAAGGTCCTATTTCTAAGATCACATTAGCGAGTTCTTTCTGCGCTCCAGGCACAGTTGTCCAGGTCTAGAGGCACTTAGGGTTGCCCCCGAACGTCCATCCTCACCACTCTCCATCAGAAGGTCTCTATGTGAAGCAGCAGCAGAAACCTGGGACCCAGGTCATTGTCCACTCTTGCTGCTGCCCGTGAATCCCACATCCTGGCTCCCTGGCCACATGTCTGGCTCGCCTTCCTTCTCCTTGTGCCAAACAGACTTTCAAAAGCCAACTGTGCTCTTCGGCACATTTTTGTCATCACAGGCCTGTGCTTTTCTGGGCCATTTCCCTGGCCCGGCTCCTGTGCCTCCTGTCAACACACACACACCACCTTTCTAAGGCTGAAAAGTGAGCTCCTCTGCCCATCCCCCACCTCCTGGGAGAAGGTCGTCCTTCCTCTATCCTTCCGGACATCTGCTTTCCTAGTTTCCAGGATATGAATCTTTCGGTTGTGCCAGGTTTCCAGAATGATGAGCTAAGGATGGAGGGGGCCTCGAGAGCCGGGGGCAAGGCGGGGCCTGTGTGGAGAGACCACAGTCTTGCCCCTCCTATCCCCAATGCTGAGAGACACTGGATTGTGGTTCTGGAAGGGTAGGAGGAGGCTCTTGGAAATTACGTGGTCCAGCAAGTTGCACCTTAATGAGCAGAATCAATTGGAGGGCCGAGAGACCGAGCCATGGGGTTTGGGGAGGGTCTCAGGCACCTGATCTATAAAAAGCACCCCCAGCCGCTATGACTCTGTTGATGAGTCCCACTGGGAGCTCCTTCACCTGTGGGGCAGCTGGCACCTGGCACAGGGCCCCAAGCCCTGGGATCCAGAGTAAGTTCATAGAACCTGCCCAGGACACAGCTCCCATGTACCCAGCCCAGTATTCTTATTCCCTTGTGCTGACTGCGGGCTTGGGAACCTGGGCTAGGGGCTGCTCACTTCCACCACCCTCATAAATACAGCCCGGGCTTATAAATGGATGCAGCAGTCAGACCAATAAATGGATATACAAACAGATAAATCAATGCAGCAATAAAGAGTAGGGGCCACCATCTCCTGACAATTTCTCTCTGGGGGTGGGCTTTGCAATATTGCTTTGTCGTTGTTTTTTTAAGAAGTAAAACTGTTTTCTTGGGATTCCATCCAAGCACATTAGCTAAATAACTGTGATCCAGCCCCAGCTGCTCACAGGAAACCCTGTTCAGACAGACAGTGTGGGAGAGTGAGACTGTACTTTGATGTGCAGTGTGGGGGTGTCCTGGGGGCACAGAGGCCTCCATGAGCGTCCTGGGCTCCACCATCTTTGGCTTAGCTCCCACTGGCCTCCTACTCCCCTCCATGCTCACACGGGCTGGATCTGACCATGCCTCCCGACTGCCCGAACCCTGCTGTGTCCTCTTGATGCCTTAGGACCATGTACAAGCCTATTGGCAGGTATTTAAGGTGTGGACTGGGCCCATCTCCCTGCTCCCCAGTCTCTACCATGTGGCCCAATTTCAGCCCACTGACCACTCAGCATGACCAGGGTGTTTGGTAACCTTTTCCCTCCTCAATAGCTGTAAACCCTTGTGTTTTCTGTCCTCTTCCTGGAGAGCCAGGCCCCTCATTCTCCAAGCCCAGCTCTGATGTCACCTTCTCCCTACCCTGCCTGGTAATGGTCTCCCTGCCACACTGGGTGCTGGCTGAGGGCATAGCCTGGGTCCTCTCCCGCTGGGTCCAGGAGTGAAGCAGGAAGAGTAGGGTCAGGGCAGCAGGAGTCTTGGAGGCAGACACACTGGGTTTAAACCCTGCTCACACTCTCACCATCTGGGTCACTCCTAACAGCCTGCAAAATGATCTCTCAATGACAGGCATCGTCTGCTGCCATGTATCCTCCACGCCCAGTCCCTCCCTCCATCAGAGCGGGTATCCCATCTGTTAAAAACCATCTTCCCTACCAGCCTGCGAGTCATCAGGGCCAGCTCTGATTCCTCTCTTCCTTCTCAGCTGGACCCTCGGGTCACTGAGGAGCTCTGCTGGCTGCCAGGGCTGCTCCCAGCCCAGCCCAGCTGTCTGGAATGGAGGCAAGTCCCTGCCTATGCCTGGGGTTCCCTCTGGACCCCATGATGGGCACCACCTCCTCCATCCTCTAGGGCCCTTGGTCCCCTTTACTCTGAGCTCCCTGCGCATTCAGCCCCTCCCAACTGCCAGAGTCTCCTCTGCTGCCCCTGCTCACCATCTCCTGAGCTGGGCCCCATTTGGCCCCAGCTTCTCTCACATACACTTCCGTCCACAGCCTCCTCTCCACCTGTACCCTCATCTGACTCTTCCAGGCCATCTTCCACCCTGTCCCCTGGGGAGTACTTTCAAAGCACTCAACCTCAAACACCCATCCCTGGGACTAGAACGAGTCCTGGCTGGTGTCTCCCCATCTGACCCGCAGCCACTTCCAGCTTCCCCTTGAACCACACAGCACCCTGCTCTGCCCCAAGGTGCAGCCTCCCTGAGCTGCTCCCACCTTCCTGGAAGCTCTTCCCTGCCTCTGCCTGTGCTTGTCAACATCACTTCGACTCTTGAGGCCCAGAGCAGATTCTGCCCCTTCCGGAAAGAATTTTCTGACTCTCTCCTTCATCCAGGGAGTGGGTCTGGCCCTCCTCCATGGCCCAGGAGACCCATTTTGCATCAGGACTTGGTGAGCCAGCCTTCCCAGCCATTCTAGCCCAGCTGTGCTTTCTGCATCTCCAGGCGTCTCCTCTCCTCTGGGCCTGGAATGGGGTGGGCACTTGGCGAGATTAATTGAAATTGAATTTTATGTATGCATTTAAGACCCTTCTCTGAATGGATTTTGGTCTGTGAAGCAGTCCATTTGCCATCAGACAAAATTCAGTTGCGGTCCAATATTTCCCTGTGGCCAAATCATGATCTGAGGGAACCGGTGGGATATAAATCAGCACTATCTCCATCGGCTTAGAAAAAACTGATGGCGTGGGCTCCAAGTCGTTTGATGATGTCCAGATGTGGGCTGCTGCACTGAAGCGCCTTTTCAGTAATTAAGCTTGAAGTTGACAGGGGTGTTTGGCCTTGAGCAGGTCACCCCTCTGTCCGCCCCCGTTTCTCCTCTGCAGCAGAGAGGGGGCACAGCTGGCTTATCGGCAAGTTCACATGAACGGTGGAATGATCTCCACTTTTCCTGAAGAAGTCTATACTTTGAATAGGCTGCACGTTGCACACCTGCATATTGAGGCCAAGCTCTAAGCCCATCGGAGGCTGGGGGTGCTCCTCGTGGGCTACAGCAGCTGGCCTTGCCCCCGGGCTGATCGGAGGAGACCTAGGGATGGACATTAGATCCTGCTGTGTAAGCTGGGAACCCCTGGCAGGTAGCGAGGCGGGGGCTCAATTCTGAGGTGGAGCAGGAGAGGGCTTGTCTTATCCTGGCCCTGAGCACGTGCAGGCTGCCATCACACAACCACGTCTTTCCTTTCTGTCGCACTCTCCCAGTGCACCCTCTTCCCACTTTGGGGGACTTCTTGCTCCCAAATGCCAGAAATCATTCTGGGGTGCCTGCAGGTAGTTGCACACCTGCATGCTAGTCCAGACTTCCCAGGGTACACCCCCACCCTCCCAGGTGCCCCGGCCCTGCTGGGCCCTGCAGGGAGTGGAGACGGATGAGACCCCGGAGCTCCAAGTCCCAGGGAGCTCACGGCCAGGCAGGCGACGGGCTGTGCACGCAGGGGAACCGCTCTAGGGGAGATGCCACAGCACACTAAGGAAATTGATGGGGTCAGGGGCTTCGTTTTCACATAGAGGGGATCAGGAAAGGCTTTATCAAGAAGGCAGTACTGGAACATGGCCTTGAGGGTGAGAAGGACTTCGACTTGTTGGGAGGGCAGGTAAGGAACAGCCACTGAGACAGTTTAACACAAGATACAGATGCAGGTAAGGCTGGATTAACTCGTTTTTGTCTAAAACTTGCAGTGTGAGAAAGGCATGATGAAAAATCAAGTCCACCCACCCGGCCAGGACAGCAGGCTAAGGAGGGGGAGCCCCATGAGCTGGGGGCAGAGGCTGTACCGTAATGTTTTGTGTAGGAGAGCAGCAGGGCCAGGCTGGGGCTGTCGGAAGCCATACTCCTCTAAAGTAGCTCAGCCAGCAAGCTTCTCAGAGGCTTTCCTCTGGGAAGACCTGGCGCACTTGGCATCCCTCCAAGCCAAGCAGGGCTGTTTATTTGGACACTAAGTACTTATTATTGTTCCTGGGTTGTAAGGTTATGAGCATGCTTTTCCTGGCATGCAGGGGCTACTCCTCACTGCAGCAAATCCTGACCGATGCAACCTGAGAGAGAGGGCGGTAACACAGACGGGTGGGTGTCGGGGAAGAGAAAGAGAAATGGAGAACTGCTCGTGTGCTGTGACCCTTCAAGGTTTACCCTTTTGAGACATGCGCTCCAAATGTATTGAGCTGAGTCGATATGGAAACCTAGGCATTGAAACCATTCACAACACATACAGGATAAAAACCAACCAGCAGGTCAGGAAAAGCACAGCTAGGCTGGAACCTAGTTGATGCCAAGTGTCCACACAGCAGGATCCTAAGTCAACCTCACAGCATCTCTTAGGCACGGCCCTTGCCAGCCGGGCAGTGCTGGGCTAAGTGAATCATGGAGGGTGCCTGGGAACAAGCGCTAAAAAGGCACACCCTGCAGGAGTGTGTGGAGCCAGGCTGTGGGTCCTGAGCGTGATTTTTTTTTCTCCTCATGTTTAAAGTGTCAATGGAAATGCTCTGTGCAGACTTGGAGAGGAGTCAGAACCTGAAACTCATACCCAAGTATTTTTACTTCCTTATCCTAAGTGGATCCAAGTGGCCTTACCAGCAGGCACCCAGACCAAGACAGGTGCCAGCATTCACAGGGGTGAAATGATGTGCTCAAGCTCACACAACCGGTCCATTTACTCAAAGATCTTTATATTAAGGGATGCTGAGCAGAGAGGACGGCTGAAAAATGGGTGAGCCGTGGGCCTTGTTTTTGCAACTGCAGGTGATGGGCCAGACGGGTCTCCAGGGGTGCAGCTCCAAGGCCCCCGCCCCCCTTTGCTGGGCCACGTGACGTCAGGTTGGCCAGGCTGACACTGGGAGGCCAGGACCCAAGCAGCCCCAGGCTCCTTCTGAGGCACCGTCCTCAGCTTCCTGGGCTGACTGACCGTGGTACCCGCCCTGCCCTGGCTCATAGCTCTCCTGTCCACCTTCCCATGGAGGGAGGGCCCCAATTCTGTGGTCCCTTCTGGGTAGAGGGTTTCCTCCCAAGGTAGAAACGGCTTCCCCTCCTCTCATCTCTGAGCCCACCATCTCCTGTCTGCCAGCCGAGAACCTACTGTTTTCTCCAACAAAGCCAGCTCCCATCCCACCCCACCGCACGAGGGGGTTCCATCAACTCCAACGGCGAATCTGAGGCTGAAAATGTCTCCAGGTGTTAATTTTACAGCTATTACCAACCAGAGCTAAACCCTTCTGATTTAACTTAAACTCTAGAACTACAGTTCTGAAGGTCTCATAAGTTGGTTAAAAAGGATTTTGGGGGGAAAAAAATCAAACCTGACCAACTCTAAGTGAGGAAATCCAGGAAAATTTTTAGATTAGAGGTTGGACAATGACAGCCCAAAGAGATATTTTTGTCTGGCCTGCAGAGTGTTTTAAAAACACGTGAATTCGCTGCCCAGAGTTAAAAGGCAGTTTTGCACACAGCTCAGGATTTCTGGTTCCTCTTTAAGGAATGAGGTGATCGGGCAGCAGAGGCCAACCCTCCAAAGATGGGGACTGACTCAGGAGGGTGAAGGTGGGTGCTGGAGAGGGGAGGTGGCCCCCCAGGGTCAGGAGGCATTGAGGGAAAGGGTTGCTCACGAGAGAAGTGTGCTTAACATTCCACGTTCCCAGCGCAGACCTGGCTTGGCTGCGAGCCCTGGCGTAATTTACAGACTTGGCAGGAAAGCCATTTCCTCCAGTCTTCTGTTTCTAATTAAAGCTTTTAGGCAAAGGGCTTAGTTGCTGATTCTGCTGCCAGACTTAGCCCTGGCCTTATTAAACAGAAATATACAGCCAAGAGGAAATGAAGGAGGAAGGACAAAGGATGCCAAAGGGGAAAATGGGACTAAGAAACCAGAGCAGCATCTCTAGGACTAAAATATCAGAGGGTGCGTTCGGGGGCTTGGTGGAGAGAACAGGATGGCAGCAGGAGCCGGGAAGACTGCACGGGGCGAGGAGCATCACAGCTTCCGATTTCTTAGGAGAACCGATGAGTACTGTGGGAGCAAGAAATAACCTCCTTGGAAAGAAACAAAGGCTTAAAAGTGGCCCCAGACTTCTGACCAGGTTTGAGCACCAGGGCTGCCACTCACCAGCTGGCTTTGTACCCTCAAGCCCCGGGTGGGTTGGGCACCCCTCCTAGTCTTGGTTTTCTCATCTGTAAAATGAGCACAGCAACAACTAGACAGGGGTTGCCATGGGGATGAGATGAGCGCATGATGTGAAAGCCTGCCAGCACCTGAGTGGCGGGATGCAGGCTGCTTCTCAGGGGCGGGACCCTGGCTGCACACCCGGGTGCTGCGGAGCTGAATCCGCTATTCCCATCGCAGCCACCACCAGCTGGAGGTAACCCTCCAGGCATGACGCTCCACAGTTTGGTCACACAAGATCAGTCTGGACAAAACTCATTCAAAGGCACAGTCCCCATAAATACTTCTCACCTTGTCCTGCTGGGGCTCCCTCCCACGGGAGGGGTGAGTAAAAGCAGAGTAGTCAGAGTTACTTTTAAACACACCTGAGCAGGATGCTCTCCTGCTGGGAGGCACACCGGCCAGCTCGGGGCGGGTGGGGAGGGGGGTGCTGAGCCACTGCTGGGACAGGAGCGCATCCTCTCCTCCTCGCCCTCACTCACCCCAGGGGACTCCAGGGACTCCTGGGAGCATTCTGCGGCGGGGGAGCGGAACGCTGGCGCTAGATAACTTGTCTCGATTTCCTGTCGGTTGCATGTGGACGAGCTTGCTTAGGTTGGGTTCCCACGTATGAGTGTTGCATATATATATTAGGAGGTTTTCTGGTCACTTATTTCGGGGGGTGGGGTAATTGGGTTTATCTATCTATCTATCTATCTATCTTTCTATCTATCTATCTATCATTTATCTATCTATCTACATTCAGGTACTGGGGATTGAACCCAGGACCTCGTGCATGCTAAGCACGCACTCTACCCTAGAGCTGTACCTGCCCCCGCTCACTTATATTCAATCAAGTGGACCCTGGAGGGTATAATGCCCAGCACACTCTGGCCTCTGCGCTTCCTACCCTCTGCACACCCCTCTCCCAGCAGCATCCTTCCAGCCACCTCTCTCCGCTTGACACACTCCTACTCGCCCTCTGGGCCCAGTTCTGCTGTCACCCTCCTTCTTCCCTGACACCTCATCGTCCCCGCAGGCTTTCCCACACCCCCACGCCACAGCTCCTGTGGGGTTTTCATGTGGACAGCAGCTCCCGCTCCTTGTAAGGTTTTTGAGCACGGTCAGGAACCAGACTGCCTGGGTTTGCATCCCGGCTCTGCCCCTTGTGACCCCCGGTGCCTCAGTGTCCTCCGGAAGGGGACACTAGGAGCAGCACCTCCTCGTGGGGCTGGGGGAGTGAATACATTGATGTCGACAGCACCTGGCTTTAGCCAGCACTGAAAACCTGTTAGCTCAACTCACCGTGGACGCCACCTCCCACCCCTTAGGATGGCCAGAATTGGGAAATCAGATAATAACAAGCGTTAGGGGGATATGGAGAAATCGGCAATGTCACACATGGCTGGTGCGGACGCACGTGCTGGGACCCCGTGTCCTGCTCGCCTTTCTTAGCTGCACTTTTCCATAGCACACGTCATCTTCTAAAATACTGCGCGATGTGCTCATTCTAGTCCTTATTGTCTGTCTCCACCGGGTCAGGGACTTGTATTCTTTTTGCTGACTTATGTATCCTCTTGTTGCACTGAGAACTTTGTCTTCGCAGCATCTCTGAGAAGGTTTTGTTTTTCCCATTTCTCAGATGAGGAAACGAAGGCTGGAAGAGGTGAAGTAACCTGCCTGGGACCCCCTTCCGCACCCCCAGCTGGCAAACGGAGTTGGGCAGGAGCCCAGGACTGCCTGTGCCGGTACTGGCCCCTGAATGTCGCATGGGTGCCACTGGTCTCCTAAACGCAGAGGTCAGGTGGTGGAAGCTGCTCTCCGGGAACCAGGCATTGAGTTAGATGCTTTCATTACACCACCTCTACTTTTAAGTGATCCAGCAAGTTCAGCCTTTCATTTCCATTAAACAGAAGAGGAAAGGGAGGCTCCCTAAGGTTATGGGACTTGCCCAAGGCCACGCAGCTCATGGAAGGCAGAGCTGAATGTTTATTTATATAAAGGGGTTTCAAGCCTTCTGGATGCAGCTGAGCTCCTCCCCACCCCCATGTGTAAGTCACGTCCTGTTTACTTGCACGAGATAAGCACCTCTGGATGAAAAGAGTGCTCAGGCAGCTGAATTAATTGGCAGGACAGGGAGTGGCAGGGAAGCATCAGCAGGCGGCCTCTCAGGACATCCTCAAAGCAAACCCCGCCAGTTTTATCTTCCCTGGGGAAGGCACCACTCTGTGGAGAGGGCCCTCGCTCCATCTGACATGCCAGGAGCCGCCGTGTCTAGTCGGCGCTCGGATGGGGTCACCCCCTGGGGGGATGGCTCAAGGACAAACTCAACTGCCTCGAAGCCTATTTGATGGGGTCTGGGAGGAAGCAGCCCAAGACTGATGGCAAAACACCAACACGAGATACATGCACCCTGTGTTCACAGCAGCACTGTTTACAATAGCCAAGACCTGGAGACAGCCTAAGTGTCCATCAACAGAGGACTGGATAAAGAAGCATGTCATATTTATACAATGGAATGCTACTCAGCCATAAAAAAAATGAATAAAATAATGCCATTGGCAGCAACATGGATGGATCTGGAGATCAACATTCTAAGTGAAGTAAGCCAGAAAGAGAAAAAAAAAATACCATATGATATTGCTCATATGTGGAGTCTGAAAAAAAAAAAAAGAAAGGAAAAAGAAGACACTAATGAACTTATCTACAAAACAGAAACAAACTTGCAGACATAGTTAACAAACTTATGGCGGGAAGGGGGTGGGAAGGGGTAAATTGGGAGTTTGAGATTTGCAAATGTTAACTACTATATATAAAATAGATAAAAAGCAAATTTCTTCTGTATAGCACAGGGAACTATATTCAATATCTTGTGGTAACCTATAATGAAAAAGAATATGAAAAGGAATATATGTATATATATGTATGAAGCATACACTGTACACCAGAAATTGACACATTGTAACTGACTATACCTCAATTGAAAAAAAAAAGATACCCGTGTGTTCACGGGGAAGTGTCTGAGTCAGCACTGGGCAGTGGAGGGTGACGGTGTATTGGTCCAGTAGAGACACTGGTTAATGTAATATGAATAAACAGTCTCCCATAATGGGCTGCTGTTTCCCACCTGTCAGACTCGAAACCCGGAATGCCTTTCCTTCTCCGCCCGTGCACAGGAAGTGCATTCCTCCGTGCTTCTGGTGAGGGAGGGATGGACTGAGTGTTGTTTAAGAAACAAAATTCTGCCCCACCCCATCTCCAAGGTGCTGAGATGCCCCGCAGCTGCTGGAGAATGTGCCCCAGCGCATTCACCAGGAGGTCGGTTCTGAAATCCTTTCACTGAACTTGTCCTTGTTTCTTAGACTCGCTCCTCTTCCTCACCTCCTGCAATAGCCATCTGGTCCTGTGAGTCTACCGCTTACCTTCTGTGGGCACATTTCCCCAGCCCACCCCATCTCCACGCAGCCTTGGCTCCTCCTGGGCCAGGCCAGCAGCGTCCTGCCTGCAGCATTCCCCAGCGCTGATCCTCTCCCATGGGCAGCAGATCCCATCCTGTAGCTGCTGAGAGCCTCTACAGCAGGGGCGGAGGGAGAGCCGGCAGGCAGAGCAGGAGGAAGGGCAGGACGGGCCGAGGAACCCATTCGTGCAAAGGCAGAGTGGAGAGGATGGTTCTAGGGGACAGTGACCGATCTTGTGCATGTGGCAGGAGTCTGGGGCTGGTGACACGGTAGACAGAGATGACACAGACACTGGAGAGGTAGGTGGGGGTCAGGTGAGAAGGGCTTTACCTGATGTCCACATGCTAACCCCCCAAGAGGTTGACAAATTCCATGGAGCCCTTGGAAAGCACACATGTGCCCAGACACCCTGTCTGCTCCAATTTCAGGGTATCCTCGCACCCCTTGAAGTGCTTGTCGCTGCCCCACGGCAAGCGGGTCTCACCACGCAGGAGAACACCACCCTTGCACCTGAGGCTCAGGAGGACATGCAGGACGACCAAGCAGAGGCAGGGAACAGGGAGAAGGGGTCTGGGAAACAAGCCGCCACAAGGCAAAGGTCTTTGGTCAATCCTGCCAGATCCAAAGGGTAAACACAGTGCCAAAGAGAAGGCTGGAGCTGGAGGTAACTGATGCCAACCCCAAAGGGAAAAGGCAGCCATGGAGATGGGGGCCAGCTGTGAGGATGAGAAGAAGCCAATCTGTCGGGCTCGGGGTGGGGCTGAGCCTGCAGGACACGCAAGCACGGGTTTGGTGCCTCCGGGGACAGGCTGCCCCTCCATCCCCACACCACACTCCCCTCACTGCCGGTTCCCAAAGGAGAACAGAGACAGTGAGACCAAGGACAGGGAGGTGAGGGGGAGCCGGTCTCAGCCATGTTTGCCTAACAGGGCTGGACGTGAGGGCCTTCATGCAGAGCCCACACCCCTCGTCTTATTCCGAGTCCCAGACCCTCTAAGCAGAGAGTCTATTTTCAGTTGCTGCAAATCCATCTGGAGGCAAGTCTGATCTGTCTGATCTGACGTGAGGCAGCTTAGAGACTTCATTTATCCCACTTTCGGGGCGTATTTATACCTCTCACCGCAGAAATGTTAGCGTGTCTGGTGACAGGGGCTGTCTGTTACGTGTCCGACCTTCCCTTGAGCTACAGAACAATTTTGAATTCTGACCCATCAAGCCTCAAGGGGTGAGGTGACGGATTGTGAACCTATACTGGGGAAGGCTTGATTAAATCACTGTACATCTATATGGCGGTCAGAAACAAAGCCCAGGAAGATCTCCAAGACAAAAGAGATGAGATTAAAAAAAAAACCCCAACAACATTAATTCAATCATGCAACCAAAATTTGCAAAGTACGTCATGAGTTACGCCTTTTCTAGGCGCTGATATTAGGAAAGTAAAAAAAAAAATGTAAAAAGACTAAACAAAACACTTTACATGCACACGTGGGCATATAAGTGTAGGAAAAGGCCTGCCTGCAGCCACACGAACCTGGCAATAGCGGGGCCTCAGGGGGCAGGGATCCCACAGAGAGGAAGGCGGTCTTCGACATTCTATTCAACACACTATGGTACATGTGGTGTGTGTGTATATATATATATGTGTGTATATATATATATATATATATATGTCAAAATTTATTGATGGCTTGCTTAAATGCTTTTTTCTTTTCAGGATTTTATTTAATTTTTTATTGAGGTATAGTGGATTTACATGGTAGTTTTTGGTGTACAGCATAGTGATTCAGATGTACATATGTATAGAATAGATACATATGTATATACTGAATGTGTGTCCCCTCCTCCCTGCCCCAGTTCACATGCTGACCCTACGCCCAGTGTGACGCTATTAGGGATGCAGTCTTTGGGAGGTGACGAGGTCATGAGGGTGGAGCCCTCAGGAAGGGATTAGTGCCCTTATAAAAGAGAGCCCAGAGAGTAACCTTGCCCCTTCTGTCAGCCGCGGGAAGACACGGCCACAGGACAGCTGTCTATGAACCAGGAATCGGGCTTTTGCTGGATGCCAAATCTGCTGGCCCGATGATCTCAGACTTCCAGTCTCAGGAACTGTGAGAAAAGTAAATTACTTGTTGTTCAGAAGACACCCAGTCTAAAGTATTGTTACAGTAGCCTGAGCTGATTAAGGCGATAAGCACAGATTGTGTATCGCTCCTGTGATTAACAGAGAAGAAAACCAGCACTACGAAAACAAAAACAGAACAAGGGGAAAAGAAACCACGCATAGAGTCCAGTCTACTTATCTTACAGACCAAGACGCTACAGCTCAGGGAAGCCCACAGGCTCAGGTCCACATCGGAACCCAGATCCTTCAGAATCCCCAGGACTCGCTCCTGAACCCACACTGCCTCTGGCACGACCCCCCCTCCCAATAATACAAGGGATGTAAAGGTGCTTTGTGAACTGCAATGAAGTCTATGAGTATGTCACCCTTTGGTGGATGGGAAATTCTACATTTGGCTTTTTTCCCCCTCAAAGTCCTTTTTACCACGGAGGAACCACTCTATTTGTGATCTGTAGGAGCCACAGAAGGAGGCTTTGAGAGCAGGCGAAGGTCGACAGAGCAAATGTCACCCAGAGTCGGAGCAAGATGAAGACTATAACCCACTGGTGAGATGTGAGCCTGGGTCACAGGTGACCTTGGTGAGGGAGCCCAGCGTGGGCTCGAAGGCACGGCCTGGCAGCGGGGCGTGGACCCGCCAGTGTAGCCGCGTGAAGCGTACCATCCTTGGATTTCCAGGGCGTGCACTATTTTTTGTGGGTTTCTTTTCTCTGCCTTTGGTTTTCTCTCCTGTTTTCTTCCTTTTCTCCGAAAGCGGAGTAACATTGTCACCCACCACATCTGAGTTTAAGCTCCAAGTTTCGATTTTGCAATTGCAGTTGATTTCATTCATTATTCATTACTTTTCATGTAATGTATGAATTTTTTATGTCGAGACATTTTTTCCAACATTTTGAAAACCAGAAGGAGCAAATGAAAGGCGACATTTGAGCCAGGCCCTAAAGGGAGGGCTGGTGGATGGGCTGGCCCTGGCCGAGGGGACAGCCCGGACAGCACAGAGGCCCAGGTTGGCGCCAAATTCGGGGACCACCCCGGTGGGAGGAGGGACACAGGAGGCAGAGGTGTGTCCCCAAACGTCTTGCTCAGTTCAGGACTGTCCAGTGGGACGTAACATAGCGCTGGATGCAGCAGAGAACCTTCTAGGGCTGTGGACGTGGAGACGGGTCAGCGAGAGGCGAGGCGGAGATCTGGGGTCTGGCTAGGCCCCCTGCACTCGGTGACTGATGCTGTGAAATAGGGTGATCTCACGTTCAAGTTCTGATTTCTCGCTTGAAAAGTCAGAAGCTCTGGCCTTCCTGGGCCTGCAGAGTGGCACGGCCACAATCCCAGAAGTGGACCCGGGCTCCCGCCCCTCCTGGCCCCTCACTCACCAACAATGCTCGTCCGAGCCGGTGATGTCTGCCTTTCAGAACTAATTAGGAAGCGGCTTTTACGGGCCCCTCTCAACTCGAGAGGGTGGATAGTAAGGCCGGCAGCCTGCTCTGGCCAGGACTCCCGTGTGGAGGCTGCGTGGCCACCGTGGGGCTGCCGGCTCGCCCCTTCCCCACCTCCACCGGGTGGGAAGGGAGGGCACACAGCAGGCCCCCCGCCCCCGGCTACCCCTAGACAGACATGGGGAAGGCTCTCTTACCGGGAGATGAGCCCCTAAAGGGGCATGTGAAGGGGGTGCCTGGGTGAATAATTACCTGGAAAGTTCCCCACATTGCCCAGAAAGTGCCATGGCCATGGCTATTCCATCTCCCCAGCCCCAACCAAAGGGTGCCCTGGGCTGGGTGTCTGTGATCAAACTGGCACGTTTCCTCTCCTAAGGGGAAACCAGGGACTTCCCGGGGGCAGTGCCGCCTTGACCCTGACTCCTCATGACATGGTCTCATCAACACAGAGATGCCTGTTTCGAGGCTTCACACTACACTGGAGTCTTCCTGTGGGGGAATGTGATTCTGGCGCAGTCCCCGTGGGGCTGAGGTTTCTAAGCTGAGGGCCGCAGCCCAGAAAGACTGGGCTGTGAGCCAAAGTCACGTGGCCAGAGGGGACAGAGCCACAGCTCCAGCTGTTTGGGGCCAGAGTGCACCTTGGCTCCTGGTCAGAGGCACCTACCTTGCCTGGAAGGAGAGTCAGCTTATTGGGGTGGGAATGAAAAGCTCAAGAAGAAGAAAAAGGGTCAACTTCCAGGTTTTTTGTTTGTTTGTTTCCAAATCAGTTATTTCGAGATTCCTGTGCAGGCCTAGAGTTTGTGTCACAACAGTGGGATGAGGAAGTTAGAGCCAGGAGCCCATCTACTCCCTCCTCGTCATGTGAAGGGGACCAAGGCAGGAGGGGATGGGAGAGGATGGGCCCCGAGGCGGTGGAGACCTCAGGGAGGGCATGGATGCGCCACTGGTGACCACAGTCAAGGAGCCCGCGGAGGAGGCGCCGTGCCAGCTGGTTACACACTGGGCTTCCCCGAGTCTCTCGGAAACTGCACCCCCACCCAAGGTACCAGTATGTGCTCCCTCCACCCCCAGAAGTGGGAAATGGCGTCTTGACCCCCACAGGGGTATGGAAGGGAAAGCAGAGCCCAGACCCAGGACTCAGGTAGGACTGCAGATGGGGAATCCACTGCTGGGACCACACTCCCCCTGTCCACCTCCTCCTAAGAGAATGCCCCCCAGGGGAGAGTCGAAAAGCAGACTGTCAGCTGTGATTAGGGTGGCCTTACTCCCTGGCCAGCTGGGAAGTAAACTGAATCCAGCTGGCAACCAGGGCCTGAGAGCGGGGCGGGGAGGGAAGGCGGGCACGGAAGGCGGGGAGGAGATGGAGGCGGGCGCAAGTGCAGACCTGGGAAGCGGTGAGACCAGACAGCAGGCCTCAGCCTTTGGCCTGGCCCCTGAAAAACTGAAAACCTGGCAGGAGTGGAAGGGCCCCTGCGATCAGGACTGCCAGTCTCTGGCGCAGGGTTCTCAAACTTGCGATGTGTTGCAGAATCACCTGGTGGGCTTGTTAACACTCAGACTGCTGCCCCCTCAACCCGATTCCCCCACCCCTACCCCCACAGTTAGGTCTGGGTGGAGCCTGATAATCTGCAATTCTTATTTGTGGAACCTTCCCAGGTGATGCTGTCATGGCTGCGGGTCCGGGGACCACACTTTGAGAACCACTGCTCTAGGCCTCATGCTCCAATCCAGCTGGAGCCAGCTCTTCCCGCAGGGACTGGACCTCCTCACCCCTCTCCCACCCGGTCAGAATTCTCCAGACAAAAGCTCAGCTCCAACCCGCTCTCTGTCTGTGTCGGGAAACCCAGAATAAGGGCTCCAGGCTGGCTTGTTCCCCCTGCCCCGCTCTGCAGGCCCAGGACTCCGCGTGGGCTGGTGGCTACCCTGCCCTCCAGGAACCCCATCAGCCCCAGAAGGCTGTCCTGCTCTTTCTTGGGAGGTGGGCTGGGGACTGCGGAAGTCCCTGCTCGGCTGTCCCTTGGGCCCCAGGACTTTCCGTGGAAACCTGGGCCCTCAGCCTGGAGGCAGAACATGGCTTTCTCCTAAAAGCCTGGGTGAGGGTAGGGGTGCCTCGTGAATCCACCCCTGACTTCTTGAGGAAGGATCTAGTAGGGTCTTCCACACCCCCTGATTGCTCTTCCGGGTCAGGACTGCTTCCGGGCTCAAGGGTGCTGTACCTGTGACCTGGGGGCAAACCCACCACCCGGCTGCATATTGGAGCCACGAATAAAAGGCCTCAGTGGTACGGGAGTCAGGACCAACCTCATTTCAGTAGCGATGCTCCACCCATCAGTCACGTGACCTTGGACAACTTAATTTAATTTCTTCGTGCCTCAGTTTTCTCATCTTTCAAGGGAGATCATTACAGGACCTACCTGATGGGGGTCCCCGAGGAGAAAATGGGGTCACCTGTGTGAATCCATTTACTGCTTAATAAAATGTCATTATTTAAGAAATAATCCAAGAATTAAAAACTTCTAGATGAGTGGTCAGAGGCCTTATTTGCAAGAGCCAAGAGGTAGAAACAACTCAGATGTCCCTCAGCCGATGAACAGATAAACAAAATGTGGTCCATCCACCCAGGAGAACATTATGCAGCCATGAAGAGGAACGAGGTGCTGATACAGGATACACCGGGGATGAACCCCAAACATGCTAAGTGAAAGAAGACAGACACAAACGTATCATACGGATCCACTTGGAGTAAGTGTCCAGAAGGGGTGAATCCACAGGGGCAGAGGAACAGCAGGCGCTGCCGGGATCAGGGGAGAGGGGACTGGAAGTCACTGCTAAAGGGAGCTGTATTTCCCTTCAGGGAGATGAGAAAGTTCTGGAACTCCACAGTGGTGATGGTTGTACAACCCCGTGAACGTACTAACTGCCACTCAGTTATACACTACGAGACGTGCCGGGTGCAGATGTCACCTCTCTGCACATGCTATTTCTAAGAGGTGTGATTCGTAAAACGGGGCGTGACTGGTGAGGAGACCCAGGGGCAGGGTCGGTGAAGGCGTTTTGTGGACATCACAGGTGTTACTAGTGATGCGAGGGGCGTCGGCCTGGACACGGCAAACACGGAGCTCAGGGTTGCACGCCTACCACGTTAACCCGTTCACGTGGCTTCAAATCCAGCCCCTGTCGCCGCCTCCACCTGGACTGGCTGTTTTCTCATAAAATAATTTTCACGATGTGTTGGCTCCTTGGTCTTGACATGAGAGGAAGCCTCAGAAAACCCCAGAGATGTTCATCTGGGTCGTAAATAAGGCTACAGCGTTTTAAAGGCTGACTTCTCCTCCCTTGCTCCCGTGAGCCTTGGGCCATATGGAGACCACGTGGACAGCTCTGAGAAAAGTGCCTCCCAGGGCCTCGAGTGACCCCGGACCAGACCGAGGGGACAGGTCACCCACAGCGACAAACCCTCCGCTGGGCGCCCCGCAGGGCCCGGCACCCTCCTCCCTCCTGAGCTGACTCCACACCCTCCCTCTGAGGTCACGGTTTTCAGAAGGGGAAACCAAGGCTCTGGGGGCATGTGCCAACCAGCTGGCGGGAGGTGGCGCCGGGATTCAATCTCAGGTGTGCAGATTTCAGAGCTGGGAGCCGCCTGGGACCATGAGCGACCAAGGCCCAGAGTAGGTGCCCACCTTGTGCCCATGAGACAGCGACCCAGACCCACGTTCCACAGTCGGAATGTCCCAGCACAGCCTGGGGCTTGCAGTCCCCTTGGAGAGAATTATCTGTACCTTGTCCCACAGCAGGAGAAAACCTCTAACAGAAGACCTGGTAAAATCTGTTAGGTGGAAGAGACTGGTTCCAGAGACGTGCATCCTGAGTGTGTCCAAACTTCCCACCAGTCCGAATTGGAGGGAGGCTGAATGAGGTGTCCACCCCACCCCTGCAGGTTCTCACGCGCTGGGACCTCTGTGACAGTCCGCTGGTGGCTGGGCTTGTGCCCAGCCTGGCAACAGCTGGCAGAGCCTTATGGATGTGGGTCTCACCATCTCCAGGGCTCTCCCTGCCCAGGAACTGAGCCACCGCCGTGGGAGCAGGAAGTTTAGGGAAGGAAACAGACCCCACTTTATCAAACATCAGCCCTCCACGCATGTCCCCACATCTCTGAGTCAACAGACTGGAAGCAAATGTCAAAAAATGGAAATATCTGTGCTAACCCGGCCTCGGTGACTCCTCCCAGAGGCGCGAGCCCGGCCTGCCCCAGACTCTCGGGGCGCCAGGAGCCTCGCCGGCCTGCGCCCCAAGGAGCCACTGCCTTCTTGCCCTTCTGAGAGCAGCGCGGGTCCAGCCCGCAGTGTTCACCGTGGGGAGTGACTCTTGAGCCCTTTCTCTGACACTTTCCACAGATGGGAGGTTTGCGATCTGTGGCCTCGACTCAAATAATCAGCCACAACTTCCATGTTCGCACCTGTGTTCACAGAGAACGATGCAGGGCACAGTGAACCCAAGTCCACTGCCCAGAGGCCAGAGCCAGGCCCAGCCACGGCCACCTTCAAAGGGATGGACGATAAAACCAGGAACGCGGGATCAGAACACCCACGTCGGCTGCCAGGATTTTTGAGACGTACTCAATCCATTTCAGCCTGAATTGCCTATAATATTTTACCCATTTTCCCCACATTCATACTAAACCTGACATTGCTTGGGAAATGAAAATCTGTGTGTCCTGACCATCCAGTGTCAAAGCGAGGCACGCAGAATTCACAAGTTCATGGTGACGTTAATGGTGGCTGGAAAAAGGAAAGCCCATGTGACTGGCTACATATCCAACCAGGGTTTTTTTTGTGTGTGTCTTTGTGGGTTTTTTTAAAAATATTATTATTAAAAAGGCAACATACAATTCCAGGAAATTTTAGGAATAAGGCCTGCCCACAATCCCACCAACCTAGCATAAATATTTCCATTTTTGGACATTTGTTTCCAGCCTGTTGACATGAAGACGGGTGGGCATGGGTCGGGGATGATGTTGGATACAGCGGGGGTCTGCTTCCCACCCTGAAATTCCTGCCCCCACAGGTCGCTGAGGTGCCCAGGCCCCAGGGAAGGGAAGCGCCAGCAGCGCAGAGGGGTCCGCATACCTCTCACCCCTGTGCTGTCAGAGGACTGAGAGGAACCCTGGGCCCCGAGAGGGCGGGCGGTGGCTCAGTTCCTGGGCAGGGAGAGCTCAGGAAATGCTGAGATTCACGCTCTGTGTGGCTGTGGGTGAGATGGTCTTGCTCTTTTTTTCTTTTTTCTCTTTTAATTTCTACTTCTGTATGCACTACCATGCGCTCACCACCAGAAATTTAGTTTGTTTGTGTATTTATTTTGAGACACCCTTCTTTCGCCAAAACATTGAATGGCTCCACCCTCCACCCTGTAATTTACTTGGCCAGTCCCCCTTATGAGACATTTGAGTGTTTCCATTATTTTACTATTAAAATGGGAGCAACAGTGGGGAGGGTATAGCTCAGGGGTAGAGTGCATGCTTAGCACGCATGAGGTCCTGGGTTCAATCCCCAGCACCTCCATTTAAATAAATAAATAAACATAATTGCCTCCCCCCCACCCCCCCAAAAGGCTCAATAAATGTCCACATGCAGACCTCAGTTTTGTCCTTAGATTTCAGCCCTGGTGCCCATCTCTGCTCAGGCCCTCCTGCTGCCCCACCCTCCACATCCGGACGCCTCCCCTCACCCAGCAGGCTTCCCCCGCCCCTCCCTCTGGAGTCGACATCACCCTAGTCCCTCTTTTCTCTTTCATTTTATCTAGCTCGGCGTTGACAGTCACAACCATTCTGGCCAAGAACCTTCAGTGGCTCCCCGCAGACAGCCTCCTGGACAGAAACCACACTCCTCAGCCTGGAGATCAAGCCCCTGTCCCTGGGGCCCAGACGCCCCAGCTCTCATCTCCTTCCACACACCCTTCTGATTTCAAGCTCTGGTCAAAACCAAACCGCTCCCAGCTCCCTAGACACTGCTTGTCCAAGACTCTGCGTATGTGCACACGCAGATTCCACCACCAAGCCTCCCCGCCAGGATCTGCCCACCCATGTTCCCACTGCTCTCCTCAGACCTCTGCTCCAGCATCGCCTCTGCTCTGTCTCCTGCCCCCGACCTCTCCAGGCGGGGTAGGAACCGCCCCCCTGCATCTGGGCGCCCTGTGCACACAGTCCCGTCATGCGGCTTTCCACGTGGGCTATATTTTGGGGTGTACATAGCAGCCGCCCCTCCTGGACCAAGCCCTAGACGCCCACCACCGTTCTCTTAACCTCAACACAAATACAAAGATCAAACCAAATATCACCCAGTAAGCACACGGTGAATGACCTAAATGGGAGTGAGTCTGAGTTCTCCCCACCGACTGGGTGGGACCATGGGACCATCTCAGCTCCGGGGCATCCCAGCTGAGCGCCCCCCTTACTGTCTCCCGGCTTTCCCACCCAGGGAAGAAGGCAGGTCTGTGGAGGCCTTCGGAGGTGTTGTAGAAACAGAAGGGTGGAAAATAGTGAGCCACCCCACTCCCACCTTTCCCCGGCTCACGTCCACCAGACCCCCTCTGCGTGATGCAGCTCTTCTGAGAGGCTGCCCGCGGGGGCCTGTCGGTTTCAGCTGGATATTCAGTTCCCCCGTCTCAGAGTCTCACGTGCTCCCTGGCTTGAAACAGATCTTACAGATGATAACTCAGACTCCCGAAATGCAAGCCTCCTGCCATCAAGCAGGTCCGGTTAAAATACAAGAAGTGATTTTTAGTGGTAATCTGATAATCTCACGGGAGGTTCAGTTCTCCGCTCTGCTTAAGAATTTAGGGGCTAGGGTGGCACGGGGACGTATTGCATTTAAGCTTATGTTTTCCCCTCTTCTTGGAAGGTGAGGAAAGGCAAGATGTGCCCTGTTGGAGGCAGGTGTCCCCTGGAGCCTTCAGGGGCACAACTCAGGACACATGACCTACACTTAATAGAATGTAAACACACGCTGGCAGTGAGGAGCCTTCAACTGCTCTTTCTAAGTCCTCAGAAGATCCCCAGGGCCTGGGGCCGCTGACAGCTGCTCAAGGAGGGAGGCTCTGGGAAGCAGCACCAGCAGAGCCCGGAGGTGGCTGCCGCCTTCTTGCTTGTCCCTCCCACCCCCTCTGTTTCTGGGTCCTTCCCTGACATCAAGGTAGCTACTGAGATGGGGCCTCTGACTTAGCCAGTGACCAGCACCCAGGGGTCTCCCTGTGCCCAGCATGGCCCAGCCAGCCATCCCCCGTCACTGGCATCTGATCCCGTCACTCCCTTGCACTGAAACCTGCAGTGGCTCCCTACTGCCTGAGCCATACTTCCTTTGGAGAACAAAGGCTACAGGATGGTTTAAGGGAAGCCCTTTGTAATCAGCCAAAATGGGCGTTTACTGCAGGACTTCTCAGGGCCCTTAGTATGCTATCATCCCTTGCAGCTCTCCAAGGTGGGGACTTGCAGTGGCCAGGGGTTTTGGGGGTATTATATGTGAGATTTCCCAAAGTTGTGTGACAGTGGAACCCTTTGTCCCAGAAGACTCTCATGAGTTTGGCGTTCAGGGACATTGATTTGGGAATCACTAAAGGCTAAAATTCACATTCTTTACCAAGACAATCGAAGCCTGCATAACCTGGCCTCACCTTATTTCCTCCACACTCCCACTACCTCAGGACTTGCTTGACAAAATTCCTGCTGCCTGGAAGCCTCCTTCCTTTTCCTCCTTTCGGCAAAGTCCCACTCCTCCTCCCAACATAGCTCCCAGGTCACCGCCTCCAGGAAGCCCTCTCCCACTCCCCTTCTGCACGGGGATTTTGCCGCACTCTCTCCCAGCGTGACAGTTACACAGAGTCAAGGCATGCAGTGACACCTGCACTTCATCACAGTGATTCTCTGGTTTGCATTTAAAGGATAAGCTGTAGGAAAACTTCAGCCCTCACTTCGATGGTCCGACATGCACAAGGGCTCCCAGAAGTTAACACCGCAGAGGGGGCTGGGGATTCTCCTCCCTCCCCACAGAGGGGACCTGCTGGCACTGCTTAAGTCATTTGTCTCTCTTTCCTGCTCTTCCCCTCGGACTTTTTTTTTTGTCTAGTTACAGCTGGATTTGCATCAGGTAAGTGTGCATATAACAATATTCTGGGGGAGGGGTGCAAAATGAGTGAAGGGGGTCAAAAGGTACAAACTACCAGTTACAAGATAAATAAATCCTAGGGAGGAAATGCACATTTACTGTGCTTGGGGACCACCTTTAACAACACTGTATTGGCTATTTGAAAGTTGCTGAGAGAGTAGCTCTTAAAAGTCCTCGCCACCAGAAAAAAAAATTTTGTAACTATGTCTGGTGATGGATCTTAACTAAACTGGTTACAGTGATCATTTCACAACATATACATATATCAATCATTATCTTACATGCCTAAAACTGACACCATATTAAATGTTAATTATATCTCAACTTGAAATACGTTAAGAAAACTAAATAAAATAAAAGAGTTGGCCTAGTGAAAAAGCGAACAAACAGAAACCGTATTCCCCTCTTAAGTGGAAATGCCTCTGCCCTCCTGTCTGCGGGTCCCCCCAGGTGTCTTACTCATCATTTAGTGACAGGTGAGTGGCACGGAGCTGCGCACCACGTGGCTTCTCCTTGAGGCCGCGGGGAGCCCAGGGTGGTGAATAAACAAGGCGGACAGCACCCTGGAGTGTGGGGACGGACACACACAGGTGGCAGGGGCAGGGACGGCCCCATCCAGCCCTCTTGACCCTTCCTGCAGTGGAGCCGGTGACCCAGGGCCAGGACACTGGGAAGCTCTCCATCTGGGCTGATCTCAAAGGCTCCCAGAGAAGGTGTCTCAGCCTCGGGAGCCCGAGGAAGCCATGAGTCCTGCCAGCCTCTGCTCGTGGAGGGGGTTTGTGGGATCCGGACCACACTTCCCGAGGCTTTGCAACCTTTGAGGTGCAAGCTTGGTTCTCCCTGTCGGTGCTGCTGGAGGGCAGGAAGGCTGGCCTTGCTCTAGGACCGAGGGTGACTGTATAGCTCATCATCCAAACCAAGGTACTTTAAGAAAGAGGCCCATGAAGAATTATTTGGGAAGGAGAGGCATAAATTGGGACCATCGCAGTATGGTGGTCACTTCAGCTACGACCAGCTTGAGGAAGGCGGTGAGGAGCAGGGAGGAGTGAGGCACCTGCTTGTGCACATGGATAAATAAACTGTGCTCTATTTCCATACAATGGAATATCATTTGGAAATAAAAAAGGAATGATGTACAGATACACGCTACAGCATGGATGAAACTTGAAAATATGCGAAGTAAAAGAAGCCAGTCACAAAGACCACCTGCAACACGAGTTCACTCACAGGGAAGCCCAGAGCAGGGAGAGCTACAGACAAAAAGCAGGTCAGTGGCTGCCCGGTGCCGGGGGCAGGGGGGCTTCCGGGAAACGGTGGGTGATGACTAATGGGCGTGGGCTTCCGTTCCAGGTGAATAAGGTGTTCTGAAGTTTACTGTGGCAGTGGGTGCACAGCTCTGTGAACGTCCTAAAAGCCACTGCAGTGTGAGGGGAGGGTATAGCTCAAGAGCTAGAACGTGTGCTCAGCGCGCACGAGGTCCTGGGTTCAGTCCCCGGTACCTCCTCTAAAAAGAAACAAACCTAGCTACCCCCCACCTTCCCCAAAATAAAATAATTAAACAACACTTTTAAAACCCCACTGCAGTGGGTGAACTGTATAGTGAGTGGATTACATCTCTGTAACTCACAGCAGAACCTGCCGAAAGGCTGGGCGAGCATGGGCGTGGGACCCCGCTCTGCCCATCGGGAATCAGAGCACATTCTTTTCCCATCTTCCCAACTGCGCGTCCACTGCCTTTCTAGCATTTCCATCCTTCTTCTAAAACATTAAGGAAACTGCATCTGTGGAACCCATCTTACAGCAGACAAACCAACCAGCCCCAAACAGGACTGCTCATGGGCACAGGCCAGCAATGAGGAGCTGTCAGAACGTAACACAGGCAGGAACACAAGCTTGAACGGAAACTCTAAGTTCTCTGCCTTCTTGCAGCCATTTGAGGGCACAGGATGGCGGAGCATGGGTCAGACAGCATAGCTGACGCTCCGTAGACTCACAGCAGCCCCCGCTGGCCCTCCTGAAGTAAGTGCAGAGGAGGCAGATCTCCGTGCTCAGGACTTCAGTCCCCGATCCCCATGCGTCTGACGGGCAGATCACCTGCCTCTCCCACCTGTGTCTGGAACCAGTTCACTCAGCCCATGAGAGGACGACTGCCAAGATATGGCCCTGGGCAGGACTGAGGAACCACTGTCCCCACGAGAGGTGGGTGACCCGTGGGGATCTGCTTGTCTGCATGGGGATCGGGGACAGAGGTCCTGAGCTTGGTCATATGGCTTCTCATTTATTTCAGGAAGGCTATCCTGGACCTAAATAACTTTTTGGACTATTTCCTGTTGCAAATGAGCAAGGTTTGGAAAAAAAGAGTTGTATGAGGAGAGCTTCAGTCTCAAAGAACTAAAGTTGATAGTGATTTGGCAAACGGAAGCCTGGCCTGGCCCGAGACAGTGTGGCCCTGGTGGGCTCCAGATCTGGGGTCCACATCGGAAGTGGAGACAGTGCCAAACAAGGAATAAGCATGGCTGACCAGCAGCCGCCTGGAGGAGCTGTCAGTAAGTGTGGCCGCCCAGGGTGACGTGGCACAAATGGAACGGGACCACGGGGGGCAAATGCGATGCCCAGGACGGCACCTCGGCCCTCCCGCCTGCTGCCGCCTCAGCCCAACAGCAGCTCCCGGGAAGGGCCACTCACACGGGGCTTTTCATGCCTGCACGTGTGTCAGGGGGCAGAAGACGCCACCTCAGAAGAGGAGGCCCCAGGAGAGCAAGACCCAACCGTGTGTCCACGCAAGAGAGGAAGCGCAGGGGCAGATTAAGTGAGTTCCGGCCGCGTCTGGGCACAAGAGAAACACTTCCGGGGAGTCTGACCGCAATCCTGCAAGTGCGACAGCCCCCGGGCCACGCAGAAGGCTTTCCAGCGCTTCGCCTCCACCACCTGGCGGGATGGGATGCTCGGAATCCTGCGCTGAGGCGTCTGTGTTTTGCAGAGAGGAAACAGACTCAGAGAGGACAGGAGCCTGAGGGTCCACAGTGGGCATGCGATGGAAAACGGCTCAAATCCTGGCCTTCTGTGTATTGTTCAGTGATTTGCTGAATGTGCGTAAAACATTTGGCTCAAAAGAAGCCTTGGTACCAATCAGATGCTGTGGGGCGAGGGCGGTAGGTGGGAGGTGAACTGATAGCAGCCATCAATCAAGACTCTCCTTTTGACTAGTGTTCCCAGGGCGCCGAGGAGTGGGGAGGGCCCACCAGCACCCTGCCCACCACGGTCGCTTTGTTCCAAGACAGCAGGTGTGCAGTGTGGCCACAGATCATCAACACTTGGAGAGAAAGACCTGGGAGGGCAGGCGGGGGGCTGCAGGGGAGGAACAGAGAGGGGAGGGAACCTGCATGAAAGACAAGGGTGTCCCGAGGGCTGGGACAGGCAGGGGGCGGCCCAAGGCTCTGACACCCCCGGAGCCCGTAACCATTACCCACTCATGTCTGTCTGTCCTGCGAGGCCTGGAGCTTCCTGAGGGCAGGCCCCGAGCAGGGTTCACCCGCACCCCGTGCTCAGCCCAGGGCTGGCACAGAACGGGCACCTGGCACTTGCTGTTGAGACAGCCGCTCATAGCAAATCTGCCCCCTGCTGCCTGTTGTTCCCCCGGGAAGGCCGAGGCGGGCCTCCACCCGTCTCCCAGCTCACTTCCCAAAGATCTCTAACTAATCAAGCTGTATTTATAGGACTGGTTATTATTCTGCTCCAGAGAATTAATTCATTTCCAAATCCTTGGTGTTCTGGCCAAAATGTGGTGTCCAGGTTTGTTCCAAGGACCATGTGGCCCCAAGGTTCACATCTTTGGAGAAACAGGAAAGGAGCCAGAACCAGCGTTTCTTGCTCACAGGTCAGCTCCTGGTTCCTGTGCCCATCTTGACGGGGTGGGGGGGCGGGGTGTCGGCAGCCTCACCCTCTCAGGCAACAGGGTGATGAGAGATGAAGTGAGTCCCAAGGCTACAGTAGCAGGGCTGGACGTTCAAGCCCCTGGGTGTCGGGCAAGGGCTGAGGGAGTCGACGGGGCTGAAGCCCCGGCTCGGCTGTGCAGGCCTTTCAGCTCCACCCGCCCAGACTCTCCCCACTTCGCTGCAGGCACTCCGGGCTCCTGCCCAGTGCAGTTTGGCGTGGACTTCAAAGGAGCAGGACAGCTGAGCATCTGGGGCTTCCCTGGTGTCCACTGAGCTAATGCCAAAGATGCAGACCGCGGGGTCACCTGTCTCTCGGGTGGAGGCTGTCTGGGACCAGCCTGCCCTGCCCTGTGCCAGCTGGGCCCACGGGCTCCAGGAAGGGGCGTGCTGAGCTTCTGGGGCCATGGCCGGGCTGGCAGGACCACTGAAGACCTGCCTGGCCATTTATAGAACATGAACCGTGGGCAGGTCAATGACTATCTTCGAACCACAGTTTCCATGTGAAGATGAAGGCAGAAACTGGACTGATTTAGTTGTAAGCTAAGGGATGTGAAGGATTGCTAGCAACGACTAGAAGCTGGGAACAAGCAGAGCAGGATTCTCCCCTAGAGCCTTCGGAGGGAGCATGGCCCCTGCGGATGCCTTGATTTCAGACTTCCAGCCTCAAGAACTGAGAAAACATGCCTTTGTTGTTTTAAGCCACCAAGTTCGTGGTACGTGGTTGTGGCAGTTCTGGGAAACTAACACCCACAGCAACAGGGACGTGGCAGATGTGACTGCATTAAATCTATCGAGATGGGGACTATGTGCTGCATTATCCACATGGACCCAATGTAACTCCAGAAGGAAATAGCCCTGCTGACACCTTGATTTTAAGACCCATTTGGGACCCCTGACCTCCGGAAATGTAAGAGGATAAATCTGTGTTGTTTTAAGCCACCAAGGTAATGGCAATTGGTTATAGCAGCCCCAGGAAGTGAACACGATTAAATTAAGCCACTTGACATTGCTGGTGTACACTGGAGGCAACTGAGTCCACCCTGATGGGTTTATACCAGGCGAGGCTGCTCCACCTCCCCACGTGGTTTGTTAAGAAGTGCAGGCTCCTGGACTATACTACAAAGGTACAGTAATCAAAACAGCATGGCACCGGCACAAAACCAGACGCACAGATCAATGGAACAGAATAGCGAGCCCAGAGACACACCCACACACGTACGGTTAACCAGTCTATGACAGAAGAGGGAAGAATGAGGAAAGACAGTCTCTTCAATAGTGGTGCTGGGTAAACTGGACAGCTATATGTAAAAGAATAACATTAGAACATTTTCTCATATAACATATACAAAAATAAACTCAAAATGGATTAAAGCTCTAAATGTAAGACTGGAAACCATAAAACTCCTAGAAGAAAACAGAGGTGGAACGCTCTTTGACATAAACTGCAGCAATGTTTTTTTGGATCTGTCTCCTACAGCAAAGGAAACAAAAGGAAAAATGAACAAATGGGACCTAATTAAACTTAAAAGCTGTTGCACAGCAAAGGAAACTCACAACAAAATGAAAAGACAACTTAATGAGTGGGAGAAAATATTTGCTAATGTTATGATCAGCAAGGGGTTAATATCCAAAATATATAAACAGCTCATACAACTCAATTAAAAAATGGGCAGAAGACCTGAACAGACATTTTTACAATGAAGACTTACAGATGGCCAACAGGCACATGAAAAGATGTTCAACATCACCAATCATCAAAGAAATGCAAATCAAAGCTGCAAGGAAGGGGAGGGTATAGCTCAATGGTAGAACGCATGCTTAGCATGCATGAGGTCCTGGGTTCAATCCCCAGTACCTCCATTACAGAAAAAGAAAATTAAATAAAATTAATTACCTCCCTTACCTCTGCCCTCCCCCCCCAAAAAAACCAACCTGCAACAAGACACCATCTCATAGCTGTCAGAATGACTATCCTCAAAAATACCACAGATAATAAATGTTGGCAAGGATGTGGAGAAAAGGGAACCCCTGTACACCACTGGTGGGAATGTAAATTGGTGTAGCCACTGTAGAAAAGTGTGGAGGTTCCTCAAAACTAAAACCAGAACTACCATATCAACCAGCAATTCCACTCCTAGGTGTGTATCCAAAAAAAAAAAAAAAAGAAAACACTCATTTAAAAAGATACCTTACTTCAATGTTCACAGCAGCACTATTTACAATAGCCAAGATATGGAAACAACCTAAATGTCCATCGACAGATGACTGGATAAAGAAGCTGTGGTATATTTATACAATGGAATATTACTCAGCCATAAAAAAGAATAAAATAACACCATTTGCAGCAACATGGATGGACCTGGAGACTGTCATTCTAAGTGAAGTAATCAGAAAGAGAAAGAAAAATACCGTATGATATCACTTACAACCGGAATCTAGAAAAAGACACAAATGAACTTATTTACAAAACAGAAATGGACTCATGGACCTAGAAAACAAGCTTATGGTCACCAGGAGGGAAAAGGGGTGGGAAGGGATAAATTGGGAGTTTGAGATTTGCAAATAGTAACTACTACGAATAAGATAAACAAGTTTCTTCTGTATAGCACATGGAACTATATTCAATATCTGGTAGTAACCTATAGCGAAAAAGAATATGAAAAGGAATGTGTACATGTATGGCTGAAACATGATGCTGTGCACCAGGAACTGACACAACGTTGTAAACTGACGATACTTCAAGGAAGAAAGAAAAAAAGAAACGTGCTATGATATTCAAATGTGAAAAACGCTTACTGTGCTTTCGTGTAACTTTATGGGTAAAAGTCAACCAGAAAAGAAAAAAAGAAAGAAAAATTCTTTTTGCATTAAAAAATGCTCCCAGAGTTGAAATGATTCCTTTAACATTGTTAAATACGAGATAGTATTATAAAGATGAGTTTATTTTTGGTTTCTACTTTCAAGATTTTAGCTCCAATGAAACCTTCTGTTCACTCTTTACTACGAAATTAAAAGGCCTTTGGCTGGGCCCCCTTGTTCTGACATAACAGGACCTCCAAGTGTGCCTTTTTCTGCAGGTGAGTCTCTCTTTAGACCATGGGCTCTTGGGGCAAGTAGTAATGTTTTCATCATTATCCCTGGGACCCAGGCTGGTGAGCACAGAGGAGAGAGATTGGGAGTCAAAGGAAGGGCCAGGACCCTGGGAAGGAAAAGGAGTTTAAAGATAGAGACGAAGAATCTTGAAGATGCTAATTATCTCCCAGATCCAGCCATGCCTGAAGCCAGCACAGCCTGGGCCTTTGAGTTTCATGAGCCAGCGTCTTCTCTATTTTATTAAAGCCAGTCTCTCTCATTTGTAACTGAACTATCTCTCTTATCTGATCTCTAGGAACATGGGAGGGAACAGCTGCTGGCAGGATGAACACAGTGGCCTGGCGGACAAGACCCCAGCCTCTGCGTGGGAGAGGCCCAGGAGGCTCATGGGAAGCCCGGAAAACATAGGCTGTTTTCCTCGTTTTAAAACAACAAATGCAAACAAAAACCAGAGATGGTTTTTAAAACCAGAGCATCAAAAGGAGGCAGACAAAAGGAGGCAGATGTGAAGGGCTGCTGTATAAACACACTTATCTAAAAAATGATAATGAAGCGTCCAGAGCCACCAGACTGCAGAGCTGGTCTCCAAGGGAAAACTGACTGACATGACTTTTATCAAAATGACACTAAGACACATTGTTCCCATCTCCTCCTGCTCAGCTGTCTTGGGATCCGCTGCACATCCATCCCTGGGATTCTGGGGACACAGGTCCTAGTGCTGTGCCAGCACACAGGTGGAGTTAATAAATATTGGGTAATAACTAATAAATATAATAAATACATGGCTAAACGAATGAACAAGCATGAGGATCAGAGCTCAGCTGGAATGCCTCTGTCTTTTTAAAAATTTAATTTTAGGGGGTGGAGGGTATAGCTCAGTGGTGGAGTGTGTGCTTGGCGTGCATGAGGTCCTGGGTTCAATCCCCAGCGCCTCTGTTAAGGGGGAAAAAGCTTTTCAAATTTAAAAAAAATTTAATTTTAAATTTATATGAAGTAAAATTCATTCTTTTGGTCCACAGTTCTCTGTGTTTTGACAAATGAATAGCCATGTGAGCACGATGACAATCAAGGCACAGAGTAGCCTTCTATCACCCCCCAAAACCCCTTGTCCTATCCTAGCCCTCGCCCTTCATCTCTGGCAACCCCTGATGTGCTCTCTGTCCCTATGGTTTTTAACCAACTGTGGCAAAATATTCATCACATAAAACTTACCATTTTAACTGTGTTTTAGCGTGTGATTCCATGGCATGAAGTATATTCACAATGTTGTGCAACCATCACCACAGCCTATTTACAGAACTTTATCATCACCCCAAATAGAAATCCTATCCCTATTAAATAATGACTCCTCATTCTCCTTTCCCCCTGCCCCTGGCAGCCACCGTGTGACTTCTGTCTTGATGTATCTGACTCCTCTGGGAACCTCACGAAAGGGGAATCACACAGTATTTGTTTTTATGTGTCTGGCTTATTTCACTTAACATAATGTCCTCAAGGTTCATCCATGTTGTGGCACGTGTCAGAATTTCCTTCCTTTTTAAGGCTGAATAATATTCTGTTCGAAGGATGGAACACATTTGGTTAATCCATTCACCTACTGGTGGGCACTTGGGTTGTTCCCACCATTTTGATGCTGTGAATCGTGCTGCTATGAATGGAGGTACGTATGTATCTGTTTGAGTCCCTGCTTTCAATGACCATCCCTACCATTCTTCCTTTTATAGAAGGTCATACAAATGGAAGCATATGAGATGTAGTCTGACTTGGTTTTGAGTCCAGCTTCTTTATCTTAGCCTGGTGCGCTCAGCATTGATTCACCCACGCGGCTGCATGTATTAGCAGTTTATTCCTTTTCACTGCTGGATGGGAGTGCATGGGATGGATGTACCATGGTTGGTTTTTCTGTTTTCCACCTGAAGGGCATTTGAGTCATCTCTCATTTTTGGTGGTGCTGAATGACGCTGCCACGAACATTTGCATGCAGGTTTTTGTGTAAATACAAACTTTCATTCTTCTTGGGTGAACACTTAAGAGAGGGATTGGGGAGGCACATGAGGAGTAGGTGTTTATCGTTGTAAGACACTGCCTTCCAAAACTGCTTTGCAAAGTAGCTGCACCGTCTTGCATCCCCACCAGCAGGGTGCGAGAGTTCTAGGTGCCCCACATCCTTGCCAACACTTGATATTGTCAGTTGCCTCTGTCTTTTTCAAACCCATAAAGTATCCATTAATTCTCATATCTAAGTAATTGAGTAATTATAGTGGTAAGAAGTGAGTGAATGAGTGAAAACTACAACTTACTGCGATATTCTACAAGTAAGACACACGTCAAACCATTACTGTGTGCCAGGCTTGGTCCTCACAGCTTTTCAAGTATTAGCTCATTTAACCCTTACATTATCCCAGCTTACTACACCGGAGCCTTAGACCCCGAGAGAAGAAATAACCTACCCCAGGGGGCTGGTAATGGCTGAGCCAGACCTGGACCCAGGTTCCAGACCCACCACGTCCTATGCGTCCCTCACATACAGACAGTGCTAACAAACGCGGCTTCTCCCTCCTCCCCTTGGAGAGTTTGAACACATTGTCTCTGCTGTTGCAACACCCCTCCGGAGCAGGGTTATCCTCCCCAGTTTGGAAGTGAAGAGCACCCCCAGGGAGAGGCACGGCCCCGCGGCCGGGGTCCACCTGCCTCCCGAGGCCCGGCCCCTTTCCACAGCCCCCCAGGTTCACCATGTGCAGACCGCTGCTTTCAGACCCCAGGCCTGAGCATCCGGTTTGTCCTCCAGAAACAAAGGCCGAACCCCTCCAGGTGTCTGAGCCTCAGAGCCCTGAGTGGTCCTTGTGACTCCTGGCTGGGACGCCTCTCAAATGTGCAGCCATTGTTTGCAGACGCCTCCCTGCCTGCACCAACTCAGCCCAACATCTGCAACGCTTTCCAAGAAAGACACTGTAAGGCCACGGGAAAGAAAAGAACAAGCGTTTCTGTGAAAAAGCCCCAAGATCCGCAGGTGCCTTCCAGCCTTTTGAGGTAACCCAGAAAGTGCCAGATGTGGGAGGCCGCCACCAAGCCACAGAGCCACAGGCTCACCCTGCTTCTCCCAGCCACAGCCTCAGAGAACGTGAGGCTTTTCTAAAGGGACGTTCAAAGGGTCTTTTCTTGCCTCCGGGGAGGTTCCCAGAGACAGAAAGGCAGGGAAGACAGAGGCTCAGACTGGGGTGTCATGTAGCCCGTGTCTCCCCAGGGCCCTCCACTCACTCCGCCTCCATTTGTGTGGTGAGTAGTCAGAGCCAGAAGATCCAGCAGCCACTCACTGAGAGCCTGCTGTGTGCCAGGCAGGGTCTGCCTTCAATCCCTGTGGGGTACCATGCCCATCGGAAGGAGTGCCATCCTGCTGGATGTTGGCACCTTTGTCAAATGTTAGGCCATAATGATCACCATCATCATTCAGTCATTCATTTACTTCATTTAATAACGAAGGACCACAGTCCAGTGAGGGTCATGGAGGTGGGTGCAGTGCGGTCAGCCAGGAGAGGCGGGCACCAGGTTTGTGGTGGCACCTGAGGGAGGAATCAGCTCTGTGGGGCAATGCACACTTCATGGAAGAAGAGACTCCTGAGCTATGTCTGCACGGAGGAGAAGTTGGCCAGCAAGAAAAGGTAGCAAGAATAACATGTGCAAAGGCACTGTGAGGTATGAAATGACAAGAAAGGTTTGGGGAAATACAGATCATTCCTTAGATGGGAGTATGGGGTAAGGGAGGGGGCATGAGATGAGTCCAGACCAGACCCTCCGTTGGCTCCAGTGACCCCTGATCCCCGCCACACACAGTAGGCACTTCATACTATAAGGGGCACAAAGATACTGATAACCAGAACCCTTGCTTCTTCCATCCCTCAGAGAGGCAGATGCTCACATGATACTGAGGATGGAGGGACTCTTGAGGTTCACCTGCATTTCCTCAAACGTTTCTTGTTATTTCATACCTCAGTGCCTTTGCACATGTTATTCTTTCTACCTTTTCTTCCCCAGGGGAATGCCACGGGGTGTGGACCAGCTGTGACTCTCTCTCTCCCCTCAGGAAAATGCACAGGGACGCTGGGGGAGGATGAGGTCCCTATGCTGCTAACCTCGATTTTGCTTTAATTTAGAAAAGAAAAGGAAATCATTCTCAAACCCTGGTCCTTTCACTATTACTGACGCCACGTCACCAATGGTGCCCCCACACCAGGTGTCTCTGTCTTGGTGGTCCCTTCCCGAGCTTGACACCCTGTGCCTCCCTTAAAGCCTGTCTTAACTTCTCCCACGGTCACCGCAGGCCACAAGCCCTGGCCACAAGCAGCCCGAGGGCCAGAAGGGCTTGTGCGGCCTGCAGAAGGTCCGTGTCTGTGTTCGCTCTGGGAAGCTGGGATGGATGAATCACGGCCTTATTCCGAGGCCACCTGCACCCTGATGTTTCTGCTGCTTGGTTTTGTGAGTCAGTAAATTCCCCCTTTTACTCAAGCTAGTTTAAGTTGTTGCCCGTTCCAAGACTTCTGACTAATACAGCTCTTTTCTTGTTTAGATTACTCTCTAAACACACCACGATTCAATTTTTGTATTTCCTTTCTGACCCGATAGTTATTTAAGAGAGTGTTTTAAAATCCCCAGATGGTGAAGTTTTTATATGTTTAAGCACTTTTGTTATTCATGAAGAATAGAAATAGACAAGTCCTTTCCCCTAAATTATTAAAAAAAAAAAACCCAAAAGTATCACAAACCACAATCCAACATGCTGAGACACTGCAAGCGCCCCCACGCAGGTCAGGGACCCGGTGGGGTGGGGGGAACCACCACCACTTTTATTGAATAGTTTTCCGGAAGGCTATGATAAAGGAAGGAACACCAATCTTGGAGTGGACCATGGAAGATAATAATTATTTTTACACTGTATGATTTGATACCTCAGATCACGAGAACAGCCTAAAAACTACTAGAAATAAGAAGAGAATATACTAAAATAGATGGATGTACATTTAATATATAGAAGTCAGTGCCATTTCCACACACAAATAATAACCACTTAAGAGGCACAATGGAAAACCGTTCCCCGTACGACAGATACAAGAAAAGGATGAGACGCCGATTAGTAAACTCAACGAGAAAACAAAGCATCTCTGAGAAGAAGACTCTACTGACGGACACTGAGAATGCAAATGTGCCGGAAAGCGACCTTGTTCTTGGAGAGCTAAGCAGATATTTAACACCGAAAAGACGCTTTGTCTCCTTCAATTAATCTTGAAATTGATGGGATAGCAGCCGCCACTTCCACACTCTCATTCTGGAACTTAAAGTAATACTGGGGTTCACGTGGAGAAAACGCATCAAATAGCTCTGAGAATTCTGAAGGGGAGTAAAGAGTGACCAGGAGCCCAAGAAGACGTTTAAAGCATGCTACAAAGCTGCAATAATTAAAGGTTCGGCAGAAAGATGGAAAAGACGTGCTTTGCCCCACTCCTCCTGCTAAGGACAGCGAATCACCCTGCGTATCACATATGTACACGTGCAAAGTTCATTTTATTGTGCTTTGCTTTATTGCACTTCACAGACACTGAGTTTTTTACAAATTGAAGGTTTGTGCCAACCCTGCGTCAAGCAAGTCTATGAACACCATTTTTTTCTAAACGCATTTGCTTACCTCATGTCTCTGGGTCACATTTTCCTAAGTCTCGCAGTATTGCAAACTTTTTCATTATTATTCCATTGGTTTTGGTGGTCTGTGATTGGTGATCTTTGATGTTATTATTGCAAAGAAAAAGAAATCACAACTCGCTGAAGGCTCAGATGATGGTTACCACATTTTAGCAGTAAAGTAGTTTATATTTTAATTAAGGCGTGTACATTGTTGTGGTTGTTTTTTAGCCATAATGCTATCGCACGCTTAATAGATTAGTTTAGTGGAAACCTAACTTTCATGTGCACTAGGAAGCCAGAAAGTTCGTGTGACTTGCTTTATTGCAATACCCACTTTATTGCAATGGTCTGGAAGTGAGCCTGTACTGTCCCCGAGGTCTGCCTGCACACACGAGGAAGACTCTGGAAGGTGGAGAGAAGCAGCAGGCTAGTTAGGGACCTTGGGGCCAGAGAAATGACAGACAAATAAGTCCACTTTTATGTGGGTTTTTTTTTTAGGGGGGGTCTCATGCTGTAACCAAGCAGGACCCTGTGGGATCTTCCTGGGACAGACCCCTCGCCCGTCCTCTGCTGCAGCTCCTCTCTGAAGCACCCGGATAATAGTATCTCATGCGCATTTCCTGAGCTTTTCAGATGCTAAAAACCACCACCAAATGGAAGAAATTAACCTCCGGATGATCATAAGCACATAGCCCCTAGACCTTCTGGCGCCTAAGGATTGATGGTGTTGACCACCCTTTTACCTCAACATCAACCAATCAGAGGATTGCGCACGAGCTGACACGCACCCTGGGACGCCCCAAACTCACCTTGGCTTTAAAAATGCTTTGCCGGAACCCTTCAGGGAGTTCAGGGTTTGGGGGGGCATGAGCCACCTGTCCTTGCTCAGCCCTGCAATAAACTTTTCTCGGCTCCAAACTCTGATATTTTGGTTTGTTTGGCCTCCCTTGGGCACATGAACTTGAATTTGGTAACAGTATATTCCAAACTGGGTGCCTGGGTGTTGGAAAAGCCAATGACCCAGAAACACCAATGGATGCAAACAAAAGAGTCCTCCAGCAAAGCCTGCTCTCTTTAGCCTCCAGCCAAAGGGCCAGAAAAAGGAAGCTGTACAGGACAGAACTTCTTGGGAATAACTGCTCCACACCAGGCATGTAACACAGAATAAATTGAGGTCCCACTCCTACCTGCCTCTGCAAGGCAGAGTCGGGGGCAGCCTGCCCCTTTGTCAGACCACAGCATGGGGCCCTGGCCCCCACGGGGGTGGCATCAAAGGAGCCAAATGAGGAGCTGGGACTTTCATCCTCCTGCCGTGTGGTAATGAGGCCAGACCCCAAGGGGTCAGTGGAAGCCACATGGGGAACAATAAGGAGGCACTCCAGCCCTTCCCAGCTAGAGGGTATCAGAGGAGGCTGAGTGGAGAGCCAGAACTCCCACCGTCTCCCAGGAATAACTCGGAGCCCGTCCCTATCTTGGGTGTTACGGAGGTGAGTGGAAAACGTGGACTTCCATTCCCACCTGAAAATAGCAAGGTGGCACCTCCTGCCCTCTGCCCATCAGCATGGGGTCTGAGGAGGCCAGCTAAAACACAAGATTTAAATAAGACCCCAAGTCTCATAACATAATATCCCAAATGTCCAGGATCCAACTAATAACCACTCATCAGCCCAAGAACCAGGAAAACCTCGACCTGAGGAAGAAAAGGCAATTAACAAACGTGAACACTGACAGGACATGGCTGTCAGAATGATCTGACAAAGACTTAAACAGCCATCACAAAAATGCTTTGATGAGCAATTACGAACCCACTTGAAGCCAATGAAAAAATAAAGTCTCGGCACAGAAAGGGAAGATATAAAGAAGACTCAAATGGAAATTTCACAGCTGAAAAGTGTGATACAGGAAATGGGTTCAACAGTAGAATGGAAAGAAAAGAGGAAAAAAAAACAGTGAACTTGAAGGGAGAACCAAGAGAAATTACTCAGTCTGAACGACAGAGAGAAAACAGACCAAAAAAAAAAAAAAAAAAAAGAAATGATTAGAGCTTCAGGGAATGGTAACAAAAGATCTAACATTTGTGCCACCAGAGTCCCAGAAGGAGAGAAGAAGTAGAGGGGGGCTGAAAAAATATTCAAAGGAATAATGGCTGAAAAATTTCCAAATGTGGCAGAAGACCAAAACCTTCCCATTCAACATGTTGGGCAAATCTCAAACAAGTTAAATCCAAAGAAACCCACCCCAAGAAACATCATAGTTAAACTGTTGAAAATTTGAAAACTAAAAGCAAAACCAAAAATCTTGAAAGCTGCCAAAGAGGAATGACACCTTACTTATGGAGAAAAAGAGTTCAAGCGACAGCAGACTTCTCAGCGGAAACCATGGAGGCCAGAAAGATGTGGCACGCTGGTTTTCAAATGCCGAAAGAAAATCCAGAATTCTATATCCAGTGAAATTATCCTTGAGGAATGAAGGGGAAACCAGGATATTTTCAGCTGGAAAAAAAAAAAATTGAAGAGGATTTGGTGCCAGTAGACCTACCCTGAAAGCATGCCTAAAGCAAGTTCTCTAAACAGAAAGGAAATGATGAAAGAAGGAATCTTAGGACACCAGGGAGGACGAAAGTCTGGATAAGTACAAGAGGTATTCCTTCTATTGAGTTTTCTAAATCGTGCTTCATGGTTGAAGCAAAAACTGTAACATCATTTGATGTGGTTCTCAATGTAAGCAGAGGAAATAGTTAAGACAATTATAAATGGAGGCGGGTAAGGAATGTAAAAGGAGGTATATTTCTACACTTCACTCACATTGGTACAGCTGCTCTGGAAAACAGTTTGGTAATTTCTTAAAAAAAAAAAACCAAAACACAAAACCCTAAACATACACTTTCCATATGGCCCAGAAATTACACTCCTGAGCATTTATCTCAGAGAAACGAGAAATTTTACGTCCACACAAAAACCTGTACATAAATGTTCACAGAAGCTTTATTTTTAATAGCTCAAAACTGGAAACAACCAAAATGTCCTATGATAGGTGAATGGCTAAACCAACTGTGGTATGTACATACCATAAAATACTACTTGGCAATAAAAGTGAATGAAATATTGACACATGCAACAATATGGATGGATCTCAAGGGCATTATGCGGAGTGCAAAGAGCTAATCTCAAAACATCACAAAGTATATAGTTCTAGTCATAAAACTTTCTTAAAATGGCAAATTTACAGATATGGAAAATAGATTAGTGGCTGCTAGAGGATAGGGCTGGTAGCGGGAGGGGAGCACTGTGACAGAAGATGCTGTATCTTCACTGTGCTAGTGGCTACGTGAGTCTACAGGCATGATAAACTGGTGCGCGGCTGAACACACGCTGTGTACCAATGTCAGTTTCCTGGTTTTGATATTCTACAGCACGTAAGGCGTAACCATGGTGACTATAGATGAACATGGGGTGAAGGCTACATGGGAATTCTTTGTACTATGTTTGCAACTTTCTATGAACTTACAACTATCTAAAGGGAAAAGTGAAAAAAAAAAAAAACCCCAAACAAAAAAACCCAATAACCAGTCAGTGGGAAAGAAATTAACAGAACAGTGACGAAATATACAGTATCCAGAATGTCATAAATTCAGAACGTCAAGATGGCGTTTTGTTCAGTGGCAAAAGATGGTAAAAGACGGATTATCCAGGAAGAGTTGTCTGGACATCTGGGAAACCATATGGAACAATCATAAAACTGGATGGCTATCTTATTCACCATATCAAAATAATTTCCTAAGTTATTAATATAAAAATAAAACAAATAAAATTACTAGAATAAAACCTTAGTGAATTTATTTACAATGTTAGATTGGACGGAGCTTTCTAACAAGACACAGAGTCCAGAACTTGTAAAAGACTGATACATTTGACTGTGTTAAAAAAGAAACTGTGAGGGGGAGGGTACAGCTCAGTGGTACAGCACGTGCTTAGCACGCGTGAGGTCTTGGGTTCAATCTCCAGCATTTCTCTTAAAACAAACAAACAAACAAACTAAAACCAACTAGTTACCGCCCCGTCTTAAAAATTTTTTTTTAAAAAGGAACTTGTACATGTCAAAAACTATCATAAACAGGGTCACGTGACTAACATCAAATTGGAAAAAATATTTACATTATTTAAGATGAAAAGTTCATTTGTATGTTAAAACCACTTATGTGAAGCAGTATGAAAACAGAATTACTCATTAGAAAATCAGGCAAAGGGTATGAGTAGATAATTCATACATACAAAAAATGAAAATATATATATGAAAAAATACAACCTCATGTCCCATGTTAATTGACAAGAAGACTTAATATCTTTAAGATAGTAATACTCCCCAAAGCAGTCTACAGATTCAATGCAATTTCTACCAAAATTTCAGTGGCTTTTCCCCACCAGAAACAGCAAAGCCAGCCCTCAAATTCCTATGAAATTGTAAGGGGCCCAAATAGCCAAAATACTGAAACACTGAAAAAGAAGAACAAAGTTGGAGGACTCACATTTCCCAATTTCAAAACTTACCACAAAGCGACACTAACACAGCAGCGTGGTACTGGCATAAGAAAAAACATGCGGACCGAAGGAACAGAAGCGAGAGTCAGAAATGCACCCACACATCCACGGCCAATTAATTCTTGACAAGGGGTCATGGGGCAAAAAATAGACAAATGGTGATGGAAGAACTGAATGCCGACCAGGACTGAGCAGAAGGTGGAGCCACACTGAGCCACACTGAGCACAAGGTTGAATACAGAGATTTGCTTTATGCTCTCGGCCCCATCACGCACAGCCGGCGGCATCACTGACGTCCCCCAGCAGGGTGGGACATTCGCTACAATGGATGAACCTACACTGACCCGCCACGATCTCCTGGGTCCCCAGTTAATTTGAGCGCTCACTCTTGGTGTCGTACATTCTGTGGGTTTGGACGAATGTATGAAGACATGTACCCACCCCTGTGTTACCACGCAGAGTATTTTCATGGCCTTAAAAAATTCTCTGTGCGTTGCCACTCATCCCTCCCTTCCCCCAACTCCTTGTGTTATAGTCCTTTTTTGATTTTTAGTAAAATGTAACATACACAAAAGTGCACATATCCCAAGTGGTATATTATACAGCTTTCAGCATCCTACCCTTCCTCTGAGAAATTGTTTTGGGATTTTTGTATTCAGTCGTGTGATTTGAAATTTAAATTATTTTCAGTGTCTCACATAACCTTGAATTTACTTAATTGACTTAAAATCAATCAGACAGCTTTCCCTGTCCAGACCCTGCTTTCAATCCCTTCCTCCTTTCATTGCATGTATGTTGCGGCAGCTTTCTAGACATAATAATATAGAACCTGAGAAACAGCATCTCTGGGGATGGTCATTTCAGTCTTCACCCAAGAATGGCCACACAGCTATACAAGGAATTCTTGAGGATAACCTTTTCAGCTCAAACTCCATAGCCACGGCCCCGCTGTCTTCTGATCCTTAGAACTATGGCGAGGTTTGAGGCTGTTCTGCACTTTGATACTTTGCAGAGATTGGTCATGTGTCCTGTTAATGGTAGCTTTTTTTCCCCTCCCTTGAACGTTTGTGGCATATATATATATATATATTTTTTTTTACCCTTTAAGTTAAAATTCTTTGCCACATGAAGTCTCGGTGAAGTTTTCCAGTTTACCTTGAATTCAGCGAGTCCCTTGATACATAGGTTCAGAACTTGAAGCATGGAAAACCTTTCTTATATATTTATTGTTTATGTTCTTACTGCTCATAGTTTTCTCCCATTTATTCATCGTCAAACAATTGTTGAGGCTCTACTGAAGTGCCAGGCATGACGCCAGGCCCCGAGAAAGGAGCAGGTCAGACAGACATGGTCTCTGATCTCATGGACCTTAGTTTGCTGGGAAGGAAATTACAACAAAGTGTCGTCCAGGAGGGGAGTCCCAGAAGTAATGAATCACAGGCAGGGGGATTTCTTCAGTCTGGGATAACGGGAAAGGACGGTCTTATGAGCCTATGTGGGGATGGAGAAGGGGTTCCAGGCAGAGAAAGAGCGTATACCACGGAGCTGGGAAAGCCTCGAGCTTCGCGGGAGGGCAGTGCTGGGGTTTGTATAAGCTCTGTGTTATTGCTTTATTTGGGGAGGTGGGTGGGGTTTCCTACCAGACCATGTGGGTTCCTAGAAACCCCTTAGACCCCATCCTATTTCACTTGTGTTCGCGACAGCTTTTCTGCGTCTGCCTCAAGCCTGAAGCTGGAGCTGGGGTAGCCAGGAGGGCACTGAGCGCCCTGGGACCCGTAGTGGGAAGACACCCAGCTGCACCGAGGCAGGGGGGCCCTGGGCCTTCTGAGGCCACTCTGCGACCCCGTGTTGATTTCATGGGTAGAGACCACCCTACCCCGAGCTGGGCCAGCAGCAGGTGCTTTTGGTCACTCCTGCAGCAGCAGCAGTGCTGTTAAGTGAGCACCTGCCACGTGCTGGAGGGTGACTCATCTCCTGGAGCACGAGCTCTCTGCGGGCAGGAGCTGTACTCGGCTCCTCCGCCACCAGCACCCAGCCTGCGAGAGGGCTCGGACTGGCTGTAACTGCTGACTAGTCTTTGGGGGAAAAAAAAAGACTAAACAATTTCCCCTCCCACTTCCCGCTTCCTCAAATGGCAGGTAACTGTCTATGTGGAAACGGGGAGTCAGGAAAGCAGAAGTCCCTGGGTCCACTTCTCAGAGACCCCAGTCCCCAGCCCCCAACCCATGACCCTGCCTGAAGACAAAGCAAGACCCCTGAGCCCGCCCACAGGTGTGGGGTCAGGGGACAGTGGGCTTCTGGCTCCCACAGCGCAGCTGCTGCCCGGCTGCTTCTCTGCTCCCAGGACAAGGGCAGGTGGTTGAAAAGCCTGTGCCTCAGTTTCTCAGTGAGAAACCTAGGGCATGTAAACACGGGTTACCCCTCCCCCAGAGAAGCAGAGCCACTTGGATTCCGCCTCTGACCCTCCCAGGAAGGAGTTAGAATCCAGCCAGAGTTGCTGCCGTCTGCTCCGTACAGTCACACACTCTTTTCCCTGACTGGGGTCCTCAGCAGGTTGGTTCCGTGGTACGTGGGGACGCTCCTGCCTCACCGGGTGAGTGACGTGGTTCTTTCCGGCAGTGGCAGGGCTGCAGACCCAAAGCCCAGCACGCTAAGTGAACGTGTGTTCCGAATGGGGCGCATGTCCCAAAGCAAGCATGTGCCCCACGTGCTCAGGGCCCAGGCTGCAGGTTCTGTCAGCCTCTTCCTCCCAGGGCCAGCCCCTCCTGGAGCATCGCCTGCCCTGCCTGCCTGCCTCCTCCCTCCATGCGGTACCTGCTCTGTTTGGATCTCACCTCTGCAGGTGATCCCTCCAGAGCCGGCAGGATACCCTGACATTCCTTCCGGATACATCATGAATGGATGCCCCGCTGGCGTGAGATGTGATTCCTGCTGCTGGGAGGGTCCTGGGGATGAAAACTCAAGGATAATTCTCTTCTGAGCCCTTGTCTGTCTCCACAAAGAGGGAGGGGACCATGTGGGCAGTCAGTGAGGTGGCCGCTCAGCAGACGACACAATGCCACATCTGAGCCAGGACTCCTGCCAGGCATGGGCAGGCCGAGGAGAAAGGCCACGCTCTTGCCCGCAGAGAGCTCCCAGCCTCGTGGAGACAGAGGCGGACAACTAGACTGTGAGCTCCTCGAGGGCACGTCTGCCAGAGGGGACCAGGCTGCAGGAGAGGAGGGTGCTGGGCAAGGCCGGAGCCCGCTTCCGGGGACAGGGGGACATCCTGGCTGATCAGGTGGGTGGAGGGGCGGCAGGCGATCAGGGCACACCAGGGTCCCTCAGCTGTGGACCGGGGACAGAGTTTCCGGGGCAATATGCCAAGTCATGAAATTGTCAAGCACCTTAAGGCCATTCTCCTCATTCAGTCCGGACCCCCCCATTCACTCATTCATTCATTCACTCACTGAATATAAATTGAGCACCTATTATTTGTCAAGCACTGGATACAGAGAAGAGGACGCGCTTCCTTGTCCTTGAGGGGTTACAATCTCAGAGGCAGGCAAAGAAACAGACCCCGCATGGCGACCAGCCTCACTCAGGAGGCCCCCGGGGCCAGTGACAGGGGGCCAAGTCACTCTGCTTCATCCCCTGGCTCCACTGCTTCTGTCTCCCCCTCTGTTTCTGGATCAGATCTGCCTTAGGGAAGACCCCCAGGGTGGTAGTCTGGCTGGAGGGGGTGGGTGCAGGAAGGAGCTGTGGCCTGGACCAGGATCCTGTAGTGGGGTTAGAGGAGACAAGTGCGTTGCACATGCACACAGGCGTAGAATTAACCAGGACGAGGCCCAGTTTTAAAGCTCTCACTTAATCCTCATAACTGGCAGTAGTATCATTCCCATTTTACAGATGAGAACACTTGAGGTTCAGACAGATTAAATAACACAGCTGAGCAGGGGATTAACTGGATCTGGAGTGGGTGTCACTGAGGGTGACCCGGGGTCTGGACGGGAGGGGGCTGATTACTGGGAGGGGAGGACAGGCAGGGAGGGGTTGATGGTGAGGAGACTGTCAACATGCAGGCCCGTCACCCCCTGACCTATGACCCTCATCTCATTCATTTCTTGTCCTTCCTGGAGGTGTGAGTCTTCCCCATCAGTGCATGAGTTTTTGGAAGTAAGGGATGCCATATGATTAAGCGCCAGCACAGGTCCTGCCGACAAGCAGCGCTTGCTGAACGAATTATTCCTAATGCCACAACAGTAGCATTTGGTCTTGACACGAGACTTGCGCTTACTGGAGTGTGGGGCAAGAAGGCAGAGCCACTCCTTCCCGACGGACAGCTCTCCTGGACATGCACACGTGCGCGCACACAACACATGCACAAGACACGCGTGCACGCTGTCACACTCATACACATGCACCCGCACACCTTAAGAATGCAGACAGATGCAGATGCACACATGCACACAACACACTCACAGACACACACAAACACACACGCACATCTAACTTTGGGGGCTTGATTGTACTGACTGTTGCCTTCAGACTGATGCTGGGGAACGCCGCCTCCCTGCTGGGTGTACCTTTTAGTTACAGCCAGTATTTTGACAGGTAAGGAGTCCGACCTCTCTCTGGTAGTAACCTGTGCTTCCAGTCACTGCCCGAGGCGGGAAGTCAGGCGTGCAACATTCCGGATGCTCGTCTGGGAGAAAGCCACAGCCCTGCCACCCTAATCCACCCCACATTCCCCCAGCGAGATATCATTATTCGGCAGAAAACCGTGGGGTCTGTATCAGAGGGAAATCCAACCCTTGGTGATAAAGGAACATTCGAAAAAAAGCCCAGGAACACCAGCATCTGATCAGACGGTTTTTATAGGTAGTTTTGCCCCTGCCCGCTGGCTGCCCCACTTCATGCAGGCCAAGGAGACTGGCTTCATCAGCAGAACAGATGTGGCCTGTCTCCACCAGGAGGATAAAGATCACAAACTACCCGCAGAAACGAGGACATTCTGAACCAGGCTGCAGCAAAAAACATCTGACCTGGGCCCAAGGAAAATCGCATGTTTCCCTTCAAGTCCAATTAACAAACATTTATGCAGGGCCTGCTATTTATTCAGCTTCATGTTTCAGTCCTGGGCGTCTCTGGCAAGGCCTCCCCCTAATCCTAGAATCAGCCTTGAGGAAGCAGCCTTAGGCTGCCAGCGGGTCGGACTGCAGGACGTCAGCCTTGTGTGCAGGACCCTGTGTCTGGAGGGCATGGCACCCATGCGCTCACAGGGTTCAAATCTTAGCTCTGCCACTTAGTAAGCTGTGTGACCTTGGATCAGTTACTTAACCTCTCTGTGCCTTGATGTCATACTTTGTAAACTGTGGACAATTATAGCACCTCCCTTGGGGTTGTGATGATTGCATGAGACAGAACACATCAAGTATGAGACTTTTATGCACTTGGTAAGGGTTGGCTATAATTATTATTAGTAACATCATGATAATTATTATCAAGTTGGCTCAGCTCTCTTGTCTGAGCTCCAGCCTCAACTTTTTCTCCCTGTTAGACTTAAAGTTCTTCCATGGACTGGAGCCCTTACAGAAATTTCAGCCCTCCTGGTCAGCCCCTGACCCTGTTGTCCCCTTTCACGAACCAGCCCCTTGCCCATCTCAGCCGTCGGTCTCAGCCACGTCTGGACGCCTGACTCCAGCTTGAGTGCTGCTTGCGCCTGGCTGCCTGGTCAGGCCTGTTGCTATCTCAACACCCCCGCCCCCCGCCCCATTAACCCCCTGAAGCTTGGGTACTGGGCAGCTGGCTAACTTCTCAGCCAGTCCTCCAGCCCCACAGGGACCCAGGCTGCTGAGTCTAACCTCATGTCCCCTCCAAGCCCTTTGCAAGAAGCAGGATGGTGAAGAGACCATCAGAGAGAGAAAATCTGAAAACAAGCCTCATCGAGCAGTCTTTGCTTCTCTGGGTCTGGAGGCAGTCAAGCCCTAAATCCCTAGTCAGAGATAGTAAACCACATGGCTTCAGTTTTGGCTGGACCGCAGAGACCCAGGCATTGTGCAAAGACTAGACCATGAAGCTGCAGATTTTAACCCTCCCTCCCTGCTCTAGAATGGAAGCCCAGGAGAGCAAGGACCCTGCCTGCCTTAGCCACGACTTCGTGCTCAGAGTGACATCCGACCCACAGGAGATGCTCAAGAAACTATAGAATGACTGAAGCAAACACAGGTGCCCCCAGGCCGCCTACTCCTTGCCTGCTTCCAATTAGGCTTTGGCACCAGTTTTTAAGGTGAGTGGCATTGCCAGCTGTGTCCAGCTCAGCCATGGCTCCACCATAGGTCACTGCCCCAGGACAAGGGGAGACCAGCAGAGCCGAGTGGGGCAAGCTTCCAACCCCTCAGTGCCAGGGCTGAAGTTATAGATAATGACACTAAACACATACTGAAAAATCTGGTCTGTGCCAGGCTCTGTGCTGGGCACCCTTAACCTGAATTATCTCCTTTCATCTGCGCGCCACCATGAGGTAGCTGTGATTACTGTCATCCCATCTTGTAGATGAAGAAGGAAAGGACTGGGAGGTAAGCCACAGCTCAAGGTCACAGGGCTTTAAGAGGCAGAGCTGGACTTGAACCCAGGCAGCAGGGTCCAAACTCAGCTCCTGTCTCTGGGCTCCACTGCCGCACCCGCCTCCCCACCAGCCCACTCCCCAGGGTTGGAAGGTCTCAGCCTTTCCTCCCCACTCTGCTTGTAGCCCAAGGGAAGGGCTGAACAAAGGACTCCGTTGTCAGGGAGGCGGAGTGTATATCCATGTCCATCACTCACAGCCATGCTGCTGCAGGGAAATCATGCCGCGTTCCTCAGTCTTCCCTCCCCGTGGAATGGGGACAATATGAAGCCTCTCCTGCGGGGCTGCGCGCAGGTGGACGAGCAGCACAGGGCCCCACAGACTGAGGCCTCATTCCTTCCTGCTCGTTGTGAGTCGTTATTTCCCTCTCGGCTCCAGCACGAGGGGAGCGTGGGCTTTGGGCCTCGAAAGGGCAAAGAATGTCCCAAACCGCAGGAAACGCTGGTGCTCCTTCGGGGGTCATCACTCCCACCTGGGGCGCGGGCTGGCCTGGGGGGCAGCTTTGTTGTTCTCATTTTATCTGTAGGATGTGCAGCAGAGTTCCATTCCCAGGGAAAACCCCCATGGACGCAGAAATAAAAACAGAGCACCCCCTCCCCAGAGGGAGGTCCCGGAAACCCAGCGCGGGAAGGACGGCTGCGGTTCTTTGTTTACTGGGAGGCTTAAAACGCTATCTGCTCCTTCGTTATCAGTTTCTCTGAATAAATGAATCAGGCTGGGAAAGAGGTTCTGTAAGTGTTAAAAATTCCCAGTGTAACCGAAACCGTTTTTGAAGTAAATTAGCAGCGACAACAGGCGTGATCTGGGAGGTACAGCTTGCCCTAAAAACGTTTCTCTATAGGAGAAGAACAAACATGTTGGAGAGTCAGCTGAACGGACACTGTGCTCCCCTGGAGGGGCCTGGGTTTCTAAGCCTTGACGCCAGCTGTGTGGTCTTGCTAAGGTCACTCAGCCTCTCTGAGTTTTGTTTTCCTCCTCCATAAAATGGAGATAGTTACGTCTGCTCCAGGAGCTGAGTCAGATGATGGATGAAAAGTCCCAGCACGAGGCGACCCCTCCCCTGGTGTCACATTTTTGCGCAGGGCCCCCACCTGCTGCCCTTTGTTAGTAGGATGCGGGACCGCTGCCTTAGCAGGACAGACAGGGAGGGAGTCGGAGGCACAGTGCAGTGGGCAGCCCGCGGCCGGGTGGCCAGGGGCTCGTCCTGCGCTGCCCGCTCCTTGTGGGTGACCGTGGACTCACCCCTTCCCGCCGGGCCTCAGTCTCTCCTCCTGTACAGTGAGGACTTGGGCTTGATCTTGGGGCTCTCTGAGCCCCCTAGTCCAAAGGCTGTATAAAAAGCCAGCTAATCCCGTGCCCACGTCTCCATCATGATTTAGAAGCACAAAGCATTTAAATAACGCGTGGCTCCTTGGGCTCTGAGAGAGGGCAGCCCACGGCTCTGCGCCAGGAAAACGGTGTCTGAAGGGAGTCCCCAGGCACTGACTGGCACCTTCCAGGTACGGAGGGCCCCCTCCCTACAGTCTCCCTGGAATCCTGCCTCTTGCCACAGGCAGCTGCATTTGCCCCAAAGCCACAACTGGTGCTTTTGCTGAAAATAAGACCAAAAAAACCAGGCTTTACAGGAACAGAGCTCCCAAGCAACTAGAAGCAAAAACCAAGTTGGAGAAGATGTTCGGCTCTGGGAACTGAGGGGTCAAAGGGGCAGCAGGCAGCAGCCACGTGGATGGCTCAGACCGAGGCAGCGGCGCCCAGGTGTGGCCCATCAAGGAGGTGCCCTGAGTCACAGCTCCTGGGAGGCTGGAAGGGCAGGGCCTGTCCTCAATAGTTACCCCGACGGTTACCAAGGATGCTGGGAATATGGACATTCAGAGTTTCTATATCTGCTTGCCCCTTGTTCTTCAGCGAGGCAGTCAGAGTGAAATTACAAGAAAAGCACTTAAATGAATGTCTCATAATCCCATGAAATAGCACTTGTAGTGTTTATAATTAAATTAGATGAGTATATATATAAATGGAACCACAAACACAGAGGCAGAGCCCTGGCGTGTTCCCTCCCCTCATCTGATCCTCACTCTAGCTCGGTGGTCCCGTAGGTGCGGGGAGGTGTGTAGCTGACGGAGCAGATAATCTGGGGGGACTGAGGACCAAGAGGTGAGAAAAGCCCACTTGACACGAGGACACTGAGGCTTGGCAGAGTTAAGTGACTTTCCTAAAGTCACACAACACTTAGACATTAGAACCCTCTGCCTTCTCCTCGGGTCTAGGACAGCGATGATGATGACGGAGTTAGAGAAAGATGCTGCCCACTCCCTGCCCCGAGGCAGTAGGCAGGACCGAGATTGAGCAGCCTCAACGGCAGGCAAACAAAGGTTCATTCCAGCACAGTGCATTCATTCCTTTCCCCACAGTGACTTCCCCTGTGTTACCTGCCAATGCAACTCTCCAGAACAAAGGCTATGAAACCGCTTGTTAAAGCAGCTCCACTGCACTGGGCAGGGCATGTCGTGTGAATCTGACATCTGGCCCGCTCGCCCAGGGTCCGAGGGTGCACGCTGCTTCCCCAGGATGCAGACAGAAGAGCGGGGCTTCAGGGAAAACCCTGTGATCCGGGTCCCAGCCGTGTCCCCTGCTCTGCCGCTGCCCTGGGAGAGGCAGTAACAGGCACACATCAGTTGGAGAGAGAACACTGAATGTTCTTCTCCAGAGCTGAACAAAGAGGGGGCAGTGCTCGGGCCAGGACGAGTTCCCCCCGCTGAACTGCCTGGGCGCTCGCAGTCACGCAGTGTCCTCCCGGCCAGGACTGAGGGTCCTTGACTTTCTTCCCTAACACAGCGATTCCTCAGTCAAACCTGAGTGGTCACAGTTCTGGCTCTGGTTCTGATACTACCAGCCGGGCCACCCAGGCAGGTTACGTACCCTCTGAGTTTCAGACACTGTCCATCAAACACAGAGGGTAATCTCTCCCCTGCCTACTCTCCCAGGCCACCTCGAGGATTCAATGAGGTCACAAGTGTGCAAATGCCGCCCCATGCGACTTGAGTAAACAACCCAGGGGACCCCTCTTGTTCAAGGAAACCAAAGAAGGGTCCTAGCCACCCTCTGCCTTCTCAGGAGGTGATGTCAGGGTAGAAACAGGCACAACTGGAATCCAGATGGGAAGGTCTGAGTTTCTCCCCACTTACTACTGATTTCCCCTGGGGCCCCAGCTTCTTTCTGACCATTGGTTTCCTCCTCTGTAGGGTGGCGATACTAACGAATGCCTGGCAGGACCCTAAGAGAAGAACAGGGAACTATCTGTAAGGTCTAAAGCACTGTGCAAAGGGGTGCTGCTTCCCAGTCTCATTGCTTGCCTCAGTTTGCCCATCTGCAAAATGGGGGTATTCACGGTGACACCTAGGGCTGCTCTGAGATGGATGAAAATCAAGCATGGAAATGGCTGGCACGTGTCTGCCATGCAGTGGGTGCTCAATTAATGTTGAGTTTGGGTCTGCAGGCAGCCTGGGAGGAGTTGGGATGAAACATGCTGAACTACAGGGGGTCCAACTGGAATTTTAAAGAACACTGGAGCCCAACATCAGTGCCCGCCTCCAGTGACAGTCTGGTTTGTCACCTGGTCTCAGCTTTTCTTTGGAAAGATGCTTTGATATCGGCCAATGAGGGAAGCATGACAGATTTGTGTCCAGAAAGCGTAGTGGCCACAGGTGACCAGAGGGCAAGGAGACAGCCCCCCAAGTACTCCCCACTCCCCTGAATACACCTCCAGGGAGGCCCCACCACTCAGGGCAAGAATGCCTGCTTCTGTTCTGTCCACAGCACGGGATGCAACCGAGGGAGGGGGGGGCTCCCACTCCCAGCTCTTCCCTCAATGCCACTGCAGAACTCGTGGCTTAGTGAGTCAGGAATAGCAGTAGAGGCTTTAGGAATCAGCTGTTTGAAACTAAAAAGTTGTTGGGGGGAGGGTAAAGCTCAGTGGTAGAGCATGTGCTTAGCGTGCACAAGGTCCTGGGTTCAATCCCCAGCACCTCCACTAAATAAATAAATAAATAAATAAATAACCTGATTACCTCCCCATCCCCTCCAAAAATAAAATAAATAGTTGTCATTATAAACAATGATCTATAAGAACATTATTCACCGTCTGAAACATGAAAGGAGAAAAATTCACTTTCAAGCCTGTCGACACCACGGAACTCTTAGTGCTTTCCTTTCTGGTCCGTGACCTTGTGCGCATGAACTCCCAGAGTTTTCAGCTGAGCTCGTGCCTCTCTGCAGCCTGCATCCTCCACCTCCTCGGCCAGTGGCTCACATTTATAAATGCTGCTTCTAACGGCTGCCCCGTGAGGAACGCCGGGGCCACAGTGTTCTCATGTCCCACCCTGCCCCCACGCACACCCTGGCTGACACAGGCCCTGCTTGGATCTGCTGTCACTGTCAGTGCTGAAATCAGGGCGTGTACAGCTTAAGAAGAAAAAACAAACAAACCAATCCAAAAATGGGCAGAAGATCTAAACAAGCGATTCTCCAATGGAGACACACGAATGGCCAATAGGCACATGAAAAAATACTCAGTGTTGCTAATTATCAGAGAAATGCAAATCAAAACTACAATGAGGCATCACCTCACACCAGCCAGAATGGCCATCGTTCAAAAGTCCACAAATGACAAATGCTGGAGAGACTGTGGAGAAAAGGGAACCCTCCTTCACTGGGAATGCAGTTTGGTGCAGCCACTGTGGAAAACTCAAAAGACTAAACTCAAAAGACTTCTCAAAAGACTAAAAATAGACTTAACCATATGATCCAGCAGTCCCACTCCTGGGCATATATCCAGAGGGAACCTTAATTCAAAAAGACACCTGCACCCCAATGTTCATAGCAGCACTATTTACAATAGCCAAGACATGGAGACAGCCTAAATGTCCATCAACGGATGACTGGATAAAGAAGTTGTGGTATATTTACACAATGGAATACTACTCAGCCATAAAAGAGGATAACATAATGCCATTTGCAGCAACGTGGATGGAACAGGAGATTGCCATTCTAAGTGAAGCCAGCCAGAAAGAGGAAGAAAAATACCGTATGATAGCACTCATATGTGGAATCTAAAAAAAAAAAGACAAATGAACTTATTTGTAAAACAGAAACAGACTCATAGACATAGAAAACAAACTTATGGTTACCAATGGGGAAGGGGGTGGGAAGAGATAAATTGGGAGTTCAAGATTTGCAGATACTGATAGATACATATATAAAATAGATAAACAAGTGTATACTGTACGGCACAGGGAACTATATTCGATATCTTGTAGTAGCTCACGGGGAAAAAGAATATGAAACCAAATATATGTGCGTTCATGCATGACTGAAACAATGTGCTGTACACCAGAAATTGACACAACATGGTAAACTGACTACTCTTCAATAAAAAATAAATGTTTATGAAATCAGGGCGTGGATCCTGAGCTTGCTCAGATGCACGCCTTAGGGACTGCCAGAAGCAGTCAGAGCCACATACTTACCCTGCAGCACGTGACTTGCCCACTTCCCTACTGGGCAAAATCTGGAACAGCCATTTTGAAATGGACCATCAGACGAGCCACAGACTGGTAGAAAATATTTGCCAGACACATCTGATAAATGACTGTTATCCAAAATATATAAAGAACTCTTAACTCAACAATAAGAAAACAAAAAATCCAATTGAAAGATGGGCCAAAGACCTTAACAGACATCTTACTGAAGAAGATATACAAACGGCAAACAAGCACATGAAAGGATGGATGCACCATGTCATCTGTCATCAGGGAAATGCAAAATTAAAACAGCAGTGAGACACAGCTGCACGTCTGTCAGAATGGCTGAAGTCCACAGCACTGACAACACCGACCGCTGGCGAGGATGCAGAGCAACAGGAACTCTCATTCATGGCTGGAGGGAACACAAAATGGTACAAGCGGTCTCTTACAAAAATAACATACTCAGCATACGATCCAGCAGTCACGCTCCTTGGTATTGACATACAGGAGCTGAAAACTTACGTCCACACAAAAACCTGCACACGCATCTTTACAGCAGCTTTATTCATAACTGCCAAAGCCTAGAAGAAGTCAAGACGTCCTTTCGTAGGTGACTAGATAAACAGCGGAACATCCAGACAATGGCATCTTATTCAGTGCTCAAAAAACAAAACAAAACAAAACAAAACAAAAAACAGCTATCAAGTCATGAAAAGACACGGAGGAAACTTAAATGATTATCACCAAGTGAAGGAAACCAATAGGAAAAGGCTACGACATTCTGGAAAAGGAGAAACTATGGAGATGGTGAAAAAAGGCCAGTGGTTGGGGAGGGCCTGGGGGAGAGGGACGGATGAACAGGGAGAGCACAGGGCATCTTCGGTGCAGTGAGATCACCGTGTGTGCTACTATAGCGTCACGTGTCAGGCACAGATTTACCCAAACCCACGGAGTGCACAGTATCCAGAGTGAGCCCTAAGGGTACACTGTAGACTCCAGGCGATAGCGACGTGCCAGTGTGGCCTCACCCACTGTGCCACACGCACCGCTCTGGTGGGCGCGTTGATCATGGAGGAGGCTGGCTTGTGCTGGAGGGAGGTATAAGGGAAATCTCTGTACCTTCCTCTCAATTTTGCTGTGAACCTGAAACTGCTCTAAAAAAATCTATTAAAAAACAAACAGTTCAAGGAGGACTCATTTTCCTTCCTGGGTCATAAACTATGATTTGGTGGTGCCCGCAGTGGTCATGGGGGGGCCCCCGGTATAAGCCATCTCTGGGCTTCGGTGGGGTGGACGGCCGAGGGCAGTCACCAGCGCTACCGGCCAGCCCCACGCCCTAGGGCTCGAGGCCCCTGCACAAGCCCTGCCTCCTCCCACAGCTCGGCAGACAAGTCCCCTGGTGTCCACCTGATGCTCTCACCCCAGTGCCACATCACCACTGTGCAGGGCGAGAAGTGAACCACAGCCCTGAGATGCTCAGACGGAGGCTGCCCGCCCGTGCAGCCGGTGATGACTGGGCTCCCACGTCACAGAGGGGCAGCACCGGGATCCCTGACTCTGTCACCTGCTTAGCAGCTGTGTGACATCGGACAGGAGACCCACTCTTCTGGCCTCCTCATCCTACATTGGCACTCCAGGGAGGAAATTTTGCTCATCCTCCAAGCTGGGGAGCTGTGCTGACATCCTCCAATGATGGTTGGTGGGTTCGCCTCTGACGTCTCTGTAGGAGCTGGTGATGGATGGGTCAAAATGAGCCAAACATGGCTCCCACGAGGGAAAGTGGGCCGGACCCCCAGACAACGCTGCGCTCACAGTTCCAAAGGCACCCGTGCTGTGTGCTGGGAGGTGAACCCCCACAGCCCCATGGGATGGGCAACCCCAAAGGTGAATTTGTCCCAGGCTCTTCCTGGGGCCCCCTCGTGCCCTGTTTCCTCTGGGGTTTGCCCTGGAACTGGGACCAAAGGCAGGAAGTGGTGCCTCCGCAGTGGAAGCCAGTCTCCTTTTGCCAGGTGGGCCTGGGGCCACCCCGCAGAGGGACCAGCATGTAGGGAGGCGCCCACCTGCGTTTTCATTACTGCAGTTGCATCTTGCAGCCGCCCCACGGAGCCCCACCACTGAGCCCGTTTTTCAGGTAAAGAAACTGAGGGCTGGGGTCATTTACTGACTTGCATCAGGTCAGTCAACTGATGAATAAGAGAACTAAACTCAGGCCTTGTGAGTCCAACCCAGGGCCCCTTCCTCTTGACCCCAGCACAGGAGAGAGGGAGGCACTGCCCCCGTCAGGAGCAACTACCAGGGCGTCCAAGGCTGAAGACCCTGCCGCCTCAGAACGACCTGGGTGATGAGGGGAAGGGTCACTGCATACCTTTCGAGAAGACACCACAAGATCCTCACATGAGCAAAGCTGACGTAAGAAAGTGACTCCCACTGCCGCCTCCTCGAGGCTCCGCTGGGAGGGAGGCCTCTGGCTCCCCAACCTGACCTCTGTCCAGGCAAGAAGGAGCCGGGCAGACCCCAAGGCTGGCCACCTCTGCCCAAGCCTGAGGGGCTCTGGGCTGGCTGTTTTGCTTTATAAACTGAAGGGAGAAGAATGTTAAGGAGCCATCCTGAACCAAAAATCCCTCAAGAGAATTTTCTTGTTAAGAACCCCAATCCCACCAGACACCATGGGGCCGGGAAGAGAGGAGCCCCATGAGCCTGAGTGTTTTCTCTTTATTTCTCCAAAATGTAAAGCAATTAAACCTGCTTACAGGGAGCCATAACATGAAGGCTGAAGACAAACTTCAGTAGTCTGGACAGAAACCGTGAACACAGAGTTTCTCTCTGGAGGGGGCAAGAGGCTGGGCATCACACGCCGAGGCCTCAGCGCGCGGACCTGGGAGGCGGGCTGGACGCCCGGCCAAGCTTGCTGTGGGGCCCGCGGCCTCCAGCCGCCCTGGGGGGCCTCTGCCTCATCCTGGCCCTCGGAACTCCTTGTGGCGGGGCCTGGATGAATGATGCTCTGGACGTGCTGCCCGGCCGGGCCTGCGCTTGTACCCAGGGCGCCCTGGCCCGGCCTGCTGGCTGGCGGCCTCCGCCCAGCACCCGGGCCTCCCCAGCCCTTGACCCAGGACGGCGGCCCTTCCTCCCGACCCCATCACGCCAGCGCCCTGATTGTGAGTGGGGGCCGGGCTGGGGACAGGACGTCTCCTGCTCCTCCAGGACACTGTTGCTGTCTGTGCCTGTGGCTGTTTATCTCAGCACCTCATTCTGTTCCTGAATTAGGCCCAGCATTTGGATTTTAACCCCCCGGCTGCCCAGATGAGTCCGTCAGCCCCAGGCCTCGGGTGCTGCAGTTGGGGGCGGGGGGCTGTGGCCGCATCTGTGATGCTGCCTGGCCGGCTCCCTCCCCACCCCGGGGTCCCGGGACCAGCACCGCATGCACACCGGCAGCCCCGCAGCCAGCTCCCTGAGGCCCCGCTGCGCCCCAGCCCCTCCCAGGCCTGCATGCTTCTCACGGGGGCCTGGCAGAGCCGCCATCCGGCTCCCTGGGTCCGATGCTGGAGGAGGAGAGTAGGGGGGCAGGCGACTGCTAGGAACGTCGGCCTCACAGACGAGGAAGTGTGAGTCCCAGGAAGTGCAGCGATGCACCCCGGGAAACAAAGGGCAGATGGGGTGACCTGGCCTGCCTGCCTCAAGCCCAGCGCTCCTGCCACCACACCGCAGTTCCCCCTTCAACGACCCAAGGGTAAAGCGTCTTTCCCCTCCTTTCCTCTGCAGAAAGCTTCTCTGCTCCCTTGATCTGAGCCTCATGGTCATCCAGGCCCATGGGGCATCCAGGCTGGGGACGCCCCAGAGTTCCTATCTAAGCCCCCATCTTCCTGGTGAGGCCCCTGGTCTCTTGCTCAGACACTACAAGTGTCTCCCCCAGCCCATTTCCTCACTGTTAACAGAGGGACCTTCTGAACACGTGGCCCTGACTGTGTCCCTGATTGTGTCCCTCCCTCCCTGCTCCACCCTCCATGGCTCCTACTGGGCGCCATCCAATGTCTCAGCCTCCCCTGAGAGGGTCTCACTGGGTGGGGCGGTTCTCCTTCCTCTCTCCCGCCTATGGCCTGGCTCTAACCCCACCACCTTCCTCGCCCCGCCAGGCACAGCTGGAGCCCAGGTTCGGTCTGTCCCCACTGACCGTGCCCTTCCCATTCCTGGTGTGGCCCTTGCATGCTCCGTGTCCAGGTGGGTTCTGGAGTCAGACCGCACACCTGTGCCCAGCAGGTCCCACAGGTGTTCAGTCAAGGAGGTCAGGCAGAGCTCAGACCTCCCTGCAGGTCCACCCAGAAAGACCTGTGTGCAATGGTTTGCCCATTTGAATGCTGAATTTTAAGAGCATTAAATACTCCTGGGTAGAAATGTCACTTTGAGACCTTCACCTTGAACGTAGGGTGCTTAATCCAGAATGTACCACATTATCTCAACTGTGCGTTCATTTCAGGTCTCCTGAGAGCTGGTGTCTTAATGCTCCTCCTGCTGGGAATACGTGATCACACCCCACGAGGAGATTCTTCTATGTGCGCCATTAACAAAGATGTACGGGTGACCTCACCAGGGGCCTGAGTTCCAGGGCCTCCACCCCCTGGAATTCTGCCACTTGTGGCCAAGAATTCCAGCCGTGGGTTCTAATTTCCCAAGGATGAATGGCTCTGGTTGCACAATTCCACCCCCAGGGCTCACTGTCCCCTGGAAAGGCCAAAATGGGCCCTGGGAAGACAAGGGAAAGAAGAGCAGTTCTGTTTTCTTGAAAGGTGGAGCTTGTGGCAAGTGGTAGAGCGCATGTTTAGCGTGCATGAGGTCCTGGGTTCAACCCCCAGGACCTCCTCTGAAAGTAAACAAACCTAATTACCTCCTCCACCCCCACCAAAATAAATTAATAAATAAATAAAATAATTTTTTAAAAGGTGAGCTTTATCTATTCATGGGGGCTGTCAACCCCCGACTTGTCCACCTGTGGGAGAGGCTCACACGTGCACACACGCATGCACATGTACACAAGTGTGCAGGGAATGCTGGTCCTATTCTCCAACCCCAGGCAGGATGCTGAGAAAGGGAAGCAACAGGATCGCATGTTCCTCTAAACAGCAGCATGGGAACTAGGGTATATTCTGATGAAATGAGAACGAGGTCATCGGTTTGCTCGAATCTACACAATTCGCGTTCCCTGAGTGTTTGCTCCGTGCCAGGCCCCGAGACCCAGGCTGTGGCTATTCACTCATGCTCACATGCATGTGAGCCCTGGGGCTGCCAGGTATGGTGGGGCATAGAGGGAAGCAAGCACATCCCTACCTGGGGGTCAGGCAGTGACAACTCTGCGGTGATGCCCTGGGAGGGTCCCCGCAGACCTGGACACCAGCAGCGGCTGCAAGAGCACAGACCGGGGAGACAACAGAAGAAGTGGCGGTGGGGACGAGCCTGGAAGGCTGAGCAGAGCTCTCCAGGCAGAGGAGGGAGGCGGGAGTTCCAGGCATCAGAAGCAGCACCAGCAAAGACACAGACGGTGAACGGTCAGTTTACGGAACAAGTGGGTGATTCAAGGTGCTGAACGGCAGTGCAGGGGCCATAAGACGGCCAGGCGGGGAGCTGCACTTGGGAACCACCTGCATAGCTCAGGAGCCACCCTCCTGTTACAGGATGTCTCTTGGTTGCAGCTGGTTTTGGAAAGCTTGTGCTGAGGGCAGAGATCTATCCACACAGAGAAAGTTCTGGAACACGACTGCCACAACGAAGTTCTGAAAGGCACTGTGGTTGGCTGGATAGTGGCCCCCAGGGAGATGCGTGTCCTAACCCCCAGAACCTGTGAATGGTTCCTAACGTGGCAAAAGGAATTTGGCAGGCGTGATTAAGTTAAGGATGTTGTGATGGGGAGATTACCCCGGATTATCCTGCGGGCCCAAAATGCCATCACAAGTGTCCTTATAAGAAGGGGGCAAAGAGAGGTTAGACACAGAAGAGGGGGAGGCAGTGTGGCCACGGAGCAGAGACTCAAGTGATGCAGCCACAGACCAGGGAGTGCCGGCAACCACTGGAGGCTGGGAGAGGCAAGGAATAGATTCTCCTGTACAGCCTCCAGAAGGAACCAGCCCTCCCGACCCTTGGTTTTAGCCTTGTAAGACTCACCTGGGGCTTCCAGAACTTTAAGAGAATAAACGTACGTGGTTTAAAGCTACCAAGATAGCGACAATGCGTCACAGCAGCCACAGGAAACTAATACAGACCGCTCTTGAATTGCCCCAAACTGCCAGCACGGAGACCCTCATTTTGAGATGGGTTATTTCAGAGTTGTCGGCGGTGCCTTCAGCTACGTAGACGAAACATGGGGTGGGGAGAAAAATCTTCCACCAAAACTTTCCATCGGCAGAGAACAGAAATCAATCAGATATCCACGAGAAACGAGAAATGATTTACAAATTCTGATTAGAAAAGTAAGAAGTTAATTTTAAGTCCGGGCCAAAAAAGAAAGGGACTTTTTACAATATGCTTTTAAGGTCTTGGGATATAAAGAACCGGCATTTCCGCAAATGTTCTAAGACTCTGGCTGCCATTAATCACAGATGGAGACTTTCAAAGCAATTTCCAGAACATTTTTCTTTTATTTTGAAGGCGTCAGAACAAAGGCTTTGTGCTTATTTATGTAGGCAGGTTCTAAAAAAAGAGAGACCACTGCAAGTGTTTACCACATTGGAAATACAATGCAGGGAGCTTGTTACACAGGTGTGGCACGGGTTGCGAAGCCAAATAGAGGACATTTAAAATAACCCAACATTTAGCAACAGCAGAAAGCCGCTAGCACCCCTAGGTGAGCAGGACAACCGAGAGGGGGCTGTGTTACTGCCCCAGGACTGGGATCACCATCAACAGCTGGACCAGAGGCAGGCAGTGTGGCCCCGGCAGGGAGGGAGACACAGAAACACCCTGGTTTCCTCTTCTCCCCGCCCCCTCATCTGCTTCCTGCGCTCCCATTGGCTGAACCCCACAGGAAGTCAGGACACCCCAGAGTCCGCAAGGCTCAGTCGTGCTGTGATCAGAGCAGAACAGGAACGGGCCCGTCACTCGCTCACACTTTCAAACACCCAGGGCCGGGTCTGTGGGTCTGCACCCAGTGGTGCCTGTGTCACTCTCCCGCTAAAGAGATTCATTCCTGCCTGGGAGGGAGAGGATGCCGGGCAGAAGTGGAGGGAGGAAGAATGCAGGCAAGTCCTGGGGGAGGGGCAGCAAGCGCCCCCACCCCACCGGCGTGAGCGCCTCTCTTGGCCGCGCGTGCACCTGGCCTCTCTCCTGCTCTGCCAACTCTCCTGGGCAGACTCCCATTTCAGCTCTGCGGCTGCCCTGTCTGGGGCCCTTACCCACCGTGGGCTGGTTGCTAGTGCCCCCCCCACAGCTCCCTCCCCCCACCAGCCAACTCAAATCCTAAGGACCATCACCCTCCAATCCCCACTGAGACCATCAAAACTCCAGCTTACTGGGTTTTTCACTCTCTGAAAGGCCTTTGCCCTCCTGACACCAAAAATGTGATGTCATTTCCAATTTCGCTTCTCCAACTTTCCAACACCAACTGAGTGTCCCACAATTCATTTCAATTCAGACACTGACTCCTGGGAGTTAGCACACAGACCCCCCCAGGCTTAAAGGCTCAGTCCCGTGAGCCTGCCCCCACTTCAGAGACCAGTCACAAGTACTGGGCCATCCGTACTGCTGCCCAGCCGGCTATAAACTGGGGGTCCCCACGACCTACCCCCCGAGATTTGATGATTTGCTAGAATGGCTCACAGACCTTCGGAAGCCACTTTACTTACGTTTACTGGTTTACTATAAGGGTGCAGCTGGACAGCCAGGTGGCAGGGCAAGGTCTGGAAGGGTCCTGAGTGTAGGAACTTCAGTCCCGGGGGGTGGGGGTGTACCACCTTCCTGGCACATGTCAGAGTTCACCAACCCAGAGGCTCTCTGAACCTGGAACCTCATGGTTTAGGGTTTAGGAGGTTTCATCAGAGAGGCAGGACTGATCAAGTCATGGGCCAGTGTTGACTGAACTCAACCTCTGGCCCCTCACCCTTCCCTAGAGGTGGAGGAAGGGGAAAGTTGAAAGTTCCAACCCTGTAATCCTGTCTTGGTCTTTCTAGCAACCAGTCCCCATCCCAAAGCTAGGGAGCCCTCATCCCCACCCCCCTGCAAGCTACCGGTCATCTCAGCACACAAAAGACACTTATCTCCCTGGAGATTCCAACGGTTTTAGGAGCTTTGTAGCAGAAACCAGGGACAAAGACCAAATATTTATTTATTTATTATTATTTTTTAATATACCACACTCCCTGTCTTTTAACACTTTCTTGTGGGCTGAACTATGCTGCCCAAAATTCATATGCTGAAGTCCCCACCCCTCCTGGTACTTGAGAATTTGACTCTATTTGGAGATAGGGCTGTTCAAGGGGTAACTAATTAAAAATGAGGTTGTTAGGGTGGTCCTAATCCAGTGACTTCTGTCTTCTAAGAAGAGGAGACCAGGACACAGGCAAGCAGAGAAGGAAGGCCACGTGAAATCACAGGGAGAAGGCGGCCGTCTGCAGACCAGGAGAGAGGCCTCGGGAGAAGCCAGCCCTGCCGACACCTTGGTCTCGGATGTCCCTGCCTTTAGAACTGTGAAAAAATACATTTACGTCGTTTAAGCCACCCGGTCTGCGGTATTTTGTCATGGCAGCCCGAGTAGATGAATGCACCCTCCCAGCAACCCCAAGAGGCAGGCAGTACTGTTACCTCCGCTTTACAGATGGGGAAATCAAGGTTTACAGAGGGTAACTGGTGTGCCCAAGGTCACGCACTCATGCCCAAGGTCATGCTGCAGAAAAGTGGTGGGACATGCTCTTTCCCGCTCTACGGCTTCCCCAGCATCTCCTTGCCACACTGTCAGTGGCTGCAAGTGTCCCCAGGTGTCCCCTCTCCAGGTGTTGTAGCCACATGTGGTCCCACCAGGACAGCTTCGCACAGCACAGCGGAGTGGGGAGAAATGCCTGGACCTGGACTGGGTCGATGGGTTCTGCCACGCAGTGGCTGTGAATGGCGGTGAGGTGGGAAGCCCCATTAAACAAAACCGGCAGGACCCCCAGGCAGGGCCACTGCTCTCCTGCCAGCACCGTCGGGTTCCCTGGCCCAGCGGCTATTTCACTTTTTGCCTCAGAAACAGTTTAGTTCTAGGAAAGTGGAACTTACCCCTAAAATTCTATTGAGCTCACTCCTGATTGGTTCTTTCTCTCCCTCCTGATTGGCCCATTTCTACAAAGCTTGTTCCTAATTAGTCAACTTTTGTTATACCTTATTTGCATATGATGTTGCAAAGTGTAAACTGGCAGCCTATAAAAGCCTGTGTAAACGTTCAGATGGGGTCCAGAGCTTGGATTGTTAACTCCTCTGGGCTCGCTGGCGTAATAAACCTGAGTTCGCCAACTTTCTGAGTGCTGCTTGGTCTCTCGCCTGGATCCAGGTTGCTGTCTCAACTGAGCTGTAACACATTTTTCTGCAACAGCAGGAACTGGACCTCACTCCTTGTCTGTAAAGTGGTGAGTCCGAATGAGGGCATTGGAGGCTGATGAGCCCAGAGATGAGCCTAGGCTGAGCCTCAGCCTGCAGCAAGTGTCCCCTTTGGGGGTGACTCCCTGGGACCCCAGTCTTGGACCTCACAGGGGCAGTCCGGGGCAGGGGACCCCAGTCAGGGTGCAGGTGAGAACTGTGCTCCTGGAGAGGCCAGGCACCTCGCCCACATGTACATTTCACAGCCCAGGAAACAGACCTGGGGTGATGGGGGGGGAGGATATAATTTTCTCAGAACCACAGAATTGGAACTTAACAGAGGTGGGATCAAACGCAGCCTGATTCCAAAGCTTCTGGCCCTTCCTGCAAGGCAAGTTGCTTCTGAACCTCAGTGTGCCCTGTGCCCCCAGGGGGGCTCACGCAGGGCACCCCACGCTGACCCCACAGCTGGCTGCTGGCTGACCCCAGGTTTCCCAGGAGCCTCTGCTGTCGAGGCAGGGGGTAGGCACCGATCCAGAGCGGCTCGCTGGGCTCGGAACGGCACCGGATACGGGCGCTGCTTGCCCAGCAGGGTAAGCAATAATCTTTTCGTCTATTCCTGGCTCCTGGAGATTTGCCTCTCTCTGGGGAAATTACTTCGGGGTCACAGCAAAATTTCTTTGACAGCTAATAAAGTAAACTTTCTGTTTCTGGAACCAGATCCCAGAGCCCTGGGCCCCTGGGGGAGGTGTGTATTGTATTTTTTCTCCTCCCTTTTAATCACCAGATGAAGTGGAAAGGGAAAGGGGTAAGGTTGAGAGCTCCAAGCTGAATTACCTCCTTGGCCAAAGTTCACTCTGAATTTGCCATTTGCAGACGGGGAGCCCAGGGAACAGCGTGTCCCCACTGTGGCCTGTAGTGACCTTCAAGTGACGTGGTTCAGGGGGCCCACGTTCAACCCTTCACTTGGCAAAGCCGAGGCTGGTGCCGAGCGCAGAGCTGGACACAGAGAAAGGCAGAGAGGCCCCCGATTTCAGACCACAGGTTATGGTGGCTCTGCCTTGTGACCTGCAGGTGGATATTTCAGCTCTCTAAGACTCAGTTTCCTCATCTGTAAGATTGGACAATAATAGGACCCATCTCCTAGGCGTCCTTGGCAGCCCCAGAATTTCCGATTTCAGGCTGGTGAGGTGGGAGCCGCTTTGCAAGCCGCAGTAGCAGAGCGGGGCAGGTGTTTTTACTTAGATGGTATGTTTGGGGGCGGCCCCAAGAAAGTTTCCTCTTTGGCCCTGTAACTTCTGGGCTCTGCTGCAGAGGAATGAATCAGATCTTGGATGAGAATGCTTGCCACCTCACTAGCACGGAATATGTTGACTGCCATTCTTTCACTGCTGTCTTTGTTAATAACAGGATATGACGCTTGGCGGGAGAGGCAGCCACGCCACCGGCCACGGCGATCAGCGTCACACACGGTGTGCCAGGCACTATGCGAGGACCCCGGGAGCCTGTTTAATTCTGCCTGGGCACCCAGGGCTGACTTCACAGAGCCAGTGACGTGTTAATCGAGTCTCAAAGGATGCACCTGGTCTCAGGGCAGGGTGGGGCCTTCAGGCAGAGGTCGGCGTGAGTGAAAGCGAGGGGGCATGAGAAGCATCCTGCCAAGAGGCCAGGTGAGGCAGCCAACGGCCCTGAACACTGTCCCGGGACGGGGGCTCTGAGTCCCAAACTCAGATGCCTGGTGTTTAGCTGTGTTGACGGTGTGGAGAGAATGCACAGAACACTGTTTCTGCTGAAAACCACCTAGAAACACTCTGCTGGCTTTCCCCCAAATGTACCATGGTCAGGGATTCACCAGGGATGCCTCAGAACAAAGGCACCAGAGTGGTGGACGAGCTGCTGCTTTCTTATGGTGTCACTGTGTGGCCTCTGGTGACACAGCTAAGCCATCCTTACTGAGCAAAGAGGGTGGGAACCCAAAGATGAGCCCTGCTCACCCCACAGCTCACTGTGTAAGACACAGAGCTGACAGCTAACACTGAACAGGTACTTGCCTGTGGAGAAACTGTGGGCTCAACTCATTTCATGCTTGAGGGGTGGTATCCCCATTTTGCAAAGGAAGAGACTGAGGGTCAGGGAGGGTACACCTGTTGGTCAAAGTTGCGCGGCGGTAGGCAGCGCAGCCAGGGTTCGGCCTGGCCCGCACAGTTGACAGGGCACTTTCAGAGCCTCGTCTCCTGGAGACTCCTTCCTTCCCGCTGTCTCCCTCCCAAGGACCACTGTGCCATCAGGTGTCAGAATGAGCCCTTGAACAACCTGGGATGTCTGTCTCCAGGTTCAATGCTCCTTGAGACAGGACCACGCCCTCCACCTTGGCGGGCTGCAATCTTTCACCTCACTCCTGGTGGGGGGTGGGGGTGGGGGGTGCCTGATCATAACCCTCTTCCTGCTTTTCATGCTCCACGTTGGAAGAAACAGTTCCGGGCAGAGGGTGCAGGTGAGGAAGGGAACACAGAGACCAGGAGCAGGTGGGCACGTCTCTGGCATCAAGGGACCCCACATGAGCCTCACCCTCGAGAGCTCCCAGAGGAGGAGGGAATGTGTGCTGGGGGAGGGGTGGGGGGCAGTCCCTGGTGGACTGCAGCTGGGCCCAGCTGCTGCTACCTGCCCAGCATGACCTATGACTTATCTTCCACTCCTCTGCCCGGGAGCAAATCCAGCCTCTGAGTCTAAGGCCCTGGTGCTGCTCTGAGTTCAGAGGAAGCAGGCTCTGAGGATGCGCCAAGGCCCAGGGCTCTCCATCCCTCATCTGGCCCCTCTGAGGCCGGCCTCAGGACCATTTCCATCAGTCAAGAGGCAGAAGTCAAGAAGCTGACCCAGACCAGTGGGCACAGGGAGACGGGACCCCGAGGGGAGGGTAGATAGCAGGGGGGCCTCAGCCAAGCTTCTGGGCTGCTCACATCTGGGGGCCTGGTCTACGTGCCCATGATGGGCTCAGAGGTCCCTGAAGACCACAGTGAATAAACCTGAAGTTGACCCAAGGCTGCAGGTCAGGGCTCGAAAAATCTCAGCCAATGTGTCATAATCCCAGGGCCAAAGACAAGCAGGGGCAAGGCTCCCCTGAAGCACCTGCCTCCACTGAGACTCCCTGCTCGGGTCCACACCAAGAGATTAAAGCATTAAGTGCAAAGAATGCAAACAGTACCGAGAGAACCTAATATGCCAGGGCACTTGGTAAAACAGTCCAACTTTAAAAAATAAAGCCAGCTTGGGCCTCCTCCTCAAGTTCCTGCTGTAAGAGTTAAAAGATCCTTGAGTTTCATGGGCAGGAACGCACAAGTGCCAAACACCTGGAGGAACTAAAAAGTACAAACCATCACTGTTGTTTATTTAATTTACTATCTGAAAACATTTCGGCAAGAAAAGTATGCATAAATGAGCTTCCCAGGATGATCTGGGATGCTGGCGAAATAAACTGTTTTACCTATAGTTCCTCAGTTCATCATTTGTGTCTGAGGTGTGTTTATGTAGACACGCGCTGGCCAGACCACAGAGCAGGCAACATGCAGCTAATCTGCTGGCTCCTCACCCACAAGTATCTTTAAATTCCTTCTGTGTCCGTATTTGTAAATATTTTTCTGTAAACCAGATGGATTTATAGAGCACGTGCACTGGAATCTGTTTTATTTTTTTTTAACAACATGTACTGTAAATGCTTCGGAAAAATGATCTGTTCGTTTGAAAGAAAAAAAAAGGTTTCTTGGTCTAGGTCTGAAATGGCAAGAGAATCAAGAAGACGCAGAGGAAATGCTGGCATTGGAAGCATCTGCTCGGAATTGACTCTTGGGTCCAAACAAGTCGCCTAGAGCAGTGATTCTCAAACTTGGCTGCACAATATGATCACCTGGGGAGGTTTAAAAAGTTCTGGAGGTCAGGCCTTGCCCTTTGCCAAGTATACGAAAAGCACTGGGTGAGACCCAGGCATCTGCAGCTTGTCAACAGCCACCCCCCCCCCCCCAGCCCCAGGGGTTTCCAGTCTCCAGCCTCCAGTTTCCAGGAGTCTGCGAACCTGCCTTGGAGCGTGGTCTCTGCCCAGGTGCACTCTGCACTCACCTGGGAGCCTTAAACCTCTCCACGTCCAGGCTGCGCCCCAGGTCAGTCACACCACGACCAGCCGGCAGGTCTTAAAGTTTCCCAGGTGATTCAAATGTGCAGCCAGGGCTGGAAACCACTTCCCTTGGAGGGTCTGGGAACGATCCTAAGGGATGTGACAGCTGGGCTGGCCGGGCTCGATGGGAACCTGAGACGGGCCAGGGGCTCCCGCACCACCGTCTCAGACCAGACGCCAGTCTTGCTTTCAGGTCACCTCCATCTCTCTCTGCTACTTATTAATTGTGTGACACGGAGCCAGTTTCAGGAGTGTTCTGCGACACCCTCTCCTTGACTCCCAGCCTTGCCAGAGGCATCTCTTGTCTCCAACCGCCCGCTGCAGCTTGAGTCCTTGACCCTCCAGCCTCTGCCTCGCCCCCATTCCTCTCCCTCCTAGTCAGCCCCCACCCTGCAGCTGGAGGAACCTCATCCCATCTCTCATCCGCTGCAATCCTCCAGCAGACGTGGAAGACCCTGGAACCGTCATGTGCTGCTGGTGGGAATGTGAAACTGTGTGTGCCCATTTCTCATCGAGGTAAACATCTGTTTACTATACAATGCGGTGATTCCACTCCTAGGACCTCCCGGGAGAAATGAAAACACACGTCCACGCAAAGACTGGGACACAAGAGCTCACAGCAGCGATATCCACCTAGCCAAACTGGAAGCAGTCCAAATGTCCATCAGCTGGCCGGTGGGCAGGCTGCAGTCTCTCCAGTCAACGGAGCGCTGCTACACACGGCAGCATGGATGGACCTTAGAACCATGAGGCCGTGGGACAGAAGCCAGATACAAGAGATGATGTAGTGTATGTTTTCATTTGTACGAGATTTCTAGAAAAGACAGATCTTCAGAGACAGAAAGCAGATCAGTGGTTGCCTGGGGTTGGGGGTAGGATTAGGGGTTGACTGGAAATGGGTAGAAGGGAAGTTTCTGGAGTGATGGAAAAGCCCTAAAGCTGGATCGTGGAACTAAAAATCATGGAACTCTATACTTACAATGGGTGAATTTTACAGTGTATAAATGATACTTCAAATAAAACTGTTTTTAAAAAAACAAAAACTTCCAGTGGCTCACATAGGCTAGGGAGCAAGCTCTTTGCCTGGTATGCAAAGCCCTCCACCGTCGCCGATCTGCTTTTCCAGGACCGTCTCCCCTGGTGCCCAAGCTCGCACCTTTCCTCAGTCGCAGACATGGCCCCTGTGTCTGGAATTCCTCGGCCTGGCAAACCCCTCATCTTCCAGGGCTCAGAGCAAATAACACGCACCTGGGAAATCCACACCCCCTACCCGGCACCCACCATCACGTTTATCAAAATACCATTATTTGCTTGGACACTGGTCTCTCCCTTGTAAAACTTAGGAGTTTTGAAATCAACTAATGCATTGGAAGCTAACGGGTTGTGAAATCAACTTTGTGTGCTACAACCAGCGTTTTAAAAAATGAAATAAAATAGAGTAGAAAAGAGAGTGCACTGTGCTTCGTGAACACACTGGCCTATGAAAGTACTGCCTCACCTTTAATGCATGTGTACTCGTACGAGCACTGTGTTGTTTTTTTCATACTCTGGGGTGAGGTTTTAAAAGCCGGAAAAAGGCTTAATTAGACAAGGAGTTTCCTGGGGGCAGGGGCTGTGCTCTGTTCCTTGTATTCCTGTGGTCAGCACAGGGCTTGGAACCCAGAAGTCATCCAGTACGGTGTCCGCTCAGTGAGAGTGGTTTTGTGCAAATGTGAAGCTCCCCGCAACACCCGATTATACATCCTTCTGAGTCATATTTTTTTTCCTCTCCCATAACCCACATGTAGCTTTTAAATAGTTGTTTGATGGCTTACAACCCATGTTCTACAGTCTGGCAGCAAACCCCAGCAAGGAGTTCAAATATCTGCTGTAAATCTGAGTTATAAGACTGACTATAGCGCCAAATACATTTTTGAGAGTTAAGATCTACAACGTTAAAATAACAAGGTAATAGGAGTAATTCAGGTTGAAAACTCCAGACAGCAATGGCTACATAATTTGTGGGGTCCAGTGCAAGAGGAAAGTGTGGGCCCCTCATTGACAAACAATGAAGAATTTAAGATGGCAACAGCAGAGCATTAAACCAAGGAGGGAGCCCCCCAAGTGAGGGGCCACAGGGCCTCACCCACCAAGCCTGGTGCCGACCCCAGATCGCAGAGACAGAGACCTGGGGTAGGGGGAGTTTAAAAGAGCTAACTCTGGTCTTAACTGGGGGGGGGGGGGCACAGAAGATCGCATTTAACTCCAGATGTTTAGAGAAACAGGGGTTCAAGTAAGTCAGGCAGAGAAAGTCAAACATCTGATAGCACTTAGATGTGGAATCTAAAAAAAATGACACAAATGAACTTATCTACAAAACAGAAACAGACTCACAGACCTAGAAAACAAACTTACGGTTACCAGCGCGGAGAGGGGTTGGTGGATAAATTGGGAGTTTGGGATTTGCAGATACAAACTGCAATATAATGAATATAATGAATATTATAATATAATGAATATATATATATATTGAATATATATATTGAATATATATATTGAATATATATAATGAATATAATGAATATAATGAATGATATAATGAAACAGATGAACAACAACAAGGTCCTACTGTCTAGCACGGGGAACTATATTCAATAGCTTGTAATGGCCTATAATGAAAAAGCATATGAAACAGAGTATATGTCTGTATATGGTTGACTGAAACACTATGCTGTACACCAGAAACTGGCTATACTTAAACTAAAAAAAATTTTTTAATTGAAAAAAAGAAAAACAGACCAAGGACAAAAAGGGATCATTCACCACAGAAACAACAGATGCTGATCACTGTCAACAGTAAATTATTTGTAACTCTTAGCAAATCTCGTGGAAATAAATTGTGAATGCACAATAAGAAAAATGAACTGCTCAAGAACTTCTTCTGTTGCTCAAAAAGAAAAAAAGAATATGAAAAAGACACACATATATGTATAACTGAAACACTACGCTGTACACCAGAAACTAACGCAACATTGTTAAGTCAACTGTATACTTCAATTTAAAAAAATGCTTTTGGAACAAACCAAAAAAACAGCCAAGGGACCTCCACCTGATGAGTCGGGCTGGCAGATTCAGGGCTCAGCTCCACCACAAACCTGCCTGCTTGTCTTTAGGTTTAACCCTCGGCACCATATGCCCAGATCATGGGACCCCGCTCACCCCAATATGACGCCAGGATCGAAGGAAGCCCATCCGATATCTAACAGGGGCCCCGAATCACCCATTACAGACGGATTTGGGCGTCACAAAAGAAACTGTACTTTGTAGCCTGAGCATGACTGGGCACAGGGCCCACTGATCAGCCTGGGCCTCAGTTTCTCACCCTGAATCCCCTTCTGTTTGACCAAGGCCTTGACTTTTACTCTGAGCCCCCACCCACCGACCTGGCCTTCTGGGACACCCAACGGGGGCCCCGTCCTGCAGCCTCACTGGTAGACCCTGCTTGGCCCTTGCTTTCTCCGCGTCTCCTTGGCCCAAATCCCCCAAATTATGAGAAAAGAGTCTGAACTTGGGCTGTCCTTGTCTTATGAAAGCCAGGGGTGGGGACTGCATGTAGTCAAAAAAAGAAGGGGAAAAGTGTATCTGAAAGCCCAAAAGTACAATGCAAGGTCTCATGTGCTCATAATTCCATGAAGAAAACTGCCTTTGAGTTGTTTGTACGGACAGGTTTGCAAATTCAGATGGGAACATGTATTAAAGATCACCCTCCCCTCCACACATTTTAAGTATTTGGAGCTTCTTTTGAGACACTTTCTACTCCTAAGCATGTCAAAAAAGTCATTTTCCAGAATGAAGCCTTTACGAACCCAAAATTCATTGGCCTGTGCGTCCCCCTCTTTGAACGCTGGGGGCAGGGTCCACAGCTGCGGTGGCATCAGGTCGCTCCTCGCTGACCCAGGGCATCACAAGGCACCTAAGGAATCTTACAGATCATCACCGTGGTCATTAAACCTTGTTTAAAGCTCCAGAAGTGACTCTTTATATAGAAGGCATCGTGCAGAAGCCTCGTCTTTAAAGAATCAGAGTGGAATTGCTCTGGCTGTTGTTTGGCACAAGGAGCCCAGGCCAGACGTCCTGCACCCCCTTTGCCACCCCTCCCTGTCCCCTCTCATCCCTAGAGAACCCCTGGTCTCTTCTGCATCCCAGACCCGCCGTAAAGCGGCCTCCTCCCATCGCACCAAACCTTCCCCTGTCTCCAGGCCAGTGATGTTTCCAGCACCCCAGGCTGCCTCTGTTTCCTTTTAGCTGCCAGGAATTGCAGGGCCCTGAAAGATTTGAAGCAGCTTGTGCCTCTGTGTGGTCCCACTGGAGTCTCATCTGGGCCACTGCACTCACTCAGGCCTGTGTGGCCTGCAGTCCTGGTCCGCCCGTCTGCACCCCAACCCACCTACGGCGTTTCCCTGAAACCCATTAGAGGCACAGACGCGGTGCCCATGTGAAAACATTTACCATGTGCCATTCTGGTTCGAGGCAGCAAACGAACCCCACATTTAAAGGGAGCTGCAACTTGAGAGCACGCTACCAACCCAGCGCCAAACCCCTGCTTTGGAAGGTGATTCAACACCAGACACGCAGGGGCCAAATACCTGTGGCCACTTGCCCTCTCTTTGTTCAGATTCTGGCCAGAGTTTTAAAAATTTAAACATTATAAAAAAATTTTTTTGAACTATACTCTGTTCAACCTATAATGGAAAAGAATCTGAAAACAAATACACACACACACACACACACATACACACATAATATAACTGAATCATTTTGCTGTATGCCTGAAACTAACAGAACTGTAAACTATAATTCAATTAAAAAATGGTTAAAATTAAAAAAAATTATTTGAACTTACAATTCTATGAACTTTCATGACATGCATAGGTTCTTCTAATTGCCACCACTCACCAAATAAAGGACAGTCCCCACCAAAACCCCCAAATTCCTTCATGCAATTCCTTTGTAGTCAGACCATCCCCTACCCCTAACTTCCAGTGATCACTGATCTATTTCCTATCACTATAGTTTTGTCTTTTCCAAAATATGATATAGATGGAATCATACAGGCCATAACCTTTTGAACCTGGTTTCCTTCACTTAGTATTTAGTATATTTAAGACACATCAAGTTATTGCATGTATTAACAGCTTGTTTCTTTTTCATTGCTGAGTAATATTCCATTATATGGATTACAGCAGAGTTTTGTTTTTTTTTTAATCCTTTCACCTATTGAGGGACATTTGGATTTTTTCCAGTTTTTGGTGATTGTAAGTAATGCTACTATGCATATTCATGTACAGGGTTTTTGTGTGAACATGAGTTTTTATTTCTCTGTGATAAACACCCAAGAGTCAGATTGCCGAGTCATTTTGCCAGGAATACATGTTTACCTTCCTCAAAAAAATGCCAGTTTCCAGAATGGCTGGACCATTTTGCATTCTCACCAGCAAAGCATGTGAGTTCCAAATGCTCCACATCCTCATCCACACACTGTTGGTATTTTTCTAGCCACTCTAATAGGTGTGTAGTGGCACCTTGTGTGGCTTTTAATTTGCATTTTCCTAATGACTTATGATGTCAAGAATCTTTTACGTGTTTATTTGCCATCCATGTATCTTCTTTGATGAAGTGACTTGTGCCTATTTTTAATTGGGTTCTTTGCTTTCTTTTCTTTTAGATGTTTTCCCTTCCAGTTTTATTGTTGACATATAGCAATGTATACTTTTTTTTTTTTTTGGTGGGGGAAGGGGAGGTAATTAGGTTTTATTTATTTATTTATTTATTTATTTATTTATTTATTTATTTATTTATTTATTTATTTATTTTACTGGAGGGACTGGGGATTGAACCCAGGACCTCGTGCTTGCTAGGCATGTGCTCTACCACTGAGGTATACACCCCCCTCCTCGCTCCCTACCGGGTTCTTTGTTTTCTTATTGCTGAATTGTGAGAATTCTTTGAATAGTCTGGATACAAGTCCTTTGTTCAGTATGTGACTTGCAGAGATTTTTCTCCCAGTGGGCAGGCCGTCTTCTCATCCTTTTTAAGGGTGTCCCCTGCAGAACAGAAGTTTTCCATTTTGGTTTATGTCCAACTTATCAATTTTTTAAAAAAATGGATTGAGCTTTTGTTCATCATCTCTAAGAGCTCTTTGTCTAACCCAAGACCATGAGGATTTTCTCCTGTGGTTTCCTCTAAGAGTTTTAAAGTTTTAGGTTTTACATTTGTATCCCTGGTCTATTTTGATTTACTATTTGGATATCGTATGAGGTTTACGTGGAAGTGGTTTTTTTCTGCATTTGGATGGCCAACTGTTCCAGCACCATTGTTGAAACCACTGTCCATTCTTCAGTGAATTCCCTTTGCCCCTTTGTCAAAAATTAGCTGACTCTGTTTGCAGGGGTCCATCTCTGGGCTCTCTGCTGTTCCACTGCCCAGTGTGACTATCCTTTTGCAAACGTTACCTTGTCTTGATTAGCACAGTGTGAATCCTTCAGCTTTGTTCTTCTTTTTCAAAATTGTTTTCACTATTCTAGTGTCTTTGCCTTTCCATACACATTTTAGAATAAACTTATTGAGATCTATAAAGAACCCTGCTTGGATTTTGATTGTGATTACATGAAATCTATAGATCAATTTGGGGAGAACTGACATCTTAATTATATTGAATTTTCCAATTCACGAATCAGGTTAGGTCTCCCCATTTATTTAGTCTTTCTTTGGTTTATTTCATCAACATTTTGTAGTTTTCAGCACATAGTTTGTTATACTTATGCCTAACGAGCTCATTTAGGGGGAGCACTATAAATGAGGGTGCCTGTTACATTTCAGTTTCCAATTGTTTGTTGTTAGTGTATACAATTATGTTGACCTTGTACCTCATGATACAATTCATTTATTAGTTCCAAGAGCTTTTGTTTTTCCTTTTTGATGGTTCCTTTGGATTTTCTATGTAGGCAATTATGTCATCTGCCAGTATGGATAGTTTTATTTCTTCCTTTCCAACTTGAGTGTCTTGAATTTCTCTTTCTTCCTTTACTGCACTTGCTAGGATTTCCAGTACAATGCTGAGTGGGGATGCTCTCTCTGCTCACTGGGGAAGGCATTCAGCCTTCCACCACGAGGTATGATGCTAGCTGCAGATTCCTGCAGATGCTTTTTATCAGTAATTCCAAACCCGACCCCTAACCCTGGAGACCACTGATCCATCACTACAGTTTTGCCTTTTCCAGGATGTCATGCAAATGGAATAATACCTTTTGAGATTTACCTCTGGTTTCAGGTTAAAGGCAGTCCCTTCTACTTCTGGGAGTCCCTTTCTACTTCCCTTCCAGTTTGCTAAGAGTTTTTATTGTGAATGAATGTTGAATTTTGTCAAATGCTGTTTCTGCTTCTATTGATGCAATCATGTGGTTTTTCTTATTCAGCTGTTAATATGGTGGATTTCAACAACTGACTTTAGCACATTGAATCAGGCTTACAAGGCCAGAAACTTTTAAGCACAGCATTTATTACTTTTTTAAAAAATTTGTTTCCATATTCTTTTTACCATAAGTTACTACAAGATATTGAATATAGTTCTCTGTGCTATACAGTATAAACTTGTTGCTTATCTATCTTATATACAGTAGTTAGTGTCTGCAGATCTCGAACTCCCAAGTTATCCCTTCCCCCCTTCCCCCTTGGTAACCATAAGTTTGTTTTCTATGTCTGTGAGTCTGTCTCTGTTTTGTAAATAAGTTCATCTGTTTTTTGTTTGTTTGTTTGTTTGTTTTTTTAGATTCCACATATAAATGATATAATATGGTATTTTTCTTTCTCTTTCTGGCTTATGCCACTTAGATTGACAATCTCCAGGTCCATCCATGTTGCTGCAAATGGCATTATTTTATTTTTTGTGGCTGAGTAGTATTCCATTGTAGAAATATACCACAACTTCTTTATCCAGTCATCTGTCAGTGGACACTTAGGTTGCTTCCATGTCTTGGCTGTTGTAAACAGTGCTGCTGTGAACATTGGGGTGCATGTATCTTTTTGAATTAAGGTTCTGCCCGGATATATACCCAGGAGTAGGATTTCTACCATGTGTTAAAGTTGTTTAAATGTATCCTGTCTCTCTTGCATTTTATTTTATAACTCAGATTCAACTCAGGTGCTTTGAAGGCCCGCTAAGTGCCAGATACCACTCAAGGCAAGCTCATATGCTTCATCTCATTTAGTTTCCACAGCAGCACTAGGAAGTAGATATTATTATCCTTCCCCATTTTACTGTCAAGAAACGTGGAGGCTGGAAAAATTAAGAAGATTATCTTATCTTACACCTGGGTCTCCTATCGCCACATCCAGGACTCTCCTGCTGTAGTAGTGGCCTCTAATTCATCTTCTAACCCATACCAAGTTCAGCACGGTGATGGCCACAGCAAAAGGCCAAGAAACACCAAAGCAGTCGGACAAATGATTGTGTCTCCTTGCGTGCACACTTCTTGTTTAAAAAAGCCCTTTTGCTAGGTTTCGGCATAGCGTGGGCTTTCTTATACCTTATCCAAGGAAGTTTCCAACTGAAACCAGCTCACAACACTCTAGCCCCAGGACAAGAGCAGGGGAGTAGCAAGCTTTTAACCTATTGGATTTCAATGAAAAGAGCAACCCCACTCAGGGCTTCATCCTTCACCTCTGCTCTTTGGCTCACAGGTAATTCTGAACAAGGAGGCTGTAAAGCCGGAGAGGGCTGGGTGAGCTGCAGAATGAGCAAACCCAGCAGGCATGAAGCTCCTGAGGCCAGACGGTGGTGAGTCCTGGAGGTGCTGTGGCTCCTTAAGGGCAAATCATAACAAACTTGCCACGGTTTGTTTCTCAACAGTGAGGTGAACGTCACAGGCAGAGTGGAAGCAGAGTGCTCCTTCTCTCTCGCATCTGGACTGATGATGAATTAATCGGTGAAAAAGTCTCTCGTGATATCCTCATATAGTAGGTACATAGGTGCATTCTGAAAAGGCTGTTAACCATGTTCAAACGTCCACTCAGCAGCCGTGTCTCCTTCCCACCTTCTTCATTAGCTGAACTCAGTTTGATCAGGGAGGACGTGGAGATGCGTCAGTTTCACGAGAGGTTGGTCCACGTGGCTCCTGCTTTGAAGCAGCACCGGCCAAGCGATGGCCCCTTCTCAGAGACAAACCACGAGATCGTCTCCGGAGCACACACGACCGTGCCAAGTGCTATGTGCACTTACCTCCCTCAATCCTCCCACGAGCTAGGTACTGTACCATCCCCATTTTACGGATGGCGAATTGAGCAGAAAGAAGTTAAATAATTTCCCTTATGTCCTCTAAACAGTCCTGTCTCACTGTCTCATCTTCTTTGCCTCTCATTTCAAAAATAAAAAACATGGAGGAAAAAAATGTATTACCTGCACTGCTTCTAAGTTGAAATTTCAAGGACAGAACAGAGGAAGACAACTGTGAAAGAAATTGAGTCTTAAGCTCCAAAGGTCTCACTGATAACCAGGGAAAATTAATAAGAAGAGACCCACCTTGATATTTTCAGAAATGTGGTGACATTTTCTCTATATTTTAACACAATGTATTTTTATAGGTGGTCATATATTAAGTCACAATATAGTTCCCAAATCAGAATATACAGGCTGACCACTGGGCTTATACAACTAGAAGTAACTAATAAATATTTAAATATAAAAATAACTTAGAATTTTTTTTTTTAAAAAGACTCCTCTTTTTTTTTTTTTTTTAAAGCTTAAATCCAAAAGAAAATGAAAGCTTCAAGTGCATGGAAATAAACATATATATTTTTGGAAAGCCTATTCAGGAATAAGCAGAGCAAAATCATTATACTTAACAGCAGAGGTTGGACGCATAGGGGACAGGAATTATTGCAGAAGAATACTATATACAACCCTAACAACTTTTTTAAAAGAAAAATAAGTGTTACCAAAATTGACAAGCCCTGGGTTCAACTAGGGTTTCAAGCATGTTGCTTGTGCCGTTTGAGGAACAGTTTTTAATTCAACCTTTTTAACATCTTAGGAAATGTAGAAAATTTCCCGATTCTATTTCCTAAGCTGTTATCCTCCTTTACACTTTGGGTAAATATTGATCAAGTGTCTACCATGTGAAGGACACATGGTCAGGCACTGAGTTTTCAGTAATGAACTAAAGACAGACATGGCATCTAACATCATGGTACCAAAAGTCCCTGGGGAAAACAGGAATGAACCAAAAATCATACTGATAATTAGTTACAACACCCCACCCCTTCCCCAAGACCCCAGCACCAGCCAGCTGGACTCCCCAACAATAACTAGTTATAATAGAAGTCACTGCTATAAAGAAAGTTCAAAGAACTATGAAAGAGAATAACCAGAGGAAACCTAAACTACTACATATAGGTTGGTGATTTAGGTAAGTCTCCCTAAGAGATGAGTTACACTTAACTAGGTGACATGGAATAAGAAGAGATAAAGAAGGTAGAGGGAAGAGCATATGCAAAGGCCCTGGGGCAGTAAAGAGCTTGATGGGTCAGGAGAGCTTCCCAGCCTGTGTGAGTGAAGGATTTTGAGACTTGCCTCTAGTTGAGAATAACTGATGTGGAAAGCGTTGGAGGACAGTGTGGCTGAGGCAGAGTAGGAAATGAGGAACAAGCATGTTCAGAGTCTAGTGGGCAACGTTAGGAATTCTGACAAGTCAGGACAGGGTTTTAAACCCAAGAGTATGGTGATCTGATTGTATTTTAAAAGATCATTTAACATCAATCTTTCTCAAATTCTTCTAAAATATAGAAGAGGAGGGAACACTTATTTCACTCTATGAGACTAGCATTATTCTGATACCAAAGCCAGACAGAAACATCATGAGAAAAGAAAACACAAACCTATAACCTTTATGAACATAGATGCAGAAATCCTATGCGGAACCAGCACACTGAATCCAGTAGCATATTGAGAGAATTGTATATCATGATCAACTTGGATTTACACTGAGAATGGAAGGGAGATTCAACACACATAAATTAATATAACCCAGAATATTAATAAAATAAAGAAAAATGATCATATCAATTGATGCTGAAAAAACTGACAAAATCCAATACTCTTTCATGATAAAAACACTTACATTAGGAATAGACGGGAACTTCTTTAACAGGATAAATGGCATACATGAAAACCCACAGCTAACATCATACTTAGTGGTGAAAGGAGAAAGCTTTCTGCTTAAGATCAGGAAGAAGAGAAAGATGTCTACGTTTGTCAGTTCTAATCAGTACTGTAGTTCTAACCAGAGTAATTAGGCAAGAAAAAGAAATAAAAAGTAACCAAACTGGAAAAGAAGATGTAAAATTATTTGTTCTCACAGATGACATGATCTTATATATAGGACATAAGATGAACACAGAAAATCAGTTGTATTTCTATACACTAGCAACGAAAAACCCAAACAGAGCTATCAAGGAAATAATTCCATTCACAGTAGCATCAAAAAGAATAAATTGCTTAGAAATAAATTTAGCCAAAGTGGTGCAAGACTTGTACACTGAAAACAATAAAACATTGCTAAAAAATTAATTAAGGTCTAAATAAAGGGAAAGATACCCTGCATCCATGAATTGGAAACTTAATATTATTAAGATGACAATACTTTCCAAAGTGATCTACAGATTCAATACAATCCCCATCAAAACACCAAAGCACAATGACCTTTTTTGCAGAAATGAGAAAGATCTTAAAATTCACATAGGATTGCAAAAGACCTCAAATAGCCAAAACGACCTTGAAAAACAAAGAACAAACTTAGAGGACTCACACTTCCTAATTTCAAAAACTATCATAAAGCTACAGTAATCAAGCAGCGAGGTACTGGCATAAGGATAGACATACAGATCAACGGAAGATAATTGAGAGTCCAGAAATAAACCCATACATCTGTGGTTAATTGATTTTCAACAAGTGTGCCAAGATCGTTAAATGGATAAAGAACAGTCTCTTCAACAAATGGAGGTGGGAGAACTGGATATACACATGTAAAAGAATGAAGTTGGATCCTTACCTCACACCATATGTAAAAATTAATTCAAAATGGATCAAAGATCTAAATTTAAGAGCTACATTTAGCTATGTTTTCTTAGTAGAAAATACAGCGAAAATTTTTTATGACCTTGTATTTGGCAATGGTATCTGAAACATGACACTAAAAGAACAAGCAGCCAAAGGAAAAAGTAGATAAATTGGACTTTACCAAAATTAAGAACTTCTGTGCATCAAAGGATACCGTCAGGAGAGTGGAAACCCACAGAATGAGAGAAAATATTTGTAAATCATATGCCTTATAAGGGTGTAGTATGCAGAATGCATTTTAAAAAAAACTTTAACAACTCAACAACAAAAAGAAAAATAACCTCATTAAAAGATGGGCAAAGGCTCTGAATAGACATTTTTCCAAAGAAGATACACAAACGGTCAACAAACATATGAAAAGATGCTCAACATTATGAGTCATTAGTGAAACACAAATAATGAGATAGCACTTCATAACCACTGGCTATAATTTTTTTTTTAAAAAAGGGAAAATAACAAGTGTTGGGAAAGGATATGGAATCAACTGGAACCCTTACACATCGCTGGTAGGAATGCACAATGGTTCAGCTGCTTTGGAAAACAGTTTGGCAGTTCCTCAACAAGCTAAATATAGAATTACCATATGACCCAGCAACTCCATTCCTCCATTGAAAACAGGTCCATCGTTTGAAAACAGATACTCAAAGAAATAGTTGTACACAAATGTTCATAGAAGCTCCAGTCACAATAGCCCAACAGTGGAATTAAACCAAATGTCCACCGATGGATGAATGGATAAACAAAATGTGATGTATCCAGACAATGGAATATTACTCAGCCATAAAAGGAATGAAGTACTGACACCGGCTCTGACAGGGATGAGCCTTGCCAACAGTATGCTAAGTCACATAAACCAGCCACCAAAAGGTCATACATTATATGATTCCATTTATATGAATTATCCAGAGCGGGCCAGGTCCACAGGGAGAGAGAGCAGATTAGTGGTTGCCGGAGGCTGGTGGTAGGAGGGCAGAATGGGAAGTGACTGCCTCAAAGGCATGGGGTCTCTATTTGGGGTGCTAAGAGTTCTGGAACTAGATAATGGTGATGGTCGCACAACACAGTGAATATACTTAATGCCACTGAATCCTACTTAAAAACAGTTACAAGGGTAGTTTTTATGTTATGTGTATTCTACCTCAATAATAATATTAAAAAGCAAACCAAAAAAAACCCCAACTAATTAAGCAACTTACACTGTCTTTTACTGATTATAAAACTTAATAGACATTTCATGTAAAAAAAAAAAATCACTGTGGCCATTATAAGAACAGTGTGTGGAGCGGAAGCCAAAGTGGAGGTGGGGGGCCCAGGCAAGAGCAGCAGAGGAGAGAACAGATGGCTCTGAGAAACGCGGGCCATCTGATGATTCTGTACTGCTGGCAAGATAACTGCGGAGGGAGGAGGACATCTGATGACAACAGGTCACAAATTCTCTTCTGACACTCAAACTATTTACAGCTCTATGGGCCAATGTCACTTACGACTACAGGCACCTAACATCCTAAATAAAGCATCAGAATTCCAGCTTAAACATCGACTAAAGGAATAATACATGGTGTCCAAGAAGCATTTGTTCTAGAATTGTAAGGATAGGGCAATATGACAAAATGTGTTAGTATTATAACTCATAACAAAATCATTCATTTCACAATCCTTTTTGTTGTCACTATCTGAAATATTTTACTCTATATTGATATGCTGTACTAAATTATTTTATATCCTTGAATTTGGTTAAAATTTTTCTATTGTTTCATTGATTTGTCTGTTCCTACACTAATAACATGCTGTTTTCATTTTCATTATTATAGCATTATATGTATTTTATTATCTGATAACCTAAGTCCCTCCTCTTTAAGCTTTTTCTTTTTAAAATTTTCCCAGCTGTTCTTAAAGTGTTTATTTTCCTACATAAAATTTAGACTCATTTGGTCAAATTCCCAAAATATCTCATTAAGATTGACAGGCATTGTACAAAATGTATATATTAATTTGAAAAGAACTGACATCTAAAGCAGCCAACCAGTCATCTCTATGACATTAACATTTTGAATTTCTTGCTACCTCTTTGGAGAGAAAAAGTAGATTTGAATCCACATTTACCATCTGGCAAGATTAAGTTTACAGAGTTTAAAGATTTAAGTGCAGAAAATAAAACCTTAGAAGTACTAGAAGAAAATATCTGTGATCTTGGAAGACCAAAAAAAAACCTTTCCCAGATATGATGATAAACATAGCTGTCATGAAGGGCAAGATTTAGAATTAAAAAAAAAAAGACAAATAAACACAAATAAACAAACAAAAAAACTCCAAACCAGAATGAATAAAATTAGAAGGCAGCTAAAAGACTGAAAAATATTTTGCAATATAGGAAAGAGTTGAAATAGCCAATGGAAAATTTTAAAAAGTAACAGAATAAACAATTCATAAAGGAACAAATACAACTGTCCGATAAGCACATGGAAGTCTTTCACGTCTTTAATTACATGACTTACAAGTCAAACAAGACAGTTTTTTACCTAAAAATTTCCCAGTATGTATCTTTATTAACATTATAACAAATATCTAGTGCAGAAGACACAGGTCAGGGGGTGTTACATAGGAGTCTTAAAATGTGTGAAGATTTAGTTATAAACATGGTCATATGATATTACTTAAAACAACAGAACACTGAAAATGATCTATGTTTCCAAAAAATAGAGAATTATGTGAGCAGACTATTTAATGCCCTAAAAAGATGTTCGCATAGCACAAAACTCATGTGAAAAATATTTCTATTGAATTTTTAAAAAGGAAATCAAAAGAAAAGAAAAAATGGAAGGAAATTACATACACATTTGTTTAAAACTTCAGACAGGATACAGACCATAATATTACCAGTGTTTATGGCTCACTGAGGGCAAGGTTATAGTTGATTTTCATTTTCTTTTAGCTTCTCTAGTTTTATACAAGTATGTATTCTTTTTTCCAATAAGAATAAAACAAAATTCAAAAATTTTCCATGTATTGTTTCACCTTATTACAACAGGAAAAAATTTAGAAAGACCATGATACTCATTGCTGTCATTAATATTACGAATTTTTCAAACATCGTTTAAGGCATTACACATTGGTACAACTTCTGAACATCAGTTCTGCAATATCAAAGGCTATAATGCTTCATTTCCTTTGAACTTCTAAATATATCCCAAAGAAATAATTCCAAACAGTAAAAAGGTTATGCACATGAAAATGAAAATGTTCATTGCAATGCTATTTGTCAAGGTGAAAACTTAGAAGCCAACCATAATATCTTATAATAGGAGGATTGTGAAATAAAATATGATACATCTGAACAGTTGGCTAATATTTTTTTGGAAAAGATAAAAGGCTGTTTATAAACTATGATAATTATGAGAATAATTATGCTTATGATTAAAAAACACTAGAAAGAAATGTTATAAAAATGGATGACTAAAGATGTTGTAGTATATTTATACAATAGAATACTACTCAGAGATAAAAAGGAATAAAACAATGCCATTTGCAACAACATGGATGGGCCTGGAGATCGTCATTCTAAGTGAAGTAAACCAGAAAGAGAAAGAAAACTACCATCACTCATATGTGGAATCTAAAAAGAAAAAAAGAAAAAAGAGGACACTAATGAACTCATCGCAAAACGGAAACAGACTTGCAGACGTAGTAAACAATCTTATGGTTACCAGGGGAAAAGGGGTGGGAAGGGATAAATTTGGGAGTTTAAGAATTGCAAATGATAACCACTATATATAAAAATAGATAAAAAACAAATTTCTTCTGTATAGTATAGGGAACTATATTCAATACCGTGTGATAATCTTTAATGAAAAAGAATATGAAAACAAATCTATGTATGTATATGCATGACTGGGACGTTATGCTGTGCACCAGAAATTGACACATTGTAACTGACTATACTTCAATTTAAAAAAATGGATGATAGCTGTTAGGATGTTACACATGATTATGTCTTCCTTTTTTCCCCCTGTTTTCCAAGTGTGGTTGTATCATTTTTATTCTTTTAAAAAAATGTACACGGAAGAGAAAAAGAAGAGGTAAGTTTGGTGGCCAAATAGAAGATGTGACAGAAGAGGGAGAATGCGAGGGTCTGAAGTGAGTCAGGGAGGGTGCTGACTGGCCTGGCGGGGACCCCTGGATGCAGGGTTAAAGAGACTGAGCCAGGCTTCTGGCTGGGGACATGAGCAGATGGCGATGCCTTCACCTGGAGTGAGGATGCAGCTTGCATGGCATGTCAGTAAGAACCTATCGGAGGAAATGTCAGGCTCTCAGGAGGCGGATCCTGCCTCCCTGCATCCAGCACTGTCTTCCCACATGTCTGCCATTCCGAGACGGTCATGGGAAGGGGGAACCCGGGCCAGTGTGACTCTTGAGATTCCCCGATAGCAGCTGACCGTTTACCTTCTGGTCAAGACGCTGACAGGAGGTTCCTGGCTCAGAGTCACAACAGAACCAATGGTGATGACTCTGTCTTTCAAGCTTAGTGAATAAAGCTATTTTATACACTTGGATGCAAAAATCACTTTTTTGCCCCCTTGAGATGAAGGCATTAGAAAGAATGCTCATTAAAGTCAACACAGACAGGTTAATTAAAGGCACAACTGTCCCAGCCTAAACACAGCTTTCAAACTGGAAAGATGCCCTGTCTCCCCAACCCCATCTTTTTACTTACTACTTTTTCTAATTAGAGTAGTGGCCTGAGAGGCAGGGAAGGTTTTGTTGTCTGGTCTTAATAAGAAGATTTATATGTAAAGCACCCTCTTCCACAACTCCAGGGATTAAAAAAAAAAAAAGCATTGGCACGTGATCACATCCAGCTGCTGTTAAGCAAGTGATATAAACTGAGCTTCATTGTTTCTGTCCAAATGATCCTGTCACTAGAATCAGTCTAGTAGTCATCAGTCAGTATTTATGGGTACCCACTGTATGCCTGGCACGGTCCAGGCACTGAGATGGTAGCAAAAAAGATCAAGGTTTGACCTCTTTACCAACAGCGTCTGCCACACCTCAGCGAATATCAAGACAGCTGAGTACAGGTTATACCTTATCACCATAAGATCCGCTTAGCATGGAAGGGCAGCCTCCCAAAGCAAGCCCCAGAGAATGGATAAGGCTGATCTGGCAGGAGAATTACATACCCCATGACCTTACAGTGAAATGAGACATCATATCAGATCCTTAGCCCCTCCTGCACCTGCAACTCCCCTCACGCCACACACACACACACACACACACACACACACACACACACACACCTCCCCCCCCCCCAAGATGGGTCACCACTGGGCTCAGATACATGGACATTTGGTGTGTGGGAAGTGTCCTTTTCATACACCATGTATGGCTCCAACTGCTGGTTGTCCTCAGGGTTCATTTGAGGCCGGCATAAACCCTACATTTCCTACTTTCCCTTGCAGCTAGGAGTGGCTGTGTGACTAGTTTATGGCCAATGGCACGTGAGCGGAAGTGATGTGAGCAGCTTCCTGGGCGTGATCCTAGAGAGAAGGTGTGTGCACCTTGCCTTCCTTTCCTGGCTTCCTGCAGGCTGAGTGACGAGGCAATGGTGTGAGCTGGAGCAGCCATCTGGGACCACGGGATGACACCACGTGCTCAGAAGTGGAGCCACAGAACATTGGAACCTGGGTGTCCCGTATCTCAGAGCCACCATACCAGTGCTTTTACTGTTCCACCAGAGGAAAACACATTTCCACCTGCTCAACTACGTACTTAGAAGTCTATGTTGTAGCAGCCTGGTCTTTGTCTTAACACCCCAAAGGTGGCTTAAACTAACAGATATATTATTAATAATAGCCACTATTTGTTGCAGATAAACCACGGGCCATGAAATATGCCAGGTGATCTCAACCTACATGATCTCATCTGACCCCTCACAATAACCCTGTTAGGTAGTTACCATCAGTCCTATTTCATAGATGTGGAAACTGAGGCCCAAGGAGATGGACAACACTGCCAAGAACTGGTGACAGAGCCAGGGCTTGAAGGCAAGTCCTCCCGTTACCCTGTGCTAGGTACTCGCTCTAAGTTAGGTACTTTTTCTTTCCACCAGATTATTTTTGAGAACATACTATTCCTTAAATCAAAGTTTCTGAGCACAAACAGCATAAGGAATTATAGATCTCTGTTTTATTAAAGCTAAATCCTATCAGAACTAAATTTTCAACTTCTATTACACTGATATTGCATTCAAAGCAAAGTTTTCTTTTAAAAAGAAGAAAAAAGGGAAAACTTAAAATCTACTGAACATCTATTTATGTTTTAAGAACTGGTATTTTCAAGATACAATTCCCCAAAGGGGAACATAAGCTCACTTAATTCCCAATTTCCTGGTTAAATCGGTACAATTATTATCCATTTTCCTTCACTGAGTTTTGTATCAAAATTCTTTGACCCTTAATCTCATTGTTTACCTAGAAATCCCAATAGAATCAGAAACAATGAAAGAATTCAGTAATACGGGGACATAGAAAGTTAATATAAAAAGAAGTCGCTTTCCTATATAAAAGCAATAACCAAATTCTAAGATAGAATGAAGGAAAAGATCCTAATTCTATTCTATTTTATTCTATCCTATCCTATTCTAAAATACAAGATACCTAGAAATAAATTTACTAACAAATTTACAATACCAACATGAAAAATCTTAAATCTGCTAAAAGATGCAAAAGAAGACTTGAACCACTGAAAAAGTACACCATGTTCTTGGGTAGAAAATTCAACATCATAAAGATGTCAGTTCTTCCTATGTTCATCTGTAAATTTATCAACACAATCCATACACACACAGGAATACCAGCAGGATGTTTCTTGGAACTAAGCAAACTTTTTCTAAAGTTCATATGGAAAGCTCCACATGCAAGAATAACCTGGACAAATTTTAAAAGAACAGTAACAAGGCGGGATTAGTCCCTTCATATATTAAAACGTATTGTAAAGCCTTCGTCATTAAGCATTGACACATGAATAAAGAGATCCATGGGACATAATAAATATTAAGTCCCCCCAAATATACACAACTATGTAAAGAATTTATGAGGTATGTGACATCTCAAACCAACGTGGAAAAGAGCTGGAACAACACTGGATCGATATCTGGAAAAGGAAGCTGGATTCATAGCTCATACTTCACACAGGATAAATTCCAACGAGATTAAAGATTTAAAGACAACCATGGTGCTGAAAAAGGCTCTAGGAGGAACCGAGGGAAAATTGCCTTAGAGACTTGGAGTGATGAGCATCTTTCCAATCCAGCAGCCACCAGAGGAACGATGGGTGAACGGACTGTGTGTGATGCACCCCCTCTCTGCAGGAGGTCTAGTCCAGGACCCACAGTGGATGCCTGAAACCTAGGACAGCACTCAGTCCTGTATATACATATGTTTTGTTCCATCCATACGTAACTGTGATCAAGTTTAATTTATGAACTAGGCACAATAAGAGATTAACAACAGTAATAATTAAATAGAACAATTATAATAATTATTGTAATGAAAATTATGTGCAAGTGGTCTCCTCTCAAAATATCTTATTGTACAAAGGTAAGGTCATTTGTATCTTTTTTAAAATTTTGTTTGTTTCTTACTGTATTATTTAATGATTTCATTTTAGTGGGGGGGTAGGTAATTAGGTTTATTTATTTGTAGAAGAGGTACTGGGGATTGAACCCAGGACCTCGTGCATGCTAGGCATGCTCTCTACCATTTGAGCTACACCCTCCCCACCATGTGCAACTAAAACTAGGCATTTATCACACACTGTGGCCATGACTTTCGCAGTCTAAGATGTGACCAGGACAAAACCTGTGCAAAACCAGCACAGATTTCTTTTCCTTTCTTCACTGTTTCACGGACAGAAGATTCATTCTACCTGTAGATGTTAGCAACCTCAGTATACGATCATACAATGTTTTTTTCATTCCTTATTAAGTCGAGAACATTCACCTACGTTCACCTTTTCACTTAAAGGAAGCATTTTACAGCTATTCTTTGGTGCATATAAATTACCAGCGTCACCTCTCTTGGAGCCATTATTAAGTAAAATAAAGGTTACTTGAACGCAAGCCCTGTGATGCCAAGATCTGATCTGATAAGTGGCTACTAAGTGACCAACGGGTGGGGCACGCTGGACAGAGGAATGATTCACATCCCGGGCGGGGCGGAGCAGGACAGTGTGAGGTTTCATCCTGCTATTTGGGATGCCACACAATTTAAAACTTATGAGTTGTTTATTTCTTGAATTTTCCATTTAATATTTTTGGATGGCAATAGTCCTCAGGTGACTGAAACCACATAAAAAGAACCTGGGGATAACGGAGGAAGACTGTATATGAAAAGTAAGGAAGTCTGCAGACCGAAACACTACCACAAGCCAAATCAGAAGGCCATAAATACATTCAACTGATTTCACGGATAAAGGGCTTGTTTTCCTCACCCACAAAGAGCTCCTACAAATTGGTAGCAAAGAGCCCAATAATCTAACAGAAATAAAAGCTACAATGAAACAATTTACAGAAGGGAAAAGATGTCCAATCTCATTCATAATAAGTGCGCTGCAAAGTGAAACTTCTCTGAGATACTATTTTTCACTCACCAGAATGGCCCAGACCCAAAGCACAATGATAACACCTTGAAGCAAAGGTAAAACCAGGAGCATAAAATGGTGCAACCTTGATGACAGGCGATTTGTTAATGTCCATCAAAATTAGCAACGTGTGTACCCTTGACCCACGGTTTCCCCTCTGATTGATCAGATGGATGTCTTATACATATGGGAAATGATGGACACATGAATTTACTCCCTGGTATTGTTGGTAAAGGCAAGAAAGTAGACACACCTAAATGGTCACTAGTGGGGGGCTGGATAAAGCACCTAGGCACATCCATGCAAAGGAATACTATACAGCCAGAAAAATGAATGAGGAAACTCTATCCTAATAGAGAAATGTCTCCACCGTGTATTGCTAAGTGAAGGAAACATGTGCACAGCAGGATGTGCTGGGTGTTTGCACATTGTACTAAAGTGGGAAAAAGAGATACACACAAAAATATATGCTTTTACATGTATAAAATATCTCTGGAGGGAGAATAAATAAAACTAAAGCACCAGTGTTCTGTGGGGAAGATAACCGGGCATCCGGACAGCACTATACACAACACACGCCATAAACCTCAACATTTTCCGACCATGTGAGTGGATTACCTATTGAATTTTTTCATCCATTAAAAAAAAAACAAACATGTTGTAGCACTTTTCTTCTTATCTCACTGAACCACTCACTTTCTGGGAACGTCCTTGTGTATACAGTGCTGTTGTAAGCACTGTGGCATGGGGCACGACGTGTGGGCACTTAGACACGTCCATTGCCGCTGACTGTCTCATTTCCCTCCTGGAAGTCTGGCCTGAAGAACTGATTAGAAATATAAGACAGCGGGGTGGGGAGAGCTCAGTGGTAGAGTGAGTGTTCAGCATGCACAAGGTCCTGGGTTCAATCCCCAGTGCCTCTATTAAGATACATAAATAAATAAACCTAATTACCCCCCACCCAAGAAAAACCAAAAAGAGAAATAATAAGATAAAAGACAAAGGCAAGGATATTTATCACAGCCTTCTTTATCATAAAAATCTGAAGGCAAGCTTAATGTCCACAAGCAGAGAAACGTCATCAAATATGGACTATCATGCCCCCATCAAAAAGGTTTTCCTGAAGGACCAAAAGAAATGCTAAAAAAAAAATGTGTTTAGTAATCCTACTGTTGAAGGCAGTGTGATACTGCTGTTCTGAGACCACTGAATGTGTGTGTGTGTGCGTGTCACAGGACACGGGGAGGGAATTCAGAGTGTACTGTTGAGAGGCAGGGTTTTTAGCATAAGAAAGAGATCGTATTAAAATAAACAAACAAACCAATTCCAAAGAAATGAACAAGCCAAACCCCACAAAAACAAACATGGAGAGAACAGAGGAGTGGTCACTATAGGGGTGGGGAGCGGGGGCAAGATGGGTCAAGTGATCGACTGCATGGTGACACCGGAAACTGAAATCCTCGGTGGTGAGCACACTGCAGTGTGTACAGAAGTAGACATACAATGCTGTACCCATGAAACCTACATAATGTCGTAAACCAATTTTAACCTCAGTAAGTAAACAAATAGATAGATAGACGGATAGGTAAATAAATAAATTCCTGTAGCCTTGAATTTAAATTGGAATGAGCAGCATGTGCTGAGGACGCATTTCATCTCAGAAACAAATAAACGTTTCCTAGTGCTGTCCACTGACAAGGCCTAAACAGGAATGGCTGACCTTGCACCAGCGGCACCCACAGTGCCCACGATGGGGGCTCTCCCTATTTCCTAATTCAAGGAAGACAGAAGATGAGTCTGGACACAGTCATAGTAAGAGGAGAGGAGAGAGGCTACCAGACACTACTAGGGTTATTATCAACAGGACTCGTGACTCAGCTTGAAGAGCTTTCCAAAGATGGGCCCCCTCAAGCATCAATAAAAATAACTGCAATGGATTAAAATACACCAAAAATATTTAAATGCATGAGGTCATAATGGTCCTGAAAACAGAGTTCAGTGGTCACCTTTGGAGGATGCTGGGAGCCAACTCATTATCTTGAAAATCGGTAAATAATTGGAAAAAAAAAATAAAACATCTTGCTATTCTTAAGTGAATTCTATCACAGGGCAACTGAACAGTTTGTCTTTATATAAGTATTCTGGCTAATAAATAAAGAAAAATAGCAGAATTAGAAATCACCATTTTCCAAAAGCCCTAATAAAACAATGGGTCCAGGCAACGGTCACCGATGGCTGTTCACATCGCAGAAGAAACGCATTCACCCCGTGCTTCCTGGTGGGAGCACACACCACTCCTTCGTAAGTATTCCTCCCCCCAAACCAAACCTGAATCCCATCAAGCCTCTAGATCTACCCATCAATTTACAGGAAATACAGGGGCAAAGGAACATATTAAATGACACCGCAGGAATGCAATCATCAAAATCCAGACTGTGGGAAACTCTGCAGGACAAATGACCGGTTCCTTCAATAAATAAATTGCAAGGAATAAATGAAAGGGGAGGCAGACCCTACAGACTAAAAGAGCCTTAGTGGACTTCTCAATCAAGCACAGGAGATGAACCTTATTTGGATCTTGATTCAAACAATCAAAAAATTATGAAACAATCGCAGAAATGTGAACACCAACTGGAGATTTAATTGATGATAAGCATCTTTTAACTTTTACATTTAGGTATAATAAATAGTATTTTGGTTACATTTTTAAAAAAATGCCTTTGACTTTTAAATATTTATACTGAGATACCCCCTGAATCATGTGGTGTCTATAATTTGCTTCCAAATATCCAGGTGGTTAATAGGTCTAGATGAATAAAACTACAATTTGATAGTTGTTGAAACCAGTTGATTGGTACCTGGGGGTTCATACTCTTCTCTCTACAGCTGTTAAAATGTTTGAAATTTTCTAAAAGAAAAGATTCAAGAAACATTTAAAATGAGACTTTTCCAAAACAATTTAATGACGCGGAGAAATACAATACAGGATGATGGAAAAAGCTAACACAGAGTGTTTATCACGCATAAAGAATTCTAACAGAAACAGACTCACAGACACAGAATACAAACTTGTGGTTGCTGGGGGGAAGGGGTGGGAAGGGGTGGGAAGGGACAGACTGGGAGTTCAAAATTTGTAGATACTGACAGGCATATGCAGAATAGATAAGCAAGATTATACTGTGTAGCACAGGGAAATGTATACACAATCTTGCGGTAGCTCACGGTGAAAAAGAATGCAACAATGAATATACGCATGTTCATGTGTAACTGAAAAATTGTGCTCTACACTGGAAATCAACACAACATTGTAAACTGACTATAACTCAATAAAATAAAATTAAAAAAAAACCTTTGAGAAAAAAAAGAATTCTGAGGCAAAAAGAAGAAAATTCAATATAATGTTCATAACAAAGTGTTATCTCTTTGCGGTGGTGTAATGGGTGGTTTCTACTTCCGCCTTTGTATTTTTGGTTTTCTGCAGTTAGTAGGCCTTACTTTATAATTACAGAAATATATTTTAGAAAGCATTTAACTTGGAATTTTGTCAGGGAAAGCCAAATTGTTATGTTCATAGAGTGTTTATTTCTACGTGGCCTAATCACATCCAACCGTCTCTGCCACGAACCCAGAGCCTTTCTCTGCGCAGAGAGAGAATCTCCAGACTTAATAAAATAAACACCATACAGTAGACCTAATACAGAAGCACCTTTCTCAGGCCAAGAAGGCTTTTACAGAGCCCACAATTCTTTATCCCAAGGGAAAAATAATCCAGCAGAAAAAAAATCCTTTGCAGAGCTGATCCCAGCAGTGCCTCCCCCAGCAGGGGAGAGCTGGCCCCGGCCCAGGGGCTCATCGGGGGCCCGCAGCCCAGGGGCACGGAGCAGCACTGGGCGGCGGGCCCGGGACCATTAGCCACGACCAGCCCGGGGTCTGTGCCAACACACACAACACCTGTAAGGAAAGTTCTTTCAAGTGAAAAAAAACTGATCCCTAATAACCTGCTAATCCCAACTAGGAGCCATAATCTGGGCTGTCACTGGAGGCTCCGTGAGAGGGAGGTGACACAGTGAAGGATGTCACTGGGTGTGGCCCATCTCCCCACCCTAAGATTCAAAGTGTTGAGAAACCTCAGTTTCCAAAGCGGCCTCCACGGGGTCTGCCAAGCATCCCCCCTTAGCAGCCTTGCGCTCCGGCGCAAGTGCCCACGAAGCCCATCTCCTTTCCTTTTCTTGCCTTATACCTGCTCCATGGGACATGGAAGTGTGTGTGTGTGTGTGTGTGTGTGTGTGTATTTTTAAATTTTTATTTATTTTTCATTCTTTTGGGGGGGGGTAGGTAATTAAGCTTTTATTTATTCATTTCAGTGGAGGTGCTGGGGATTGAACCCAGGACCTTGCGCATGCTAGGCAGGAGCTCTCCCCACCTCCCCAGAAATGTATATATATTTTTTGTCTTTCACATTTTACAAAAAGTCTTACCAACTTTACAACCATATATCATCAGGACCTACTGGGGGGAAAGTGAACCCCAGACCTTGCTGATATGTTTGCAGTCCCCTGGGGGCAGGAAGATGGGGACTCAAGATCTCCCAGACCCCCTCCCCCCACATTTTATGATATTTAAGTTCTGGAGGCCTGTGGGTGGGGCATCTCAGTTCATACTAGCACTTTTTTTTTTTCCAACTTCAGGAAATAAACAGGAGAAATTCGCATGGGAAAGTCTGGAGGGCATCACCTCTGAGAGAGTCCCCTGACGGAGGCCGGCGAGCAGAAACAGGCCGCTTGATGGTTTTGGCAGCAGGGCCCGGTGCCTTCTGTGTGATTGTGCAAAGACGAGAACTGGCTGTAACCCAGGAGCTGAATTCCTGGTGCCGCCTCGCCCCTCAGGAGCAGGTTACTTCTGCTGACCTTACAGGTAAAAGGACTCTCCAGAGAGCTGCCCAGGCTGGTCACTGCTGAGAATCGGGCCAGGCCATCTCCTGGTCCCCTCTCCTGAGTGTAATGGCTGCTGTCCATCACAAGGGGCAGCAGCGGCAAAGCTGGCCCATCACCCACGTGCTGAGGAAAGGGTCTGGGTAGAGGGCACCCCCCCCCCCCAGCCACCTCTGGCCTCCTGCCTTCCCCCACTGAGCTTGAGCAGGCTCTGGGCTTGGTAACCCACAAGGCATTTCCGCCCAGGGAAGGGCAACTTGGGGGCAAGGTGAATGCATACCGCTCTCTTGAAAATACAGAACCAATTTTTTGTAGCTTGGACAACGGCAGAAATGCTTTTGGATATTTTAAACAATGTCTCTACTTTAGAGAGACCGGGGCAGCCAACCTGCAGAGGAGGAAAGGGAATGGGTGTGAAATAGTCCTGGCAACCATACCGTGTGTTCTCAAGAAATACTGGGGACGGTCATTGTGCTTTTTATTATTATTATTATTTTTATTCCCTATTCAAAATAACAGGGGTGCAAATTAGAGAACACACACAGAGAATTCCACACCAGTTCAAGACATGGCTTCAGGAAAATGTGGGGGGAGATATGGACACGTTGTATTTTAAAAAGGTGCTCCAGACATTTCCACCCAAGCAAATCAGACACCGTCCTGCAAATCTGGTTTTGAAAGTGTGAGTTTTCTCAGTACTTGCATTCTTGGTACCTAGCATAGCTCCTGGCACAGAGTAGGAGCCTATTCAGAATTTTGGGAGGAATTATGGTAAAAGTGGCCATACACACAACACTTGTTCTGGGCCATGCAAGGTAAACATTTCCACATAATTTAACTCTCGTTTTATTACCTACCCTTTCACAGATGGCATTGGGTCCCCACGAGGTTAGGTCGGACCCAACCTCCGCAGTCAGGCCCAATCCCCAACACAGCTTTTAAACAAAAGCAGCTGAGGCATTTACCCGGGTCAGTAATGAAAATTCAACATTCTTCTGTCATTGATAATACAGGGAGCTTTTCATATTGATTCCTTTTATCTTTGCATTTGAGGCTAAGATAAACCTGTATGCATTTAACTTATTTCAGTCATTTTAAGAAATAAAGAACAAAAGAGAAGAATCTGTATTAAATCAGGCACAATAAGAGGAAACGTTTTTAACAAAATATTATGTTAAGAGCTTCAGGTTTCTATAAATCACCCCCATTGAACTCTGAAACCCCTAAGTTACTATCGTTGTGCTATTGGGTGCTCCCTATCCGTAACAGCTGATGAAAAATACAAAAACCAGGCCCAAAACAAAGTCGGAAAAACATTTTAACTTAATTTTGACTCTGAGTTACTGGAACAACAAAAACAACAATAACAAAACAAAACAAAAAAGAAATCAAAACCATCCAGGATTTAACAAATTTAACTACAAATTACAAGTCAGATCCTTTCAACAATGAAATGCTTGTATAGGAAGAACGGTTTCCAAATCAAATTTCCCAGAATTTTCATTAACAAATGTCCCTACGGATCCCTCCTCAGAACTAGAGCCAACATGGAAATTGGTGTGAAAATCAGTGAAAATTTCTGAACAGCAGACAACTGCGGGAGAGGAGGAGACAGGAAGGAGCATTTGCTATTTACTTGGAATAATTAGCAAAGCAGAACCAGCTGAAGGCTGGTACCAAGTTCCTTGCCCAAATGCTGGGGAGGATGAGATGTTCACAGGCTCAGTGAGTGGATGGTTAGGTGCAATTTCACGCTTCACTGCACAGCTAAATCAAGGGAAATATATATTTTTTAATGTAATTGAACTTTAGCAGCCCCGATGGAATGTTTGGCTCTGGGGATTCCAGTGATTTTGAAAGCCGCACACCTTCGAGCCACAGCAAGAGTTTCTACAGCAGGTTAGGTAATACACAAGTGAAGGAAAGATTTCTTTGTCTATCACCAGAGGATAAATAAACATTCTGAATTTTAAGTGTTTTCAAAGACTCTGCTTTTCATTAGATGCGTGGAGATGAGGTTTATTTCCGCAGAGAGCCCAGAATGTCCGTGAATTTGGCTTTCTCCTGAGCTGATTCTGTGAGGTGGAGTAAAACTGTTATTGTGTCTAGAAAGAGGCAGCAGAAGCAAGGGGGGAAGTCAGGACTGGGGAGAAAAACGCTAATAAACCCGCGCTGAGAAGCTTGCTGCTGCCCGCACTGTTCTGAGTACTTTGCAAACATTCCCGAGACGCGGGAGACCCGGCCCTCCGAGGCGGGCATTGTCCGTTTCTCCATTTTGCAGAGGAGGAAACAGGTAGGAGAAGGCGATGGGCTCCCATAGGGGCCCACAGCTAAGAGGGGAGCGGCGAGCGAGGGCCACTGGCCCAGAGACGCTTCCCACATGTGCACGGCCGCCCTCCATCCCCTTCTGTCATGTAAACACAGAGGCTCTGGATGAGAACAGACATTTCGTTTATAAACAAGGAAGAGCTCAAACATCTGGCCCTTCCCTTGCAGCCTCGGACACTGTGCAGGTACGGGCCCTTTGGCCTGCCTGGGCCATGTGGTGTCCATACGAGGAGGCCTCCCCTCCTCGGGAAAGCAGCCTGGTCAGGGAGAGGTCAGGGGGAGAGGCCTGTCTCTTGTTGCACGGGGTTGTCACCGACTGGCGTGGGCAAGGGTGTGGGCTGAGGGGCAGAGACTGACACCCCCGTCTGCGGGCGTCCATGTCCAAATCATGTTCATGTATTTCCCTGCCTTCTGCTGTGGTAACACACACATTACATAAAGCAGACCATCTTAACCATTTTAAGTGCACAGCCCAGTGGCACCGTGGTGCAACCATCACCACCATCCATCTCCAGAACTTATCGTCATCACAAAATGAAACTCCTTACCCAATAAATAATAACTCCCCACTGCCCCTCCCCCAGCCCCTGGGAACCACCGTTCTACTTTCTGTCTCTATGAATTTGACAACTCCAGGTCAGATACGTGGAATCACATGATATTAGTTTTTGATACTCGTTTTTTTTGTATTTCACTTACTTCACTTAATATGATATCCTGAAGGTTCATCCATGTTGTAGCAGGTGTCAGAGTTTCCTTCTTTTTAAGGCTGAATGTATAGACATCTTTTGTTTATCCATTCATCTGTGGATGGACACTTGGGTTGCTTCCACATTGGTGTACCCCTTTTAGACACAGTAAGTGTCTTCTCAGTGGAACACATATGGGTACAGCACATCACTATTTATAAGGCAGTGTCCTTCCTGGGTTACACATGAAGGCTTTGGCTATCACTCAGCCCTGACTTGGAAATGCAGGCATGCCGGCCAGCGCTGCTAGAGCCTGCCACTTGTTAAAGAACATGGGAAGTGGGATCTTTAAGGGACATGTCCTTATATTTTTAAACTGTCAATTCAAATGCTTTAAAATACCATGTCCTGTAGAGCCCCCATGTGACCACAGCCTTATAGCAACTCCATGCAGCAAGTTTTGTAGATGAGCACTCATAGCCCAGAGAGGTTAAGTGAGTTGCCCAAGGTCACACAGCAGTGCCTGTACTTGAAGAGAAGTGTTCCACTCGAAGCTCACTCTCCTTCCAGAACAACACTTTCACTGTGCAAATACTTCAGAGATGACAACATGGGCTACATATTTAATGCATTATTGTTAACATGAGTGAAGAAGTGGCTTCGAGTAGAGCCCTAAACAGTTAATTCAATTTAAAAAGCATATCTGAGGCCCAGAGGAGGTCTTGTGGAGAGCTCCTGACCTTCCGGTGGCAGAAGAAAGCAGCCCTTCCACCTCTGTGACCCCGCACAATGTGTACCTTGAACCCATCTGGGAAACAAGCACTGCCTTCCAGTTGTTAGTCAGGACCCTGACAGGTGGCGGGCTTCCGAGGAGGCCGCTGGCCTCAGAGAGCCTGCTGAGAGCTCCCGGACTTACGAGATTCAGGTCCTGGGAACGCCAGGCTCTCGTTAACCCCTGGGGCCCAAAGGCCAGAAATTCTCTAGCTTGACCCCACTTCCTAAAACCCCAGATGCTGGGGGCTCGTCTTGGGCAAGAAGGGGTTAAACGGTACATCTGTTTTCTCTCTCAGAAGGTCAGGAACCCAGGCACGGGTTTAAAAGCATTCTTCACACAGCCTCAGATAACCCTCCCACCCCCAACACACACACACACACACACACACACAGTCCTCCCAGCAGGCCCACTGTGCCGAGGGTCGGCCCACACACCTGGGAGCAGGGGAGGCCTGGTCTGGCCGGAGTGTGCACTATGGGCCCCTCTAGTATATTCTAGCATGTTCTGAGCCCCTTAATGCTGGGGACACAGCAGTGAGCCAAACTGCAGGGAGCCCTGCCCTCGTGGAGTCCACAGTCCAGCAGGAGACTGGGGGGGCAGGGGGAGGGCATGTGACAAAATGTGATGACACTCAACATTTATCTAGCGGGTGCTACGAGGGACCTGGAGTGCTGAAAGCAGGGGAGATTTGTGATATTAAATACATGTACATATATTTGGGGGGAGGTAATTAGGTTGACTTCTTTACTTTTTAGAGCCCACCACTTCAGCTTGCTCCCCTCTGTATTAAATACATTTTTAAAACCACTTTATGGAGGTGTAAATGACATACAAAAAGGCTGTGTATATTCAACATGTAAACTTGATTTTGAAGGTGAGAACGCATCTGTGAAACCATCACCACAACCCAGGCCGCACGCAGACCCATCAGCCCCAGAAGTCTCCCCCTGCTCTCCTTCTTCATTGTTGTTGTCCTTCTTTGTGTGTGCGTATGAGACAAGAACACTGAACAGAAGATCTGCCCTCTTAGCACATTTCAGGAGTACGACACCTTGGGGAGAGAGGGTGGGAAGGGGTAAATCTGGGAGTTCGAGACTTGCAAATGTTAACCACTCTATATAAAAATAGATTTTAAAAAACCCAAATTTATTCTGTATAGCATAGGGAACTGTATTCAATATCTTATAATAACCTTTAATGAAAAAGAATATGGAAACGAGTATGTGTGTGTATATGCACGTCTGGGACACGGTGCTGTGCACCTGAAACTGACACATTGTAACTGCCTGTACTTCAGTTAAAAAAAAATAAAAGGAACACCATACGGTGCTGCTGGCTACAGGCACTACGCTGTGTGGTGGCTCTCCAGAACTTATCTTCCATAACTCCAACTCTGAACCCTTCAGCCATCACCTCCCCACTTCCCCCTCCCATCAGCTCCTGGCAATCGCCTTTCCACTCTCTGCTTCTGAGTTTGATTCTTTTAGATTCCTCATACACATGGGATCATATAGGATTTGTCCCTCTGTGTTTTTTTTTTTAATGGAGATACTGGGGATTGAACCCAGCATATGCATGCTAAGCATATGCTCTACCACTGAGCTATACCCTCCCCCACCATGTGATATTAAATATTAGCCAGTGATTAACACAGGGACCCTGATGAACCTGGAAACTCAGTCCATCTCCAGTCCAGCTTCCCAATCCACTGCAGACCTTTGCATGCAATGCACCTCACAAAACAAACACCAGAAAACCTGGGAGAAAGGCTCTCACGTGTCCGCACCAGCCCACCCTCCGAGCCTCCCTGCCGCTCCTCCCGTCCTGAATCCCATCTTGGTGAAGAGTGACACTCACCTGCCTCCCAAGCTATGAACCTCAGAGGCACCCAAGCCAGGCCCTCAAAGTCACCACCGTCATCAGTGGTCCCACAGGGCTGCCTGGCCCCCTTCTAAATGCCTCTCTATCTCCTCCCTCGCTTTGCGTGGTTCCACATCTTTAAAATGGGAACATGGGCAGGATCCTTTGCCATGAGGACCAGGTGAGTGGACACCTGTGTGCCAGCATCTGTGGGCGGGGCAGCGGTTGCCACCGTCCTCGCTGTGACAGTAGCTTGTGTTTTCAAAGCTGAGTTTTATCTTTTCTTTTTCTCCAGATGCCACAAAAGATAGAACGGGCCTTTCTTCCTGTCATCACTCTGAGGGTCCCAGTGCTTTCAAACACGGCTGCAGAAAACCAAGACCGGCCTGGGTGCCCCCGGCTTCATGCTTCTCAGGGGCTGGGGTGCAAATGACAAAGCGGCACCCTCGTCCCCAGCTCAGGTGTCAGGGACCCCCTCCTTCTGGGTCTCACCAGCACTGTGCTGTTTCTTGGGTCCCTGCAGCTGAGGGTGGTGGCCCTGCACCTGCTGCCCCCTTGGCCAACCTGGAGAACATCAGAGCCACCATCGCAGTCTAAATGTGGAGCTAAGTGTGTGTCTGTATGGGAACATTAACATTTTCTGCCGCCCGAGACGGGCTGTCAGAGCAGCTCTAACCCCGCCAGGCCAGGCCAGGACAGGCGGGCACTGCCTTGTCTGACAGTTAGCTGGTGACACGGCCAGCCCGAGGGGGGCAGCAGAACGGGTGTGGAATCAGAAAGTCATGTGTGCCTCTTTGCTAGCTGCATGACGGTGGGGCAAGCTAGAGCCTCAGTCTTCCCAGCTGTAAAATGGGGATAGCAATCCCTCCATCGGGGGTTTATTCTGAAGAATAAACAAAATAATACACGCAAAAAAGATACAAAACACAAAACGCCATGGGAACAGACACTACTGTTATCACAAGATCATTATCACGAGATTAAGCTGAAGACGCGCATAAAAAGGTGCATGGAGACGCATGGACTAAATTCAGCCTGAGCAGGGGCCGAGTTGGATGGAGTCCTTTAGCTTTGTTTCCATTACCTCGTTTTCACAGGGAACTCACTGTTCCCTTCCTGAACTGACGTGTTTAGAGTCACAAACAGGAGCTTCTGCCTTCAGGACAGAGGGAGGTCCGGGAACACTGACTTCGCCTTGCAGAAACGTGGGGGTCTTACAGGTCCCTGCCTCTGCGGGGAGACCCTTCCTCCCCTGCTGGCTGGCAGGCTTGAAGGGGCAAGCACTCCCCGATGCCGGCCCTGGGCCGGCTCTGCGCTGGCGGCCGGGGGCCGGGGGCTGGCCCTGCGTCGCTGCCTGTTAGGGGTGCATTCTTCAGACCCACAGAGCTGCGTGCTCCATGTAGTGTGACACGGGCCGTTAACATCGACAGCAGTGCTGTCTTGTTTGGGGACAGGACGTCAGGGAGGACTGCAGAGGAGAGGTAACCCTGAACCAGCCCCACACACCGGGAGGGTTTGCAGGAACTCCCTAGGGTGCGCCCCGCTACGCGCCTCCTTCCTGGTTCCCCATTCAGTGTTTCTCTTTAAACCAACTCAATGTTTTTTTCACTCAAAATGATTTGAAAAGTAAATGGTATACACTACCATAAACAGACAGCCAGTTCCGTTTGCCAAAAATAGAAAGACATCCTAAAAATAAATACAAGGAAAGGAAGTTATTAAATTATAACCAGACGCTGCAGCTTGCTGGATGTCTCGGAGACTGAGGCCTGCGCTCTCCATTCGCAACAAAGGGGAACCAGCGAGGGTCAGAGAGGCGTTAAGGACCGACCAGCACCAGCCTGAGACTTCCTCCTCCACGTCCTCCAGGAAGAACCTCAGGACGGGGCAGGGCAACGTTCTCCAAAGTGACATGATGGCGTCTAGTCCCACGTGTGCATCATGTAACATCCTCTCCTGGGGGCGCACACCCCTCGCTTTGGGAGAAGGTGCAGGAAAAGTGGGGGACTGTGTGTTTGGGGAGGAAATGGACAGAGCTCAGAGTGTGAGGGGGAAACTGGTGCAGGTGACGGTGAATGTAAGACTGTCCAGGAAACTCGTGACTCATGCTTCCCGAGGGCTTCCCGGGGGTCAGGCACTGCACTCAGGGCTTGAGGGCAGCACTTCACTCACCCCTTACCGCCCCCCCTCAACAGGGAGAGACAAGGCAGTAGAGAAATATCATTATCTGACCGTGAGAGACCTTGTAGTTCTTGGCCTCTAGCTTCAAAGACTGCTTCCATTGCTGCCTCCTTCCTCTGTAAAAGCCTCCAAAACTCTGCCCAGACTTCACTCGCCCCATGCCCCACACCCCGCACCCCTTGAGCAAGGGATGACCAGCAGAGCTGGGTCAGGGGGAGATGCTGACGGTGGGGCCGGGGCGGAGCTGGGCACTCACAGCGCCGATGTGCACCCTCCCTCAGATCTCAAGGCGCCCCTGCTGCCCCCCTGCAGCCCAGGCGAGACGTGGTCCCCTCCGCCAGGGAGGCAGCTCAGATGTCCTGGGGTCCCTTGATGGTGTGGCCGGGGTCAGGACCTGATGTTTAAGTTATAAATTCCCGACTGAAAAAGAATTTTTTTTATTGGGGCAAAATATACAGAACATAAAATTGACCATTCTAACCATTTTTAAGTGCACAGTTCAGGGATATTAAGTATATTTACACCGTTGTGCCACCGCCACCACCACCCAGAAGTTTTTCATCTTGCGAAATGGAAACTCTGCCCCCATTAAATAACAGCTCCCCGTTCCCCCCCACCTCTCCCCAGCCCTTGGGGACCATCACTCTGCTTTCTGACCCTGTGAATCTGACTACTCTAGGCACCTCATATGAGTGGAATCATACAGTATATGTCCTTTGGTGACTGGGTCATTTCACTTAGTTTAATGTTTTCAAGGTTCATCGTGCAGTGGCATGTGTCAGAATTCCCTTCCTTTTCAAGGCTAAATAATATTCCACTGTGTGGATGGACCACCTCTTGCTTATCCATTTAGCTCTCAGTGGACACCTGAGTTGTTTCCATCTTTTGGCTGTTGTGCATAATGCTGCTGTGAACATGGGCGTACAAGTTCGAGTCTCTGCTTTCAAGTCTTTTGAGTACATGCCCAGAAGCAGACAAATTCTCAGCTTAAACATGATCAGAAAGGCCCCCGTTAACTCTAGGACACTGCCCAGGAGTAGGCTCCCCCTGTTCACCTCCTGTCCATCCCTCCCGGTTCCCCACCTAGTCTGCCTGGGCAGCATTCATAGCCTTCCTTCGAGATCTGGTTTTATAAGCCCCATCACATTCTACACATTCTACACATTCTACACATTCTACACATTCTGCACATGCGTGCTGGAGACTCAAACCCAAATTCTGAAGGTATGTCAGCTCCAGGAGTAGGTCTTGGGGAAGAGCAGGAGACGGGGCACTCGGCACCTGGGACCTGGAGGAAGGCCCCAGCCACGCGCCTGCGGGGCAGCCCAGCACACGGCGGGCAGCCGGGGCCGGCGCTGCTGTCCGGCAGCATCCCTGACGGACCCGGGGGGCCCTGCCGTCCACTGTCCTCCGCAGAGCGCCCCTGTCAGTCGACAGAGTGGTCAAGCCGTCCATCTCCCGGGCACGGGGGTGGAAACCGGTGAGAAGCAGACTGGGTTGTGGGAGGAGAGGGGACATCCCTCCTAGAGTGGGTAGGACCTTCCAGTCTTGGAAGCAGGACGGGCTACGAGGTTCCCATCCCGACGGCTCACCACGCGGCGCCCAGAGGGGCTCCGTCGCGCTCACGTAGATTCGTCTTATCTTTCTTGAGTGTCTCCTCTCGCTGGGCTTCCTTAGAGCGATCACCCTAATATAGGCCGTTTCTTTAAAAATGTTTTCCCCCCAGTTGGTCTAACCGTGCAAGTGGGTCACTCCAGGCAGCTAGCTGAATTGCTTTAAAACTCTGGCCTTCACATTTCAAGGACTTCGTCCCCTCCACGTCCAGAGACGGGAGGGTCGGCGTGCAGACCCCTGCCTGGCAAGCGCAGGGCAGCTGTGGGGCCACACCCATAAATTACCAGAGAGTCCAGCTGATCAAGGCCTGGCCCTTCCTCGGGCCCCTCCTCGGGATCGCAGCTTGCCTTGAGCTGACAGTCCGGGCTCTGTGCCCTCCTCCTCTGGGTCAGCTACTAGCGGGCTCTTGGCTCCCACTTGGCCTCACCCTCTCTGCCCCTGAATCCTTCTCCAGCGGGAGCCAATGTCCGCAGGTCGGCTGAGCGGCCCTGGGCTCTGCAATTATGCATTCCTGCAGACCCAGTCCACTGATCAATGCTGTCTTCTTCGCTCTAGAGACTGCCTGGAAGCATTGTCCCAAACCACAGAGCTGGGCAGCACCCCCGGGCTGTGAAGGCACCGGCTCCTCGCCCAGGCTGAGCCCACCTGCAATCCAGAAGCCAGGCTGAGCCCTGAGCCCGGAGCAGCCAAGGAGGCCGGCGAGAAGATGGGGAAGGTCTACACCATAGCTCATGAATAGACCAGAGGGCGGGAAAGAACACAGAGAAGCAAAACAGAGGGGGACAGAGCCTGGACTGTGGCTCAAAGACGAGCCATCGGGGAAGTGGCCGGGTCTAGCTCACGCTGCAGAAGCACCCCACTCGGCAGGAAGCCCGGAAACGTCCCCAGGGTTCCTGGGTCCCCACCGCCTACAGGCATCTGGGTTCTCACATCTCCTCCCTCAGAACGCTGGACCTGGACACTTCCTGTCCCGAGTGGCCATCCTCCGCCCCGGCTCCTGCCCTCCTCCCAGGCTCTGGGACCCCAAGGAGCAGCCTCCCCATCCAAAACCCCTGCCGGGGAGCCGGTCTGAGGTCTGCTGTGGGTGCCTGCGGAGCCTCAGGAGCCCCTCCTCACACCCGCAAAGCCTGTGCTTTCGCCGGTTCCTGGCTGCCCCACACTGCAGCCGGCCCACGTCCTCCTTCCATACTGAGAGCCTGTGAAGACCTAACCAGACCACCTGAGCAGCCTCCTCAGACTATCAGCTCTGTGCACGCACGAGGTGGTCCTGAAAAACCATCCACTCCAGCAGCCAGCTGCATCAAGTCACCAGAAAAGCATCCAGTTCTTTATGTGTCAGTTCAGGCCCCTGGTAAGAAACAGAAAGCCCTCTTCAGGGGCAGTTTGAGGAGAGTTTAATAAAGAAATTTACAAAGCTGTGGGCAGGGGGTGGTGCGTTCCCAGGGGCTGTAAGCACATTTATCACCCTGTCTTAATTATGTTTTTTTAAAATGTTTTATGATGTTTTGACATCTTCTGATGCTTTGCTGGCCAGGGAGAGACTGCCCCTCTTAGGGTTAGCTAACTCCTAAGACAGCAAACTGCGTGGCTTTAAGCACATCCTTCATATGCAAACTAGCCAGTCCAAACCCCATACCTCCTACCAACTCGTTTACAGACTCTCACACACCAGGCCAATATTCCCCCAGCCCTAAATCACCCCAGGGCAGGTACCAGACAGCTAGGGACCACCCTCTAGTCCAGAATCTGCTGAAAGTATTCAGGCCAGGCAATCTTCAGCTTGCTCAGTTCGCCTAACCTACCCTACCCTACTTCCTTCCCACGAAACCACAGTACAAGCTCTGGCCACGCGGGGGCTCCTGGCCACTTCTGCCTCCTGACCCACCCCGGCGCTCCTCCGTGTGGCCCTCCGTGGCGGGCTGTGTCCTCTCCTCTTGGGAGCTGTGAGTCATAAACTCTTCTTTCAAGTCAGCCGTCACAGTGTCTGTCATTTTACCGTCCCCTATTAAAATAAAATCCTGGGTACGTTTTTAAACAACCTGAAAGAATAAAGAGGCTGGTAGAGGGAGCAGCTTTCTGAACCTGGAGAGAGAGACAACCATGTGGAGATGCTGAGTGACAGGAGCTCGAGGGACATCCCTTTGCTGAAGGGACACGGCTGGTCCACAGTGACACTTAGGAAAATCAACTGAGACCCAACCACAGGCCACGCTGGTCAGCCTCCTGGGGCCCGGAGTGTGGTGGACAAGGGAGTGGAACGGTCTGGAGGGGCAAACGGCAGAGGCCTGGCATGCGTGGGCACCACTGCAGGGAAGTCTGATTCAATAATTCTTGGGTGGGGCCTGGGAATTTTTCCTAAATGCTTCCCAGATACGTCTGATACATGGCCAGATACGGGATACACATTACCAAATGTAAGGTACTGTCGTATTAATATTATTCACAGCAGCGGCGGCAGTGTGAGCTACCATTCACAGCACATTGCTGCACCAGGTGCTTGCAATGCCTAATTCCTAATTTCCACAACAACCCTTAAAGGTGTGTGGTATTACTCGCACCTTATACAGATGGCAAAGCTGAGGCTTAGGGCAGTTAAGTCACTTACCCAAGGGCACATACCCTGTCAGTGGGAGAACTGGGTTTTCCAGACTGACCCAAAAGCTGCTTCTGTTTCTCCTGTTCCTTTTGGCACTTGCCCCTGAACAGTCAAGGCCACAGCTGATTAACAGTCCCTTGCCCCCCTGAAAACCTCACTGAGCAGGCCTCTTACGACTCTTACACTGTTATCCAGCCTCCCTGTGGGGTTTTGTTTTTATCACTGTTTAAAAAATCAGTGCCTTGAGAGCTTTGAAAGAAAGACACTGAACAACCCCACAAGGTCATTCATTTTGCATTTAAACAATTTCATTCACAACCTAACAGAATGGTGCTCAGCTCTGATGTGGAGGTGCGGCCCCATCTCACCCCTGGCCAAGGGAAACTGGACCCCAGAAAGAGGACTGGGGTCCGTCCGAGGCAAGAACGCGGACTCGCTTTGACAAATGCTTCAGAACAAGAGTTCTTAACCTTGGGCTTCAACAAATCCTCCCACCCTGAAATCACATGAGATTGTATATGAATCGGCACTTTTGTCTAAGTCCTTAGCTTTCACCAGATTTTCAAAGGAGCTCCTCAAAAGTCAGAATTTTGTATCAATTTCTTCCCTAGTTAACTTCAAGAGTTACCTTCCTAGTTCTCTTTTTCTTGTACTCAATGAAATGATGACCTGCTCCAAAAACAGGCGGTCGGTGGAATTTAGTTCACAACAATTTTATGGTAACGTTAAAGAGTAGGCTACATGAAAAATAAATTTTAAATGGTACTATTCCTCTATCTTATTCATATAAATGATTATTTTTATTGGCTTTCACATCTGAGGTTTTTCATTGAAAATAGTTTTTTCCTAAAGATTCAGTATCTTCTCTCCTCCTCTGAGATGTAAAAAAAACATATTCATATGGAAACAGATCAGTGTAACTTACCATATTTCCTTCTTAACCTTTCTAACTACGGAGGAATGTGGCGCAGAGAGAATTCATAGCATGGACACTTTTTTTCCTTTAAACTAAATATTCATCCATTCACTCAGCACATTTTTATTAAGTCCTGATTTAGGTACAGAGGGTTTCACTGGGAACAAAAGAGAGTCAATTGCTCTCAAGAAACTCGCATGCCAGTGGGGAACATGGGTTATAAACTATAAACCATAAACTGGATAGACAGATAGAGAGAGAGAGAGAGACGATGAGGATGAGCATCAGTGTATTAGTATTGGCAGCTGCCATAACAAATACCCACAAACTTGGTGGCCAAAATACCAGACATGTATTGTCCTATAGTCTGGAGGCCCGAAGTCTGAAATCAAGGGGTCTGCAGGGCCGTGCTCCCTCTGAAAGCTCTAGAAGAGGCTCCTTCCTTCCCTCCCTCCTGGCTTCTGGGGGCTGCCAGCCATCCTTGGCATTCCTTGGCTTGTAGATGCACAGCTCCAATCTCTGCCTCATTTGTCAACATGGTGTCCTCCCCGTGTGTTTAAATCTCCCTCCTCTTACATGAGTGCCAGTCATTAGGTTAGGGTCCATCCTAAACCAGCATGACGGGATATGAACTTGACTCTATCCCCAAAGATCCTATCTTCAAACAAGGGTACATTCTCAGGTAGCCGCGGCTAGGGTGCCATCGTATCTTTTGGTGGGGGACACAATTTATCCCACGAGTGTCATGGAAAAAATTAAGTGACTATATGGGAGGCAGAGAGTGACGGGTGCTGGCATGTCGGGGAAGGTCTCTTGGAGGAGATGCCACCGGAGCAGAGATGTCAATGACGTGAAGGAATGAGCAACAAAGACATCTCAGACCCTGAGGCAGAGGCACCCGATTAAGCTGCACCGGCATCCTTGGCTCTCAGAAACTATGAGATAATAAATGTTTGTGGTTTAAGCCATTAAGTTTTGTGGTGCTTTGTCTGCAGTAACAGATAACTCACACGGTCACCGTGCAGTGGCCTCGCCTGCTCTGTCAGTTTTCTATTGCTGAAAACAAAGGACCACACACTTGACAACTTAAAACTCAGGTCACACTTTCTGCAGGTGAGAAATCTGGGCCCTCTGCTCAGGTCTGTGTGCTCCGGGAGGGGTGAAATCACAGTGCTGGTGGACCTGTGTTCCCTTCTGGAACTCAGGGGCCTCTTTCAAGCTTGAGTGGCTGTTGGCAGAATTCAGTTCCCTGCAGTTGTAGGACCCAGGCCCTCATTGTCTCACTTGCTGATGCCTAGGGGGCTACTTTTAGCTGCCAGAGGCCACCCCCAGCTCCTGGCCATGCAGGCTCCTCCAGAGGTCTCTCATGCTTTGAACCCTCTGACCTCTTCTATCTCTGACTTCTAGACCCAGACTGAAAGGGCTCGTGTGATTAGCTCAGACCCCCTGGGACAATCTCCCTTTTGATTAATTTGAACTCAACTGATTAGTGACCTTAATCACATCTGCAATAGCCCTTTGCCATCTTAATGTGACATAATCCCAGGAGTAACGTCCCATCCTATTCGTAGGTTCTGCCCACACTCAAGGGAAGGGACTACAGGGCTGCACACCAGGGGCAGAAATCCTGGGGCTACCTTGGGATTCTGCCTGCCACACCAATCTGCCACTTGCACGTCTATAACTGCCAGTGACTTGCATGAGTGCTCTGGGTGTGGCTGGTGTGTGCCTGTGCACAAGGTGAGCAGGGCCGCTTGAGCACCTGCCTCTGCCACTGACCCAGCGAAAAGTGAAGGCAGAGGGGCAGGGCCCGTGCGCTCATGCCAGCCACCATTCTAGGGACTTCATACATACAACTTCATCTAGTCCTCCTTTCAGTGTGGGCATTCTTAATTTCTCAGTTAAACAGATTAGGAAACTAGAGTTCAAATGACTTAAACTATTTCTCTAAGCTCCCAAATACCAACGTAGGGCCAGGATATGAGCCCCAGGTGTCAGACAGTCAGGACCCCAGCCCTAGCTTTATCTCCCTCTATCTGCGTCGCCGAACTCCTCTGACCCTCAGTTTGCCCACCCCTACAGTGGGGTTACCAGAATCTCTGTGTCTCCTGCCTACCAGGACTAGGGTTTGGATTCTCTAAGCAGTAAGGGCTGAAGTGCATCTTCTAAACCATAAAAGGCCGAGAGACCGTGGCTGTTGACATTACTTTTAAGCACTGTTACTTCCATTTACTGGAAGAAATTGTTTTCTAGGCAACCCAAGGGTTCCAAAACAGTCATCTTGGTCACAAAGCTCTCAGCAGGAGAAACAGTAACTGGGGTTTGGGGAAGGCCCCAGTTCTTCAGCAGAGGTAGAGCGACGGGGCGGGGGGGGAGCTCACAGCAGACACACAGTCTCGCAGTGTTACCGGTCGTCACGCAGGGCGCTGAGTCACCCACCTAACCCAGCAACCCATCTCGCCTGCAAACAAATGGCCTGTTTAAATGAAAAGCAGACAGTGTAAGCAGAACTGTCCCCAAAAGAGTGTCTTTCATGTCTCCTCATTAGGCGCCACTAGGTCTTTTAGACAATTGGGCCCCAAAGGGAGGGGTGGTTAATCACTGTGCATGTTGCCTAATTGGGAAGCAAAGACCTTGAAGGACACATTTGATGGCTCCTCTCAGAAATGCAAAACAGCTTGAACCCTCTTCAAGTGAAAACATGTATGTTTACAACTCTCAACATACCACCCCCCCCCCGCCTTTCCTCTCTTCCCCAGGGAACATAGAATACGGTGGAGAAAAATGTTTTGAAGGACAGCAGACAAGTAATTTGTTTTACATTATAGGACTCTTATGGATGTTGATTCTAATGGGGGAAGCTGGCCACTCCGATGCTCATGACAGTCCCCTGAGAGAGGAGTGGTCATCCCCATTCCACAGATGAGTAAACTGAGGCCCAGAGGGAACTAAACACGAGATGGCAGGTGCCAATTACCAGCAGAGCGACCTCTCAGGGCCCTCGTTGTGGCCGGGAGGTCTCAGGGCACAGACACGGCTGGGCACACAGGACACGGGGCTGAGAAGAGACTCCAGCCATGGGGGGAGTAGGTAGGGAAGCAGCCGGGGCTGGAGGTCTGGCAAGGTTCAACCCAGGAGGGCCAGATGGAACCTGCGGGCACCCTGGCAGGCCCCGCTGACCCCCGCTGACCCCCGCTGGGGCATGAGAGATGAAAGCTCTTTCAGAGCCCTGTTCAGGAAGTTTCCATCATTCGGCCAGAAGAACCAGTGGGTTGCCAAGGTGCCCAGGGGAGGGGGGAATCAGGAGAATTCAGTGAGGTTTGGGACACAATGGAAACAAACCGGGATTCTTCTGGGCTAACTCAGACAACTGCTCCCCTGGCCTCTGCCCCTGACTGCTGCAGAAGGAACGGGCTTCCAGACTCAGAGCAATAGCTGTTACAACCTCCACGTTATTTATTTATTACCCGGATTTTCCTAGCTTGGCTCCCTTTTACTGGGAGTTTTTCTTCCCTTCCAGTCTCCTTCGTATCAGCATTGAGGCCAACTGCCTGGGGAACATCTGGGTGGGACCCCCCAGTACAGGTCCCATCTGGGTGGCAAAGACTTCCTGTGCCAAGCCCCTCCCTTCCTGTGTCCACAGAGGGAGCATCTGGAGGAATCAAATGAATGTTTTGAATTAATACTTGGGAGAGCTATCCCAGGCCCACCGGTTTACCTTTGGAGCTACATCCACTTGGGTTGAAAGCACAGCAGCTACAAGAGAAGGGGATGTGGCCCTTTGAAGGCATCAGTGCCTTCCCTTCACCCCTTTGATTCAGAGAAGACACTGTCCAAACGCCTCCCCCAGAGACCAAGAGCACAGAGATGCCAGGGTCCTGAAATGCAAGCTGGCCCCAGAGACTCTGCCACAGTTTCTGGACTAGGACACCATTCTGGGTATCAAAACGCCACTGGTGTTCCCCAAGGGACCACTCTTCAAAACACTTCATGACATGGGATTTGGCCATCATTTCTTGGATGTGACACTGAAAGCATATGCAACAAAGGAAAAATAGGTAAACTAGGTTTCATCAAAATTAAAAACTTCTGTGCATTTAAAACACTATCAATAGAACGAAAAGATAACCCTCATAATGGGAGAAAATATTTGCAAATAATATATTTGATAAGTAATTCATATCCAGGATGTATACAGAAGTCCAACAATCCAACAACAACTGCAAGAAACACAACGAAAAATGCACAAAATTCTGGAATAGACATTTCTCCCAAGAAGATACACAAGCGGTCTATAAGCACATGAAAAGATGCTCAATATCATTGTCATTAGTGAAACGCAAATCAAAACCACAACACGATGCCATGTATCATACCTGTTAATATAACTAGGACAAGTGCTGGTGAAGATGCAGGGAAATCAGAACCCTCATTCATTGCTGGTGGGGACGTAAAAAATGGCGCAGCCACAGTGGAAAATAGTTTGGCAGTTCCTCAAAAAGTTCAGCGTAGAAGTATCACATGACTCAGAAATTCCACCGTCAGGTGCATACCCAAAAGAAACGAAAACAGGGTCTCGAAACAGATACATTTACACCAATGTTCATGGTAGCTTTATTCATAACAGCCAAAAAACAGAAACATCTAAGCATTCATCCACAGATGAGTGGGGAAACAAAATGCTGTGTATACATAGCGTATGAGCCCGTTCAGGCTGCTGTAACAGGACTGCTTAGTCCATTCCGGGTGGCTTATAAAAAGCAGCAATTTATTGCTCACGGTTCTAGATCAAGGTGCCTGCACGGCCAGGTTCTGGGGCGAGTCTCCTTCCTGCAGCAGACTGCTGACTTCTTACATCCTCCCCCAGTAGAAGGGGTGAGGGAATCTTTCAGACCTCTTTTATAAGGGTACTAATCTCATTCATGAGGGCTCTGCCCTCATTATCTCATCCCCTCCCAGAGGCGCCCCCTCCTAATACCATCATCTTGAGGATTAGGACTCCAACATGTGAATTTTGAGGAGATACAGACATTCAAATGGAATATTACTCAGCCATGGAAAGGAATGAAATTCTGACACAACTACAATGTCGATGGACATTAAAGACGTTATGCTAATGTGCTTACAAAATAAGCCAGACACAAAGGGAAAAATGCTGTATGATTCCACTTACATGAAGTCCCCAGAGCAGCCAAATTCATAGACACAGAAAGCAGAGTGCTGGTTGCCAGGGTCTGGGGGAGAATGAGGAGGGTTGTTACTTAGTGGGTCCAGAATTCCAGTTGGGGAAGATGAAAAGGTTCTCGAGATGGTGGTGTTGATACTGCACAGTATGAATGTACTTAATGCCACCGAACCGCACAGTTAAAAATGGTTAAAAAGGCAAATTTTATGTTATGTAGATCCCACCCCAATAAAAAAAAAGCTGTGAATAGGACCAATACACAGGTCACTGATTACCCCTTTGGTAAGGCTTGTCAATGATCCATTTTGAGCTACACACCAGAGTTAAGCATTTGCATGTCATTTAACATAATCTCCTTCAAAATGTATTATTAGGGAGACAATTCAATTTTATAGGAATTGATCAGAGAAGGCATTAGATGCCCCATGAAACAGAAACTAAAAGAGAGAGAGAGAGAGAGGGAGAGAGAGACTCTTCAAAGGATGGGAACTTTGGTTCCTTGGGAGATGTTATTGAAATTCAGCTCCAAGGAACAAGGGGCTCCACAGGCATAAACTCCCTCAAGACACAGAACTTGCAGATTCTCTCTGTTCACATCTCCCCCTCTCCTGGCTTTTCAGCACCTCAACTGACTACAACTCAGAAGTGGGAAGAAACATGCACAAGTGTGAAAAAATAAGTAGGCGGTCCGGTTTTCAAAAAGCATTTAACTTTTTATATGTTTAAATATTTACATGTTTCCAAAGTCAAATCTCAAAACCACAAGGCATCTTCAGAAGAGTTTAGCTTCTATCCCGATGCATACCGTTCCCTCCCTTGCTTGTTTTGTTTTGTTTTCCTCTGATTTTGATCTGGTTTGATCTCTCCTTCCAATACTAGGTTCCGTTTGATGTGTTGGGTTCCAATTCCAACTGACCGTCTCTACCCCACAAAGTCGTAAAGAGCACTGAGCAAGAGGGCTTGCCTTGAAAAGGAAGCTCTGATGCTGTAGTCAGCACATGCACAGAAGAAGGAGCCCAGAATCGGTAATGCCCGCTGGCTTCCCCCTGTTACAGAACACAGTGTCCTGGGCACCAGCTCTGTGCTAGGCAAGAGGCTTTTCAAAAAGAGTTTGTTTTCATTCTTTTTGTTTGAGGGATGGATTCTGATGATAAATCTATTAAAAGAAAGCAAAGCAATCTTATGGTTACTGGAGGAAAGGAGGTGGGAAGGGATAAATTTGGGAGTTTGAGATTTGCAAATGTTACCCACTAAGTATAAAAATAGATTAAAAAACAAACTTCTTCGGTGTAGCATAGGGAACTATATTCAATATCTTTTAATAGCCTTTAATGAAAAAGAATATGAAAACGAATGTATGTATATGTGTGCATGACTGGGACATTATGCTGTGCACCAGAAACTGACGCATTGTAACTGACTATACTTCAGTTAGTAAAAAAAAAAAGTAACATATGTAATTTACCACAATATTAAAAAATAATTTTGTAACATTGTGTGAGCTAAAAAGGCCCCCATCTGGCTGCCCACTTTCCACCTGCATTTCCACATCACTGCACACGTGCTCCTCCCAGCCAGGCCAGCGCGGTCCCTGCTCCCGACAGGCAGGGTTTCGACGCCTCCCCATCTCCACACACACATGACTCCGCTACATATTCCTGTCTTTTCTACTCCAGATAAGCTCCTTTCATTCCAGCTCAAGAGTCACCCCCTGGCCCCGGGCCAGTGTCAACCACTTGTCCCCCTCAGAGGCCCCAACTCACTCACAGAGGCTCCTGGGGGGCTGTCTGACCTGGGGGTTGAAAGCACAGCCTTTGGAGCCTGGCTATCAGCCATAGAATGCCAGCGCCAACCTTTCCTATCTTGTGACCTGTGTGGCGTTACTAAACTTTTTGGTGCCTCAGTTTCCTCCTCTGTAACATGGCGACAATAGTAGGGCTTACCTCAAAGGGTTTTTGTAAGGATGGATGACTTAATTCATGGAAAATGCTTAGAGCAGTGCCTGGCATTTAGTAAGTGCCACATATGTTGTCTGTCAGATAAACTTTTAACTGTTGGTGTATGTGTAGGTCTCCCTTCCTTAAAAGAGAAATTTCCTGAGGACAGGGACTCTGTCTGATTTGGGTCCCCGTCTTCCAGCATTTCACAGGGACAGGCCCTGAATGAATGAATGCTCAGCTCCTCACTGTGAGGGAGAGGAGATGGTTTCCAGAGGCCCTTGGCTCAAAGTTCTGTGGACCTTGGAGCCCAAGAGATTTAGAAATCCCTTCCATGCTAGAAACCTTCCCTTACCAGTCAGTCTACAGGTGCAGAGCAAACGGAACCGCTCCCCAGCTCCACAGGCAGGGAGTTTACCAGGCTTCCAGATTTTCTTGGATAAAAACACACACTTTGTAGTAAATTCGGGGCCATTTCAGTCTCACAAACTCAGGTCCTATTAAGGGAGTCATGGGCAAGCAGGAATCCCTACCCCGCAAGGGGCTCTGTCCACATGCCATCCAGCCCCTTTCCCAGCATTCTCACGGCCCCCTGCACCACCCCTCCCATGCCCGACCCTCACATCAGTATTAAAGCAGCTCTGCGGCAGAAGCTTCTGGAGACCTTGGGACCCACAGCTCCACTGGCCCGTCTGACGGCCCCCACATGTCGAGGGTTCCAGTGAGGTGGGTTCAAGGAAAGAACTTTGGGTGGGCCAGAGGTGACCGGTGGGTCTGCCACCTAGATCCCCAGGGGCTGCAGGCAAAGGATCCCTGGTCCCCCCCAAGCAGAGCTGCCAACCCCGGGGGCCCATTCTCCCTGGGCTAGTGGGCTGAGCACTCAGGCACTCGGCAGGGTCTTCTTCAGGGGAAACGAAACCCGATCCCCAAGGCCAAAGCCTGCAATCACACCAGGCCACAAGTCACAGCCAATCTAAAACCCATTTCTTTCACAAATCCCAGAACAGAATTTTTTTTGATATAAGCCGCCAACGTGAACATGACTGCCACTATTTAAGAAAGGATGATGTAAGCCCCGCTTTCCTGTGGGTGGAAACAGGAGGATTTGTTTTGGCAGTCTGGTCTATTTCAATCCAGCTATTAGAGAAACCACAGCAGGGCAGGGGTGAGAGGTATACAGGAGTGGGGGTCAGGTCTGGTTTTGTAATACCCCAGCAGGTCTCAACTACGTCAAGAGGGGATTGTGAAAATCTCAAAGCATTCTTTCACTAAAGTTACCTTTCCTTTGCCGAGAAGGACACATTCAGTTTTGGTTCAGTAGACAGTGATGGAGGGCTGACCAAGCCAGGCATCATTCAGCCCTTCACACGAGAGGTGAGGGGACAGGCAGCGGGCTGGCTCAACAAAGCAGGCCACATGGCTTGAAAGTGACGTGTCGGGAGGGTAGTTGGTGTTGTAGACTGAATTCTGTCCCATCAGAATTCATATGTGGAAGCCTTAATCCTCAATGCAACTGGATTTGGAGATGGGACCTTTAAGGAGGTAAATGAGGTTAAGTGAGGTCGCAAGGATGGGGCCCTGATCCAATAGAACTGGTGTCCTTATAAGAAGAGGAAGAGACACCAGAGGGCACCCGCTCTCTCTCTGTCTGTGTGCAGAAAGGAAAGGTCATGTAAGGACACAGCAAGAAGGTGGTGGTCTCCAACCCAAGGAGAGGGCTCTCGGCAGACACCAACCTGCTGACACCTTGATCTTGGACTGCCACTCTCCAGAACTGTGGGAAAACACATTTCAGCTGTTTAACTGCCCAGCCTGTGGGATTCTGTGATGACAGCCCTGCAGACTAAGTCAGTGGGCTACCGCTCCAAAGGGGGAAAGCAGTCAGACTTGGGTGGACAGAGGCATCGAGCACAGTGACTTGCTTCCCACTGTGCTCCAAATAAGAGAGCTCTGCTCCCTGGTACATTCCCCACACCTCCCAGTGGTCCCCCTCATCCAGTATCCTCCTGTTAGTCACTGCAATTCCTATTTGAGCCAGGCCTCAGGAGACCCTCCTGCCCTTATCATCAAGCTAGATCACAAGGACAACAAGGAAGAAAGACCCCAACAGAGCTGTGACAATCACGGAACAAAGAAGAGACCCCACTCAACACCCAGTGCAGGCCCTGGTCACCAGAATAAAAATCATACCCCTGTCAAGGGGATAATGGCCAGCACACACTGAGAAAAGACAGAGCAGGCATCCAAAATGCGAGACTCACGGAGGCTACACAGGGATGCTCCCGCATAAAAACAGCCCTTCAAGACCACAGCAGATAACTGCTTCTCCTAAGCTCATAGAGTCAGAGGAATAAAAGTAGAATGAAGAAGCAGAGGAGACACTCCCAAATAAAGAATCAAGAGAAAATTCCCCTGAAGAACAAACAATGAAACAAACATGAATAATGAAACAGACCTCATCAGTCTACCAGATCCCAAATTCCAAAAGGAGGTAATACTGAAGGAATTATGAAAGGCTAATGATAGAAATGCAGATGACTATAAAAAGGAACTAGAGATTATAAAGAGGAGTCAATTAAAATTAGAAAACTCATTTGCCTAAACAAAAGCTGAGCTAAAGGCAATAAACAGCAAACTAGATAATGAAGAAGAATGAATAAATGATCTGGAAGACAGAAAAATGGAGATCACTCGAACAGAACAGCAGACAGAAAGACAAATATATATAAAAAAAGAAAGCATTCTAAGGGACCTATGGGATAATATAAGTCTCAATCTATGCATAATAGAGATCTCAGAAGGAGAAGAAAGAGAAAAGGGGGTCAAAAATTCATTTGAAGAAATTATGGCTGAAAAGTTTCCAAACCTGAAGAAGGAAACAGATATTTAGGTATAGGAAGCACAGAGGATCCCAAACAAGATGAACTCAAACAGATCTACACCAAGACATAATATCGTTAAAATGGCAAAATTAAAGATAAAGAGAGGATTCTAAACGTAGCAAGAGAAAAACAAAGAGTTAATTACAAGGGGACCCCCCCCCCCAAGGCTTTCAGCTGATTTCTCTACAGAAACATTGCAGGTCAGAAGGGAGTGGCAAAATATATCACAGTCCTGAAAGGGAAAAACCTGCAACCATGGATACTCTGCACAGCAGGATTATCATTTAGAATAGAAGGAGAGAGAAAGAATTTCTCAGACAAGCAAAAACTAAAAGAGTACAGTAATACTAAACTTATCTTAAAGGAAATATTGAAAGATCTTCTCTAAATAGAAAAGAAGCAAGAATCTATAGGAAGGAGAAAACCACAATTGGAAAGTAAATCACTTAAATAAGCCAGTACATAGATTTAAAGAAATAAAACATAAGTTTTGTGAAAGAGATGATAACTACAATGAACTGCCAAAAGGATAATTATGAAGATGTAAAAGAGGACATCAAAATCATAAAAATGTGGGGGAGGAAAGTAAGAAAATGCATATTTTTTTTAGAATGTGTTTGAGCCTATATGACTATTGTCTAAAGCAAATAGATGGAGTACATGAAAAACAGGGTAACCACAAATCAAAACCATACAACAGATTCACAAAAACCAAAAAGAAGAGAACACAGGCATAATACAAAAGAAACCCATCAAACCACAAAAGGAAAAACAAAAAGAAAAAGAAAGGAACAAAGAAGAAATACAAAATCAACTGGATATGAAAACAAATATATGTCTATATATATGCATGGCTGGGACATTGTGCTGTACACCAGAAACTGACACATTGTAACTGACAGTACTTCAATAAAAGAAAATTAAAAATTAAAAAAATCAACTTGAAAACAAGGTTTAAAATGGCAATAAGTATGTATCTATCAATAATTACCTTAAATGAATAAAGTATGGAATTTAATTCCTAATAATGTATCAGTACTGGTTCTTTAAATGTAATAAATGTATCATCCTAATGTAAGATGTTTACAATAGGGGAAACTGAGTGTAGGGTAAATGAGAACTCTCTGTACTATCTTCATAATTCTGTAAGTCAAAATCTATTCTAAAATTAAAATGGTTATTTATTTTTTTTGTAGTTGTAAGCTATTTATTTATTTATTAACTTTTGTTACTGAGTTATACTCACTTCACAATGTTGTGTCAAATTGCAGTGTAGAGCACAATTTTTCAGTTATACATGAACATACATATACATTCATTGTCACATTTTTTTTTTGCTGTGAGCTACCACAAGATCTTGTATATATTTCCCTGTGCTGTACAGTATAATCTTGTTTACCTATTCTGCTCTTTAGAACACAGGGGACAGAGAGGAGATCACAGAAGTTTTAAACTTCTCAACAACTATGAAAGCAAGAAAACAATGGAGAGATTCATTGAAAATTCTGAAGGCATATGCTTTCTAATTTAGAATTCTATATCCAGCAAAATTACCCATGAAGTGTCCAAGGAAAATGATAATATTTTCAGACATAAGAGATGTCAAAAATTTGTTTTCTTTTTTCAAAATGAAGGTTGTTCTCCACCAAAATGAGAGGATACACTAAGAAAGCAACAGACATGGGACCCTGAAAATAGGAAATGTAATACAGGAAAAAAGATAAGGGACCCCCCAAATTAAAGATAAAACACCCTGGGATAATGACAGTTACCAAGTATAAAGGGCAACTGGTCCAGACTGGAGCAGTGTAACCAGCCAGGTGGATGAGACGTGTCCACTGCTACGCTTCCCACCCCTGCAGCGCTATTGAACCTGATGAAACTTCTGGAGGCTTAGCTCCACCAGAGCAATGAAATAAATGAAGAAAGAGAAAAAGACATGAGACCCAAAGAGAAAAAGCAAAAGGGAGTGTCGGATGATAATGTGGGAATAATTAGCAATAGACACGCACACAGACAAACTGAAGCAAAAACAAATCCCAAGCAAATATTAACTGCAAGCAAAACAAAAAGAAACCAGAGCACATTCCGAACTATAAATAATACTGGCATCGATTTAATGATACAACACTAAATAACTGATTTAAGTGGAAATTATATATAAAAGCACATAAAAAGATGCTCAATATAATCAGTCATTAGGAAAATGTGAACTGAAATCACACCGAGAGGCCACTACACCCCTATCAGAATGGCTAAAATGAAAAAGGCACACCAAGCGCTGGTGAGGATGTGGAGCAAACAGAACATTCACACACTGCTGGTAGAAATGTAAACCTTTGGGAAAACAGTTTGGCAATGTTTTAAAAAGTTAATCATACCTTTTATCACATGACCAACCACTCCACTCCAAGGCATTGATACCTACAAGAAAGGAAAGCGTACTCCTTATGAAGCCTTGGACACAAATGTTCACAGCTGCTTTATTTATAACAGCCTCAAAGTGGAAGCAAACCGAATGTCCACTGACAGATGAATGAGGGAACAACTTGTGTTATGGACATAAAATAGAACAGTACTCAGCAGTAAAAAAGAACGAACTATTGATACACATTATAACATGGATGAAGCTCAAAACAGTTATTCTGGATGGAAGAATCCATCCCAAACAAAAACAGTATGGCCTGTATGATTATACTTATACAAATATCTCATAAATTCACACCCATTTAGAGTAAAAGAAAGCCAATTCTTTTGGTAGCCTAGGGCTGGAGGGGAGGTGGGGGCGGGGGTGCAGGGAGGAAGGCTGATAGAGGGGCAGGAACAAATTTAGAGGCGATGGATTGTCCTTATTATGGTGATGGTTTCACGGTGTTAACCTACATATGTCAAAACTTAACAAAATGTACACTTTAACTGTGTCTTCTTTATTGTTTGCTAATTTATACCCCACTGAGGCTATATAAAAATATTAAATTGGATCCTTACCCCATAACATACATAAAAGTCAATTCCCAGTGGATTAAAAATTTAAATGAGAAGCAGAAATATTTGTAAAATTTAGGAGGCACTATGAAAGGTTACCTTTCTAAACTTGGGGTAAGTAGTTAATTTCTTAAATGAGAAACAAAACGTACTAACCCTAAAAACAAAAGAGAAAGAGAAGATTGATACGTAGAATTACATTAACATCAAGAACATGTGACAAAACAGATGGTGTTAAAAACACCATAAAGGAATTTTTTTTTAAAAGCCACAAACTGAGAAGTAATATTTTCAATATAACAAGGAGCGTGGGGCTCCTTGAGTAAGGTTAGTACTCATGATACACAAAGAACACTTACAAGTCAGTAAGGGCTCTGCTTCTAGGACGATGGAGTCGACGTACTTTTTTCCATTTCTTCCACTAAGAACAACAAAAAGCCCTGGGCATTATATAGAAAATGATTTTACAGAAAACATAAGAAGACTCTTAGGGTGCAGAGAAGGAGGCAGACCAGCTAGGCACCTCGGGACCCAAGGAACGCATGGTGGTGAGTTCCTGAGTTTTCTTTCTGCGTCAAAGGTCCCAGACTCGGAGCTGGAGAAGCCAGGAACCTGGAAACGCCACGCAGCACAACCAAAGAGCCACCGCAGAAGCCTGCGCGCTGTACCCGAGGCCCAGGAAAGGGGCGATCCGGCAGGACAGAGGGCTCTCAGACAGACACCTCTCTGGTCCAGCCCAGCACCGCAGGGAAAACAGCAACTCTCTTCTCACTGCTGCCACCGAGAGCTGAGTGGGGAGCCTAGATTCCACCCTCACAAGACCATGCGTAAAGGGGCACCCCAGCACCCCCGCCAGGTGGAACCAGAGAAGGCCCGGTAGGAAGCCAGGGCTCCCCTCTGAGTGAGATGACCGGTACTGAACCCCACACCTGGGTGTCTCTGGAGACCACAGGAGGTACCGGAACTCTCACCAAGCCCTGCAGTCACAGGGAGCCCCCCTTGGGTGTCAAGACAGGCAGAGTGGGGGGCCTGACCTCCACCTCCGCTGGCAGGGAGGTGGTACCCTCCCCTTCCCCGTCCCCGGCAGCGTCAGAGAAAGCCACCTAAAACAGAAGCGTAAAGGAATCAAGAATTTAAAAAACAAACAATCTGATGGGAAAATGGGCAAAACACATGAAGAGAAAGGAGAATGATAGTAGTACCTGCCTCGTGAGGCCATTTTTATGATTCAGTGATGTGTGCGCTTAAAATAGCCTCTCACACACTGAGAGCTGTAAACAAGCGGTGGTGTTGTTATAATCACCGTTATAACCATGGGAAACGGCACACACATGCTCCCCATACATGAAAGGATGCTCAGCACCGTGGTAATCAGAAAAATGCTAATCAAAACCATCACGCAACAGCAACTCACACGCCCTGTGCGCCCTACGTGACCTGAAGGTGAGACGCCCGCAGGAACGCGCACTCCCTGCCAGGCGGGGGCCAGGGACCGCAGCCACCTGGGAAAACAGCTCGGAACTATCTTGAAAAGTTGAGCATTCCCATAGATGCTGACTCAGCAAGGCCGCTTCTAGATAAACTCCAAAGAAATTTTCACACACGTGTCAACAGATGTGCAGGGATGGTCCCCGCAGCACGGTCCTCAGCAACACCCTGGGAAAACCCAGCTGTCCATCAACGTGCGAATAAATGGTAGCAAATGCACACACTGGGGCAACATCCAGTGAGCTGCGGGTGCACGCAGTAACACGGGGGCCTCGCAGACACAACCCTAAACCTCAAAAGAGCACCCTCGGAAACAGGAGGCCACGCCTGCTCAAACTCGAAACAAGCAGCGTCCTATCTTTGTTTAAGGTGGGAAAAGCAGGTAGAGGTGAATTCATACAAAGACAAAGAAAGTCTGCGGAAATGTTCCTGCTTAGCCGATGCTAAGGAGGCATAGTTCTACCTGGAACCCGAGGGAAAAAAATGCTACCAAGGGCATCATTAGGTCAATGTGCTGAAGTTGACAAATTGCAATGTGGTTAACTAAGAATATTCCTGTTAGAAAATAAATACACACTGAAGTATTTAGGGGGTGACATAATGTGACAGCCTCAAATGTTCCCCTAAACACTCGTGTGGGGGAGGGAAGGGGGGAGAGACGGGAGAGAGGGAGAGAGAGAATGAGATCAAATGATAAAGAAAAACAGGGTAGAATGTTAACAGTGACTCAGGGTAGAGCTAATGGGTGTTCTTTGTTCCCTTTTTACTTTCTCAACTTTTCTGTAATTTTGAAATAATTTCCAAATAAAGAGTTCAGGTGCCATTTTGAAGTAGGTTTCCTTCTATGATGCCTGCACCCCAATGTTCATAGCAGCACTATTCACAACAGCCAAGACATGGAAACAGCCTAAATGTCCATCAACAGGTGACTGGATAAAGAAGGTGTGGTATATTTATACAATGGAATACTACTCAGCCATAAAAACCGACAACATAATGCCATTTGTAGCAACATGGATGCTCCTGGAGAATGTCATTCTAAGTGAAGTAAGCCAGAAAGAGAAAGAAAAATACCATATGAGATCACTCATATGTGGAATCTAAAAAAAAACACCAAACAAAGCATAAATACAAAACAGAAACAGACCCATAGACATAGAATACAAACTTGTGGTTGCCAAGGGGGCGGGTTGTGGGAAGGGATAGACTGGGATTTCAAAATTGTAGACTAGATAAACACGATTATACTGTGTAGCACAGGGAAATATATACAAGATCTAGTGGTAGCTCACAGAGAAAAAAAAATGTGACAATGAATGTATGTATGTTCATATATAACTGAAAAATTGTGCTCTACACTGGAATTTGACACAACATTGTAAAATGATTATAAATCAATAAAAAACGTTGAAAAAAATTCAGAAGGACAGGGGGAAAGGGCGCGATGGCATTTGGGATCACAGGTACCTGAGCCGGGCCGGGCAGAGGGGAGGGCTGCGTCGGGGGCACAGACCTGGGCTTCCATTTGTGCTCTGATTCCTGGTTTGGGAAACAGGTCCCCAGGTGTTCATTATATACTATGCTTTATAACTCAGAGACTGTCATTTGTATGTCTACAAACTTGTATTACAAACATACAAGGTAATAAAGTCACCTCAGGCTGGTACCGACCGGAGCTCTGAATACCTGCAGTCTTTTCATTGGAAGGACACAAAGATTCACATTTTCCTCTGCTGTGCGTCTCCCACAATCTCCCACACCATTCCCCGCTGCAGGTACTTTTGGGCTGGGGCAGGAGGCGTGTGAGAGAAACTGCTCAGTTGGACAGACAGGTCAGTTTACCGCTGAGTTTTAAAATGATACATTTTCAAAATCGACCTTCCTTTGGTGAAAGGGCCAGCTGTTGGGTCTGGGACACGGTGGGCAGCAGTATATGGGTCACAGGGTTTGGGCACAGGCAACAGACTGGAATCTCAGTGGGCAGTGGTGACAACTGATGTCGGCGAAGTGGCCTGGGGGTAGGTAGGGGGAAAGGAGGAGGTGCAGTCCGCGTCCTGGAGGGACCAGAGCGAAGATCAGAAACGCAGGTGCCTCCTGGGGCCAGGCCGGTCCCCTGCTGAGTGAAGCAAATGCATCGTGGGGTGACGCGCCTCATCTGTATCACATATGCACCCCAAATGCACTGCGCTGGATGCGGGGCATGTGGCCAACAAGGGGGCACTCTGCTCCAGCCGCCTGTGGCCAAGCAGGAGCGGCCCAGATGGGGCGGGTGTTCCGATTTTTCAAGGGGAACTGGAAATTTGAATTTTACGTGAGGTCTATGGATTTACAAGTGTTGGCTCACAGCTTTTAAAAACAAAAGGCAGGCCTGACAAATATTTTTATTTATTTATTTAAGGCTTGTGGGTTTTTTTTTTTTTTTTTTTTTTAATGGAGGTGCTGGGGACTGAACCCAGGACCTCGTGCATGCTAACCACATGTCAGCCACTGAGCTGTACCCTCCCCTCTGACAAATACGTCATGGCCACCATTTGGTGGCCTCCTTACTAAGTTTTTGTTTTGTTTTCTGGGGCTGTCAAAGCAAAGAACCACTGACCGGGTGGCTTCAACCACAGAAATGTCTTCTCTCAGGGTCCCGGAGGCTGGAAGCCCAAGACCGTGGTGGCGGCAGGGCTCGTGCCCTGTGAGCGCTGCGAGGGGAAGCGGCCCCACGCTGCTCACCCAGCTTCCAGGGCTTTGCCGCAGACTCAGGCATCTCTCGGCCTGCAGGTGCCTCACCCTGATCCCTGCCCTCATCTTCACATGCCTCCCCCCGCTGTGTGTGCGCCTCCATGTCCAAATTCCCCTCACCCTTCTTAAGGGCGCAGTCACATTGGGCTGGGGCCCACCCTCATGACCTCATCGTGATCATCTGTGAAGACCCTGTTTCTAAATAAGGTCCCCTTCGTGGGGGGTTAGGCCTTCAACACCTTTTGGGGGACACAGTTCAACACGTAATACTCAGGTAATCAGCAGCTGAGCAAAGCAGTGACTGAGGCTAGGAGGATCATGATGGGACCACAGCGGGTTCAGAGCGGGGCCTGGACTCAGGGATGGGGCGTCCAGTCATTGGAACTGGATACACAGAAAGATCAGTGCCAGTCCGAGCCTGGGGACAGGGCTCAGAGACCTCTTCAGGCAGTGGCCCCACAAAGAGAAGGGCACAAGGGGCCAAGGAGCCTGGCTGTGACCCCCTGCTGTCTCCAAGATGCTGAGGACCCACAGGTAAGCCAGCCCCTCAGATCCATGGCTGCCAGGGCCTTCGGATTCTGCGTGAGGCTTCTGATGGGATACAGCCCCCCAGCTCTGCACCTGCGTGTGAGGCCAGGTCTGCTGAAGATTTCAGAATGGATTGAACAAGTAAATAAACAAAGAAAGATAAAAACCAGCAAAGGCCTGTTTCTTGACCGGAACTGATTTATCCTGCCACTTCCCGGGGCTGAAGCCTGTCCTGGCAGTCAGGGCTCAGCCTGGGGGCGTTTCCAGTCCTCGGCCAGGGTGCTTTCCAGCCTGCCCGCATGACTGACAGTTCTCTGAGGCCGCAGGTTCCTGGGTGCCCCACACGATGGAGGCCTGCACACACGAGCGGAAGCTGGTGCCCGCGCCTGGGGGACTTGATCAGGAAAACCAGGGGACCCCAGGGCACATCCTCCAAACAGACTTTGGAGACACAGAAGCCAAGGGAATATTCACCCCCATCCATCCAACGAACATCCCACCCAGCCTATTCTGCACCACAATAACCGCCGGGGCCGGTAGGGAAATGGAGGCTCCGTGGGAGGTTGGATGGAGGGTCTGACTCAAGGCTGGAGACCCAGTGTGGGGCCGTGGTTGCTTCTAAAGACAGTAACACAATTACTCATGGAATAAAGTAGGTCCTTCATACTGCTGTTTCCAATTCTGATTAATGATGACAAGATTTTACTTAATATCCAAGATTTTGTATTTGCACCCTTTCTCTTACAACAAAAACCTTGGTTCTCCAAGACATTAATAAAATTACTTAAGGTTAATATGTATATTTGTACATACAATAACTTCAAAACAACAATACCATTTCTATTACCAACAGTAAGACAACTGAATGCAGGTTAGGAGTTTGTATATGTGTGTGTGTGTGTATGTGTGTGTGTGTGTGTGTGTGTGTGTGTGGTTCTTTTTGTCCTTGTCCCACTTGGAATGCACAAATTACTGTGTTGCAAAGCCGCTTGAAACAATTCTCTGTGAGGTTATGTCACCAATTTTGTACACAGGACCATTTGTCTCAGTTTATTTTTGATGTTAAGAAACGGCTTTCATTCTTTTTGTTTTGTTTTGTTTTGTTTTGTTTTGGGGTTTGGTTATGTAAAATGTTTACATGGTTCCAAACCCAGCTTACGAAATAAGGTACATTGCTTAATTTGTAAACCTGTGGTTTATTTTTCTACTGTTTCTATTTCAAAATACAAGTAAATATGTATAGATGTTCCTATTTTCCTCCGTTTTTCGACATAAAAGGCAGAGTACCATCTGCACCATTCTGTACCTGGCCTTCTCCTGGTCAGTTAGCCATACACCCTGACGATTACTCCACGGTGACAGCGATCTTTCCTGGTCCCGCTCAGCTCCACACTGCACTGCCGCACAAATCTGTCAGCGTCGGTCCAGCCAGCTCCTTTGGATGGATCCTTGGGAGACATCCTGTCTTTGATTTTGCAAATAGTGCTGCCAGTGATAGCCTTGCTCATAGGTAACTTCATTCCTTTGAAGACTCCGTTTGGAATCCTCACCCTCCCCTCAGGGAGCGCTGTGGCTAATCACTCACTATTCGAATCTCAGGCCCCTCGTCTGCATCTCGCTCGCAGTTCCAATCACCCAGCGCAGGGCCTGGCACATGGTGAACAGTCAGTAAATGTTTGCTGCTGCTGTTCCATTCTGTTTGTTTTTTTTTTTAACATTTTTTATTGATTTATAATCATTTTACAATGTTGTGTCAAATTCCAGTGTTCAGCACAATTTTTCAGTCATTCATGGACATATACACATTCATTGTCACATTTTTTTCTCTGTGAGTTGTCATAACATTTTGTGTATATTTCCCTGTGCTATACAGTGTAATCTTGTTTATCTATTCTACAATTTTGAAATCCCAGTCTATCCCTTCCCACCCTCCACCCCCCTGGCATTCTGTTTTAATTATTCATACATGGCCCAGAACTTTAAAATTTCACTGTCTGGAAGGAGACAGAGAGATGGATGTAAATTTTTACTCGCCTGTTGGGGTGTTGAGGGGTATGTGAGGTGTAAGAACACGGAGAACAAGGGGGAGGCTCACCCGCTCTGCCTGGAGATCAGAGAGGTTGTCCCTGACAGTGGATTTGCCCCATGGAACCCTCTCCTTATGGAAACCACCCCCCAGGTTTCCTTTCCCAACACACACAGCTGCAGCAACCTCCACAAGCCGCCCAGGTTAGCACATGACCCAGGCCTCCAGTGGCCCAGGAACAAGCACATGACCGAGTGCAGCCAATAAGGGTCAGCCCTGGAGCTCACTAGGGGCTATTAGAAAAAGAGGCTCCCTCATTTTCCACCAGAATGTTAGTCTCACTGAATGTAAACTGAAGCTGCCAGGGACCAGCATGTGGCCAGAAAGAATGTGAAGAAATCAGAGCTGAAAGATGGAGAGGGACAGATTCCCAACATTGTCTCTTGGACGCTGGGGATTTCAATTAAATGAGCTGAAAGAAAGCCCTTTTATGGCTCAGCCAGTTTGAACAGGGTTCTCATCTACATTAAGAATGGCAGATAATAGCCAAGACATGGAAACAGCCTAAATGTCCACCGACAGATGACTGGATGAAGAAGATGTGGTATATTTATACAATGGAATACTATTCAGCCATAAAAATGACAACATAATGCCATTTGCAGCAACATGGATGTCCCTGGAGTATGTCATTCTAGGTGAAGTAAGCCAGAAAGAGAAAGAAAAATACCATATGAGATCGCTCATATGTGGAATCTAAAAAAAAAAAAGAAAAGAAAAATACAAATGAATATAAATGCAAAACAGAAACAGATTCATAGACATAGAATACAGATTTGTGGTTGCTAGTGGGGAGGGGGATGTGAAGGGATAGACTGAGAGTTTGAAATTTGTAGATACTGACAGGTATATATAGAATAGATAAACAAGATTTTACTGTATAGCACAAGGAAATATGTACAAGATCTTGTGGTAGCTCACGGTGAAAAAGAATGTGACAATGAATATATGTATGTTCATGTGTAACTGAAAAATTGTGCTCTACACTGGAAAATTGACACAACATCGTAAACTGACTATAACTCAATTAAAAAAAAAAAGAATGGCAGATAGACAGAGGAGGCCTGATGCCTGAGGCTTAGTTATTAGGGGGATAAGGGAAGATTTTCCAGCAGAGGGAAAAGCACGGGGAAAAGTCCTGAGGAATGTAGCAGTCAGCTTCTTTTGTAGCTTTAACTAAAGCAAGATATGTGGGCTGACACCCATCATCTGAACAAACCCAGCGTCTCAACTGGAAGGCTGCACTCCAGATCCCCCCGGAGCCCTAACCTGGATAACCATCAGACAGGTGATGCCAGAATCAGATAAGAGCATGCAGATGGGTGGTGGTGGGGTCAGAGACTCCTCAGATGCAGTCTGGGGACCCAGTCTTCCCCACCATCAAGTCCCTGCTAACACTGCCCATGCCCATCACAGTCTGCGAGACGTCCTCACGGGCATTCTCTCCGTTGTCAAGTGCAGCCTTAACCAACGTCTGCATTTTATGCGGGGGCCTCCAATTCCCTCCACGGTCCTGGCTGTTACAGTGTTGCTTTGGTTTGTGAAGCCTCCTATATCTAGAAGTCTCTCTTCCCCTGGTCCCACATTTTTGCTTGTTTCCACTTTTCTACATCAAATTGGCCAACTTCACAGGGTGCCTTAACTGAAACACACCACGTAACAGCTTGTGCTGAGCAGGGCAGGAGGGCCAGGCTGTACACCTCCAGCTTGGAGTAGAGGGGTGGTGAGACTGAAAAACTGGAATTTGTTACCTGGAAGTTTTTTTTCAAAAAAAAACTTTTAATTTTGAACTAATTATAGATTCAAAGGAAGTTACAGATAGTACAGAGAATTCTCTAGAACCCTTCATCCAGTTCCCCCCATGGTGACTTCTTACGTAAGTACAGTGCAACGTCAAAATCAAGAAGCTGACACTAATGCACTGTGTGCATATACTCCTATGCAATTTTATCACAATGTAGATCAGTGCTACAACCACTGCAGTCAACACACAGAAACGTCCCATCACCGCAAAGATCTTCCTCATCGATCCCTTTACAACAATAAGTGCGGATTTACTTCTCCTTTCAGTGCTTTCAGTTTTTGCTTCACATATGTTTTAGCTCTCATCTTTGGAGAATACACATTCAGGATCTGTATCTCTTTTCGGTGGATAAACCTTTTTATCATTATATAATGTCCCTCTCTGTCCCTGATGATTGTCTTTCCTCTGAAGTCTACTTTATTAATACAGCCACTCCTGCTTTCTTTTAATCAATGTTTGCATGATATAGATCTTTTTCCGTCCTTTCACTTTCAGTCTACCTATATTCATATATTTTAAGTAAGTTTCTGTAGGCAGCTTACAGTTGGGTCATGGTTTTTTTTTTTTTCAATCCACTCTGACAGTCTCTGTCTTTTAGTTGGTATAGTTAGACCATTTACATTTATATTTAATGTCATTATTTATATCAGGGCTTAAGTGTGTGCTTTTAATTTTCATTCTGTTTGTTCTATTTTTTATTTCTGTTTTACTTTTCCTGTCTTCCTGTGGGTTACTCGAACATCTTTTTTGAATTCCACTTTGAGATCTCTCTAGTGTTCTTGCACATATCACTTTGTATAACTTTCCCAGTGGTTTTTCTAGGTATTATATTATAGAGACATAACCGGTCACAGTTTACTGGCATTGTGATTTTGACAATATGAGTGAGATGTAGAAATCTTACCTCCCTGTACCCTCCTCCACTTATGTTATAATTGTCTTAACTATTTCCTCTACACCACATCAAAGAGTGCTATAGCTTTGCTTCAACTATCACTCTTAGAAAATTCAAGAGGAGAAAAAAAAATGTTTTTTACTCATTCTGTTGGTCTCTTTTCCTTAGTGATGTTCCAAGAGTCCTTCTTTTAATATTTCTTTTCTTCAGAGAATTTCCTTCTAGGGTAGGTCTGCTGGTGACAAATTCCCTCAATTTCCCTTTCACATGAGAATGTCTTGATTTCCTTTTCATTTCTGATGGATATTTTTAGTAGAGGATTCTGGGTTAACAGTTCTTTTGTTTCAGCACTTGAAAATTATTATGCCACTTCCTTCTCGCCTCCATGGTTTCTGAGGAGAAATATACTGTCATTCAAATTGTATTTGTCCTGTAGATAAGGTGTTGCTTCTCTCTGACTGCTTTCATGATTGTTTCTTGTTATGAGATTTCAGAAATTGGACTTGAGTCTCAGTGTGGATTTCTTTGGGTTTATCCTATTTGGGATTTGCTTAGCTTTTTGAAATGGTAGGATTCAAAGTTTCAAAAATTTGTCTTTTGCCAAATTTGGAAAGTTTTTGGCCATTATTTCTTAAGTACTTTTCAATCTGCCCTCTTTCTTTTCTCCTTCTGGGACTCCAAAAACAAGAATGTTAGATCTTTTGTGGTAATTCCACAAGTCCCTAAGGCTGTGTTCATTTTTGTTTGTTTTGTTTTGGTCTATTTTACCCGATGTTCAGATGGTGTAATTTCTATTATTCTATCTTCTGGTTCACTGATTCTTTATTCTGTTGTCCCTGTCCTGCTGTTGATGCCCTCCACTGAGTGTTTAATTTTGGTTTCTGTATTCTTCAGTTCTACAATCTTCATTTTGTTTTTCTTTATCTCTTCTATCTCTTTGTTGAGACTCTGCTTTCCATTTGTTTCAGGCATGTTCATAACTGCTCACTGAAGCATTTCTATGGTGGCTACTTTAATAGTCACTGCAGATAATTCTAACATCTCTGCCATCTTGCTGCTGGTGGCCATTGACTGTCTTTTTCTATTTAGGTTGTAATTTTCCTGGTTTTTGTTATGATGAGTGGTTGTCAATTGAAACCCATACATTTTAAGTATTATGAGATTCTAGATCATATTTAAATCTTCTATTTTAGCTGGCTCCTCTGACATCACTCTGGTAGGAAAAGGGAGATACCATCTCACTACTGCCAGTGGGGAGTAACCTCCAGGTTCCCACGTGACCTCTGTTACACCTGATGTGGGGAGGGTCTCCTTGGTACTTCTCGGTGACAGTGGGATTTCCATCTCCCCACTAAGCCCCATCCTGGCTGGGCGGGGCTGCTCCTCAGGTGACCTCCACTGACACCACTTGGCTGGAATCAAGCAGTTATTATCTAAACTTTTCTCTCTTGTGAGGTGCCCCCTTCCTGGTCCTCTGGCTGGAGGGAGAAGGCTTTTAGGAACTCATCACTGTCACTTCTTGGTTCTGAGGTCCCTGGCAGGTCTACCTTCTTCTCTCTACCATAACAGTCTTCTTATGTTGGTTTTATATCTACTGCCCATGGCTTTTAGTTGTTCCTAGCAGGAAGAATAGGAAAAAGTACTTTTTCATCTTTCCATAACTGGAAGTTATCTGGAACATTTTAAAGTATGTTTCAGATGCCAAAGTGGAGCAAAAGTAAAACAAAGTCCCAGCACCTGAGCAAGTGCTTGAACACCTTAGGTGACACTGAAGGCAGTGGTGAAAGGTCACGGCTGTGGGGCTGGAATGACCTGAAAGAATACTAATTTGACCTTGGGCAGGCCGCTTTGGCTGTCACAGGCTCAACTTTCCTTCTAGAAAATAAAAACTAAACTACTTATTATGTAGGGGTGTCATGAGGAGAAACCGAGATAAAGTATGTCAAGTAATACCTGGCATTGGAAACACATGCCATAAACAACGTCTTTTATTTTTCTCCAACAGTCCCAAACTTACATCCGAGTATTTCCTAAACAAATCCTGAGCTGTAGCCCAAACTGTTTATAATCCCGCTGCAGCTGGAACTCAGTTTCCCCATCCTTAAAAGGAAAGGATTGTCTGGATCACTGCTATTCCATGGATGGGCTGCAGCAGTCCCCGGGAACTGGTTAGGAATACAGAATCCCAGGCACCCAAGCCAGCCTACTGAGCCAGAACCTGCATTTTAACAAGAGCCCCAGCTGAGCTTGGCATAAGGAAGTTTGAGGAGTGCTCTGGGTGAACTTTCAGGCCACTGCCAGCTCTGACTGAACCTATCTCAGGCTTTCCCATCTCCGGACCTCTGCTGAAATGCTCTGACCTTCCTACTCTGGCCACACAGTGCTAGCCATCATTCAAGGTGCAGCACAATCTCATCTCACCCCACCCCACCCCACCCCACCCCACCCCAAGCATAAAGCTTCCTCTCATAAAGCCCAGCCTGAACTGATCCTCTAACTCCTTAAATGGCCCTTCTCTAGACCATTAGTGAGATGATTTATCATGGGCTTAGTGGCAGCTTGCCTGTTTTTTTCTTGCGACACCATTTAAACTGTATATCATGTATTCTTACTAAACTTTATATATCTTTTCAGAAACTGAGAATGTAGACAACTCCTAGAGCACTCTTAAGAGAGCAGAGACCATGACTTCCACATGCCTTAGTGTTCACCATCAGGCTCCCCACACATAAGAAATAGTCAAATACATAATAATTTTCACTGAGAAATTGTTCTAAGCACAGCTTAGAACAATTAGTAATGAGAAGATAATATGGTTATCAATCTTTAAAATGAACATAAGTAAATCTATATCTTCTGTTTCCTGAGATATTAAGAAGGAAACTTAAAAAAAATAACAATACCCAATGCTGGAGAGCTTGAAATGAAAGTGGTATTCACACTCACACTCACGACTGTAAACCGATACAGCCCTTTTAGAAAACACTCTGGCAATATACATTATGGACCAAAAAGATGCTTCCAGAAAATCCATTCCCTTATCTCAATTAAGCAAAAGCAAGAGTTTATTTATATGAAGTAAAAACTTGGACATAATCTAAATGTCAAACAATGAACTGGGGTACATCCATTTGATGGACTACCACGGAACCATGAAAATAATCAGGATGGCTGTATTCAAACATAGGAAAATGTTTACTCAATATGAGGTAAGAAAACCAGAATAGAAAATAACATACGTTATTGATTATAACTAATATATGTAAATAGGAACTAAAAAGGAAGGAACAAACAACTAGAAATTATATTTTAAGGTGGTGGGATTGGATTTAATTTCCTGGACTCCTTTTTGCCCCGAGTTTTTTCATTTTGCCAACTTTTCATTAAGTTAGGAAAAAAAAACAACTTTTCTTAGTGACACCAAAAGTATATTTGGAGGTCACCTTAGGATGGTGCACAGATCAAAGCCCATTTTCTTCGTAGATTCACCCCAATGCCATTATGTGGGATGTGACAGTCACGCGACCTCTGAACCAATAACCAAGGCTTCAGTGCCAAGAAGTTCTCAGTAGCTCCAGAGCCAAGGAGGTCTCAAGGTTGGAAGTCACCACCTTGAGGGAGAAGATGTTAATCCCTAGCCCGTGGCTGGGAGTGGTCATTCATTCTTCCCCCAGCCTCTACTCATATAAGACTCTGTTTGCAGATTGTCAGTGGGGTGTGTGCTCATTAAAGACTGAAACGATTTAAGATAATTTCCAGCCCATGTACCAACCCTTTCCTTGGCACTTCACTCCCAGGGGCCCCAGTTCACCCCTCTTGTACTGACAGGAGTGGGAAGACCCTCACTGGTGACCCGTGGGTCCCCCGATCTGCAGTGACCCCAGTCTCCCTGCTCCCTGACCAAGTCCTGAGCCTCCACCCTAAGCCTGAAAGAGAGGGACACTGATGTTGTCCTCACGGGGGAAATTAAGTGAGGGGAGAATTTTGAACATCCCTGGGACAGGGCAACAATTAACACATGTTATCAGCTCAGATAGCAACTGTATGCTATCAATTTTTTTTAAAAAATGAAAAAAATGTAAACGGACCACTCACTGCTGGATGAGGGTGGACACTCTGGTACATCCCGGGGGGGAGTCACCAATGCTGAGACGACCCTTTGAGAGGGGACTTTGGAAATACTGTGTGGAACGGAAGCTTAAAAATTTGCATACCATTTGACCCAGCAATTCCGTTTTGGGGAATCTGTCAAGAGGAAATTAGATAGATGAGCAAGTGAGAGTGTACAAGGATGTTCAGTGCAGTATTATTTATAAGCAGAAAACTGGAAACAGCCTCAGTGTTCAGCAGCAGAAGCCTGGCTGCATAGATTTGGGCGCACAGTCGCGATGGACTTACTCGGCACTCATGAAGTTGCAGAAGTAGAGTTAATCATACAAGGAAATGGATGTGGAATATTGGGATATTTTTAGCAATAATATTTACTGTGTGATCCTGTTTTGTGAGAAAAGAATCTGTCTATGTATCTAGATAAAGATACGCATGTATCTTATATAAGATACCCAGTCTGAGACATTGTGTGAGAATTTCCTTTCTTTTTAAGGCTACATACCACACTTCGCTTGTCCATTCACCCATCCATGGACACTTGGGTTGCTTCCACCTTTAGGCTTTAGTAAGTAATGCTGCTATGAACATGAGTGTACAAATATCTCATGTCCCTGCTTTCAATTCTTGAGGCATGTGGGATTTCCAGAAGTGGGATTGCTGGATCATATGGCGATTGTGTTTTTAATTTTTTGAAGAACCCCCATACTGTGTTCCATAGCAGCTGCACCATTTCACATTCTGAACCCAGACATTCTTAATCCACAGCCTCTGCCCTTCATTCTATGCTGTCTGAGGAAGGGGGCTCTGGGTACAAGGACTCAAGGATAAAGGTGCAGAGGCGGGGTGAGCAGGTGTGTCTGGAGGGCAAGGGGACGCCCATCCTGGCTGGCAGGCAGGCCCCAGAGGTGCGCCAGGCTGCAACATCTGGGTTTGATGCTGAAGAAGCAGGGAGCCGCTGAGGGTTCTGAGAAAAGGAAGCTCCGAAGGCAGGGTTTCACTGGGAAGATTGTTCTGGTGACAGCATGTGGCTTAGACGGAGGGGCTGAAAGCCAGCGCGAAGCAAACCCTGTAAGCCCACGGTTCTCTTTGAGGAGCCCAGAGATTCCCTTCTCATACATTCATTAGTTCATCCAACAACCCACTGACCCCAAACCTGTCACCACACTCAGTGCCGCATCCTGGGGCCACAGGGGCCGAGGCTACAGACAGGCGTCGACCTGGGACTCACACCCCAGTGGGAGGGCTCACACAGCAGGCGCTGGCCCCAGCCACGGACAAAGGGGACACCAGGGGAATTCAGGGCTGCGGGCCAACACAGAAAACCCAGGTTTGTCGCTGACAGGTATGGGAGGAAAAACACCACCTTCTGGGACTGGTCACCTTTGCCCAGCCTTGGAGACCCTGTTCCTCATAGGCCCCAGATGCTCCCCACTGGCTGCAAATTCAAATTACAGCTCAGCACTGTCAAAGTGTGGCTTAGTCATCAGGAACAAAGCGAAGTAAAGGGACCAAGTCTCGTCTGTGTTCTCCGCCGAGGTTCTACTATTTAGAGCTTTTTCTCCCCAGAGTCCAATGAACATCGAATCTCTTTGAAGCAAAGCTTTTCCAAGCCAAAGACAGTCGCTGCCTATTCTCACGGCCGCCCAGGAGCCATGTGCGGCGCGGGCCTCCTGCAGCAGCTGAGCAGCAGGCGCGGGGAGGGCGGGCCCGGCTCAGCTCCAGGCCGGCCCGTGGGCTCGTCTGCGAGGGGGGCCTTCCCTCTGGAAGCCACATTGCCCTGAGCTGCTTCTGCTCCTCCACGCCCCCACCCCCGCCCCGCCCCGGCAGCAGCCCTCAGCCTCCAGCCTCCGGGCCCTCAAAGGCTCCTTCCGCACCTGCCCACCTGGGTGCGGGCAGGACCAGGTCCAGGTGGGCCCCCGCTGGGAGCCTGCACGTTGGCGGGCCGGGGTCGGTCCAGAAGCCGCCCTGGTCCGGAATCCGTGCCCTGCTCTCCGGCGGGCTGGGGCCCTAAGCAGCCAGAGTAGGGAGGGGTGGCGAGGGAAGCCACGCCAGGTCCACAGATCCTCCTCAGCCCCTGACCGCCTAGACCCTTCCTCCTCTCGTCCATCCAGCTCGTCTCCCCAGGTGCTCGGCACGCCTCCCCCTTCACCAAAGAAACAGAAGTCGCAGGGGTGACTTTCTCATCCTCCCAACCCCGACCTGTCCTTCCTCCTGGCCTGGACCCCGCCTCCTCCTACCTCTGCAGGGCCCTCGCTTCAGCCCTCTGGTCTCCCCCACTCCCCTGGCCGCTCCGCTGCCACCCACACTAAGGCTCCCTCCCTCCTGAGCACCACCCAGCTCCCTGCCCACTTCCGGGCTCAGCCCCGCCTCTGCGTCTCCCCCACACCTCCCACCCACTCCTCGACTCCCCCTGCCCCCAGATAACACTCACCAAGTTCTCAACTGACCTCCCTGTTGGGGCCCAGGGGCCACATTTTGGTCTTGGTGCCGCCTGACCCTGCGGGCCGGCTCACCTGGGGCCTCCACCTCGCTCACACGGCCTGGCTCTCCCCACCTGCTTCTGTCTGCTGCCTCCTCTGCGGGCCCCTCCCCGTGCCCTTCCCTTAAACCGAGTTCCCTTCATCTTGGTGGGTTCCTCAGGCTGGATGACGAGCCCTCTCCCCCATCTCTCTGCAGAGCCCCCTTCAGAGCTCTCACCTCCTCCCTGATTTTTCACTGTCAATCCAGAGCCTCAGAACCAAATTCCCGCAGCATCCTGGTCGCCTCCACCGTGATGTCCCACCTCAACCATCTTCTCTTGCACCCAAGAGGCTCCTCCCTTCTGCTCCTCACGGCCATCCAGACCCGAAACACAAGAGCCCTCCCGTGACCCTGCCCCCTCCCTCCCCTCTCACAGCTAGTGAAGCCTGAGCCCGGAGCCAGTCTGCCCCCAGGCACCAGGAGAACCAGCCACCACCACTCCTCTCGCCCCAGACAGCTGAGCAGCTCCCTGCTGGCCCCCCAGCCCCGGCCGGAGGTCTGGCCCCCAGGTCCATCCTCACCCAGCTTGAATGCCAAAGTGCTTGATGCATCCCGCCTGAAGACTCCCCAGGGGTCTCCCTGGCTTTTCGGGTTAGTTCCAACCCCCTGACCAGGGTACAAGGACTAAATGTTCTAAATGCCGATTAACCCCCTTCCCAGGCTCACTCCTTGCAAGCAGCACTGCTCCTGCCTGCCTTCTCGCCCCGCGCACCCCCAGCCCCCTTGTGTACAAACTCTACTTTCTACCCATCGTGACTGGACTCTACCCATCCTTGAAGGCTCCGGGCTACAGAAGGCTTTTAAGGTCCCTCTTCCCAGTTCCTACTTATCTATCTCCACTTAGGTGTCTTCTCCCTTTCAAAGCACCCTGATGCCTCAGGCCTGGATGGGGTGCTCCTCCAGCCTCCCCCAGAAGTTCCATGAGGGCAGGGGCTGTGCCCACCTGGCCCACCAGGTGTCCCTCTCCTCACACCCATCCTGATCCTAATAATTAGCATGAAATGAACCGACGAGGGGGTATGAGGCCCCACGTGTGCTCCGAGTAGCGGGCGAGCAGGGTCTTCCTGTGCACAAAGCTGAAACGTTCATGGCCGGGTGCCTGCAGAGAGTCCACGGTGGTGCACAGACGCGCACCAGGCAGGGCCCCGGCGGGCCTGCCCGTGTCAACGCTCAGGACTTCAAGAGGCCATGACGGGATGCGTCTGGGCCCGGAGCCAGGACCCAGCTGGGACAGAGACTCCAGTTGGCAGAGAGCTTCAGCAGCGCGCCCACCCTCCCATCTGTCCGTCCAGTCCCCCAGCCGAGACCAGCCAGAGAAGGCCAGTCAGGCGTGGCAAGAACATGCCGGCCTTTATTCCCGGGGAAAGGTAAGCCCCTCAGCAGCTGTCAGTCTTATTCTACTGCTGCGTCCTCCACGTCTAGAAGGGGCTTAATCGAGACTTGTTGTAAGAATGAATGAGTGGGTAAAAGCAAACATGTACCCCTCACTGGTGGGGAAGGCGGGACAAATGCCGAGATCCCAGTATCAGAGACCCAGTGGGACGGGTGAGAAGCTCCCCGAGGCCCATCTCTACACGGGCGCTGACGGGAGAAACAGGCCCACGTGCCCACCACTGACAGCACTGAGCATCGTGCAGGCAGGATGCCAACCAGCGGCCCCCCTCAACCAACAGGAGAATCCACAGCCCAGCACGCAGCCTGTCGGCAAGCAAGGCCCATTTGCTCACCCTCTCCTGGCGGCTCATGCTCTCAGCACTGGCAGCCCTTGCTTTTGAACAGCATGTTGCAGCCTGCAGATTGTTCTCAGCTCCGGTAGCATCTTCACTCACCTCCCTCCATCTTTATTGTGCAGATGAGGTAACTGTGAGTTCAGGGGCAGAATGTGTTGGAACAAAGTCCAGGTCTCAGGCCGGGGCAGACTGTGAAGCCAGTGCAAACACGGCTCTAGTGGGAGGTGCAGGCTCAAAGGCCTCTCGGGGCCTGGCATGCGGCGTGGTCCAGGTGCAAGACAGCTGGCAGTGGCGGGGCTGAGGGGAACCAGAGGCAGACGCCCTGCACAGTGCTACCCACCCACATCTGGCAGGCACCACCAGGCAGCATACTGGGCTCTGGTGCTGCCTGGTCTCCCAGCGTTTCCAGGAGTAGCCAGGAATCAGGATTTTAAAATAGTTTCCTGACTTTTAATACATTATACTGATTGGATCCATCCTCTACTGACACATGTTTGTCTCACTGGTCATTGGTGCTGCCTAGCACAGGACCTAGCATCCACCAGGCCTGCGACAAACATTGTCAAGATGCATGGATGGATGGATAAGTGGATGAGTGGATGTATGGGTAGATGCATGGATGGATGGATGGATGTCAGATGGATGGATGGATGGACAGATAGTCAGAAGGGAGGCAGAGAGGGAAAAGGGAGGGAATGAATGTGTCCCTGACTTTGCTGCCAGAGCAGAGCACTCAGTGAGGTAGCTGGTCACTGGTTCTCCAATTGCAGTGTAAACAGACCAGTTACTCAAAGGTCCCAACGCCTCCCTAAGAGCAGGCACACATGTGACTCCCACCTACTTTCTCTCATCTTTGAAGAGTTGATAAGGGATACACTAAGGCCAAAGGATAAAACCTGGGCCATTTTGGACCAGGGCTTGAGGCTCTGTTGATGCATCTGGGAGGAAGGCATCTCCATCACATCTCCAAGTGGGACACAGTGGTGTGAACCAATTTGTCCCCATGGTTACTGAGAGAGAGCAGACAGGACGTCTGGATGGGAACACGTGGATAAGGGACTAACCAGGGTTCTCAGCTCAGCCAAGCCACGTGCTAGCTGTGTGACCTTGAGCAAGTCCCTTATCCTCTCTTGAGTTTCAGTGTTTTCATCTTCAAAATGGGGTGATAAGATCTACTTCTGCTATGTTTTTGAGGATTAAATGAGTTGACACTATGTGCGTGGCCCCAGCACATTGCCTAGTTTACAGAAGACAATCAATAAATGTTCCATTTCATTCTAGTCAATAGTCCAAGTGGTATTATGAATGAAGACTTTACAGGAATAAAATGTTAATATTAAATTTACTCCCCGGAACTGTTCAAGACCAAAATTTAAGAATGAGGAGGTTCAAATGGCTATCAATTGATGAATGGATATACAAAATGGGGTGAATGCACATAATGGAATAGTATTCAGTCATAAAAAATGAATGAAGTACTGATTCATTCTCAAACGTGGCTGAACCCCGGAAACACTGTGCTCAGGGAAAGAAGCCAGACACAAAAGACCGTTTTCATATAAGCAGACTAGACAAATTCATAGAGATAGATAGCAGATGAGAGGTTAAACCATGAGCTGCGGTGGGGAGACATGGGTTATTGCTAAATGGATACAAAGCTTCTATATGGGGTGATGAGAAAGTTTTGGGAATAGCCAGTGGGGATGGTTTCACACCATTATAAATATAATTAATGCCACTGAACTGTAGACTTAAAAATGGGTAAAGTGAAAAATGTATTTTACTACAATAGAAGAATGTTAAAAAAAAAAAAAAAGAACAGGAAGACTTGGAAAAGTAACAATTCTCCTAGTTCACTTAAACAAGGGAAAGGTTACAGGACCTTACATTGTGTAAACATCAAAAACTGAGTTAACTAGATGAAGGTGTCTTCCATCCTGGGAGACCTAAAATGTGTTTTCAGTTTATGAAATGAAATTTGGAAACATGACCCGGACGTTTTCTCTCTGTAATCTGGGGGCAGGAGAGAGAGAAACACTAACCAGGCAAGTGACTGCCTTTGGAAGACAACCAAACATGTTTTCTTTCCCCCTCTCAAATTAGGATATATGTATTTAGCCCATGTGAATTCCACTCACAACACATTTTAACAGGAACACCAGTTTGGCCTCAGTAGCCTCCCCTGGGACTGGGAGAGGCCTGGCTACTGTCCCCAGGTGTCTGGGAGCTGGTGTAAGGGTGCACGACTCTAACCCCAGTCGTCCAGCAAGGAACACTGGGGCACTCCCAGCCACCTGCAGCCCCTGAGCCGTGTCCAGGAGCCTTTTGAGAAAGAATATACCCAAGGGGAGTTGAAGAGCTTATCTCTGAGGACAAGGGGGCAGTGCTGGAGGGCAGGATGGGGGGCCTGATGCCAGCCAACACCACCAGGCACCATCCAGGCAGGCACCCAGCACCCAGACGTGGGCGCTGTCCGGGGACCAGCGTCAGCTCACAGGGGCTGCTGATTCCTTCTGCCAAAGGGCACCCTTCCTCTTATCTTGCAGTCTCCCCTCTGTCTGAGGATAGAACGGTCCATCTTGAACCCTTGGACACCAAATGTGGCTTTCACAGTACGATTCTGGCCCTGAGGTCGTTTCAGTAACGAGCCACGCAGCCCTGTCCTGTATCAGACGCCCCAAGCACAGCCTCTATCCAGGCCCAGAAGTGAATCTGAAGAAACTGCAGGGGGTGGACGAGCTCCGAGCAATCCATGTGGTCTGGAGTTGCAAAGATGTGTCACTGGAACTGGCCAGGGAAGAGCGGCTCCGAAGCTCTGTTCCTGTTTAACCACGGGCGGAAATTTTCCTCCTCTGTGTTCACGCAAGCACGAGGGTGGGTGCTTTTATATCATTTTCTTTCATTTGTTGCCACGCTTTATCAGCGCATGTAATTATTTCCATTACCAAACCAACAGTGCGTGTGAAAATACGAACCAGCATACCCAGTAAAAATCACAATGAGACTTTGAATGATGAACAATGGGAAGGAAACTTTCCTCAATGTGGTCAGCACACGTTCCAGACTCTGAGGCCGCTGGGACGAAGCCACAACACGACACTGAGCTGTCACTGAGGACGACACAGGTTCCGGTAGACAGGCTGTGAACATGGCTTCTACTCACTGCGCTATCACTGAGAGCCTCTCCCATCTGTGACCATTTATTTGTGTGACCTCTGACAGGGACCTCAAAAATGCAGACCCCACGGGAGTGAACACCCCCAGGGAAACTGGCCTGTCATGTGGCTGGGGTCTCGGGAGAACACCTGCTCTCAGGAGGGCAGTATATCAGTCAGGACGTTTATCTCCAGAAGTCAGAACAGGGTCAGATGAACTTTAAAAACAAAGAGCGGGTTCCCTCTTTCTACTGACAGATCCATGAAGACGCAGGCACGGCTGGATCCAGGTGCTCTGATGACATCATCTGGACTCTCCCTCCCCATCTCTCAGCTCTGGTTTCTCTGTGTTGGCTTTATTTATTGTGGCGGGGGTGCTGTCCATACTGTGGCCCCCAGCAGCTTCAGGCCCACATTCTGCCACCTCCCCAACCCCAATGGAAAGAGAGCCTCTCTATGCCAAAGTTTCCAGGAAAAGTCTGGAATTTGCCTCTTTTGGGGCTGACTGGGTCATGTGCTAATTACTAGATGGTGGGGTCAGCCTATTCCAAGCCATAGCCTGGGACTAGAGAAGGGGGGTTGCTCCAGGAAAACCAGGCTGCTATCACCAAAAGACTTGGGGGTAGATGCCACGCTGCCCAGCAGAGGCAGACATCCTGGTGATGGTCCGGCCAGGGCCTCACCAGCTCCTGGGCCTTACCAGCCTCCTCCTCTCCCCCAGGTGGGACCACCTGACCACACCTGCTGATAGTCCTGCAGACCTGCCCAGCTTCTGGACCAGCCTGGCCTAGACAGGCAGGCATGGGCTGGCCAGGGCCCTGCTGTCTACACTGAGGCCTCCTCCACACCATGAAACAGGGTTTTCTTCTCTCACGGAGTCCCCTGGCAAGAGTCCCACATGCTGTGTGGCTCATCTGACTGGCCAGTTCACTCACTTACTCACTCATTCATTCAGCCCAGCGCCCTGCTGTCATTTTCATGTACCTTGCCTGTTCCGTCCGTGTGACTGTAGGGGAAGTGTTCTCCCCGTTGTGAAGATGAAGAAGGTAAGCCAACAAGAGGATAAGTACCTTGACTAAGCCCACAAGGCAAGGCAGGACAGGTGACAACAGTGGTGTCAACCCCAGCATCCTAAGGCTTTGCCTAATAAAACTGGTGCAAACTGCGAAAAGATGGTGTGTCAAAGCCTCACAGGAAAAGCTTCACCAACGCAGAAAAATGAAATGAAGATCAGGCCAAATGTGCTATGAGCAGGGCACAGGCTAGGAGCAGAAGCCCTAGAGAAATGTCCAAAGCTCTTTACCATGTCAGCCACCTTCGGGATAGAGGTGTCTTAAGCCCTGCCCTCAAAGACCTCACAGTGAACGTGGGACAAAAACCCAAACGCATATAAAGCTGAAGACGGTAACAGCTTGAGGTAATAAACTCTGCATAGGCAGGCCTGACAAAGCCTGGGGGTTCTGGGAAGAAGAAAACACAGAGGGCTGGTGTAATCAGAGATGCCTTCCTGGAGGAGGTGAGCTTGGGAGAACTCAGAGGAGAGAGGGCAGATTCAGGGATGGGGCAGGAGGGAACGGCACCCGGGTGGGGGCAGGCATTGGAATCACATCTGCCGGTCTCACCTTCCCAGTGCCCCTCCCATTCTTTTTCTTTTATTTTTTTCCTCCTGCTAATTCCGAACTCCCCCTTTCCCCTTTGGTAACCATACGTTTGTTTTCTATGCCCGTGAATCTGTTTATGTTTTGTAAATCAGTTAATTTGTATCATTTTGTAAGATTCCACATATAAGTGATATGATGTGATATTTGTCTGACTTCACTTAGTATGATAATCTTTAGGTCCATCCATGTTGCTGCAAACGGCATTATTTCCTCCCATTCTTTCAGTAGCATCCCAAGCTCCTCTGCAGAGCCACGCCCTAGCCGTGTTCAGCCCACGTGGGTGTGGGTGGGGTTGATCCCATCCCCTGACCTGAGGGTGGGCACAGGACCCAGACCTGGCCAAGCAAAGCCGCACATCCTCTCAGCTACAGTGACAGGTTTGGGGGACGCATGGCGGCGGCTGCATCAGTGGAAGTCCCTTGCAGGATCCTGCTGGGACCACTGGGGCCACACATCTGGTAGGATGTGGGCTTGGAGCTGGCAGGGCGGTCACCGCCCTCACAGGGGAAGAACCCGCCTGAGAGCCAAGCCACCGAGGGAACACAGAGCCGAGAGAAAGGCAAACCCCCCAGGGGGGTGTCAACTGCTCCTGAGACCAGAATTCCCAGATCCCAGCAAAGATCCTTTGATGCTTAAGCCAGTGTGAGCTATGCTCCCAGCACTTGCAGTAAAAGGAGCCCCAGCGCAGGCACGCGGCTTCTGGGGGGCAATGAGAGCCGGTGAGTCTGCAATGGGTGTTTCCACTGCTGTTTGAGGGCTGCGATACAGAGGGGGTCAGGCTGGCCACAAAGGGCTTGAACCCTGAAATGAGGGTTCAGACTCAGCTGCTGCCCAGACGCAGGTGGATAAATGGCCGCAGTGAGGGTGAAAGAACAATTCGGTCCTCCTGCGCCCTGGACTCCTGTTTATTATATTAAACAACGTGCAAAACTGCTCTCATCTTCACCCATCCTCACACTGCTGCTGTCCAGGAAGATGGCCTCGTTCAGCCAAGTCCCCCGGGATGCAGCGGCTGCCCCGGCCACTTGGGTCCAGGCAGGGAGGGAGGGAGGGACTGGGTCCAGGAGCTGAGCCGTGCCCGGAGGGCCTCCGGTGCAGGAAGGGTCAAAGCCAAATCAAAAAGGTGGGGTGTTGGTTGCCAGAGGTGCAGCCCAGAGGGGTGTGGACAGCAGGGTGGGCCGGTGGGGGCGAGAACAGTGAGGGGTGGCCAGGAGGACACCCCAGCCCTGGTCTGAGCTGAGCCTCACTCACCCTGAGGCTTGAACTTGTCCTTCTGTGCTCATCCCTCCCCGCCTCCTGCCTCCCCATTGAGGAGCAGCTGTGGCCGTCTCCACATGTCCATCTGTCTGTCCTGAGATCAGCGGCTGCGCCCCGCCCCCCATTGCTGGGTGTCTGCCAGCCCCAGGAGGCCCCTGGGGCTCCCTCCACCTTCAGTGAGACCAGCGCCTACCCCGTTCTATTTCCAGGAGGTGGCTGGCCCGCGTGGCTGGTGTGTCACAAGCTTGCACTGGGCACATCACTGGGTACAAACTGTCCTCATGCCTCAGTGACCAACTGGAGTGGGGGGAGGGTGTCAGGCCTCTGCGAAGACCTGTGACAACTGTGTGTCCCCTGTGAGGGCTCCCCTGGGGCCGGCAGCCCGGCCACCACAAGCCGCCACTCAGAGCCCCTGCTCGGCCCCCGAGCAGCCTGGACACTGTGGCCTCAGGAGGGCTCAGGCCGCTCCTCTTTGCTGTAAGCCTGGGACAGCTGACGGCAGCTCGGCCCAGCCAAATGCAGCCTCCTGTTCCCCAGACAAACAGTCTGGGGCGGCAAGTGCCAAAACGGAACATTTCCAGGATTTGTTGGACATTAAATAGCTTCCCACATTCACACACACACACACACAAACACACAGAAACACACACCCAACACTGATGACTTGAATGTAAATGGATCAGAAACACCTGGACACTTTTCCGAATATACAAGTGAATTTTCCCATTGGGAGAAAAAGCCTAAAATATATTTGGAGTCCCAGCAAACACAGCGCTTTCGGCTGAGACATCTGACCCTCTCCGAGTGCGGTGGCCGATCTGTCCGGCATCCGCACCCAGCTGTCACTTACCCAGGACGCTGAGTCCCACGTCTGGGCTTTCTCCTGTCTCCTGTTCTACGCCTCAGCTTGCCTGCCACTTAGAAGCCCTTGTCCCTGACTCCTGACATGTCCTGACTTAAATATTAGCCCTTTTCAAAATTCTTCCTCGACTCAGCCCACACTTATCATTACTCGTTCACGCCCTCACCCACCCAGTGCCTTCCCCGTGCAGGTTATCTGTTGATGATTCTGACTGGGAAGTCCCCACTCTCCCACTGTATCCCAGTTCACGGGTTGGGTGGGACTGACCCAACCCACCCCCCCCTACAAGGATGGGCTCACATCTCCGGCCTGGTCTTCACCTCTCGGCCATAGTGTCTGGTTCCAAGTGACTTGCATTTGTTAAATGAGGATTAACCCCATGGAAAAATGGTATTCGGTGTCTGCTGGGATTTCTCAGCCTGGAGTTGTCGGCAGCTGACCTGCCATCACTTAGAGAGGATGTAATAGTTACCTGTGGTCACGTAACCACGTGTCCCAAAACCTGGGGTCCTAAAGCATCCGTTTATGATTTCTCGTCATTCCGTGGATTCCCCGGGACTAAGCTGAGGGGTTTTGTGACTCGGGGTGGTGGCTGAGGTCACTCGTGTGGCTGCATTCAGTTGAGAGCTGGTCTGAGATGGCTCGTCCTGCAAGGTAGGTCTCTGTCCACGTGGCCTTCCGTTCTTCAGCAGCCTAGCCCCGAGCTCTTCAGAGCTGGATGGCCGGGCTCCATGAAGACCAGCCCCAGCACGCTGGCAGCTCACTGGGCCTCTCCTGGTATCACACCTGCTAACCTCCACGTGGCCAGAGCAAACTGCACAAGCCGAGCTCAGAGTCAGTGCTGGAGGGAGCTACACACAGCATGAAAATGCGGCGGCCTGGCCCACCGGGGCCTGCGGTGTGACGTCTGACACACAGGTGGCAGGGGGAAGACTCTACGTCATCACTGGAGTCCAGGGACCCAGGTGTGCCCGAAGTCAGAGAGCCACCCCTGATTCTCTCCAGTTACTCAAACCCAAAGCAAACAAACAAAATCCTTGTGTTTGTTGTTTAGCCAAGTCATTTCAGGTCAAGGTTCTGTCACTGACCAATACGGTAACCAATGCTGTCTCTACGCCAAGCCCAGGGTGGACACTGGGGACAGACTGAAATCAGATACGGCTGGCTTGGCTAGGCGGGGGCATCCCCAGTTGTCTGTCTCCCCAACAAAACTAGAAATTCTTAACACATGGAGCTCAGGCCCAGCACAGCGCTGGGCGCTTCAGAAAGGGCCAGTGAACTCTTGTTGACGAACTGTTAGAAGACCACCTACTTTCAAACACGGCTGTTCAAGTAGTCTCAAGTCCTGGGTCGCCAGCGAGCAAGTCTCAAAATGAACTAAGTCTCGTGCACTTTTCAGACTGAGGAAGGCCCCAGTCCCGGCCCCACGGAGGTCAGGCCAGGGCTGCCCCCAAAGCAGCCCGTGACTACTAAACCTTTTCCATAACAGTTCATCTGTAATCCTTGCCCCGAGAAGCAGCCTCCCTTGTCTTCCAGGACAGTGAGAGGAGGCACAGAAGAAGAGGAACTTTGAGTCTGAAACCTACAGGAGCCTGGTGGTTTTCACGTGCCCACAAATTCCTCAATGCTCCTCCCTTGAAAGGCACGTCTGACATCCGCCTACTTCTTCTGAACAGGGAAAGGGGACATGGCAGGAGTGACTTCGCGTGACATCACTGGCCAGTTAGAAAAGCCCCCTCGGCCTCTCCTGGCTTTCTCCTGGGACACTCACCCTTAGAACCCAGTGGCCACGTTGTGAGGAAGCCAAGCAGCCACGTGGAAGTCTGGGTGCAGATGTCCAGCCACAGCACCAACTAACGTCCCAGACAAGCCCTGGCAGCCCCTGCTAGACGCGGAGTGAGCTTCAGGCCACCCCAGCCCCCCAGCCAGCACTGGACGGAGCAGAGACCAGCTGTCCTCTCCGAGCCCTACGGAAATTGCAGATTCATGAGCAGAACAGACATTTTTAAGCTAGAAGGTTTAGGGGCAGTTTGTAAAACAAAACAAAACAGAAACCCAGATAGATAACTGAGACAATGGAACCGACTTTAGAGATAATATAGTTCAACTGGTCCATCTGACAGGCGAGAAAAAGTCCAGACGATGGAAGTGACTTGCCCCAAGGTGACCCGGAGTAGCCCGTGGGCCCAAACCTCTGGACTGCGAGTGAGCGCCCTTTGCACTGTCTGCCTGGGGCTGACCCAGCCCGCATTCTGCCTCCCTTCTCCCTGACCTCTCTGTGAAGATGAAGGCCAGCTGCTGAGGATGGAGGGATGGAAAGATAAAAAGAGTCTGGCTTCCAGAAACATCCCAGAGCAGCCGCACCAGCCGTGGACTGCCTGCCTGCCTCCGGAATTATCCTGCACGTAAAATAAATCCCCATGTGTTTAAATGAGGGTCTCTGTTATCTGCAGCCAAATGCATGCCTAACTGATAACACTGGCTTCCAAACGGCACTGGATTCAAAGCTCCTACTGTGTTGTTTCCAACTTCTTTTGCTGCTGTTGCCAAAAACCCTGTTACTGAGCTGCAACTCCAGGGGCCAAGTTGAGAGAGCTCCCCGCTGCCCCACTTGCTGCCAAATTGTTCACCTATCCACAGCAAGCTGGCCCGTGCTCATCCTCAGCCTTCCAAGCTGACCCAGGCCGGCCCTGGCATCGCACACGCTCCCTCTGGCCTGTGAAGGATAAAAGGTCCCTGATGGTCCTCTCAGCCCTGCAGTCACTGAGCTACACCAGACCGGCCAGGGGCTGCCAAAGCCCCCGGAGATGCGGCGAGACTGACGGCACAGCCCCCGGCTAACAACCAGGACAGAGGCGGCCCCGGGGCATGCAGGCTGGCGGGGGCGTGTCATCTGCTGATATGGGCGGGCGCGCTCAGACATCCCCATCGCCGGTTCTGCCCCCACCAAGGCCTGAGGTCACCCCGTGCAGAATCGAAAAGCTGAGGGCTCTGACAGAGAGCTTTGCAGCAGGCACATTTTTTGCTGACTTTGTTTACCTGGCCATGATTTAGCATTGTCCCTTTCAAAATAATCAGGTGATTACAAGGAACCTCCAATATCTGGGGCGAAGCCCCTGGAAGACGGCTCACTTTCTGGCTGCCTTAATCTAAAAACCATGGGGATGACTATATTTAATACCTTGTAATCGCCTATAATGAAAACTAATGTGAAAAGGAATATGCTTTTACGCACAACTGAATCACTATGCTGTACCCCAGAAATTAACACAGCATTGCAAACCGACTCTACTTCAATTAAAAAATAAAAACAAATAAAAAACCATGGGGATGGAAAGGGCCCTTTTTCGGAGCCCCCTTGCAGGGATGAGGCAGCAGGGCACCCTTCCTCCTAATGCCACGCACACTCAGCCGACAGGCCTCCAAGGTGGCCGGAGGGAACAGCTCTGGAAACACAGACTCAGACAAGTCTAAGCTCCTCCAAGGCACAGCTTATAAAGGCGTCTGCACCTGTTACTCCAATTGAGCCCTATGATAACCCCGTAAGAGTGGGCAGGCTATTATGGTCCCCATTTCACAGATGGGGAAACTGAGTCTCGAGGGATTGCTGGGACTTGCCCAAAGCCACGTGCAAGTGAATGGGTATAAAAGAGTGAATGTTTGTGTCTCCCCCAAATTCACACTTTGAAGCCCTAACCCCCAACACGATGGTATCTGGAGGTGGGGCCTTTGCAGGGGTGATTAGGTTTAGACGAGGTCAAGAGGGTAGGGCATTACAGTGGGATTAGTGTCCTTATAAGGGGAGGAAGCGACTAGAACTCCCTCCTCCACCAAGTGAGCACACAGCAAGGCAGCTGTCTGCGAGCCAGGCTGGGGTCTCCATCAGAACCCGGCCATCTGGTACTCTGATCTTGGACTTCCAGACTCCAGAACTATGAGTAGATTTCTGGTTTTTAAGCCCCCCGTGAATGGTACTTTGTTATTGCAGCCTGAACAGATTAAGACAATGAGGTTCATGGCTGGAAACCCTCTGGTGCTCTCTTACTTAACCCCTGCATCACTGGAGCAAATCACTTACCCTCTCTGAGACTAACTTTCCCATCCTGTAAAATGGGGAGACGCCCACCTTATAGGGTAGTTGTAAGGATAAATGAGATTGTGGCTACCCTGGTGACTGGAGAACCGGGAGGCTCTGAGTTTATAGAAATGAAACGTTTTTTGTTGTGTTGGCGGTGGTAAAGCACAGGTAATGCGAAATTTACCATTTTTAAGTGTGCAGCTCGGTGGCACGACACACCTTCACGCTGTCGTGGAACCACCGCCACCATCCATCTCCAGAACATTCTCATCATCCCAGCTGAAACTCTGAATCCATTAAACGACTTCTCATTTTCCCCTCCCCCAGCCCCCGGCACCCACCGTCCTACTTCCCGCCTCTTAGTTTGTCTACCCCAGGGAGCTCGTATACACGGAATCACACAGCTGTCCTGCTGTGACTGGCTTAGTTTATTAGCACGAAGTCCCCCAGGTTCATCCATGTTGCAACACGGGTCAGAATTTCCTTCCTTTTTACCACTTAATAATATTCCATTACGTGTAAATACTGCATCCTGTTTACCCACTCATCTGTATTACAATTTATCATCCTCACTCCTGCAGAGGACCTGAGGTGACGGGCTCCCTCTTCCTCATCACAGTCTAGTCTCAAGCAGCTTGTTCTCATTCTTCCGAGTGTGGCTCCAGCCCGCTGTTCCGACAGCAACACACACGGCCAGGCAGGTGTAGTGCCTACCTGGGGCAGAGGACCAGCTGTCTTTTTTCCATTCTAACCTCGTCTGTCAGGGGACGATTCTTTTGTGAAATGCAACAAAGCGATGTAAAAGGTAAAATTTTAAAACCCATAAAAGTCCTAGCCCATTTTTTTCAAATTCTTAGATTCAACAGACATAAAAATCACTGGATAAACTGCTTTAAAAGTTTCCAAACATTCTCAGTTTCTATCCAAATCTTGTTAGGGACCTGTGACAAACAGTTTAAGCGCCAGCACCCATCCGCACACCACATTTTTGAGCAGCCCTGCCTGGAGCGTTGTTTAACAGCAAAAATGAAAACATCTAAAGACCATCAATAACATAGCTGTTAAATACACTCTGGTATCTCCATATTACGGTTCAGCAATAAAATATAATGAAGCACATGAGTCAGCAATTCCACTCCTAAGTATATAACCAAGAGAAATGAAAACATATGTTCCCACAAAAACTAGTACATAGATGCTCATAGCAGCTTTATTCACCAAAGCCAGACAGTGGAAAGCCAAATGTCCATCGACGGATGAATGGACAAACAAAATGCGGAATATCCATACAGTGGAATATTATTCAGTCATAAAGAGGAATGAAGCACTGACACAGGCCCCTGGATGAACCTGGAAGGCGTGCTAAGAGAAAGAAGCCAATCACAAAAGGCCACATATTTATGATTCCATTTGTAGGAGACGCCCAGAACAGGCAGACTGAGAGAGACAAAATGGAGGTGAGTGGTTGCCAGGGGCTGGGAGTGACAGAGGGATTGGAAGATGACAGCTAAGGGGTACTGGGTTTCTGTGTGGAGTGATGCTCTAAAAATAATTGTGCTGACAGGTGCACAATTGTGTGCATATACCCCAAGTCACTGAACTGTATACTTTAAATAGATGAATTGTATGGTATACACTTTATATCTTAATAAAGTTGTTATTGAAAAATGAAGCAGAGTCCTAAAGCCATTCAAACAATTTAATTAAATTATTTAAAACCTAAAGAAAATCCTAGGTCTGGATGTCTTTACTAGTGATTTCTTCCAAACGTTTAAGAAAGAAGCAACATTAAACCTTATACTAATTCTTCCAGGTAACAGAACCAGGTGTAACGTTTCCCAACTCATTTTATGAGACCAGCATAACCTTGAAAACCAAAACCTGACAACAGAAGGAAGAAAAATTATAGGCCCTCTCTCTATGAAGACAGAGGCAAAATTCCTAAAGAAAGTGCTAGCAAATTGAATCCAGCAACATATTAAAATAATACAGCCGCCCAAGTGGGGCTTATTCTGGGAATACAAGGGTAGTTAACATTCTAAAATCAATCCTCTTAATTCAGCGTTTTGACAGAAAAAAAGGGAGAAATATCATAAAATCATCTCCTAAATGCAGAAAAATCGCTTGACAAGTCTTAACATCCAATCATAACTTAAAAAAAAAAAACTCTCGGCAAACTAAGAAGAGAACTTCTTTAACCTGATGAATGAATACAAAATCATAAACTCAAACTTAATGTTCCCTCTGAGTTCAGCTACAAAACCAGGATGCTTGCTGTGGCATTGGCAATCAATCTCTCCAGCAGCACTGAAGATCCTAGCCAAGGCAATGAGTCCAGCAAAAGAAATAAAAGGTGTAAGGACAGGAAACAAAGGAAAAACTTCTGTTTACAGATGACATGATAGAAGATACACAGAATCGCGAAAAGACTATTCAACTATTAGAGTTAAATGAGTGTGGCAAGAACACTGGAAACAAGGGCCACATGAAAAATCACCAGTGACAAACAGAAAGCAATTTTTAAAATATTATTATTTAAAATAGCACCGGGTGGGTACAGCTCGGTGGTAGAAAGCACGCTGCACAAGGTCCTGAGTTCAATCCCCAGCACCTCTGTTAAAAACAAATAAATAAAATAAGCCTAATTACCTCCCTCCCAACAAAATTTAAATAAAAAATAAAACAGCATCAAAAAATATTAAATCCCTAGGCATAAATCTAATAAAACAGGTGCAGGATCTCTATACTCAAAACTATATAAAAATACTGTCAAATAAAATTAAATTAGACCCAAATACTGGAGTGATACACCATTTTCACAAATTGAAGTCCCCAGTATTGTGAAGATGTCATTTCTTCCTGAATTATTTTTGGTTCAATGAGTCTCAGTCAAAGTCTCAGCAGGGCTGGGGTTTTTTGTTGTTGTTTTCACAGAAATCAGCAAACAGGGTGTAAAACTTGTGTGAAATTGCAAAGGCCCAAGAACAGCCGGGGCTGTCCTAAAGGGCGAAACACCGCCTAAAATCAACACGAAAGCTTCGGTGATTAAAATAAAGTGGGACTGGCACGCGGGTAGACACACGGAATGATGGGACGGAAGAGGCAGTCCGGACACAGCCACGCACAGCCACCAGGATGGCTGAAACAAGACTGATGGGAAGTGCCCCGCGGTGGTGAGGATGCGAAGCACCTGGAATTCTCTTGCTCGTTTGGTGGAAGTATCGCCTTCCTTGGGAAACACCGTGGTACTGGTTACTAAAATGCAACATCTGCATACCTTACGCCCAGCGATTCCACTGTAGGTCTAAACACAACAGAAATGCCTACGTATGTTCGCCAAAACACATACAAGATTGCTCATAACAGCCCCACACTGGAAACAATCTGAACGCCCAACAACCACAGGATCAATAAATAAACGAACCATCCACCACTGAGTGTGGCCACACGGGCAGATCCCCAAACGCTCAGCTGAAGAAAAGAACCTATAGTGTGTGATTCCATTTGTAGAAAGTTCAAAAACAGGCAAAGCTAGTCTATCATGGGGCACGGGGAGAGTGGTTACCTTGGGCGGCGGGGCGGGGGCGGGGGGTGTCTCTGGAGGCAGGTCACGTGCTGCGTCCTGACCAGGACACAGGTGTGTTCTGTCTGGAAAGTCACCAGGCTGCGCGCTCAGGCCCTGCGCTGGTGCCTGTGCTAAGTCCTGTTCTGACAAAAAGCTAAAACAAATCCGAGGTGCAGCTATGTTGATATTAATGTGACAGAAGCTATGAACGGTCGCAGAGACACAGAATACGAAGCGTGAGCATGTCCACTGCCTTTCTAGCACCTCCCGCAGAAGCCCCGCCGCGTGTCCGCTTGTCACTGGGGCTTCAGATGGGCTGACAAGGAGAAAGAACAGAAAGGCCAGGATCAGAAGGGGCAGCAAACAAACCAGGAGACTTTTACGTTGCAAAGAGTGAAAACGGCTGGTGTGGAGGAAAATGTGAAAAAAAAAAAAGTCCAGGAAGGCAGGCCCAGAGCTGGGGGAGGGTGTAGGGGCAGAGTGGGAGGGACTGGGAGGGCTGGGAGCCGCAAAGAACCCCCAGCCAGCCACCCTGAGTCACGTCCTGGTGTTTAATTCAGCAGGTCTCCACGTAAGGGTGGTCCGTGGGCCCTGGGAGCCCATTCAGATTGAACTGAACCTCATATTGTGAAGTTAAACAAAAATGCAGAATACCACGCATTATTTTATTTCTGTAAGAATTTAAATGTATTTGTTGAAGCACAAAAAAGGCCCGTAGAAAGCAAACTGAACGGACCAAATATTTACACCTAGGTTTCGGGGACGGACAGGGAAATGGAATCGGGGTACAAGGGGAACACTTTTGATGGGGACAGTAGGATTACTTTAAGAAGCATAGTTTTCTTTTATAATAATAGTTTTTTTAAGTCAAAGGAGGACAGCCTGCTAAGAAGACTGGAAGGGGGTCCCTGTGGGGAGGTGGGGACCCGCAGAAAGAAGAAAAGGGTGCGTTCTAGGCAGGAAACGAGCCTTTCTCGACAATCCTAAGAGAGGCCCTGAGGACCTGCTGAGTCAGCCCTTGGGGGATTCTGGCTGGAGGACCTGGAACCTCCCCACAGCCAGACCTAGGGGCTCAGAGTCCCTGCCCCCCACACACCTGGGTGCACGCATCGTCCCCCCACTTCTCCACCCTTCCCTTGCCCCTCCCTCAACCCCGCCTTCTTGGGCCACCATATCCGCCCTGCGTTCCCTGCCCTCTCCCGCCTGAGTTTAGCGCCCTGCCCGCTCCCCGCCACGCACCCTCACCCCACACGTGCGCCTGGCCCCCGTCTTCTATACCCGCCAGCAGGCCTGGGGTGAAAGAACTTGATCCTCACAGACCCTTCCCCCCCCCCCCCCAGCCGCTGGTGTTGCTTCTGGATCCCAAGGGGGAGGGGGCAAGAGGAGAGGATGGACACTTTCAGGGAGCAGACCAGCTTGGGGGGTGGGGCCCGAAGGCGCTACCTGGTCCGCCTGGAAATTCAGCCCAAGTGCTGCCCTGGGGGAGCTGCGGGGGGCGGGGGGGGGTCACTCTTGAGCGGCTGCTCCTGGTCTTCCTGGGAGGCACCCTGTCCTCTCCAGGTCCCCCACCCTTTACACAAACAGAGTAAATGCCAGACCATGCCCCCCTACCCGCAGGGCACAGTGGGGCCCAGGGTCACAGCTATTAATACACAGCTGACCCTCAGGCAGGCACTCGGGCCATCAGGGGCTGCTTCTACCCCGCCTGTGTGACGGGCACGCCAAGGGCGGTACTGACACCCAGGAGTAAAGTCACCGTCCAGTCCTGCCGGTGGCACAGCCACTCTGCTCTGCCCCCAGTCACCCACTGCCCCCACTCCCCTGGGGGCACACAGGGTCTCACCTAAGGACATTCTTCACAAAGCACCACGTCAGGAGGTGCGTGCACTTGTAAGCGGGGAGCCGGCCCCTCCTCCACACCCTCCTTTGTCTGCTGTTTTTTTTCCTTAGGGCCCCGTTCCCTTCGGAGCCTCGGCCTCAGGGCTTTGAACTTCTTTCTGTGCTAGCCTGTGAGTGGGCCGCACACGGCTGCTTCTAAAGAAACGACCAGACAGCAGGCCGCTTCAGGCCTACTTGTGTCATGAAAATTGTGACCTCGTGGGAAAGGAAGCTTGGATAGATTCATCCTACTTCCAAAGTCAGGACTAAACAAAAATGGAACTTTGGTGGATCAGGAGGGAAACCCCAGGGCCAGTCGAGAGCAAAGGGCTTGACCACACAGCCCGCTGACAGTCTGCAGGGCAGCAGAGGGAACCCCAAGTTCAAGGGCTCCCGGAGGAGGAGCCAGGAGTTGCTCCTTCTCCATCTTTGAGCAGAAGGTTGTCGGGGCGGACGGCGGGGGGATTCTGGCACTAAGTGAACCAAGAGTCTAAGCAGAAATGACGTCCTTTTCTGCGAAGGAGGCCACAGAAGGAAAGCTCCCCCCACCCCACGCTGGCCTGGCTAAGTCCCCCTCGCACTGTAATAATGATCTGTGTCTGGCTGTCTCCCAGCTTTTGGGGACCGTAGGCCACTTTCCTGAGGGATAAATGAACAGATATTGGAGATGCCTGGGAGCACCTAGCACCCCCACATACACTCATCTCAGTGTAGCCTCAGAACAGGCCTGTGAGACACATAAAGCTTTTCCATGTTATGCACAAGGAGAGGTGGGGTTTAAAGCATCAGATCGCTGGCCCCAGCTCACAGAGCCGGGGGCAGAGTCCACCTGTATCAAACCCAGACCTCACTCCCCGACACCGTGTGGCCTCCTGGCACCCGTGGTGGAGGTGCCCTCCCTGCCTCTCAAAGACCCTGGCAGAGGGATGGGCACAGCAGCCAGGCCTGCCCAGTGGGGCTCTGTCTCCTGAGACCCTGAACCTCAGGCAGAGTGACACACAGAACAAATGGTGCAGACACACCCAGGGGACCTCTCGTTCCCCAGGGAGCTGCCCTGCACCCTGTCCCTGCCCAGCCTCCTTCCTCAGCAGGCACTTCGCCTCTGTGAGCTCCTGCATTTCCCCCAATACTTTCCCTCTTGGTCTGAATCTGCCCTAGTTGATTGCTGTTGCAAGGGATCAAAGAACGCTACCTCGTTCACCGTCCATCGAGCCTCCCTCCCTCCTCTCTGCTCCCCAGAACAAGACTCTGCGAGGCCGGTTATATGTCTTCCTAGCTACCTCCCCGACGGATGGGTCCAGGGGCTGCTCCCAGGCTGCTGGAGGGAGAGACCTGAGGGTGCACGCGGCAGAGTGGGACGGAGCAATCCACACTAAGAGATGAAGGAAAGGAGGGGACATTTCCGTGTGTTTCGACCACAACCAGTCATATTTGTACAGTTTAGCAAGGGCAGCTCTCTCTGCCCACGCCCCCCGCCCCTTCTATCTGCCCCACGAGGCTGGAGGCAGCGGAGGTCGCCCGGTGCCAGGTTCAACCTCCACCATCCCTGCAAGGCTGCGCGGGCCAGAGCTTTGGGGTGGACACGGGGTGGGCCGAGCCAGGTGAGGCCACAGGAGGGACAGGGGAGGGGCTCAGCGGCCAGAGGACAGAGAAGACAGGCAGGGAGATGTGCGTGCCTGCAGAGGCCAGGCCTTCCAACCTAGGGAGGGGGCTGGGAGTGCGCGGGTCTGCACAGCTCCCAAACCCTGCTGGATTTAAGCAATCTGGGGATTAGAACAGAAAATACAGGAAATGTTGGCTGCAAAGGGTCAAGGAGGCTTTTTCAGGAAGCAGATTTCTGAACCGTTTCCCTGGAGGGAATATATTTCCGACACAGAGTGGCAAGGACCCCAAAGCCAGCTGGCAGGACCGGATCTGATTCACAGGGAAGGGACCCGGGCCAGCACCAAACTGAATGCAAATGACTTCAATCATCCAGTCATCGGCCCCTGAGGCCAACTCAGAACTCGGCAGAGCCAGGTCCTGGCCAGAGTTAAGTCTAAGATAAGCAAGGAGAAAAAGCCAAGCGATGAAAACGTGGGAAAACCTGAAAGCGAGTCAGGATAAAGTCTGAGGATAAGAGTGAGCGGACACCGCAGACAGGCTTCCCTGTGCGCTGAGAAGCCTCTCTGCCAGCCCCGCCCGGTTCCTGGACAGTGAGGAGTCCAAGGAAGACAATGTCAGCCGTGAAGCTTTATTTATAGACTTTATTACCCCTTCTCTGTAACAGTCCCCTAACAGACTTGTCACTGTCACTCCACAAATCACCTGAAGTTATTTATAAAATGAGCTGAATTCTGCGTGCTCCTGGGGTAGAAGCAGAGTTTGTCCTTTCCCTCCTCCCCCACCTCATCTCACCGTCACTGGAGGATCTGTTAGGAGCCTGGAGGGCGGGGAGGGGGAGACAGGATACAGCCCCTGCCTTTTAGGGTTTCACAGGGTGGGGAAGTGGTGGTGACAGTCAGATGAAGCAACCCCAAGTACACTATGGGATCGTTTGAGGGGTACCCAGAGTGTGGTGGGGTCACAGAGGAGGAGAAGATGCATTCTGCCTGGAAAATAGGGAAGGTTCTCAGATGACTAAGACTGAAGCTGGACCACGAAGAATGAACATGGGTTCTTTCAGCAAAAAGCCAGGAGGGGAGCCATTTCGGGCAAAAGAATTACATATAGGTTCTGAGTAGGTAGCATGATTAAAAAATGAAATCACTGCATTTGGCACAGGAAGGTGACACGATTTGAGAGATGGGTCCAGAGAGGGAGGCAAGAGTCTAGTTGAGAAATGCCAAGATACAGACTGCGTACTTGGTCCTAAAGATGGAAGGCGGTTAAACCAAAATTTGCCCCAATCCTGGGGAAGGCTTGGAAGGGATGAGGGACGATGAGGGTCTGAAGAAAGCAGTGGTGGTGGGGATGGTGTAGGGAAGATTTAGTCAATGCATGGGAAGTAGGATGAGAGAACTGACTGGCTGGAAAGAGAGATGAGGAAAAATGAGGGGGACCCCAAGGGAGGTAACAGTAGAAGGTAAGTGTGATGGTTAATTTCATGGGTCCACTTGGCTGGGCCACAGCACCCAGATATGTGGCCAAACATTATTCTGGATGTTTATCCATGAGGATCTTTTTGGATGAGATAAACATTCAAACAGGTGAACTTGGAGGAAAGCAGACTGCCCGCCGTAGTGTGGGTGGGCCTCATCCAATCAGTTGAAGGTCTGAACAGAACAAAAGAGAATTCCCCAACAAGAGAGCATTCTCCAGCAAATGCCCTTAGGACTCTAACTGGAACATTGGCTCTCCTGGGCCTCCAGCTTGCTGACTTGCCCTGCAGGTTTGGACTGAACCAGTTATTTAAGACAAATCTCTTTAGATAGATAGATAGGTAGATAGATAGACAGACAGACAGACAGACAGACAGACAGATAGGTATACACAACCTATTGGTTCTGTTTCTCTGGAAATCCCTGACTAATACAGTAAGGAACAAAGAGGTCTTTCCAGGCTCCAGGCTAAGGAAGGAGGCAACCAGGCTAAGGTCCAGGGCTGTCTTGACCACTGTCCCCATACATGTGTATTTGGAGTCAACACACAGTGACAAATGCCCACTCTGGGCCAGGTCCTGTGCTGCTGCCTCCACCTCCGTGGTGTCATTTAATCCAAGGACTGTGACTGTGTATCTCTGCTCAGATGTCCACTAGTCATGTCAAAATGAACAAGTCCAAACAGACTCCGCATTCTGTCCTCCACCCCCATTACAGCAAATGGCACCACTGAGTTGCCCAAGCTAAGAATTCGGGTGTCATTCAAAAGCTGGGAGTCATCCAGTCTTCTCTCCCTCAGTCCCCCCGACTAAGTCCACCTCCAAGTCCTGTCAGTACAGCCTCTAAAATCCACATCGACTCCGTCCGTGTCTTCCCATCGCCTCCAGCATCACGCCCCTGGTGCGAGCCCCCACTGCACCTGGCCTGGACGACTGCGGTGACCTCCCAGTGGTTTCCCCACTTCCTCTGCCCCTCCATTCCTCTCAGGCACTCCTCCAGGACCACTCTCCATTCCGCATCAGCCTGAGCTTTTCAAAACACAAACTGGACAATGGCACCTCTCTATTTTCAACCCAGCAGTGATCTCCCACTGCTTTGGGGGTGAAACACACATTCTTCTGTAGCCAACAGGGCCAGACACACCCTCCCTAGCCTGATCATGCCCTCCCCAGCCTTCAGACACTGACTCCTCCCTGTTCCTAGAAGACACCCCAGCTTCTTGGCTGCCTAAGAACCAACTCGCTGTTCTTGGGGCCTTGGGACACCTTGGGATGCCAGGCTTCTCATCATGCAGATCTTGGCCTCAGTGTCCCCTCCCCAGTGAGCCCTCCCTGACCTCCCTTTCCAAAGCAGTAAATCTCAGCACCACCACACCCTTGCATCCTCTGCCAAGCGCCTGTCCATGCCTGAGTTACCTCATTTGTTACTTTATCTGTTTTAGTTTGTCTGTCTCCACCCTACCTACCCCATGACGCCTGGAATGTAAATTCTACGTGGGCACAGATTTTGTCTTGTCCACCACTGTGCCCCTAAAATCTAACATGGTACATTAAAAAAAAATTTTGTTTATTGCAGTATAGTCAGTTTACAACGCTATGTCAATTTCTGGTGTACAGCATAATGTTTTAGTCATACATGTACATACATATATTTCTTTCCATACTCTTTTTCATTATAGGTTACTACAAGATATTGAATACATACTTTTGAATGAAGAACAAATAAGATAACAAATAACTACCTTCAACTTTGGGACTGTGGTGTCGTTATTAAAGAAGAATGGTGAACTGAAGGCCAGAGACGTTAAGTAACATGCCCAAGGTCACACAGCTCTAACTGACAGACCCAGGACTCAAATTCAGGCCTGCCTTATCCCAGAAGACATGCTTTCCATCACTCCCCATGGGTGTCTATATTAATCTGTGTCTACAGTGCACTTTTCAGCTTTAAAAGGTCCTTTAGGAAAACACTATGTATTAAATGTAAACATTTTTGTAGCACCTGTCAGGCACCAGGTTTCTTGCCGAGTGGCTTGGTGGACTTTAAATCAGACAGGGGCTGCCTTTCCAGACCCCCAGAGCCCTGAGGTGGGCAGGACACTTGGACAGGCCTGTGGCCAGCCCAGGGCTGGAAACAAACTCTGTCTTTGGCTTTTCGGTCGAACACTTTTCAGCTGTTTTACTTTTTGCTCCTGATTATGCTGGTGACGCGTGCTTCTTGTTAGCACATTCAAAAAACGCAGGGGGTGGGCAGAGCTCAGTGGTGGAGAGCATGCTTAGCGAGCATGCACCGGGTCCTGGGTTCAATCCCCCGGGGCCTCCGTTTAAAAATAAAGAAAAGAAAAGGCAGGAAAGAAAAGGGCACTTGCACTCTCACCTTGCAGCGATCAGCGCTGTTCACACTCTGACACTGCCCGTCTTCTCCCCACTGTCAGAATACCGCGGCTGTCCTTCGCCTGTAAAGGGCTGGGACTGTCGTTCCCCACGCTTTTGCGGCTGTGAATGATGCTCCGATAAACATCACCGTACAGTCACTTGTGCACAGTCGTCAGATTTTCACTGAACCTAGCAGTGGAAATGCTGGGAGAACGTCTGTGCTTTTAAAATTTTCTGTTCATAGGCCAAACTGCCCTCCAGCATTTAAGCTTTATCAATCTGATCGTTGAAAACGAGCGCCTCATTTCACTGTGCATTTCCTCAGTTATTCACGATGTGGACCAGCTTTTCCAGTGCCCAGAGCGGCGCCTGGCACAGAACGGGTGCCCCAGGAGAAGTGTTCACTGAGGGACAAGGTCACCATTCACATATTTTCCTGCTGAGAACTCCCTGCTTATTTCCTTTGCCCACTCTCCCACTAAAACATTTGGTTTTCCCTTATTTTTTTACCAAAGCACTTTGGGTTTCATGCTTTCACTGTCTGTTTGTTGTATATGTTGAATTATTTTCCTGTGTCTTTGTCTTCAAACTTTGTTAAGGTGGGGTTTTCTTTCTAGAAAGAAAGTTTACGTGGGGGAGGGTATAGCTCACTGTCAGTGTGCTTAGCATGTACGAGGCCCTGGGTTCAGTCCCCAGCACCCCCACAAATAAATAAATACATAAACCTAATTACCCCTCTCGCCCCAAAAAATAATAATTTTTTTAAAAAAGAAAATATAAGTTTTGAAGCTGAAAACATTTACGAAAACATTTATTCTGCAGCAGAGTTTTTCAACATCAGCACCGCTGATATGTGAGTAAGAAGATTCTTTGTCGTGGGGGCTGGCCTGTCACTGTGGTCTGGTCAGTAGCATCCTTGTCCTCTACCCACCAGATGCCAGTAGCACGCCACCCCCCAAGAGGAGACAAATCAAAAATGTCTCTAAACATTTTGCCAAACGTCCCCAGATGACAAGATCACCCCAGGGTGAGAACTGCTGCTTTATGGCTTCTGACTTCGGTGCCAGGCTTATAAAGTCGATTTCCACCTCATAATGTTAAAAAATGACCTGCTGTACTTCTGTCTTGCCTTCCATGGTTTTATGTTTCACATTTGTGTCTTCCGTCCATGTGGAATACACTTTGGCGTGAGCAGTGAGCTAAGAAGCCGGATACTGTGACTGCACTGAACCCACCCCCGGGAAGAGGCAGGCCCCCACACGAGCAGCTCTTGAGAGGTGGGACACTCAGTAATCGCAGTGTACAGAGTTACACGACACCTCATGGGGGGAAATGTCGCACCTGTCATCCAATAGCTGGCACAGGGCTGGCCAAGCTGAGATCAAGGCCCTTCCGTGTCTTATCTTCCCACAGCTTCAGGGATTCTCCGTTGAGACTAACCCAGAGCCACCCATGCGACGCTGGGTGAGTGGGACACCTGCTCTAGGAATGTGCTTGCTAACGGCTTTTTTACCCTTCACATAATCGTCATGACCTGAAACCAACAACACACCACTTGATTCTGGAATCATCTGGAAAATTCTCAGGGATCTTCCATTTTAGTCAGGAAAAAAAAACACCAGAGTGAAAAGTTAACTTTGTATTTCACTGCCTTTGGTTTGAACTTTCGTGTGCTTGAGAGTACATTTTTAAAAAAATATTAATTATCCTTTTAAAAATTCCTACTCGATTTCTATAGCATTTAATGAACATTGTGGGCTCCCTCTGGTGGCCACAAGAAAATCTCCAAATCCCAATGGTCACCACAGAGCGAAATCCCAAGACCTTTGTTTACAGGACATGGTACAGTTTCTAATTCGTAAATTCAGCGTGGCTAGACGTGCCTTGAGAGGAGACTTCTAATCTTTTTCCTCCTTCCATCAGTGGGTCTACAAACTGCTTTGTAAGGCCACTGTCCAAAACCATGCACACCATCCTCCCTTCTAAATCCCTCTCTGGGGATTTCCGGTTTCTGTTCAGGATATCGCCCTCCCCCAGGCTTCCAACTTCGGGCACCTCTGTCCCCTCCCGTGCCCATCCATCCTGTTCGTGACTTCTGTCCACCACATGGCCCAGTGCCTCTCACAGCTGTTCCCTGCCATCAATTCTCATGGCCCTCATTCAAGTTCTCGTGACCTCTCCTCCAGAGAAGCCATTCAGCAGATATTATCATCCCGCCTCCACATGCCCAGCCCTGTTCGAGGCCCAGGGGATGCAGGAGGGAACAAGACAAGGCTGTCTGCACCCTGAGCATCCTCTCAGCGGGCCTCTCTGCTGGGCCAAACCTGTGGTCCAGCCCATCCTTCACGCTGTATCCAGAGTCCTCCTCTGAAAGCTGAACTGTACTCACGCACCTTTACCTGTGTCCCAAGGGACGGGGCCCACATCCCCCTATAAACCGAGACCCTCCCTCACCTCCCACCACCACCTTCCAACCACACAGGGCTCCCTGACGCTCCTGGGCTCCGGGTGCCTGGGGCTCGTCCTGTCCCAGCTGGCTAAGAAGCCAACCCTGCCCAGCTGTCATCTCCCCCACCCAGGCCTTCCTGATCGGAGGTGACCTCTTCCTCCTTTCAGTTTCGGTGGGCCTTTTGTCTTGGGATTCTTCCCGATGGTCCCTGTGTACGTGCCAATGTCCTCTAAGAACCGGGTCTACAGCCCCTCTAACAATCTTAGCATCGCCCGCAGGACAAGCACGACACAGGGGAGGGGGCGATGAATGAATGAACAAATGAATGAGTTCTCCAGAGAATTCTGGCAAAAAAAAAAAAATCAGACATACAAATTAACTTCTGTACAGTCTGACCCGCAGCGTAACGCTATTAAGCTACTTATTTTTACCATAAATGCAAGTTGACTGGGATTTAACATTAAAAAAAGTATCATTTAAAAAATTTCTACTAATAAGAAGGAACTCAAAGGGGGTTAACAATTTTTTGCTTCCAAGTAATTACAAAGTGCCACCCCCTGCCCTAAGCAATCTCCAAAACCAACAGATAGAGTAAACAGACTGAACAGAGCAACCCTGACCACGTCTGTCCCACCCTGCAGCACGGGCCATAAACCATCCCCGAAATGGATCAGGCTCCGTATCACTTCCGCCTCGTGCTCTGCGCTCTCCTGGGCAGAGCTTCGCGCCTCTGCTCAGACTTCCAAAGATTCCCACAGAGCAGCGAGTTCCTAACTGATTCGTCTGTTTATTAATTTCTGGAAAGTCACCCTTCACTGCAAGCCCAGGGCCCATCATTTGGAAACCACACACCACGTCTCTGGCATATTATGCAAGGACACAAACAGGCACAGAGAGGAAATGAAAAGTATCACCGTTTTCCCGTTAAAAGTTGCTAATAACTTCCGGGGCTGGCTGAGCCCAGTGAGAACTCAGCGTGAGCCGTGTCCGGGCAGAGCCCCAGGCTCTGCAGGACGGGCCTTTCTGGATGCTGTTAGCGGCTGACCAGAGATCACGCGCTACACGTCTTCTCTTCCTTTCCGGTTCCCTCACTTCTGGGCGCTGTCATCAGCATTTTCTCACCCACGTCCCAGAAGAATATGCCAAGGAAACCTGCCAAGCCTTTGTTCTTTCCCTCCAGGATATTCCCGGCCAACTGCCAGCACGGGGTCGCCTCCCCCCTACCTCTCTGGCAGCCCGGACTGACATCAGTGAAAATCAGGAAGGTTAACAGGCTGCACACGGCGGGTCTGGACTGGCCTGGGGACGACGGATCTGGGGGCCTGGAAACCACTAACTCGTCTTCAGGAAGCGGCGCCAGGCCCTGTTACAAACTACGTGTGTTAACTCATCTAGTCCTTGCACAAGCCCCGCGCTATCAGAAACCCCACTTCACAGATGTAAAACTGAGGTAGCAGGAGGCTAAGTTCAAGGTCGTGGAGCTGGTAAAGGACAGGGAATTTGAACCCAGCAGCCTGGGTCCAGAATTCAAGCGCTTTATCACTGAGCCACACCGTTGGATCAATTCCACAGAGGGAAAGACCTGTGTGCCTGAGGTGGAGGCAAACCTCCACTCAAACGCAGGATCTGTCTCCAGTCCCCGCTGAGGACCAGCTGGACACGTCTGGCCAGCTGCCCCCGGAGCAGGACTGAAGGGGTCATCTACTAAATGTGTCTGCCTAGTGACATCTCTTTCCTTTTCTTCTGGGAACAGCACCCCAACTGTCCTTGAGGTGACCACCCTTCCCCTTGTCAGCCCACGCGATCATGGTAGCATCAGCCTTCCCCCAGAATGGCCTCCCTCTGCCCGCCCAGTTCCAAGAACTGTCCCACGACCCAGACCTGAGCAGTCAATGCATCCAGGCACACCGACTCGGCCAGGGAGAGGCCCCTGCCCCAAGCCAGACAAGTCTGGCTCGATTCTGGGACTTCTTTCTTTAATCATGCTAAAATAGAAACAAAATTTAAATAACCATTTTAACCATTTAAAAGTGCACAATTCTGGGGGCTGGGCCAAGACAGCAGAGCTCACCCTCTTCCACAAATACAGCAAAATCTAAACCTACATACAGAACAAATCACACAGAGTATCTACTGAGCTTTGGCAGAGTATCTCTTACATCGGAAATACAAGGAAATCCTCACAAAACCAATAAACAACAAGTCTGTGCTGTACAGCACAGGCAACTATATTCAATATCTGATGGTTAGTAACCTGTGACAAAAAAGAGTATGAGAAGGAATACGTATGTATACGTATGACTGAAACATGATGCTGTAAACCAGAAACTGACACAACATTGTAAACTGACTACACTTCAATTAAACAAAAAAAGGTGCACAATTCCATGGCATTCACTACATTCACAATGTGGTATAACCACCCCCACTCTCCATTTCCAGAACTTTTCTTTCTTTCCAAACAGAAACTCCGCATCCACCAGCAACAGCTCCCTGGACTGGTCTGCTCGGGCCGCCAGAACGAGTCCCGCGGTCTGGGGGGCTTCAACCACAGAAACCGATCTCCTCACAGTTCTAGGGGTTGTAAGTCAGAGATCAAGGTGTCAGCAGGGTTGGTGTCTCCTGAGGCCTCTCGCCCTGGCTTGCAGACGGCCGTCTTTCCTTGTCTTCACGTCACCCTCCCTCTGTGTGTGTGTCTGTGTCCCGATCTCCTCTTCTTGCAAAGACACCAGGCATGGAGGATTAGGGCCCACCCCATGGCCTCACTTGACCTTATCTACCTCTTTCAAGAACCTGTCTCCAAGACAGTCGCATTCTGAGGTACTGGGAGGGGGACAGGACTTCAGTGCATGAATTTGCAGGGGGAGGGGGCACGCGTCAGCCCATAACACTCCCCGCTCCCCAGTGCTGAGAACTTCGAGTAAGGGGAAAGCTCTATCCGCTGGGCTCGCTGACCCACCCCTGGGGCTGCTGGTGGCCACCTTCCCACTGCAAGGAGACAGCGTCTGAAAACAGCTCAGAGAGGAGCTGAGAGGTGGAGGGGGAGCCCCTGAGCCCAGACACGCCCGAACCTGGCTCTGCACCGACCTCTCCAGGCCAGCTGTATGGCCTCCGAAGTTTCCTTTTTCCATTTGTGTGTTTGATGAATGTAATTAAAAGCGTCAGTTAACGCAAGGAGCTTGTACACCAGAGGGGCCCATATCTCCGGGACATGTAGGATGCACTCACCTGGCAGCAGAGTCAAGAGTCAGATCCAGGCCTCTCAGGCTCCAGGGTGGTGCTGGCCCCAACCTGTCCCTTGGGATGCTCAGGTGTCAGGACCATTCACAGCTCAGTGGGGACCCGACCATGCCCACATCTCCCACAAGCAGACTTCAGGGCCACCCCCTGCCAGCGCCCTTCCTGCAACATTCCAGAACTGCTGCTCTTGGAGGGGCTCCCCAAACAGACTGCGGGCTCCTGTCCTTCCTGCCCCAGGCCCCCAGGCCCTGCAGCCATCCCTGGCTCATGACAGCCTTCAGTACAAAGCACAAGGAAGGCAGGGGACAGGGCGAGACAACAGGCCTCCTTCCGTCCCTGACTTCTCTGCAGGACGGTCTGTAAGAACACAGGATGGGAAACAAAACAAACCAAACGTCCTTGGGGTGGGGACTGGCCGGCGACCTCACAGGACAACCCAACAGCCCGACAGGATTCCGTCCTTTAACCCCAAAGGAGGCAGCCTCCGACAGGCAGGCTGATGCAGACCAGCTCAGAGGGAAACTGCAAACTGCGAACAGCAACACAGGGACAATGACATATGATGCCCCGTGCGCAAAACCATGAGGGGAGCTACTGGCTGAAATGTACATAAGTGACCTCAAAAACCAGGCTGTCCAATACCATAGACACCAGCCACAGGTGGTGACTGAAAACTGAGATTAAACAAAAATTTAAAATTCCGTTCGTCAGTGGCACTAGCCACCTTTCAGGGGCTCGACAGCCCATGTGGCTGGTGGTGGCGGCTGTGTTAGTGGGACCTAGGACACTCCCACCATCACAGGAAGCTCTGCTGGGGAGCCCTGCTCAGAAGGACGTCCGCAAATGGCCAGGGGCCCCTTTGGAGAGGAGGGGAGGATTACTTTTCACGTGTAATCTTTCGCAGCACTTGAATCTTTTTCTATTACATATTATTTCCTATTCAAAAACAAACATTTTAAAACTTGAAACACGTTTTGAAGCATTCAAGTACATAAGGAATGTAAGCAGAGAGGGTGTCGGCTATAATGAAAAAGAACACGAAAAGGAATACATGTATGTATATGTCTGACTGCTATGCTGTGCACTGGAAATTGACACATTGTAACTGATTACAGTTTGATTTAAAAGGAAGGAAAAGAAAGAAAGAAAAGAAGGAAAGAAAAGAAGGAAAGGAAGGAAGGAAAGGAAGGAAGGAAGGAAGGAAGGAAGAAAGAAAGAAAGAAAGAAAGAAAGAAAGAAAGAAAGAAAGAAAGAAAGAAAGAAAGAAAGAAAGAAAGAAAGAAAGAAAGAAAGAAAGAAAGAAAAGAAGGAAAGAAAAGAAGGAAGGAAGGAAGGAAGGAAGGAAGGAAGGAAGGAAGGAAAGGAAGGAAGGAAGGAAAGGAAGGAAGGAAGGAAGGAAGGAAAGAAAGAAAGAAAGGAAAGAAAGGAAGGAAGGAAGGAAGGAAGGAAGGAAGGAAGGAAGGAAGGAAAGAAAGAAAGAAAGAAAGGAAGAGAAAGAGAGAGAAAGAGAAAGGAAGAAAGAAAGAAGAAAGAAGAAAGAGAGAGGGAGGGAGGGAGGGAGGGAGGGAGGGAGGGAGGAAGGCAAGAGGGTGTTGGAATTCCCCGGGACATGGGTTAGTCACGTAAATGTAAAGCCTGGAGTTCTCTGTTGAAGGAAGAGCGGGGTGCTTCTCGGGGGGCAGGTGTGTGACACAGAGCAGCGCTACGGGAGGCTCCTGTGTCCGGCACATTCTGAGTCTCTCAGCCGCCTTACAAGGTCCTCGGGGTGACTGCTGTTCCCATTTTAGCTTCCTGAGGCTGCCACGACAAATGAGCACAAACTGGGTGACTTCAGATGACAGAAACCTATTCTCTCCCGGTTCTGGAGGCCAGAAGTCCAAAACCAAGGTGTTCAGCAGGGCTGATTCCTTCTGGAAGCTCTGAGGTAGAGTCCCTTCCATGCCCCCTCCACTTCCGAGGCTGCCGGCAGTGCTGGGTGTTCTCGGCCACGCAGACGCATCCCTCTGGTCTCGGCCTCCGTCTTCCCAGGGCCTTCCCCTCTGGGTGTCTCTGTGTCTCAGGTCTCTCGCCCCGTCTCTTGTAAGGACACTCATCACTGCACTGGGGGCCTCCTCTAGATCCTGGATGCCTCATCTCAAGATCCTTAACGTAAGTACACCTGCAGAGAACTTATCTCCAAATAAGGCCACACTTACAAGCACCAGGGGTTAGCACTGGGATTTGTCTTTTGGGAAATTCACAATTCAACCCACTCCACTGTTTTATAGAGGAGTTCAAGGCTCAAGGGCCCCTCACTTGCCTGAAGCCCCAGCCCTGCCGGTCGTCCCACCACTAACTCGGGCAAGAGAAGAACCTTGACCTTCCAGCCCGAGGCCTGCCCTCCTCTCGGCCTCAGAGCTCTGCCAGCATCCCCTTCACAATGAGCAACACACACAGAAGAGCCGCCCCCTTCTCTTGCTTTGCTTATCTGTCTGCTGCATCCTAGGATCTGACAAAAGGTGACACTATCCTTGGGGCCGTGGGAAGGAAGTGGGTCAGGGGGATCTGTGCGTATCTCAGATCAGACGGGGAGCCAAGCTACAGAGGGTGGTCGGCGTGTCCAGACTCCAGAAATCTGCAGGGCAGATCAGAGCTGGGGAGAAAGGGAACGAGTTAAAGGTTTCTGGTGCTGGAGAAAAAGGCCTCTGTGCTTTTTTGTGACAGAGGAGAATGTGCCAGCCTATGTGGCTTTGCTCTGATAAAGCGCTCTGGTCTCAGGGGCTTGTGGGAGTCCTCCAGCTCGAGGTGACAGGAGAGAAAGAGCAGACGTGGGCACGGCTGCACATCGCGGCCTGGCAGATGCCACCCTGCTGCACCCCTGGGGCTACACTGACCACAGGTGCCAGGAGGGTGTGACCATAGCCACAAGGCCCTCAGACAATGACAGCACAGCACAGACCCCTGGGGGCCTCCAGAGAGCAGGGGCGGTCACTGCCCTCCTCTCACTGGGACTGGGGGTTCTGACCAGCCTTTCGGCCTCCACAGTCAGCCCAGCTCTCAGCACCTCTGCTGGTGGTTCAGAAGCCCCTAAGGGAGGGTAGGACCTGGGCTTGGACCTGTAGTTCCTCCATGAGCTCAGAAAGGCCCCCTCAGCCCGCTCCGGTATAGGTACCATTTATTGATACAAACAGTAAGTGTCTGACCAAGACTCGGAGCCGGTTTGGGTTTATTCAGGGGCTCCACGCCCCTCACTGCCAATTCCTCACTCTCCATCTATTATCTGTATTTGGGATTTTCAAACTTCCGGTCAGCAACCCACGCAAGGAGCCCGTTTCACACCATCATCCATGTCACCCCTACAATCGCGGAAACAAAAACCTCAGTCCAATCATTTTTGTTCCATCTCTGCTGGCTCAGAATTTCAGAATGCGAGCTGCAGCCCACAGAGCCAATTTCATGTCTCATGAATGAGCTGGGACTCCCAGTTTAAAAGACACTCGTCCACATAACTTACATGAGTTCACACCCCAACAACACTCAGAAAGAAAGAGGAGAAAGGAGAGGAGCTGTTCCCATTTCATACGTTTTGCAGATCAGCCAAAAAGTCATCTGTGGACCTGAATTTTTGTTTTTCCTCCTGAACTGCAGTTCCTGAGCTCCTGACCTGCTCACGATGTCATTACTTGTCATGTCCTTTTCCATCCTATGAAACCCTCAGGGTTCCTATGAGAGGCCAACTCAAGCTCAGCCATAAAATCCTCTCTCACTGGGTCCCCAGAGACTGAATTTTCACATCAAGGTCCACCTTTTCACAAATCTCAGGGCATCTCCCAACCCAGAGGTGCTAACCCATCAGTGAGCCTGGTTTCTGGACCAGATGAAGTGGTTCCGTAACCAGGCGGGACCCCATGGGGCCTTCCAGGGTCAGATCCCTCCCCTGTCCTCTGCTGCAGCTCCTCTCTGAAGCACCCAGATAGTAGTATCTCCTGTATATTTCCTGAGCTTTTCAGATGCTTAATATCACCGCCAAAGGGAAGAAATTAACTACTTGATGGTCAAGAGCACATGGCCCCCAGACCTAGCGCCTGGGGCTTGACAGTGTTGATGTCCAGTTACCTCAGCATCAACCAGGGAGAGAATTGTGCACGAGCTGATCACATACCCCGAGACCCCCCTCCCTCACCTGGCCTTTAAATACGCTTTGCTGAAACCCTTTGGGGAGTTCAGGGTTTTCTTGAGCGTGAGCCACCCCATCACCCTTGCCTGGCCCTGCAATAAACCTTTCTCTGCTCCAAACTCCACCGTTTCAGTTTGGCCTCATGGTGCAGAGGGCACACGAACTTGCCTTGGGTACACAACAGTTTGGGAAATGCCAGACAGCTTGGCCAATGGAAGGCGTGACAGCAAGGAACAGGGGCCTGGGCTCAGCCCCCGTATTCTGTTACTTTACCTGGCGTGGTGGGAAGCCTGGGAAATACTACGACTTCCCACTCATTCACTGGTGTTCCACGCAGTTCTAGGAGAGGATAATTCTAGTCCTGAAGATACTGGGGCTGAGACTACACCCCTAAATTCTCAACCATAGTCTGTGCAAAGCTCCCCTGAGGACACCCAGAGGACCCGATATGAATCATGGTTTGAGCCACATCGATTCGGAACCATCAAATCCTCATTCTGTTCACAGCCATCCTGGTCTACACCACCACAACCCAAGAGACATGACTATCTGAGTCATTCAGACCATGTTTCATACTCCTTTCCTCTAGCTCCACCCAAAAAAATGAAACAAAAAACCTACATTCATTGGATTATTCCTCTACCCACCCGCAGCCCCTCAGGTGTGGGACAGAGCTGGAGTCACAAGGCTAATACCGTGTGGGCGGTTCCAGCCTGCTTCTCCATCTTTAAAATGGGACGGCTGCTACTTTCCGAGCATCTGAGCTGTTACTGTAAGTCATCTGTAACACTTCGCAGCTCCTCCCCCAACACCACCGTCCTCATCAAACCAAGTCGGCTGATTTTGCCAGGATCTCTCATGACACGCCTACCAGGGAAGCGGTAGGAAGAAAGGCCCCAGGACGCTCCACGCAGTACAACAGACAACCCGAAAGCCAAGGCGATTCCCTTGACCGTGTCCTCGGCGGTTCTGAGCAGACAAGGGCGAGAAGGCCAGGGCTTCAGAAGTCAGGAGCCAGCCAGGATCAGACATCCACTTACCTGGGGGGCAGACGCACTCCGATGGCGCTTCCCGAACTGTCCGCAGCTTGGCGAGTCCCTCCAACTTCTGAACCAGGAAGAAAGGGGGAAAAAATATAAGGATGAGTTTCAGAGCAGAGAGGGGCAGAAGTAGAAAAATTAGCGAAAATCAACGTATCTGAAGGATCTACAGTGGTGGGGCTGGGGCTTTCAAGACCATTTTTTAAAAGGTCACTGAATTCTATGGGCAGTTTTAAAACAGGAGGAGAAACAAAAATAAGCATTAAGCAATGACTTGGGAGTCCCTGAACAGAAGGCGGCAGGTTTCTGCTTTGTTATAACATTTTCCAATACAAACCCAGGACCGACAAAGGGAACCCGTGGTCAGCGTGAGGATGGGAGGGCAGAGCAGGGGGGCGCCAGGTGGGCCCAATCAAAACTGGCCCCTGCACCTCCTTCCCTGCTCGAGGGGCCACCCCCCCCATCCGATCCCAGGGAACCCCCGGCCCCCTAGGCTGCAGCCCCTCCCAGCCCACAGGCGTCAGACCCCTTGGCCCAGACCTAATCCACCCTGATGGCATCTTCCTTTCTTCTTATCAGTGGGGATCCTCAGCCTAGAAACTCTAGTTCAGTTGCATTTAACCAGAATCTGGACACATGCCGAGCCCTGAGCTAGACCTGGGTGAAGGGGAGAGACTGACCACAGCCATGGAGTCAGAAGTCTGCTATGATGGCAACTCACAGCACAGCGCTGGCATAACCAGCACCTGATGTGACATGCGGGGTAACCTCTGAGGCCTGAATTATGGTCCCTGCCCCACAGACAGGGGACACAAGCTTGGAAAAATGGAGAAACTCATCTGCAATCCCAAATCCAGGTTCAGGGGAGTGAAGCAATCGGCCCACAGTCCCAGAGCTAGCCAACACTTGAGTCCTGACAAGGCTATACAAAGCATTAACCTTTCTCTAGGAAAAAAACAAAACCAAAAAACAAAAACAAGAAAATCTCCCTTAAAAAATCAAAGCAAATCCTGAATGTGTTAACATGAGTAGAAAATGCAAGACGACCACCGAAAGGGGTACTTAAGGGTCAAACATAAAAATGTAATTTTTCTCCATTAAAAAAAATAATACAAATACCTTGAAAATAGTACAGCAAACAAATGAACAAAAATGTAATTTTTAAAGCGCCGCTTTAGAGAAGCCAAGAAGGCCACCTCCAGTCTTAAGCCCTTGACCACCAAGCCTGGAATTTTCACGTAAGAAGGGGCTCCAGCCAAGCCCTGTCTGCCTCTGGCTGAACTGCCCAGGACTGGGAGCCCGAGACAGAAAGAGGGTAGCTGCGGGCCCCGCAAAGCCCTCCTGAGTTCCCTCTCCCTCCCAGCCTGCCAGCCTCGCCCTGGTTCTCCAGGGGGGGCCACAGAGGCTGACACCGAAGAGAGACGGAGTTAAGGCCGAGTTCTGAGAACAGGAGGACAGGGGTCGTGGACACTTCAGTGGAGGGGCTGTGAAAGCAGGATTATGACAGGACGTCTCCATCCTCATCCCACCTCTGCAGCCCCCAACCCCCATCCCAAGGCCTTGGCTAGCCCCAGAATCTGGTTAGGCCTCTGGCTGCCAAGCTCTCAGCTCCGGGCCAGACCCCCACCTGCCACTCACTGCGGCTCAAACCGGGGACGGGCATGGGGGTGGGGGTGGGGGGTGGTACTTTGCCCTGGCGCCGTCCACCTGGCCCAGAGCCACCCTGTGAGCAGCCCGGCTGGCCCCCAGCCTCCAGAGGTGCCCCTGCAGCTGCCACAGGCCGCCCCCAAGGGGGTGAGACCTGACGCAGCAAGAGCAACTGCCACCCCCAGCCTCCAGCGGCCGCCCCTGCACCGGACTCTGGAGCATCCCGGCCACGCCCGTCCTCACCGACCTGGGACCCGCCCAAGCTGCCAGCGGTGCAGGCGTGCGCAGGACCTCAGAACTCACTTTTTCTCCCCATTGTACTTGCAGATATGACTACAGAATCCCAAATTTACTGGGGAAAAGAATCCAGCCTTCTAGTTTAAGCCAGTAAATTAGTAGGAGGAGCTCTCATCTGTTTTTATCATTGCTAGAAAGGCTAGAAGCTACACTCGTTTAAAAATTAAAAAAGCATTTAATGCTAAAAAAATTTGCCTTTTTTTTTAGGAGTGCAAAAGAGTAACATTTTATTTCTTTAAAAATCAGAAGCAAATATGGCAAAATACAGGGCATTTATATTATTATTATTATATATATTTGAAATATTTTGTAATTAAAAAGAATTTCATGGGCACATAGGGTATAACAATCAAATAATATTAATTATTCACACCACAAAAACTTTTCAAGCAATAACATTAATTATTTAAGCCACAGAAACTTCTGTACATACATTGCAGCATGTGATTAATAAGAGTTAAAAATAAATTCTAAAATTTGCAATTTATGTTAGGGTTTTAATTAGGGTTTTAAAGGGTTTCAGGGTTTTTAATTAATAGTTTTGCTAATGAGCTTTGAATCTCATGCAATTTTAAAATGTCCTTATGCTAGAATTTTAAGCAGATGCTCTTGTCAAAGCTAAAATAAACTTTAATTAATGTGGTAGTCTGAATTTCAGTCTTACTCTGGAAAGCTTTTTCTTTAGCACATAAACAGTAACAAGCAAAAACAATTTGCTTTTAACAAGTGCTATCACATCTGGGCGGCTCCCCCCGAGGGGAAGGGGGCTTTATCTAACACTGATAGGAAACACAATTACTTTTAAGCTATTCTTATCTTCAAACAAAAAGCTAAACAGAAAACTGTTGAAGAAAGGGGGGGAAACGTATTGTTAAATGCTACTAGATGGAATCATAAGTAACTGATGGAGTTTTTGTTTTGCTATTTATTTTAACTCCTTTGATGTGTTTCTTTTTCTGGATTAGTCGGTGAATCTGCACAGTTTTACCTCCTAGTCCTCTGCCCCGCCTCCCACTCCCATCTCCAGGTCCCTAACTCTGGGTTTAAAACATCCCTATTAGGAACACAAAATGAAATGTTTGAATTAGAAACCCAATACCACGATCTTTATTTCCATGCTTTTTTTTTTTAAATTCTAAGAAAATATGCTTTTGTGTCCAGGTTTGTAAAAATAATTCAAAAGCCTCCGCTTTTTACATTCAATTATCTGGCAGCACCCCTAGCATCTGCAAACAATATGGTCCTGGTTTTACATATGCAAACAAGTCCTGACTCCAAAAGTAAATAAAGAATGAGATTCTGAGAAAAGACCCGACTTTGGGAGCACTCCCTCCAGAAGTATTGAGAAGGGGAACTTGGAGTTTGGGGGGAGGGGTGGCAAGCGCCAAGGGAAAACTCATCAGGGAAACTCGCGGTTTTCAAAAAAGCATTACGTGGTCAGATGATAAATTTATTAAAGATTTGTTGAAGTATTAGTCTCACACACTTCACCAGCTACTTGATCCCATCCCTGAACAGCTGCATTTCGATGAAAGATAGATCCTCATACGAAAAAAGGAGATGATGATTTATTTCTGCAAAATGCTACAGATAAAGCCACAAAGACATTCCTATCCTTTGACAGAAAACTCCTACTCTTGGGAATACATCCCAAGGAAATAAATCAGCAGAAGGGAGAAAAAAAAAAGATTCATGAAATAGCGCCGCAAAACAGCGGGAGGGTTTGAGTGAAGGATGGAGAATCCCCTTCCCGGAACTGTCGTATCTTCAGGAGAAATCGTCATGAAGACTGTGTAGCAGCAAAGGAAAATGTTTATGGTACCATAAATAATGTCTACATCTGTGTAGAAACGCAGGCGTGGGACGGCAGCAGCCACCAAAAACATCAGCCCACTTGGATGGAGGGATTATGGAGATTTGCTTCTTTAAAAGTTCTTTCCTTGTTGTAACATCGTCGTCTCAGTGAAAAAAAAAAAAAAATCCTGAGGAGAAGAGGCAAGATGAAGCCCTGAAATCCCCCCGCCGGGGTCAGTTTTTGCATGACACGCAGATGATTCTGCCTCCTCAGGAAGCCCTAACTAATTCCAGGATCAGCCCTGAAAATCCACAGGCGCGGCAGGCGGCGGGGCCGGGCGGGGCGGGGCGGGGCGTGGGGGGGAGGCTCGCGAGGACCTGCGCCGCCCCGCCCGCCCCGCCCCGCCCCGCCCGGTCACACCCTCCGCCCGCCTTCCTCCCTGCAGGGAAGGGCTCAGGCGTACTTCCTTACGTTCCCTCGTTCCTACAGCCAGCTTGAGAGCGCAGCGTTTCCTGGCCTCGTTCACGTTCCTCTTTTAATACCCCACCTGGGTGATGATGAGGACGGCAAATAGAAAGTATTACTAGCATCGAGATGACTGGTTACTTATTATGTGCCAGGCACTGTGCCAACAGCTGTTATCTAGTCTTCCCAAGAATACCCCTCCCTGGGGCTAAAACTATTTTTATACCCATTTACAGATGAGAAAATTGAGACTTGGGGCAATATGTCAGGACTGGACTTGAATCCTGGTGTCAGCTAACTTCAATCACAAAGCAAGACAGCCTCTGCTTACGATCAATTTTCATGTCTTAAAAATGCAGGCCATACAAAACTGTAAGGACAGAAATTAGGTCAGTGGTTGCCAAAGGCTGAGGGAACAGGAAGAAGGAAGTGCCAGGAGATACATGGAGACGTGAAGAGATGGGCTGCTCTGTATGGTGCTGGGATGCTGGATACAAGACTTTACGCATTTGTCAAAAACTACTGGACTGTGCATCACGAAGAGTAAATTTTGATGGATACAAGCTTTAAAAAAAAAATCAGCCAGGATGTTGGAGAACCCCAGGGTGGAACCGCACGCAGAGACAAACGAATCTAACTATATAAAATTGCATGACTTAACCTCACTGCAGGTAGTGGGGGAAAAACACGTAGTTAACATGAATGACTTTGCAAAATAGGGTTTCAGTTGAGAACTGCAGTTTTTCAGCTGAGAACTATAAGACTGAAGGCCATACATAAACACTGTAGTCTGGTAGGTAAATTTGTTTTTCACAGGGGTACGGGGGGCAATTTTGAAATCACTTTACATATTTATTGGGGTTGAATATTTATAGTAAGTAAACTATGGGTAATGAGAGCCAAGTTTCTCACTGTCTGAGAAAAGTTAAAAATAAGCAAAGGAGGGAAGCTAGAATGAACCCTGTGATGCAGGGCTAGTCAGAGACATCCCTATGGGGTTACGTTTATGTTACACACACACACAGATGCATACGGAATTAATTATAGTTATGTGTGCATAGGAGGTGTACATACACATGTATGTACCTTAGCTGTCTGCAGAGAAGACCCACAGCCAATGACACCCTAGTAGCAACAAGCACAGTCAGCACCCAGATCTTGGTCTCTAAATACCATTCTCCAATAAAAGGACCCAGGACTCCTTAAAGAAATAAATGATTCTAGAGCCATGGAAGGAAAAATGTAAGATAAACCTGGAATGTCTTATCGTCCAGAAAGTAAGGAAGTGCTTTTAAAAGGAGGGAGGAGGGGGAGGGTACTTCACAGAAACACAAAACCAACCTGAAAAAGCTCCAGAATGGCCAAAGCTGGAACAACTTAACCAACAAAATAAATAATGTGTATTAGGTTATAATCCAAAGAATAAATTAGAAATCCACGAGTCTCGATTGGCATAAATGATTGGGTAAAGAAAGAAAGAGAGAGAGAGAAATCTTCCTTACAGAAGAATTCTGAGTAATATAGGTAGATACTTCCCTGGCCAGGAGGTGGAACTAAATTCCCCTCGCCTCGCATGTGGCTGGACTTGGAGACACACTTCTAAAAGAGCAGGGCAGGGAGAGGAAAGCAGCGAGTTCATAATGGAGGAGTCTGGCAGGTACCACTTTAATCAGGTGATCAAGGCACACGTCACCAGCGACAGGCAGGGCACGCTGACGTCATGGACCACTGGCATGATGTCAGGACAGTGGCAATCCACCGAGTGGCATTCTTCCCACACACCTATAACCCAGTCTGTCTAATCATGACAAACATGGGGCTAGCTCAAACCAAGCAACATTCTACAGAAAACCTGACCAATATGTCTCAAAATTGTCAAAGTCATTTAAAAAAAAAAACAAACAACAAGGAAAGACTGAGAAGATGTCATAGATCAGAGGAGACAAGACAACTAAATGCAAATGTGGTCTCCTGGACGGGATTCTGGAACAGGAAAAGGACATGAGAGGAAAAAGTGGTGAGAAGATCTGAATCAAGTCTGTAGTTCAGTTGAAGAATGGGTAGCAAACCCGTTACTGCCTCTCCCTGGCTTGGCAGCTGTGTCTCCCGCGAGGGCGGACCACGGGGCTCAGGGGGTGAATCTCCTTGTAGCAGCCGCCGTGCCCCTCTACTTTTTCTTGGGACTTACACTCACTTTTAACGCTCATCTACTGCTCTGTTGAAATTGGAACTGCCTTATGGCAGCTGGTTCGGCTATACTGCCCAGGTGGCAAAACTAATAAACTTTGAGCCATCCCCTCCCCCACCAAAAAAATGGGTGGCAAAATCACAGCATCACTTACCACTCGCTGATTAAGATCTAACTGTGCTATTTTCCATAACAGATTATTCTTTTTAAAAAACTTAAGGTGACGTTCACATAACACAAAATTCACCACTTGATAGTGAACAATTCAGTGGCGTTTAGGGGATTCGTAATGCTGGGCAACCACCCCCTTTAGCTAGTCGCCCCTGTCTAGTTCCAACACATCACCATTTCTCCAAAAGGAAATCCTGTGCCCATCAACCAGTACGTTCCCTCTCCTCCCTCCTCCCAGTCATCAATCTGCTTTCTGTCTCTATGGACTGACCTATTCTGGATACTTCATATAAACAGAGTCACATAATATGTGACCTTTTGTGTCTGGTTTCTTTCACTTAGCAAAATGTTTTTGCAATTCATCCACTTTGTATCATGTGTCAGCACTTCATTCTTTTTTACGGCTGAATAGCATTACATTGTATGGACATACCACAATTTGTTTATCCACTGATGAACATGCGGGCTGTTTCCACCTTTGGTTATTGTCAATAGTGCTGCTATGAACACGAGTGTATGTGCATGAATTGTTTGAGTACCTATTTTCAATTCTTTTGGGTATATACCTAGGAGTGGAATTGTTGGGTCATATGATAATTCCATATTTAACATTTTGACGATCCACCGAACTTTTCCACAGTGGCTGAACCATTTTACATTCCCACCAGCAATGTATGAAGGTTCCAGTTTCTCCCCATTCTCACCAATAGATCCTAATGGCTGTGAAGTGGGATCTCATTTTGGGTTTGACTTGCATTTCCCTAGTGACTAATGATGTTGAGCATATTTCCGTGTGCTTGTTGACCATTGTATGAGGAAAGGTCTGTTAAAGCCCTTTGTCCATGTTTAAACTGCATTGTTTGTCTTTTAGTTGCTGAGCTGTTAAGAGTTCTTTACGTATTCTGGATACCTACATTCTCATCAGATACATGATTTGCAAATATTTTCTCATATGATAGATCTATTCTTGATCAGAATTCTAACCATCTCCAATGGAGACACAATATGAGAGTGTTAAAATCATCTTGCAAACTGGAGGTGGTGGGAACAGTCCATAGCTTAATGCTGGTCTTGCTAGATGAACAGTGGGTTATTGTTACTCATGGATTTGACCTGGTTCTTTTTAATTCACAGTAATTGTATTCATTTTCCATTGCTGCATAACAAATTTCCACCAAGTAAGCAGTTTAGAGCAACACAAATGTACTGTCTTACAGTTTTCATGGTCAGAAGTCCACATACAGATGAACTCGGTTTTCTGCTTAGGGTTTCATGAGGCTAAAATCAATGTATCATCTGGGTGTTTCTAGAGCTCTGAGTCCTCTTTCAAGCTCATGTGGTTCCTTGTGGCCTGAGGCCACCCCCATTCTCTTTCTGACTGCTGGCCAGGGGCTGCACACAGTTCCTTGCCATGTGGTCCCGTTCACACACCCTCTCATGCTTCAAGGAAGGGTCCAATCTTTTTTAAGGACTCACCTAATTAAGTCAGGCCCACCAAGGACAAGCTGATTAGTAACTCAATCTTAGGTTGAGTGTAACTCAATCATATCATCATAATCACAGGTTCTGCATACACTCATGGGGAGGGCATTATACAAAGTATGTTCCCTAAGGGGTGGTCATCTTGGGAGCTATCTTAGAATTCTGCCTGCCAGAGCATTGTATACAGTTAATTTTTTACTTTTCACAAATGCACTATGGTTATGTGCCATAGTTATGTATACAAGCGGTTATGTATATAATCATGGTTGTGTATATAAATCTAAAATTATTCCAAAAATGTTAAAAGGCCATGTCATGGGTTTCTACTTCCAGGCAAGATGGAGTAGTAAGGACTAGATTTACCCTCCTGCCTAAAACAATATCAAAAACCCAAACAATAACAACAATAAAAATCCCACAAACAAAATATATGACACAATAGTTTTGAAGATACAGATGTCAAGCAGGGAAAGAGAGTGATCTCGGAGACACAGAAAACAAGCGCTCTGGCTTCCTGCCGGGGGGCAGTTCCCAGGCTGCGGCACAGGGAGAGGAAACACAGGGGGAGCCTGGCAGCATGGAGTCCCGGCACGTGAGGGCAGTCAGGGCGTGCAGAGCAGAGGACCTGGGAGCTGAGAGCTGCACGCACAGGACCACGGACATCTTCAAGGGTCCTCGCTGGGTACTCAGCAGAGCACTGGTCAGCACGTGTACGTGAAGAAGCCACCCAAGGCCAGGGACAGAGCCACCTGAAAGGATTAGAGGGAAGAGCGCCAAGCTCTCACACGGGGCTGGGAGGAGCACCTGCTGACACTGAGCAAGGTACCAGGAAGGCAGGGAATAACAACCCTACACTGAATACAGCTCTGACCCCAGCTAATGGGTCTTAAAGACAAGACCCAAAAGATCACACTATTCTCAAGTAGTAACTGTGACATAACAAAGCTCAAGATTGATAGAAATATAAAAATATCCACCATTCATAATAGTCTGGCATATGATAAGAAAATACTGTCAGGAAAAGAGGCCCCACAATGAGCAGAAAAATCATAGATTTTTTTTGAAGTGAAATTGAATTGAAATGAAATAATTGAAAATGACTCACAATTGCCACAGACTTAGCACACAAAGACCTTAAAACAAGGATTGTACCTGCACTGTCTATGTTCAAAAAGTTAAGCAGAGACATCAAAGATACCCAATGACCCAAATTGAAATTCTGGAGATGAAAACGATCATGTCTGAGGTGGAAAATACGACAGAAAGGATTAAGGGAAGATCAGATGCTGCAGAGGAAGAGACTGGCGAATCTGAAGACAGCAACAGGAACTGCCCAAAATGAACACAGAGAGAAAGGACGCTTTTAAAAAGAAAGAGTGTCAGTGAATTTTGGGATTCAAGCGGTCTAATATGTGTGCAATTGGAGTCCAAGAGGTAGAGGAGAACAGAAAAAAAATTTTGAAGAAGTAATGAGCAAAAACTTCAAATTTTGATGAAAACTATAAACCCACAGATCTAAGGATCCTAGTGAAACTCAAAATAAACATGAAGAAAACTATGCCATGGAATATCACAATTGAATTGCTTAAAACGAGGGATGAAGAGAAAACCTTAAAAGCAAACAAAGAAAAAAGACATTGTACGAACATAGGACACTCGCCATACACTGCCGGTGGGAACGTAAAATGATGCGATGGTTTTGAACAACGGTTTGGCGGTGTTTTAGAAAGTTAATCACACACCTCTCAGACCATCCACCATTCCACTCCAAGGGAGTTACACCAAGGAGAAATGAAAGTGTGTTCCACACAAAGACCTGTACGTGAATATTACAAATCAAAGACTTTGTCTGTATTAGCCCCGAACTGGAAACAACCCAAATATCCATCAAGAGGTGAGGTGGCTAAACAAACTGTGTTATATCCATGTAACACTACTCGGCAGTGAAAAAGAACGAACTGATAACGTGCGCAAATTATCGAAGAAACTCTCAAAAATTGTACCGAGTGAAGGAAACCAGACCCCCCTCCCCCGGACGAATATTCTATTCATGTGAAAATCTCACAAAAAGGGAAACCAATCACTAGTGCTAGAAATCAGTGGAACCAGCCAGAAATGCCCGGGTGGCAGGAGGGAGAGGATGGAAGAGAGACAATTCAAGGGGGCAGGAGGGGACTTTAGAGGGCGACATTCGCTATCTAGACCGTGGAGATGGTTTCACAGGTGCACACGTATGTCAAAATGCAGCGAATTGCACATCTCAAATCTGCAGAGTTCACTGTATGTCACGTACACTGAACAAAAGCCAAAAGACAGGGATGCCCAGGTCCTGGCTCCCCGGGCTTGGCCGGCTGGGGGGACGGGCATCCATCCGGGGCTCAGAAGGCATCAGGTCACCAACCCCGAGCCTCAGCGTCCACCTCAGTGCCAGGTAAACATCCCAGTAGTGGGAGGCAGACAGTCAGGGAGCACACCCAGCCCAGCCCAGGCGTTTGGCAGGAGCTGAGGAGCTCTTCTCTAAGGAATGTGGGTTTAATCAGTGACTCCCACTGGCACGCTGAGCGACTCTTTTTCCAACCCACGTTGGCAAACATTTCCTTAAGGATCCCTGCTCGGTCCCAAAATACAGAAGTGTGTTTCGAAAGGTTTAGTCTGCAAATGAAATGCAAGTCTTCAGTAATCCTTAATTCGTGTTCCCATTCATTATTTTGCAAAGACACACACATCACTTCCCATCAGAACCCGCCTTCTAAGGTTCACCGAGCCAGCCGGGCCCCAGGGGTGCAGGGGTGGCTTCTGATTGTGAGGGAGAGCCCTCAGGCTGCTGCCACGTGTGGCCTCCAGCCTTCCCCGCAGCCCAGCCGCCCTGCCAGGCCCGCTTCAGTCCCCACGCGCAGCCCGCCTGCTTCCTGCGGAGCCCCGCCCCCACGCCCTGTCCCCAGCAGGCACCTGGAGCCTCCCCGATGTGTCCAGCCTGACTAGATGGTGGTCCCAGCTGAGTCGCATCCCCCACCAAAATTCATGTGTCCATGTGCTAACCCCTAGTCCTTCAGAATGGGACTGTAATTGAGACAGGGTTTTCCAAGAGGTAATTAAGTTAAAATGAGGCCATTAGGGCGGGTCTTCGTCCGATATGACTGGTGTCTTCATAAGAAGAGGAGAGTCACTGGTTAGTAATACACACGCTGCAGTATTCAGGGCTCCCCCTGAGCGCGTGATATCTGGAGATTATTTTGAAATGTATGAAAAAATAGAATGCACTGGTGAACGGATAAAGGCACGAAGAGATAGAGCAAGTGAAGTGTTAACGATGCAATCTGGGTGGGGTCTAGATCTGTGCTTGCCGTAAAATTCCTTCACCGTTTCTGTTTTGAAATTTTCACAATATAGTGATGATCTGAATGGCAAAGCTTAACTTTTTATTTCAGTGAGTCAACAGCTTTGCGGTTTCTTCTTCCAAGGATAATACTGGCATATGCTTCAGGGATATTTGGGTAACGTGCATATAAATTACGTGTGATATTTGCATGTTTATACTTACAAATAATTCAGTTAAATTATTTGCTGACTCCTGGTCAGGGGGAGCTGTAACATGGCATATAGCGCTTCAGATGTAACCTTTCAACAGCAGGAGACAAAACGATGTGTTATACACAGCACACGTGCTGTGCTGTTGGAAATAATTACACAGCTTTAAAACAAGTTGAAAAATGTACTATCGCTACATGTAAAAGATGATACATAAGAAATAGCACCATATTAAATAAACACAAACTCCCATATCTAAAAAAGAGAAGAGGAAGTTCAGACAGAGACACACACAGAGGAGTGACGGTGCGAGGACACAGGGAGCGCGCAGAGCCACCTGCAGGCCGAGGAGAGAGGCCTCGGGAGAAGCCACCCTGCCGACGCTGTGACCGTGGGCTTCCAGCCTTCGGAATCATGAGAAAACAAATGTTTGTTGTTTAACGCTGCAGTGCTTTGCTCCAATAGCCCTGGCAGACTGACACAGATGGGGTCCCCGGGACACCCGTCCCATCCCCACGTTCCTCCCCCAGACTCCCCACCAGCCACAAGCTACGAGAAGCGAGAATAGGCAGGGAGGAGGCTGAAAGGACCTGAAGTTCTCACCTTGGGAGGTGGAGGGTGGGGTGAGGGGAGGGAGACACCGGTGAGAATATTTAGGAAGATGAGCGAGAAGAATGTGCGCTGGCCACACCGGCCTGGGGCACGGGCTCCCGGGTGAAGGTCACCCGCAGGACCCTCCCCCAGCTCGGCTCACCCAAGCCAAGCCGAAGATGTGAGCATCACGACAGGAGCTGGACAGGGCAGGAGCAGGCCCTGGGATGGCCCGGGCGTGGGGGTTAGCGGTCCTGCAGCTCCACGGCTAGGATGGCCGGTGGCAGGGGCAGGGGGTAAGGAGGAGGGGACCTAGCCTCCCTCACTGCCCAGGCTGTCCTGGGAAGGGCGCCTCCCTCCATCCTCGCAGAAATAGCGGTCAAGCACAGACCATCACCCTTTTTCCAGAGGAGGAAAGTGAGACTTGGAAAAGTCAACTAATTTGTCCCAGGACACTGTGGCCACTTTAGAGGCAGCTCCAGACTCAAACCCAGGGCTCTCAGCTCTGGGGCCCCGCGGCCTGAGCTGTGCTGGGCCGTCAGAGCGGCTTCCAGGTGGGACAACTTGGGCGGGGAGGTCTCACCCTTCCTGCTTCCCTCCCAGCTCCCGCGTGTGCATCTGCACACACACGCTCACTGCCCGCCACGCACATGCACACACATTCATATACACACTCAGACACCTATGTGCACTCACACATATACACACACACAGAGGCCACGTGCGCATATGTGTGTACACCCGCTCTCATATGCACACACACCCACTAGCACACATACGCTTACGCCTTCCCACCCCTCCCAGGGGCTCACCCTCACACACACACACACACACACACACACACACACGTCCCACTGCCCTGTAAACTTGTCCTTCATCTGCACCACAGATGGGTCTGAAGACGAGATGCTATAGGTGATAATCGCCCACATGTCACACAAAAAATCACAGCTAAATAAACGGACAGACCCTGGTTTGTGTGGGACGATCCTCCTTGGAGACCCAAAGTTAAGTACGTTTTATTTCCGTTGTCTTCTTGAAAACACCAGAATACATTCTCATTGCGTTATCACTTGTTTCACAAGGTGAAGTTGGAAGCAAACTCCGTTTCAGAAGTTCACATTACCCATTTGAAGGCACTTCCCCCCGCTCCCAGATTTTGTGGATACATGAGAAAAATAAAGGTTTTCTCATTTACTACTGTGAGTCGAAGCAGATGTGCGCGAGGCCTCCAGCTCACCAGCATAGTCACGAGCATTGAGGCCGTTCGTGCCATGTTGTGTAATCACAGAAAGAGGCTTATTAATTCAGTTTATTCGGTGTCGGATGCCCTTTCACAATGGAAAAGGCCACTTAATAATTTGGGGGATACTTACACTTTTATTTTGGTCATAACCATGAAATTTTTTTATTTAAATGGAAAAATCTCATTCTGCTCAACTGAGAGACTGAAGAAATGGGGCTATGAAGCTAATTCAGTCTTTGCTTTTCTTCAACAACAAAGTCACATTTCTCCATTATTGACTCAGAGACTCAGGTACCTTTTTCACTTCTCTACGGCCTTCACAGGGTGGCAGAATCCCAGTGGTAATAGGATCTTAAGGCCGTTCCTGTAACCACGGAACCTCCTCTCCAATTAGCGGAGACACTCCTTCCAGATTCCAAGAGAGCGTTCCAACGAGAGCTGCCATTTGCAGGATGCGTGTGATGCGCTGGGCTCTGCAGACATATCAGCTTGTCTCGTCCCCACAGAAACTCTGAGGCAAGTACTGTCATCCCTGTTTAACAGACGAGCTGGGGAGGGTGTAGCTCAGTGCTACAGCACATGCTTAGTATGCACAAGGTCCTGGGTTCAATCCCCAGTACAGCCACTAAAAATAATTAGTTGATTAATTAATTAATTAGCAAGCCTAATTACACCCCCATAAATAAATAAGTAAATAAATAAATAAAATAGACATTGGAAGGCAAAAAAACCCAAAAAACAAAAAAATACAGATGGGCAAACTGAGGTTTGGAAGCCACACAACTAGGAAAGGCAAAGCTGGGATGTGAACCCAGGGCTGCTCAAAGCTACAGTCTTCCCCAGCACCTTGCACATCAGCCACCTGGGGAGGATGAGGATGTCTACACTGGCGGGAAAAGCTGCCGCTGCTCCAAGCTAAAGTGCCATTTTCCTGGGGGGCTGCCGTGAGGCTGCCGAGAGGGCTCCGAGCTAGGCGTCAGGTCACCTGGGCTGGTCGCTGCCCCTTGTGGGAGGGCGAAGCCTGGGCTGGGGGTTTGCTAAGCAACACCACGAGGATGCGCGCGTCAACCTTCCGTCCAGGGCAGGCACCCAGAGGCCCTCAGCCACTTCCCCTGTTGCCCCCAGGAGCACACTGACATGGCTTTCTTTAAAACTACACCTGCAAACTTGCTTTTTCTCCCCCTGGTTCGTGCTTAGTGCTGAAGTATGTTTCCGGACATGATGGAGGGATGTTTTCTAAGTGCCTGCGTCAACAATGCAAGATTCATCCTGATCTTACACATGGAGGTGATTGATCGGGGAAGGAGCCGGAGGTCGTGTGCAGCCTCCAGAGAACTTTACGACACCGAGTTACGTCTGTTCACAGAGTTAGAAGTTGCACCGCCGACCGAGAGCCATGCCTGGCGACCACTAAGCTCTGGCTCTGCACCAAACCAACGAATGAGCCTAATTCTGAGATGAAATCTTCAGCGTTCTGCCAAATCTTATTTTAAGGGTTGATGATCATTTGCTTTTTGCTTTTGCTTTCAACAACAACAAATCCAACTAAAATAAAAGTTCAACCAGAAGACAGACTGAATCCACTCTGCCCATCATAAAACTTGAGGCGTGATTTCACAATGGTGCAAGAGTTTTGGAATTCCGCAGGAGGGTAAACATGTATGTCATGGACAGTCGGATGTTCTAAAATCAAGACAAAAAACAAAGCCCTAAAAACGATCCTCTTTAGACAGTTACTCTCCATCCTAAAAAAAATAGAAGTGAGACACTTCCCCTATAAAACCACCGACTGTACCGTGCCAGCAATGATGGGAGGAGGTCTAGATGCGTGTTGATGGAAGGATGCAGATTCCACTGATGGAATCCTAGGTGGTCATGAAACAGGACCCTGGAGCAGCTGGGAAAATGTTTTTGATATAAGGCTGAAATACACAGAAGCAAGACATAAATGGTGAGCACTCTGCGGTGACGATGAGCTGCACATAAATCTGCCTGTCCGTGCAAGGATTGGAAGGGATCCTGCAAAAAGTTCAACAGACTTGGCCTCAGGGCGGTGGGACTATCAATACAATTAATCATGTTAAATCAACATCCATCTTGGTTATTTACATTTTAGAAGAGCTGGAAGGGGAAGGGTTGCCAAGCAGCTATATGCCAGCACTGGGCCTGACATCCTGGAGGAAGGAGGTGGCCACTGCCCAGCAGCAGCCGGAGCTGAGAAAGAGGTTTGAAAGAACTCTGTCTCCCACCAACGCCTATCAATGCCTCGTGGGGGGTGGGGATCAGCATTATTGCAGGGAAAGGGGGACATATGTAGAGACCTGTGGTAAAAGAGAGGGCTCCCTGAAGGTGCAGGACGGTGCCAAAGCCCTGCGGGGCCCTGAAACTGAGGGACAGCGGGGTCTGTGCTCAGAGCTCAGCCTCGGCTGCACAAGCCCTTCCGTCCAGCCCTCCCTTCTCCCCGAACCACCTCGGCCCCGCCCCACAGGCTGGGCTCCACCTCACTGTAGAGAAGTGGGGTTCAAGGGGTGGCAGCCGCCTGAATGTTTGTGTCCCCCATCCCCCAATTCATGTGTGGGGACCTACCCCCCAGTGGGATGGTATTAGGAGAGGCTTTGGGAGGTGACTGGGGCAGGAGGGTGGGGCCCTCATGAATGGGATTAGTGCCCTCGTAAGAGAGGCCCCAGAGAGCCCCCCACCCTCCTGCCATGAGAGGACACGGCGAGACGGTGGCCGGCCATGAACCGGAAAGCGGTCCTCACCGGGCACCGTATCTGCCTGGACTTCCCAGCCTCCCAAACTGTGACACGTAAACATCTGCTGTTTAAGCCCGCGGGTCCGTGCTGTTGTGTGACAGCAGCCTGAACAGACACAGACAGTGGAGGAAAGGCAACACGGAGGCGGGGGAATAAGGCGCGCACACTAGTGGGTATCAGTAAGCTACAAGGATGTATCGCCAGCACAGGGAACAAAGCCAACACTTGGTAATAACTATAAATAGAGCGCAACCTTTACAAACTGTGAATCACCGCGTTGGACACTTGTAACTTACATAATATGGGGCAGCAACGATACTTCAATTGAAAAAAATAAATTAAATTAAAAAAAATATAGACAGTGCCTTTCTGAATCCTTGTCCAGAGCATTTCCTCTTCAAACTCAGGCCTCTCAAAGCCACCGGGACACACGGCTCCAGGCAATGCCGTGGCCACCTCCTAGCACATGCACATCACTGCTCCAGGTCAGTGGGACTTAGGGCGCCCCGACAGGCCCCTCAACCAGGCTGGAGGAGGGGAGCCTCCTTCCTCACGAGAACACTCCTCTCGGGAGAGCCCTCCCTGGGAAACGGATGAAAGGGGGCCGAGGAAGCACTGCCCCGGGCTGGACGAGAAACGCAGACAAAGGGTGGACAGGACACGCCCCCCTTGTCACTCCTCCTTCCAGGGCCTCCCACTAGCCCGAGGGGCGCCCACAGCAGGTCACCGCCTGCATCTCAGTGACATTTCTCCCTTGTAAAACAAGGACAATAACCTCTGTGTTCCACAACTCATGCGGCCATTTCAGTGAAGTTTTAAGATTTTAAGTGGCCCTGTAACGTGTTAAGCTCACATTTTGTATGTGCATTATATTCAGAGACAGTTACGGGTTTTGATATTACCAGAGATAAACCCGAATTTATCAAGATACATAAACACCTACAGAACAATACCCACCAACTCTACTGCCCACCCCATTAGAACAAAAAACCTTTAGCTGGATTTGAAGCCACTGCAGAGGAATTTCTCCAGGATGTGGCTCCAGCTTGTCGCCCAAGCCTCTCTCTTTTTATTCCTTGGATGGTCATCTACTGGGTTTTACCAGCCCAGTGTCTTCCCCCCCTTCTTCTAGTAACAGTTGTCCTTTGGGAACCATCCTCCACTCCTGGTCCTTTCACTCCAGTGGGGGACACACAGGTGTGCAGGGTGCACACACACCCCCCGAGCCTAGCAGAAAAAAGAGGCTGCCCGGCTTGTCTTAGTGACCAGTGCAGCTAATCCATACTGATCTTTGGAGTGAACTGGGGGAACTATGGGGACAGAGAAACTCTAACGCTGAGGACATGAGCCTGGACCTGCTGGCAGCTGCCCGGCCACTTCACGGGAAGAGGGAGGGCATCCTTGAGAAATATGAAGCCAATACCAAGAGACACAAAATCAAGGCACTTCTCACTGTGCCTGAGCAGACATCTCCCTGGACGTCTCAGTGACTCAAGCCAATAAATTCCCTTTTAAATTTAGCCAGGCTTGGGGAGGGTACAGCTCAGTGGTAGAGCACGTGCTCAGCATGCAGGAAGTCCTGGGTTCAATCCCCAGTACCTCCACATTGCTCCTGTCACATTGCTCTTTGAAGGCACAAGGATCCAAAGGCATCTAGAAAGATGGACTCTAATGAGATGACGCTCGATGAGGGTAAAAGAGACACTGTGCTCTGGGGACCATGATTCTAACTGCATACTCTGGAAGGGGATCTGGAGGCCATGGGGAGACATGGCTGTTGGAAAAGTCCAGGAGACCTATGGCCAGGGGCTGCATGGGGAGGGGGAGCGGGCTGCCTGGGCACGTGGTTTCGGGGGTACTGAGCTCCTTGGTCCTCCAGCCCGAGCAGCCTCTCCACCCACTGCAGGGTGATGTGCAAGTATGGGATGGAGCTAGAGAGAACCCCAAATGCACCAACCTTGACCATGGCTGGAGGGTGAGCTGGAGAGCAGGACCCTGAAGGAAACAAATTTTGTGGCTGAAGAGTTTCCCAAAGCACGGAGCAGTAAAAGGGGCATGGTTATGAAAGCTGTGGCAGGACAATGGATGACTGTCCCCTCCTCCCCCCCCCAACCCCATCCTTCTCTAGGGTAACATTCTAGGGCATCCGCCTGACACTGTTGGTTGCTCCCCAACAGCCATTCTCAGGCTCCCTTCCTCACAAAGCTGCAATTCTGTTCCACTGGCAACGTGCCCAGACTCAAGGGATGAACCGAGCTTGGCCAAAGCCTCCTGTGGCAGCCGCATCACCCTTTTAGGGACAGGATGATGGTGATCACGGGCTCTGGTTCTGGCTGGTGGCTCTAAGGAAAGTCCCCTGACTCAAATGAAAGAGAAAGCCTCTCCAGAAGATGGCTTTTTCCTGGCCTCTTCCCTTCTGCCTTGGCTACTCTTGTGTGAAGACACATGCTTGGAGCTGCAGCAGCCATCTCGTGACCATGAGGAGAGGCCAAGAGAAAGGCAGACAGTGACGGGGCACCCAGTCGTGGCCAAGTCAGGGAACTAACCCAGGATCTGCAGGCAGACTTCCAGGCTGCTCTGGCTATGCAAGATCATTCCATGAATGTCGTCTCAGGGACCACAGTCGGGGATTCTGTTAGTCGCCATCAAGAGCCCACTTACTGACCAACACTTTGCTCTCCATTGTCTTATTTGCTCGTCACTATGCAGGTAGCTGTGATCATCATATTAGGTCTTTTTAAAAGTTTTTTTTTTCTTGTTTTTTTGTTTTGGTGGCAGGGGGTAATTAGGTTTATTTATTTATTTTAATGGCGGTACCGGGGATTGAACCCAGGACCTTGTGCATGCTAAGCACGTGCTCTACCACTGAGCTCTACCCTCCCCCTCTGCGATCATCATATTAGGGAAGTTGAGGGGGTTAGATGATGAAACTAGCAGACGGTGGGACTGAAACCCCACGCACCATCTAGCCCTCTCTGCCTGCTGGTTCCATTCGTTCCGCTTACATTCCACCTACAGATTCCCAACTTCAGGAGCGATGCTGCAAATCTCCCAAGCCAATGTGTAAGAGTCCGATTCAGCAATTCCAAAATATGTTTGGGAAAGGAATGGCCTGACAGTTGGCTTCTCGTTCTAAACATGCTGCTGTTCTAATAAAGCTCTCCCAAACTGTGGCCAAAATAAAAGACCGGAAAAAAAAAAAAAAAAAAGAGTGGAGAGATAAAGTAAGTGTGCCAGGAAGTAATTGGTAAGAAACTTTTTCGGTTTGGGAGCCACGAGATGTCAAGGAAATGAATGTAGCTATGAATTACGCTCCACCTCAGGTTGTGCCACAAGAACCAAACACTGGTGTTTTTTTATTAAAGCATTCACCATAGAGCCGTCCTGGTGAGTGACAAGCTGCCCAAAAAGCTACATTTGACTCTGGGTTTTAAGGTTTCTTAACCAATACATAGAGTTGGTGCCAGGGAAGGAAAGGGCTTGAATTTTATCCTGAGTCTCCGGGTTTTTCAAATTGTTTTCAAACTAATTGGTCTGGACAATGGAAGACCAACAGCCAACAATAAATCCATTGTAAGCTGGAAATAGTTTCCTCTGAATATAACTAAATATTTCTTTAATCCCTGCATTAAAATTTTTACTGTAGTGTAGTAGCTTTTTATTTACTCTAAAATTTGAGCTTTTGTAACACTGCAACTCTAGGTATAACTAATGGGGGGGGCAATTACTGAGACAAGCTATTTAAAGCACTTGAAAAGTTTAGTATCAGATGCTTGTTTTGCATTTATATTTTGGGGTCGTACTGAAGATACTATCATTAATGACTCTTGCTCAGAAATCTTGCTTTTATGTTCTGAAAAACCATTTCTTTTCCTTTGTGCCATGGGAAGGGTCTTTAAGAATCATGAGTTACCATGACTATTCCTTTTTTGTAGCTTCTGTATCGACATTATCAGACACATCAGCCCATCCCAAAAGAGTTGGTTCACGGTTCTATTCCCAAGGGAACAAAGACAGTGGGTCCCCTATGAACAGTGGCTTTTGTTGGCTTGTTTTTTATTTATTTATTTTTCTGACATTAAAGTTGTGTATGGTTGGCAAGGATTTTTCCTCTTTAATTTGGATGTGGTTTCTGCCTCTGAAACTGAAAACAAGTTTGTTGGTAAAAGGACAAGCTGCAGGCACCCCCACAAATGCAACTACTTCAGCACGGGCTGAAAGGATGCTTCACAGAGAACAAGTAAGGACTGAGAAGCACATTCAAGCACAAATGTTCTTTCTCTAAGAGATTTTCAGTTCATTGTCGCTTTGTCCTTTATATTGAATCATTTTTAAAAATTATCTTCACATTTATTTAAAGCCAATTACCAGCTCCTCGACGTGCCTCCCACAGCCCGCTCATCTCAGCCAGGGACTCTCAGGGCCACCGGCCAGGCTGTGTACACTTCCCATCCCGCGACATCCGCAAGGCGAATGGCTAGGAGCAGGAGCGGACTGGTGCCCTGGGAAAGAGATGCCTCTCACCGGGGACACCCAAACAGCCAGAAGCTTGAGGCCAACCTCACTCAGGGTGTGGCATCTCAGATGCTCCAAGCACAGACCCCTCTACGCCGAGCGTGGTTAGCCAGTAGCACGACGTGCTGAGATGTGTCCTATGCTAATGGCAGCCTGCTGAATGGTATAGAGGATTTCAAGTGGAAATCCCAGGATTTGAAATTTTCCCTTTGCCTTTCTAATAAAGAGAGAAAGTGGGGGGGGCATATGGAGGGAGGGAGGGAGAGACAGAGAGAGAGAGAGAGAGAGAGAGAGAGGGAGAGAGAGATGGAGAGATGGAGCGAGAGAGAGACTCTGCAATAACTCCTCGGAAGCAGGATGAAGCCCCTGCAGTCTCTCCTGTAATCTGCACAGTTCAGGACTTGAGAGTCCACACTTCTTAGCTGTGACTGCGTTCCCAGTACAGCGCCCCCACCTCCCCATTAGAATCCAGGACACGATTTGCAAGTCCCTTGTAAAAAGTTTCACCAGGATTTCTGATTTACACAGTCAAAGCTTGCAGTTTATTTGTACTAAGTAAGAGGGGCCTCCTATTTGAAAGAACAGCCACAGTTACAGCACTGACAGGTAGAAATTTCACTGGCCCTCCGTAAATCAATTCAACACCCTAGTCTCTAAGGATTTGCTGAAAGATAATGGGCTGCAATTATGAAATCATCACCATGAGTTGCCAGCAGGGCTCCAGAGAGATTTCTGAAGTCTGCAGGCACTTACAAGAGGAACATAGGAAATCATTTCATGAGGCAGCAGTTTTGCCCAAAACCAAGCTGTAGATATAATGCAGGCTTAAATGAAAGAGACTAAGAAATAGATATGGTGACCAAGGAGGGGTGGTGCAGTCTTCTCCCATTCCTCTAAAGAATCCAAGTTAACTCAACAATGGCTACATAGCTCAGCACGTTAGTAGAGATCACAGCTGGGCACAATTCAGGGGAACTGGTAGCAGCAAGCCTGCCCCCCCCCCACCTTGCAACACTGGGGTGCTTTTCATACTCCAGTCGAGGATGCCCCTTTGGGAGTACGCCTGGGAGCTTGGGAAGCCGCCTCTCCCAGGAAGAAGAGGACGGCTCAGGCAAGGGAGACCAGCACAGGCAGGGGAGCACTGGCCAGCTCGCCAGCACCAGCACCAGGTCTATGCCGAGGTGCACTGCTGCACAGAACGTGGGGGTTTTAACAAACATGATGGGCGAGGGCTCTGAAGTCCCAAGCGAGGCTCCTGCTTTGAAGACACATAGCAGCAATCTTAAGTGTCACAGAGTCTCCTATGATGCTTCCGACAAACGCAAGGAAACTCAGGATTGGCTGTGTCCACACTGCCCAGGTGGCATCGACTGAAACCAGAATCTGGGTTTTCTGGCCCCGACTGTTTTTCCTTCCCCTCACCCTACCAAGCTGATGTGGGCACCCTCTCTGGTCTGGCTGCACTGGATGCACACTGAGCCGAAGCAGCACCAAAACGAGCACTACGTCTCCCAGATGGAGCTGCTCTGAAACACTTTCGGGCGGGACGTGGACAAGGCAGGCTGGGCTGACCATGTCCCTCCCAGGGCCCCAGCCCTCGGGTCTGACTGAGGTGTCCCTCCACTGTGGCCGCCGCCTGCTGAGGGCCCCACGTTTCTCCAGGTGTATCGGCGTTGGGAACAGTAGGTGCCACCGGAGACAAGAGTCACAAGACACTTCCCGCAAAAGCTTTCTCATTATCCCGGCACAGATAAGGAGCCAGGCGCTTAACGCAAGCGGGAAGCAGCGGGTCCCAGCGCGCACACCCGGGGAGACTCGCACACCCGGGGAGACTCGCCTCCAGATCTGTTATTTCGAAGTCCGCAGTCTTTCCTCCTCCGTCCCCCAAAGGCCCTTCTAGCTCGCTGTTTCCGCAGCCACCGGCCTGGGAATGCGACCCCGAGGCTGGAGCGGGGACAGCAGGACGCCCTCGGGGACCCGCACCCCCGCCTCCGTCCCCGTGCGCCGGCGGCCTGCGAGGACCGGCGGGCCACCCCTCCTCGGCGACACGGCTCGGGGCGCACGCCCGTCCCCCGCCCCGCGCGCCGCGCCTCACCTCGCGCAGCAGGCGCTCCAGGTGCGGTTCGGCCCAGGCGGCCAGGGCGTCCGGCGAGCCCGCGCGCCGCAGCAGCGCCCGCTCCTCCTCCAGCGCCGCCACCCGGCCCTGCAGCGCGGCCGCCTGGACGCCCAGCAGCAGGCAGGCGGCCGCCGAGCCCGCGGAGAGCAGCAAGCACAGCGCGCTCAGCGCCCAGGCCCCCGCTGCCGTCGCCGGGCGTCCCGCGTCGCCGCCACCGCTGCCCGCCAGGCCGCCCTTCGGCGCGTCGCCGCCCGCGCGCTGGCCGGGACTCATGGCGCGCTGGTGGCGCGTGGGCTCTCGGAGGGGGCGCTGCGCAGAGCCGGAGTGCCGGGCGGAGCGCGCGGTGGGCAGGCGGGGGAGCCGCGGGCACGAAGCCGGCCGGGCGCGGGGCTGGGCCTTCGGGGAGCAGCGGACCGCGGCGCACGCCCCCTTCCCCGCCGCCAGGCGCCTCCACACAGCGGCCACTTTGGGCAGTTTCCTCTATGCAAATAGAGCCTGCCAGAAAAGGAGCCGGGACCCACCCAGGGGAGGAGCGGCCCGGCCGGCCCCGAGCCGCGAGGGGGCGGGGGCGGGAGTGGAGCGGGCCCCGCGGAGCCCCCGGCGCGCGCCGTCCGACCCCGCGCGCGGCGCGCACCGCCGCCCTCACCTGCCCCGGGCGCCGGGCTGCTCCGACTCCCGCTGGCGACTCTGCGACTCCCCAGCCCGAGTTCCAGCTGCGATCCCAGGAGGCCTGAGGAGCACCCAGAGACTCAGGCCGTCTTCTGCGGCCCGCCTCTGGCTGCAGCATCATTCACGCTTTGCGAAAATTCGCTTCAACTTGCGAATTAACCTTTCTGACACTTACTTAAAAGTCCAAAACTTCAAAGCCAGCGGGAAAACTTAGTGAAACCCTCCTAGATGGTGCCCTAGCGCCACTTGGTGGCCGAAAGCGACCTCTTGCGGATTCGCATTTAGAGATGCAGTCAAGGTCTAGAATGCGCCAAGCGGAAGGATGTCTTAGAATCTTCATTCTCTCACCATTTAATATGTGCCAGAGTCACTGGAAACAGAACTTTTAAGACCTTGTTCCTGACCTAGAGAAGGCTTTCATTTGAGAAAATTGAGACTTTAACAAATGCAAAAGATAGGGGGAAAGAACTCAACTTTTGTTGAGCTGGTGGCTTAATTCTGCAGCGGAAACAGAACTTGGCCAAAAATAATCATCTCGTATGTACCACATGTAACCTATACTGCGATTCTGCCGCAGATGTGCAGCACAGGGTCAAAGCAGGAAAGCCTGGATGAGAATGAGGCGGCCCGAACAGCCTTTGTCCAGAACGGGGGGCAAGGCTGGAAGTCAGGTGCGTGCTCTGCTGGCTCAGATTCCTACCTGGCATATCATCTCCTAAAATGGGTCCCACATAACTCTTCCACTAACTCCAGTAATGCTCATGTAAAAACAACAAACTAGCTTTGATCTTCGTAATTTGAGCACATCCACAACCGTTTTTGAGAAAAAGACCTGTTATATCTTCCCTCTCACTCCCTGGGTCTCTTCGGATTATTAGCTTCTGTTCTTAGGACAGATTTCTTTTCTCTTCAAACTGTTGAGGACCTTCAGCTGACATGTTCCTCCTTGTTCCCTTAATTGGGAGGGGGAAATTACCTCTGAGACTGGAATAAAACAGAAGTGGCTGGCATCTCACCTCTGCAACTTTGTAGCTATGACCTTAAGGAAACTGGAGTTACAGTTAGGTGGTTATACAGAGATAGGTCCTGCTAAAAGTCTATTGTATTTTAGACCAGTCTGAAAACAAGTCTGCTCAGCAAACTGGATTGTCCTCTCTGAAAAGAGGCCAATCCCATATTGCAAGGTGGCACTTCATTCTTGCTACAAACACATAGATAAATTGCCCATCACCAGCATGTATTGTTCACTATATTCCAGAAACTTTTTTGGGGGGTGGCTTGTTATTAGGTTATTTATTTATTTAATGGAGGTACTGGGGATTGAACCCAGGACCTCGTGCACGCTAAGCATGTGCTCTACCACTGAGCTATACCCTCCCCTCCCTCAGAAACTTCTGTACATCAGACAAACCAAGCTCATTGATCCCTCTGGCCTTCGCCCTCGCCCATTGCCTGACTACCTGGAATATCCCGCTCTCAGAATTTTGAGCAAAATCCTCCTTCAGGTTAAGGTCCTCAGGTCTTTAAACCTCACTGTCTCCAAAAGACCTTCCCAGACTGTCCAATCTGAGGAGGCTTCACTCACAGTCCTCGAAGGATTGCTCAGGGGATGAGGGCATTTATCACTGTTTGAAGTTACCTTTTTATTAGCAAGACAAATTACCCCCTTTGTCTTGTTCACCACTGTTTTCTCAAAGAACAGTACAGGATCTGGCAAATATTTGTCAAGTGAATTAAGGAAAGGTGAAAATATGTTTACTGTCTACAACTAATTTTAAAAGGCAAGGAAGAAAATACTCTAGTCTTGTGTCAGCTGGGGTCCTGGAAGGAACAGATGGCATCCTCAGACTGAAGACAGTCTGAGTGTAGAGACTCCATTGCAGGGCAGATTAAGGGAAGCCAACAGGGGAGGTCGTTACCATCTGGAGCTGAAGGTGGGAGAGGAAGGAGCTGTTGTGAATGCTCGGAGCTGTACAAAGGTCCGCTCAGCGGGAGCTGTGGCCTTTGGTCAAGGGACACCACCTCTGCAAAACCATGGCTTGGAAGGTAGGGAGCTGGGGGATAATCTCTCTCCTCCTGCTCTCTCATCTGCTGGGCCTCCCACGACCAAAGCCACAGGACAGGAGAGCCCAGGTGATGCAGACGGTCAGCCTCCTAAGGGCGGAGTGTGGAGTCACGAGTGGCAGAGATGAGATCTATGTTGGGGAGGGGGGAGAAGAAATCCACCGTATTCCCTAACATACACCTAGCATTCACCAAGGGTCAGTCAACTACTGCTGCCTCTGAATGGCTAACTTGTCAGTGATAGGCACAAATCCCCAGGGAGACCATTTGGCTACTTGGTGGCAAATCACCTTCTTTGGACTCTTTTCATCCCGGAAGGGCCAGCAGTTTGTCCTTCACAGAGATGGATATCTGTTCTTTCTTCTCTGTCTGCAGAGCCTCAGCCAGCACCACTGTTCATACAGACTCCCCAGTCCACACGTATGGAATCCCATACGACACAGCATCTGAGCAGGGAACGCACTTTACAGCAGAGTACGTGTGGGAGTGAGCCCGTGAGCATGCAGTCCACTGGCTGTGCCACATCCCGCGCCAGCCAGAAGCAGCCAGGCTCACAGGACACTGGCGCTGCCTTTTGAAGGCACAGGTGAAGCACCAGCTCAGAGTCTTCAAAGGCAACACTCTGAAAGGCTGCAGTGCCATTTTTCAGGATGTGGAATACGCACGTTACGTGATGCCTCGTTCCCAATAATCGTGGGTCTGGGAACCAAGGGACAGAAGCAAGAGCAGCGCCCCACCCCTCCCCGTGACTCACTGGGGGACTTTGTGCTTGCTGTCCTCACAAATCTGGGCCTTGCAGGGGTGGAGGTCCTACTTTTCAATGGGGCTCCACTTGCCAGGGCACACAGCAAGGGTCCATTCACCTGCAAGCTACGGCTGCTGCCGAGGGCAATTTGGACTCTGTGTCCAGGGACTGAAGTCTTAGAGTCACGATTTTGGCGGCGGTAACTGACCCTCACCGGTGGGAAGAGGAGGGCTGCGTCTGTACAGTGTGGGCAGGGAGGAATAAACCAGGCACCTCGTGGTGCTCCTTTGCCCATCATAACTGTGACCAGCAAGGACGGCAACTCAGCCTGATGACTGTCAAGGGCCCAGACTCTTCAGGATAAAAGGGGCATTATGAAATATTTTATAAAAAAGGAATTACTTGGGTCAGATATGGTTGATAACCACTGCAGAAAATCCTAAGTAATGATGATGGAAAGGTTCAAATGTGTTTGAAATGCTCTGTTTAAGAAGGCAGGGGTACTTAATCATTTTTTAAAACTTTTCCAACAAAAATGGTTTAAATTAAGCATTAAGGCTTAAAGAATTACATGAGGAAATTGTTACTTAGAAAAAGCAGTGTGATCCTGTGGGGAAAACACCAGGTCTTGATGTATATTGCCCAGATCCTGCTCTGGCTCCCCTGATCGCTCACAGCCAGTTACTGTTTCAGCCCCCCGCCCCCACCACCGTTTTCTAGCTTGTAAAATGGGTATTCCAGCAGAGATTAGATTTACTCTATCAGAAACTAGAAAACAAGACAAACTATATGAAATGGCAACTTTCAAGATAATGGTTATCAGGCAATGAAGGACAGTGATCCTTGGGAGATGGGGAAAGAAATGAAGTGAGCCCAAGGATTGTCCCAGCTTTTCCCTCTGGAGAGATTTTTCTAGGCGACCATGCAGGGTGGGGAACGCAGGCAGAACCACCCCAAGGCAAAGAGAGCTGAAAGTTCAAGGACGCCAAGGCACTTAGAACTTGCAAGGGGGCAGAGCTGGGGAGGAGAACTCTTCACCTGACACAGCCACCTTTGTAAGGAAACCACCTGGGTGGGGCCGGGAAAGACCCACCCGAAAGGATGACAACTCTGCCAGAGAGGAAGCCATCCCCGCAGCTCACACAGGCCGGGGGTGGCTCTCCTTCCCGCCAACCAGCATGGAAAACCTGATCATTCAGAGGGCACTGAGTAGAGTATTCAAATTCAAGTTTTCCCTCAGGAGTGGGGCTAAATGAACCTGAACTAAAGGTTGCCCTGGTCCTGCCTAACAAAATCCAAAACCCTAGAAGATCAAACCGATTCACACAACCTAATCATGTCCCAAAATAAAGCTCAAGTATGTAGGATATAAAAATACCCAACAAGGTACAACAAAAGGCCGAAATTACCAGGCATACAAAACAGCAAGAAAATACCCCATAAAAGAAGAAAAAGCAGTCAATCAAAACCAACCCAGAAATGAAAGAGGTGAATTAGCAGACAAAAATATTTACAGTTATAACTGTATTCCATATGTTCAAGGAACTAAGAGGAAAAGATTGAACATGTTAAGCAGAGACGAGGAAGATTTTTGTTAAAAAAAACCTAACCTAGAGATTAAGATGACAGTGTTTGAGGTAAGAAATAAACTGGATGAGATTAAAGGCAAGTTAGATACTGCGGAAGACTAATGAAGTTGAAAATAAAGCAGTAGAAACTATCTGAAATGAAACAGAGGGGAAGAGATTGAAAAAAATGAACAGAGCATCAGCAAGCTGGGGGGCAATTCCATGTGAGTAACAGGAATGCTCAGCGGAGAGGGCAGGAAAAATGTGAATAAATAATGGCTGAAAAAAATCCCCACATGATAAACACTGTAAACTCACAGATCCAAGGATTTCAAGGAACCTAAGCACAAAGAACACAAAGACAATCACACAAAACACACCACAATCAAGCTGCTTAAAAGGAATGGTAAAGAAAAAAGACTTGAAAGCAACCAGAGAAAAAAGACACATACAGAGCAACAAACATAACAGCAGACTTTTCATTGGAAACTGCAACCCAGAAGATGGGGAAAGCAACATTTTCTGTCAACTGGGTATAAGATCCCACACCCAATGTAAATCTCTCTCCAAAAAAAAAAAAAAAAAAAAGTGTAAATAAATACTCTCATACAAAAGCTGAAAGAATGACTCACCAGCAGACCCACAATGAAAAAACGTTAATGGAAGTAACTCAGGCAGAGGAAAGCCATACCAGATGGAAACATGGATTTACATAAAGGTTTGAAGAGCTCTGTAAATGGTAACTATGTGGGGCAGTGTAAGAATTCCTACTATTTAAATCTCTTTAAAAGATAATTGATGCCTTAAGGCAAAAAATAACAATGTATTGTGGAGTTTTAACATATGGCTAAGTAAAATGTGTGGCAAAAATAATACAAAGCCTAGGAGGAGAGAAATGGCAGTTTACTGTTAGGTTCTTTTTTTTTTTTTTTTTTTTAATTAAAGTGTAGTTGATTTACAATGTTGCGTTAGTTTCTGGTGTGCAGCATAGTGATTCAGCTTTATATATATTCATTCTTTCTCATAACTTATTACAAGCTATTGAATATAGTTCCCTGTGCTCTACAGTGGAAACCTGTTATCTATTTTATATATAGTAGTTTGTACCTACTAATCCCAAACTCCTAATTTATCCCTCTCCCCTCCTTCCCCCAGTAACCACAAGTTTGTTTTCTATGTCTTTGAGTCTGTTTCTGTTTCATAAATAAGCTCATTTGTGTCATATTTTGGATTCCACATATAAGTGATATCATACAGTATTTGTCTTTCTCTGACTTACTTCATTTGGTATGATAATCTCTAGGTCCATCCATGTTGCTGCAAATGGCATTATTTCATTCTTTTTTATGGCCGAATAGTATTCCATTGTATATACACACCACAACTTCATCCAGTCATCTGTTGATGGACACTTAGGTTGCTTCCATGTCTTGTCTATTGTAAATAGTGCTGCTATGAACATTCTTTTACTGTATGTGATGTGGTGTACTATCAGTTAAAGGATGTTAAGGATATATACTACAAAACCTAAAGCAAATGATAAACATGTGCACACACACTAGTTGTAGCTAATAAACCACCAAAGTGTATAAAGTAGAATCATGAAAAAATAATACTTAATCCAAAATAAAGCAGAAAAAAAGGAAAACAGGAACAAATGGAAAAAAACAGAAAATAGGAGGATGGTAATCTAATCCCAAATGTATCAGTAATCACATTCAATATAAATGGCCTGAGCCCAACTAAAAGGCAAAAATTAGATAAAAATGCAAGACTCAACTGTACACTTCATACATAAAATACTTCATAGACAAAAGAAATTAAAAGGATGGAAGAAGATGGAAGGTGGTAACATTAAAACAGAGGCAATATCTATTTGTGCTCATTTCATATGGTTCCTCTAGGACTAAAACCAGAAGTGTAAGAATATAATTTGTAGACTATAGGATACTGTATAAATCAAGAATATAGGGAATAAGTCAAACAATGGTAAAATGACAGCTACTTCCTATAAATGGTCTCACTTAACCCTTACAACCACCCCTGGGAAGTCAGGTGGTAGTATTTCAACTCACAGGTGAGGCTACAGAGAATATGTAATCTGTCTACCTATACGGGCAGTCCCAGGGTCTAAATTCAGACTCTCCAGGCAAGCATCGTCACAAAACTCACACTGTTCTCATGTGTGCAATTGTTGTGAGGTCACACAAAATAATTTAAATGTCCTAAATTTGAAAAATATGAAAAAGAAATAACAAGATCTTTTAAAATTAAACTTCTCTGTTAATGACATACTCTAGTCATTTAGGCCTGTTCTTATTTTGTTATTCATTCTCAAAACTGTACCTACCCATGTTGCCTTTAGTTAAAGAACAAATCCAACAGCTTTTAAAAGAACTGGATTTCTTTAAAAAGGTATCCAAGTTAGAAGAGAAGAGGCAAAACTGTCGATATATGCAGATGACATGATACTCTATACAGAAAAACCAAAAGACTTCACACAAAAATTACTAAACTGATAAATGAATTCACCAAAGTAGCAGATGCAAGATTAACACAAAGAAATATGCTGCATTTTAATGAAATATCAGAGAGAGAAAACAGTCCCTTTTAAAATTGCATCAAAAAAAGTAAAACACCTAGGAATAAACCTTCACCAGGGTGGTGAAGGACCTACATGCTGAGAAACATAAAACACTGATAAAAGGAGCTGAAGAGACTTCAAAGAAATGGAAAGATATCCCATGCTCTTGGATTGGAAGAGTTAATGTTGTTAAAATGGCCACACTACCCAAAGCAATCTACATGCTTAATGTGATCCCTATCAAATTACCCAGGACACTTTTCACGGAACTACAACCAATGATCCTAAAACTTATACAGAATCACAAAAGACCCAGAATTGCCAAAGCAATCCTGAGGAAAAAAAAAAAAACAAAGCTAGAGGCATAACCCTCCTGGACTTCAGACAATACTACAGAGCTTCAGTAATCAAAACAGCAGGGTATTGGCACAAAAACAGACATATGGATCAATGGAACAGAATAGAGAGCCCAGAAATAAACTCACACACTTACAGTCAATTAATCTTCAACAAAGGAGGCAAGAATATACAATGGAGAAAAGACAGTCTTTTTAGCAAGCGGTGCTGGGAAAGCTGGACAGCTGCATGTAAATCAGTGAAGTTAGAACATTCCCTCACACCATACACTAAAATAAACTTGAAATGGTTTAAAGACTTAAATGTGGGACATGACACCATAAAGCTAAAAGAACATAGGCAAAACATTCTCTGACATAAATCATAGTAATGTTTTCTTAGATCAGTCTCCCAAGGCAAAAGAAATTAAAGAAAAGTAAACACATGGGACCTAATCAAACTTACAAGATTTTGCAGAGCAAAGGAAACCATAAACAAAATGAAAATACAACCTGATTGGGAGAAAATATTTGCAAATGATGCTACCAACAAGGGCTTAATTTCCAAAATATAAAAACAGCTCATACAGCTGAGTATCAAAAAACCAAACAACCCAATCAAAAAATGGGCAGAGGGCCTAAATAGACATTTCTCCAAAGAAGATATACAGATGGCCAATAGGCATATGAAAAGATGTTCAATATTGCTAATTATTAGAGAAATGCAAATCAAAACTATGAGATTCTGACCTCACACTGGTCAGAATGCCCACCATTAAAAAGTCCACAAATAATAAATGCTGGAGAGGGTGTGGAGAAAAGGGAGCCCTCCCACACTGCTGGTGAGAATGTAATTTGGTGCAGCCATTGTGGAGAACAGTATGGAGATTTCTTAAAAAACTGAAAATAGAGTTACCACATGATCCAGAAATCCCACTCCTGGGCATTATATCTGGAAAGGATGAAAACTCTAATTTGAAAAGATGTATGTACCCTAATGTTCGTAGCAGCACTATTAACAACAGCCAAGACATGGAAGCAAACTAAGCGACCATCAACAGATGGATAGAGATGTGTACACACACACACACGAATATTTCTCAGCCATAAAAAGGAATGAAATCATGCCTTCTGAAGCAATATGGATGGACCTAGAGATTATCATACTAAGTGAAGTAAGTCAAAGATGAATATATCACTTATATGAGAAATCTTAAAAAAATGATACAAATGTACTTATTTACAAAACAGGAACAGACTCACAGACATAGGAAACAAATTTATGGTTACCAAAGGGGAAGAAGGGTTGGGGGAAGTATAAATTAGGATTTGGGGATTAACAGATACACATTACTATTATACAAAAAGGACCTACTGTATAGCACAGGAAACTGTATTTAATATCTTGTAATAACCTATAATGGAAAAGAATATGAAAAAGAATATACGTATACATATGAATATGTGTATATATTTTACTGAATCACTCTGCTGTACACCTGAAACTAACACAACATTGTAAATCAACTACAATAAATTTCAAAGCTGGTGATTTTAAAAAATTACTGAAAAAAAAAACACCCTTAATTTTCATTTACATTTGTAATGGGAAATATTTTAAGTCACTGGGGGAGATGTGCATGGTAACTCCTCCAAATCAGCGAGTAAACTTTAATTAATCTCATTACATGTAACTGCTGTTAAGAGTATCTAAAGAACCAGGTCTATGTGGTGCCCACCTCAAAGGATATTTAGGGGGCTTCAAGACTTTATGATTAAATCTACATCTCATTTTAAAAAAATTATATATAACTTTTCCCCTGAATTACAGCATTTAAAAACTAAAACCAGGGAAGGAGTGAATGTAAGAAAATTTATCTGAATAGTACACATTCTTGATTGGCAAAAAACAAATTTCTTTGAAAATTCTATTCCCCTTCAAGTTTCAGTGAAATGTCACAATAAAATCTACTATGCTAGAGGGTCCAAAAAAGTAGAATTCTTGGATAGTTTTGTAATTCCTGGTGCCATAAAGAGAACAATCAACATTACTGAGAAAATAACATGCAGTCACCTGGGTTAAGTCACTTACAGAAAATAAAAGTATTTACCAGTGGGAATACTAAAAGCCAGGTAAACTGCTAGATGTTTTTAATCACCCTGTAACATAGATATTACCCCTAAGTAATTCCAAGTAAGCAAATACAGTTAAAGTAACTTACTCCTTTAAACGTAGAGAAGACCTGGGACTAAAGTTGCAACATGCTGGTAAGAAATCTGAGCACTTTAATTCATTGAACTGCTCTTCCAAGGAATCAGCTGACAGGTAACAAATGAACAAAAAGGGCTGGATGCTTCTTACAGTTTTAATCTAGAGGACTGATTAGATCCAATTCAAAAAAAAAAATTGCTTTTTTAAGGCACTGATACCTCAGAGGTGCTGTGGATTTCCCACTGCATCGCCTCAGAAGCTTATCAGCACATCTGGTTGTCAATCAGAGGTTTAACTTGATCCCTTCATTATAAAGTCTTCCGTTTTCGCCCAATGGTTGTAGCATCCATTGATGACTGATGCCTGAATCTGTTATATCATAAAGAGTTACAGCACATCATATTTCTCACATCCCTTCTGCATTAGAAGGAATTCTATTAAAAAAAAAAAAAACAACTTCCATTCACTATCAGTTTATAGGGCAAGTGGGAATTAGAGGAATGGACGCCACTCTGATGAAATACTGAATATGGGAAATTCTCTAAAGACAAATGACCAAGTTTTAATTAGCGAAGCAATAAAAAGCAAGGAGGGGAGAAAAAGTACATAGTGATTAAGAGAATTGAGAAAAATCAGCTGTGTGTGCACCCTGACTGGGTACTGATTCAAACTAACTTGGTTACTTTTTAGACAGTCATGAAGCTTTAAATATAAACTATCTTAGATAAAGAATTATTTTGTTAGGTGTGCTAATGGTGTATTTTTTTTTTAAACCTCCTGTTAGAAGATATACAGAAATATTATGGGTGAAATGATCTGGCATTTGTACAGAAAAGCAAGTTGGGGAACAGGTGAAACAAAATGTGCAAAATGTTTTTAATTTTTGAAGCTGGGCTATATGTATTTAGAAGTTCATTATTCTATTTTTGCAATATACTGTAAAAAACGAATCACCAATATGGAACTAGCCCCAAATGACTCAAATTAAGTGTGCTCACATTAAGGAGATTACCTCTTTTAACTATGCCCCCAAAGGCTGGACTGACTGGAGTGTAAAACTAACTTTTAAACTTCAACTTCACTCTATAAAAAAGTGAAAAAATAACACAAACCCTCCGCCCAACCCAATTAACCAGCCAAATGAAAGTTTGGATTTAAGGAATTAGCTAAAGATAGCAACCTCTTAAAAAATAGTGATCCAAAAGATCAGCTCTTAAGAAAATTAAAATTGTTTCTACTGATGTATCCGCAAACATGCAATCTCAGCCAACAATTACTGATGCTATCCACACCTGTTACTGACTCATGACTCCTTCTCACTGTAATATTTAAAAATGTAGGATGTTAAGCAAAGGACTGGATGTTCAAATTTAGAATATCTTACTTGCACCAAATTTTTAAGAATCAGACATTTCAAACTGGAAAGGAGTTAAAAAGCCAGGTCACCTGACAAAGTGTTTCTTCATTCCAGAATTGTCAAAATCAGTTTAAATACAGGTATCTGCCTATCTACTTAAAACAGAGTACGTTTTCAAATGATCATGCCATTTTAGCCGTTTTGATGGTTGAAGGTACTTATCAGCTACTACAGTAAAGAAAAACGTGAAAAAAAATGTAATCTAACTATTAGCCATGAATTTTATCCCAGGTCATTTCACAGAACTGTGAACAGGAACCAAACTGAAGTTTTTGACTCATGTAGGTACATTATCACAAGAAGGCACAATGCTAGAATTTAGGATTGCCGAATTTAAGTCACAATTCAGCCTCAATTACTGGTCTTGGCCACGTCATTTCAAGTTTCTCTAGCATCCAGCTCTTCAAGATAATTCAGAGGAATAGTTTTTAATTGTATGAACTATAAAATTTCACTGGGCAGTTTGCTACTGTCAACTGAGTAATAATAGAAGTCAATTTTATTCATCTACTCCAAAAGTTTTGATCAATACATGGATGGGAACACCTAAGCAGTAGAAGAAAACACTGGAATTAACCTATTTAGCTTCACTTTTAAAACCAAGTTTGACTTCAATGGAGTTTTTAGAAATAGTAACCTACAAGGCATCAAATCCTCAGGGAGAATACCAAGTTACAAATGATCCGTATTCATGCACTGGGTATTCTAAATCTTTCCCATTAGTACTGATGCTCCTGATACTCTCAAATAAAAACCTGGCACTTTCAAAAAATGAGTTCAGAGGTACAAGGAAAAACACAATTAAAAGTTAAGAACCTGAGAGTTCACAGAAGATGAAAACAAAGGTTAGCAGTAGACACTCGTAACGGTATCACAGGTACCACCCTAACCACTGAGCATTTCTCCTGTTCAACATAATTCACTGAAGTTTCACTTTAATTCCTAAAATACCAGAATTTGGCCTAGGAACTAGCAGACACCCCTAGTGAAGAATGTAAATTCTTATTGGAAGAGAAAAGGGCTAACAATAACTTCTTAGTAAGAAATAATGTGGTTATTTTTCTTTCCCCCTATATCCTGAAATCAGTACTCTGAGAAAGTTTTCGATGGGAGAAAAAGTAAACATTAATTTGGGAACTTGGAGCACTGGTAGGGATAGGTCAGGAGGCTTACGTGATTCAGTGGCTTTGTAGGATGGAAATGGAAGGGAAAATGAAGGATAGCAGACTTCTTAATCTTTATACCACCACCACGTTCAGGAAAAACCTCTTTTTTACATCAAATGCTCCTTTAAAAAACCTTATCACATACAATATAGCTCAACCACATATGGACGACATCAGAGGCCTGAGCATAACTGATGCAACGATTCTCTAGCTAAATTTATTTCCGCTTTCTTAAATTCCTGGTCAAGCTTAGAAACACAGCTTTACTATATGGGCAAATGCTGCCAGGGGATCACGAAGAGAAGCCCATCTTGATTTCACTATTTGTCATACCAAAAAGATTTCATGTTTTTCGTTTAAAATACAGATAAAATTCACATCTTTGTGTAATGCCCTTTGGAAATGGGAACACTGAACAAAAACCCTGTATCTGGATAATCAGCGATGAATTCTGCAACAAAAAAGATTTCTCACCTGGCAGACTGATCAATAGTTTTGTATTTTTACTAAATTAAGTAACATTTACCATGTAGTTTGCAATTTGAAAACAGGTTAACAGTAAGGAAAAAATACCCACAGGCAAATAAAAAGTTCATCATGTTAACCAATCAGGGCCTGGAAACTTCTGCAGAAGTTTCTTCCCACAGTGTTTTACAATCAAATCATCTTTTTCTCCAGCAAAGATTAAAACAAATATAAACTGCTTAATAATAACCTTAAAATTCATACACTAAGGTTTAAGTATTTGTATTTCATGTGATAAGGAAATATACGAGACAATCTCAAGTCTCCTGAAGATCTGGCATTAAAACCCAAAACCTCAGTCATCAGAATTCCTGTTCTTAGTTCGTGACTTGACTACATAAGTAGCCCTCGGGAAACAGGACTCCGCACGCTGACCTTCCTGCTACGCTTTAATCTTAAATGCAGTGAGCGTGTGGTGTTACTAATCTGTCACGATGGACACACTGGATGCCTTTCCCTGAATGCTGCTTATCACCACTGAGATCACCCAATGAAACAGAACACAATACTTGCAACTGAATGAAACTCCAACAGTTAACATTTCCTATGGGTTTTTGCTTTCCAATACCTGCCTACAGAGTTAATAATCCTTATGACCTGTTCAACAATTGCAGAAAAAACTTTTAAAGTGAAGAAAAGTCTGACTTTGAGGTATGTAAAGAATAATCATTAAGGAATGAAGTAGTCAAGATTTTCTTTTACTCAAAAAAAGAAAAAAAAATCACTTCAAAGAGTCAACCTCCATGTATAAAAGACAAGATCAATCACATTTATCACTGGACAGAAAGGATTTTTCCAAAGGTCTTTAAAAATGGTAATTAATCTCAAAAAAGGAAAATTAATTTTAGCTTTTATATTTCATTATCAAGACCATATTCGCTTAACAAGATAATTATGCTATTGATACAAAACATACAGTATTTACACTTAACTGTACAAAATAATTTAATGTTTACAAAAATATCAGAATGTTTAGAGTTGACTGACACAGTCTTAAGTTATCCCTTCTAGAGAAGTATAGTAAGACCACTGATTTCCATTTCATTTCTTTTTTAATAAGTCAAAGAAAGGATGCTGCAGTGCTTCATCCAAGGTAATTCTTTGTACTGGATCGTATTCTAACATTCTTCGAACCAGGTCAAACAGTTTCTCATGTTCTTCATCATGACAAAGCATAAATTCCTGAGGGGAAAAATGATTTTGTTTAAGAAAGACATCAAAAAATAGTTAAAAACAGCTTTTTAAACCTTTTTTTTTTTACCTTTAATGGTTTGCAGCGTCTCCTAACGTATCTACCAGCAGAACTATGTTCATCCCAATCTAGCTGGTTATGATGGAAATACTTGCGCTTTCTACAGGAAAAAGAATTCTGGATTAGTTTAAAAAAAAAATTTCATGTTTACCCTGCCCTCACCAGGAGATGGGGGAAACAGATGGAACCAGGCATCTCTCTCTCTCTCTCTCACAATTAAAACAAATCTCAGCAGCAATTATGTATCAGATATCTTACATGACATCTTCCTTAATCTTGTACCCTCTGAAGTTTTAGTATCCCACCTAAGGTGTTCCCAAACATCACACAGGAAACAATGCAAGCTTCAAAAACAGCGGTTCCTGGATCCATTTAGTGAAATTCTGATTTCACTAAAATTCTGATCTGGAATGGGGCTGGAAATCTTTAAACAACTACCTGGGTGACTCCTGTGAAGTTATGTTTTGAAACCACTTACAGTATCTTGTCCAAAGACATACAGCTGGGTAACAACAGTATGGAATTCAAACTTAGATCAATATGACTCCAAAATTAAACTCTTTTTACTACTCTATGTATTATTTTTACATCAAGTTAGGAAAATATTTATGCTTATGTTACTGTGAGTATAAAAACATCACTCTGTCTACTGGATCACAAAGTAAATACTGTATTACTTTTTAAAAACTTCACTTTGTGGAAAAAAATTCACAATCTGCAGTCCCTGGAAAAAGCAGTGACAACAAAGATGGGTTTCCTGTAGTTTGAATACAGGCCACTGCATGCACCTAACAAGGCTTTAGTCACAAAAGGTATACCTTGTTTTCTGAATCATGTGTGTTGGTATGGGTCCTAATATTCGTTCCATCATTGCCAGGTGCTCTTTGCTATCATGAGTCTAAAAAAGGAGGAGAAAGAAATTTAGCACTTTCCCTTTCCCGGTATGCACAATAAAGGAAAACAGAAGGAAACAGTATTGACATAAAAGGACTAAATATGCCTGGATTAGAAAGCTACACAATTTATATTACACTCTACTTCAAAGATGGAAAAAAACTGAATCAGCTACCTTGTCTGATGCAAATCTAATCAAAGTCTTTCTAGAAAGGATCAGTAAGGTCTGCACAGGGGATGACATAATTTACTCAGTGTAAAAACAGTTTTCCCCTATTTATCTGTTATTTCTTACACTATATAACAGGGGGTTGACTGGAGAAGATTACCAAAAAAACTGTCTCTCATTTAACCTCCATTACCCAATGAATAGCAACCTTGTCACACTCAACTAATCCTAGACAATAAAGATACAGCCCCAATATACTCACAACCCTAGCTAGGTATGTGGGAACGTGACGTTCAGAGGGTAAGATACTAGCTCAAGGTCACATATAGCTCATAAATGAGGAAACTTGAGCTGTGAACCTGAGACAAAACTCATTCTTAAACAGTAATAAAGCTTTGCGAAAGTGGAATAAACTTACAGCTGAAATAGGATGCTCCTAGAGCAGAGGCTGGCAAACTTCCTCCGTAAAAGGCCAGGCAGTAAATATCTTAGGCCTAGGCGGTCACAAATGGTCTCTATCACATATCCTTTTTCATTTTTCAAAGCAGGCATCAGGCAGGATACAGTTTGCCAACCCACGTTCTGGAGAGCAGAGGCTGTGTGCAATGGTTTTTAAATCTGTCAACTTCTGTGCCTAGTATACACTTTCAAAATGTTGTTCTTAATTCATGACAGGAATAAATAATACAAGCTCCACATTTTCAACAAGTTCCTTAGTTGAAGACTATTTTGGAGGGTGGAATTCAAATATAAACCACATCTCAAACCAACAGGAATAATCCACACTTAAAGACTTTGGAATGACTTACAATCATAAAACCATTCGAGGGGCCTATTTTATTTAAGTGTCAGAATGAAGAAAGTTCTGCTCAACTTCTTGACCCTACAGCTTTCTACCACAAAACCAGACAGTACCTCCTAGAAATGACCTGCAGCTTCATTTTAGGTCTCTTAACTTGTATGCAAACTCAAGAGTACTTCTAACAGCTCTCTACAGACTAGACAGAAGTTTGGTGAGGTGCCCCACAGCAGTGAACACACATATTCTGCAACAGTCACCTAAGTGACTGTAACTTCACCATAGCTTCTTCCCCCACCCTGCTTGCCATAACCTCAAGTCGGCCCTGACATTATTAGCCAGGAACTCCTGAACCACCCTCACCTTACCCATCTACAAACTAGAACGACACACCTTGATCACATCACATCCCAACCCTACAGAAAGTTCTTCAAGGGTTACACTGCTTGAAGCTTTCAAGACTGTTAGTCTTCAGACATAAGTAAAATTATGAGGGAAAAAAAGTGGACACCTTAACATTTTCTGCTTATTTTGACAGGTAAGGGCTTTTACTTTAAAAAGCAAGTAACGATTACTGTTTCATTAAAGGGACATTTTAATACCAAAAAAACAGGAAGGCTAACTTCTAAATGAAGGCTAGAATGGCAACCCTAGAATATCATTTTCATTTTAGACCAGTCCACACTTGGAAACCACTGACTCCTAGGGTAACACAAGTAAATACCTTTCTATGGCAAACAAGTCAGCTATGAATCAGTCCTTGCCTACAAACGTTTCGTATTTATGCAAGACACTCTGACGGCACTATTCCTCCCTCCTCAACTCGAGCATCTTTATGCCTCTTGCATTCGTGAATACAATTTCTTCTTCCTGATATGGCATCACACACTCAGGTTTTCTGACAAACTCCTACTCTTTCCTTTAGTATGGCTTAAACTCCCTACTTCTCAGTGACGCTTTCTCTAAGCAAATTTAACTATTCACCTTCTCTGGGTTCCCACCATACTTTCTACGTTGTTCCATTATAGCATATATCACATTGCGCTGTAAGTTTCCCCATGTCTACCCTGTGCACGACTTCCTTGAGGACAGAGATGTTGTCTTTTCATCTTTACATACTAAGTGCTTAGAAATGTGCCTGGGTTGACAAAGATGCTTACTACAACTATTTCTAAATTCTTTTTAAAAAAGGAGCAAGTAACTTGTTCATGGTCGTATCAATAGGCAACATAATCAGGACTGAATTAAAATTGGTCACAGTTAGAACTAATGTAAATTTATGGAGCACCACAATTTAAAAAATGGGTCATATGAAGTCAATATGAACCACATGTTTAAAAACTCCATTCACACGCAGAATGAATAATGACCACTCAGCAGTGTTTCATTCAACTATGACAGTAGAGAAGGATGACTACTTTGCATATAAGTTTTAATCTTAAGTGACACGATGGCAACTTTTCAATATGGAAACCAAAACTTTAACATGCCTTTAACATGTGAAGTTCATTATGAATTAGTAAACAACATTTACTAAATAAATACATACCTGAAAGACTGTGAAACCAAGGTAATACTCAATTAGAATGCAACCTATGCTCCAAACATCACAAGGCTGAGACCAACCTAAAGCTGTTTAAAAACAAAACCAAACATCTCATTATGCAACAATTAAAAACTGCCAACACACTAAACCCTTTCCTGTGTGGGTGCTCTCCTTATACAGCCCTTTTTTAGAGTATATGACAGTAAATTCAGGGTTTACATTTTGTTCTATATCCAACATTATTCAGTCTGCTTTCAGAGTCTTCCATATCCTTATATCAAATTACAGTATTTTAGCCTGGGGGAGGCCGCATTTTATACAAAATAAAAGAGGTGCTAGCAAATATTTCACACTTTCTGCATTCCTTGTGCAGTGGGGAGCACTGTTACACCCCCTTCATGGTCTTTCCATGAAACTTTACATTGTATTAGTGCAAATATAGATCAATAATTATCCTCAGAATGTGATTACTCCTTATCGGTTATCATCAGCTTGATGTCTGAGTTTATTTCTTCCATTAAAAGAAATGTTAGTTTCACATAAATTATGTAAGAATTATACTGGATATTAATAAGCAGTGTCACCTATAAGCAGAATTATATAGCCATTTCAAGTTCAGACAGGGATCTACATACGTACTTTCAGGTTGTCTCTACATGATTATATATACTTTCTCCTTCAGAATCCTCAATAGTAGTATTACTCAGAAAAGAAAAAACACTTAGTCTTTTTAAGCTTAATTAGAAAGGAAAAAAGCAAACCATTCAGGTGTTTCATTCTTTTAAAGATCAAGTATTTAATAAAACAATAATGTGCAAATAAAACCTACTCTAAAAGCCATTTCAATTACTTTCAGTAACATCACTGAATTTAAAGATAAAGGGAGAAACAATATATTCAAGGGACTTGACTCCGACTTAGCTGTTTCTGTCACCTCTCGCAGTACCCGTCAGTTGAGCAAACGGATAATGGAGCACAGTTTCTACTCACAGCACCACACACAAAACCTGCAAATGACACAGCCTGGACCTAAGATGAAGTTTTCTTTTCTAGCCACTCCTCTCTCCCAGCCCAGCTTTCTCCCAGGTGACTGTAACCCTTTGCACCATTCTAAATCATCCCATTTTCTGGTAAGTCAGCTCTCATACTCTTTGGAATTTCACATCATTCACTTTTACCAACTTCTCCCTATTTCTGTTTATTACCAACACCCAAGACAGGAGACCAACTGCCCTCCTCAACTGTAGTGCCTGACCACACCTTCCTCTCCAGCCTAACTCTGCCTTCATCTTCAGGACTAACAGTCCACAAACACACGAGAACCGTTCTCATCTTCTCATCTCTTGTACTCTTTTCATCAAGACCACAAACACCAACTTCAGATTTTTATCAACTATTCCCAGCCTGGCCACACTTTTAACTGTATTATCACTAAGAATCACTGTATTTACCCAATTTAGGAGGAGGCCATTAACTATGCTTAAGATGCACCCCTGTTATATATCAGTAATGAAGAAAAAATGCCAACTGTTTTGTGTTGTCCCCCACCACGTGTTAAAATGTGTGGGAAAAATGTCCTTCCCAAAATTGATAAAACATAGCAAGTTATCTCCTTCTAAGCTCTGCAAATACCTCTCTGTCCACAGTCTCTTCCCACACTCCTCTCTTTCACCTTCGTTGCAGCCTTCAGTCCTCAGTCATGAATACACTTTCTAAACTATTTCAACACAGTAACTCCTCAGACCACACTAAGCAGAAATCCTAGTAACAACAACCTCAAAGACAAATTCTAAACCTGTTCTGTCCTGTCGTGGTAGCCACTAGCCACGTGTAGCTATTTCAATCTAAAATTTAATGCAAAATCTAAAACTCAGTTCCTCAGTCACACTAGCTAAACTTCAAGTGCACAGCAGTCTACAGTGGTTAATGGTCACCATACTGGACAGTGCAAACAGAACATTTCCACCACATGGAGAGCTCTACTGGCCAGCACTGCACCACGACCTTGATTTCCTCACCCCTCTGCTGATCTCCCCGCTCGGTGAGCATCATTAGGTCGCTTTCACACTCCTATCCTGAACTACCAAGTCCTACTGGACAAGCTAAAAAGTGGGAACAGCTGATTCCATAAAAATGTTTTACTATCTAACTTCAGTTGGCCCTCACTTTTGGCCAAGTAATAAGCTTACTGCTTTAACTATCTCCAAGCCCCCAAACCCACCCTTGACGTCCCCAGCTGTCACCAGTCCTGGTCTCACTGTCAGACCCTGAGGCACAAGACGCACTGTCCCCTCCTGAGCTCCCTCTTTAACACCCTGCACTGACTCATCTTCTGCCCCAGCCTTTCTCACGTCAAAGATTATCAGAGAAGCTCTCCCTGACTAGCCCCCCTTCTGCTCTCCTCAACCTCCATCCCCCCGACATCTAGATGTCTGCCAACCAAATTTTATCGTTTTCACCAGCACCATGCTTTTGTGATGAGACGATAATAGGTACTCACATCACTTTAAAATCACCCTGCTGTGATGTACTTGGCCAATAGAGCTTGTTCTTGGTTAAGACTGACTTATTCAAAAATAACCACTACCTGGAGTATCTATACTGATGGTATCACATTTTTCCCCACTCAGGAAGAATATTTATAGCAGAGTCCAGTTTTTATGAAAACAGAAAACATTTTCTGTACACTACTAAGAAAATTACAGCTATCCCTCCACTACCTGCCTCCCAATAAAAGCTGTAGAGAACAAAGATCTCTTTTCCAATTAAACTATCAGGAAGTCTGGTGTCTACTGACCCAAGATGACCTCTGGAGCTCTGTAATGCCGCGTAGACACCAGAGTGCTGTGATGCTCATCGTCGTATGTTGCACTTCCAAAGTCAACAACTTTGATGTCTGTGTTTTTCAGTGTGCGTTCATCGCGTTTCTAGAGAGACACAGTTGAGTAAATATGAAGATCAATAAAGACATGAAATGTTTTGGAGTACTATCCAAAAGGCTCGCATGTTAGTTCCTTTCTGATCCTCAACATAACCCCATAAGAAAGAAAAAAGATTACTACCCTTTTGGGGTTAAACATCAGGATATAAAAATAAGCCTCAGAGGTAAAATTCCTCATCCAAGGATCACTACGCTAAATTAACTCTAAAGGCAATCACCAAAATTAAAACAAGTCTTTAACTTACCATTTTAGAATTATATTTGACTACATAGTCAGACTTCACAAATAAAATATTTTCAGGCTTCAGATCTGTATGGGTTAATTTATTATGATGCAAAACTACAAAAGAACAAAAAGACATTAGTTTCATTTACAAATTCAATCTGTACTGGATGGGAGGGAGGATGAGCAGTGAATGTAGGAATCAAAAGTGGCTTCATCGTTTCTTCTAATATGTGCATTTTTAGTAACAATGTTTTGATATGTCGCTTGTATAATAAAAACTTTAATTCATTGGTGTTTAAAAATTTAACAAGTATACTTACAATTTATTGACTGGCAGATCTGATACGCCATTTGCCTGATGTGGTCAATTTGAAATGGGAGAAAGCTATTTTCTTTAATGAAATCATAGGTACTAAGTCCCAGCAGTTCAAACACAATACAAACATGACCGTGATGATCAAACCATTCTAGCATCTGGACACAGCGGCTGAAAGAGATCAAGATAAAAATGATTCAGTTCACAGAATTCTGATTATTTCACATAACAGGGCGGACCCCAGTTCCAAGTTTATACTTACAAGACACTACTGGGGTCAGTACTATTTAAGTGCTCAAGTACTTGGATTTCTGAACGAGCTGCTTCACGGTAACGACCCACATTTTTTACGATTTTCACCGCTACATGTATGCCATCCCTTAAAAATTAAAATTAAAATGGTTAAGTGTACATGAGGGGGTTGAAGACATGTATCCTCTAAAGCATTATCTTATTAAGTACCAATTATTCCATGTTATTTTCCTAAAATAATCTTCAAAGCATATGGTAACAGATGCATATAACACCTTTTCAAAACATTTTGACAAAATACACTTTATATGGAGTGATGATTCTCTTAATACTTACGAATGTTAATGTTTGTTTCCAGAATTTTAAATTTACCTAGATTTTACAGAATACTTTTTTTTTTTTTTTAAAAAAAGATAGAAATATAAACCTTGAATAGAATATGGTACTGCTGAAAAGCATTCACTCAATCACCAGGCTAGACCTACTGTGCCAGATAGTATATAGGTGTTAGTGATAAAAACAGGCTTGTCCCATGTACCTCACAGTCTAATGGAAAAGACAGACACCTGAACAACTTACAAGGTTAGATGTGCTTGGTACAAGGTAATATGGAATAGAGAGGAGAAAGAGCTCAACCATCAGGGTCAGGGGAGCAGACTCCTTCAGAAGAGGTGATACAAAACTGAGCCCTGAGAAACAGCTATCAGTTTGTTAGACTTGGGACGAAAATGGAACATTCAGGCAAAGGAGACACCATCAATAAATCATGAAGCCAAAAAAAGGTTAAGCACGTTCACTGATGCCAGTAGGTAGAAACAGCTACAATGTAGGGCAGCGTGCTTTAGACTGGGGCATCTGTAACACTTCTTAACAAGTGTAGAGCCGTGAATGATTTTGAGGAAAGGGGTTCCCAGATCTTCAGCTTCCCTACGTCCTCTTTTCTAAACCTGATTTTCTTGAAGATGGGCCAGCATTCAAGCCTTTTTCACTATGGCCTTTTCACTTCATAAAAGAAAAGAAAACCTCATGCATGGGTAATTAGTATGGCAAGGTATGTGCCCTAGGCTGTAAAAAACAAAACAAAACAAAACTTTCAGGCAAAACAAATTTTTCTAGTGGCTGGATAGCAAAACTTTTCCCATCCTACTGCTTTTAACAAGGGCTCCAGTGAAGTTGTAGGCTGACAAATCATTAAAAAATTATTTTGATGATAATTTCCCTATGCTGTAAGCATGTTATGTCGACACTTAAATAACTGCTACAAAACTGCTGTGACAAAACATCTTCTATTTAATTGTATGGCCAAGTTTTCTAAATGCTAATAGCGCGAAAAATGAAAAATGGATAAATGTGTTAGCTAAGGCCACTGCAGTAATCATACTGCAGTATATAAATTTATCAACCAACATGTTAAACACCTTAAACTTACAAACTTACATAATATTAGTCAATTATACATCAATTAAAAAAACTAAAATGGAAACAATGCTAAAACACTAAGATATTTATCTATGGACACATGTACCCGTTTTTTAAAAGCCCCAACCATTCCAGTAAAATATACATTTCTGATTAAATTTTGTTTTAGGTGTAATAAGTACCAAAATTGGTAACAGATTTGTACTTGACCAACTAAATACTATTAATTGGAATATCTCAAATACTAAAGTCTTGTACTATCAAGAAATTTTTAAAAGATATTAATGAGACAACTAGTGAAATGTGAATCAGGACTGAATCAGATTAGCTGGAAAAATTTGAAAATACATGAATGTGTATCTAGAAAATGATAAAATACTGTAAAATGTTAACATTTAGGGATTCTGGGTGAAGAAAACATAGGAATTCTTTGAACTATTACAGTAAATTTCCTAAGTCTGAATATATTTCAAAATATCTCAAAATTTCAATTTATGTTCACATTTTTTTGAAGAGAGGAAAGGGTGATAAAAAAACATTTAGGATAATATTCTTTATGAAAAGTGGAGTAAAGATAAGTTCAAGGTTAAAACATTTCTAAGTATTCAAGAAAAGTTTTATTTATGGATAACAGTAGGTGTTGTATTTAGATTCCCCTAAATATAGTTTTTTTTTTTAAATTAACATTTACAACAAACTGGAAATTACATACTTCTCAACTATTTAGGATGAAAAAAATTTAGATGTTAATTTAGAAATGTGTAGTTTTGACTAAATTGTTTTAAGGGATTCACTTACAATAAAAAGCTTGCAACCACAGAACAGAGGTCCTAGAAGAAAACATTAAAATGAGGCAGAGAGGGTCAAATCACAAAGGGTTTAGTATAACTCATTAAAAAAATCTGGACTTTATTTTGCAGGCTTTAAGTAACGCAATTCTTTATAGTTTAAGAAGCTGACTAACATACAAATATTATCCTTTGGCTATAAAGGTTTTTGAACCAAGAAAATTAGATATGCTTTATTGCCTCTGTAATTCAAAAGCAGAGTAAAGCACTCCAAATCTCTCACAAGAAGCCAGGGGCCTAAGTTCTGGGAAACCCTTCACTTGAACACCCTTCACTTGAACACTCACTTTAATTTCAAAGAACTTCATCTGATAAAAATGTTCAGCATTCTTGACCAAAATCCACATTCATGGTAAATAAATCATACGAAGTTCAAAAAATTTTGAATACTTACACCTCTTCTCAGGAAAACACATACCTACCACTAAAGTACCATTTCATCTAAATTATGGATCCTTCCCCACCAAAAATATCAGAATGTTGAAAACAAACAAACAAACAAAAAAACTTACATGCCATGATCAATGCACTCTACAACTTTGCCAAAGGCCCCTTCACCCAAAGTGTCCACGATTTCATCTAAAGTGAGGGGGGAGAAAGAAGTGTAAGTAACGGTACAAACTATCAGTTACTCAAACAATGAATGCTTAAGTGTGGAATATTTTCAAATGATCTCTATCAAAGCATAACTAAGGTTTCAGCACTCAAATTATCTTATTTTCAGCTGCTACCAAAAACAATTAGATAGAGCTATCTTTCTTGCTCTAATCTCAAATTCCACTGATTATTTTGGAACTTTAGAGTAGAAATATTTAAACTGTATAGAAAAGAAGAAATACAAAAGAACAACAAACAAACCCACAAAAAACAAAACAAAAAAGCAATGAAGAGTTCTTTAGCCCCCCGCTGACAAACTATTCTTAAAAAGATTATTCTGTCTGCAAAGTTTAAAAAGTGTTGAAAAATATTCTATACATCTTGCTCTTAGAACGTCTCCACTTTGACAGATCAGGTGACCCTCCTCATCATCCTCTATACTCCTGGATCTTTTCCTTCGGTGGCTCTTCTGGAACGGCAAGTGGGCAGCACCAAGATCGTCCAGCCAATCAATATATCAGAGTGAATTCAGGGCAGAATACGCAATTCATTCAGCGGGGAGATATTCAGGCATTCAGATAAGCACCAGGCCACGAACAGTTGGCAGGAGCAATTTCAAATTCAGTCCCCAGAAATTCACAGGGCACAGTTTATGTTACAGAAGAAAAACATGGCAAGGAACAGATTTTCAGATAAGATACTTAAAGTGGCAATAGAAAAAAAACAACACAATTGTCTCTTTAAAATACTGATTTAAGTGAAGTCTGAAATTTAAGGAACGCAATGTTATGATCTATCAATCTCGTTATAAAACAGCATATGCTGTGAGTTGGGATGTCTACTTTGTCAGGAAAATGTTTTAAAATGTCAAGATTAGTTCAAATCGTTTATTTAGCAATATTTTAAAACATACATGATTAAAAGGGGAAAATAAAAGCTAGTTAATTTCAATGTTCAATCTAATCAAAACTAGTTCTACTGAAGAAAACTTGGGGAGGAAAACAGTAATTCATAGTTTATTAATCAAACAGGTGATATGATGCATGCGTGTAAAAAAAAGGGCAGGCTTTTTGGACAACACATTTCCCACTCAGCACCCATTTTCAGAATCCCAATGGAACCAGCTGCAGAAAATGATGCACTGCACTGTGGCACTGTGCTATACACAGGGTACGGATCCACCAGTGCAACTTTCTATGTTTGTTTCCAAGTATTAGGAAACATCTTTCTTTTAAAGTAAAAAAAGTCTAAAATGAAAGAAAAGACGGGTGCTTCATCTTTTCATAAGATTACATTATAAAACATTAAAATATTTTTAATATTGAAATCAAGGAATTCATAATCTGCTCTGCAGAAAATGAGTAAATATGGGCAAATGAGGGCTAGCTAATAAACACAGATTAGTTATAAGAATTTGGAAGTTTCCTTTAAGGACTCAAGTAATATAAACACAACTATATTCAAATAGTATTATATATATAAACTTTTCCAAACTTATCAGCTCAGTAAGTGCTTTTTCACACAAATACGTAACCACCCAAAATAAAAACCAATCAATCATACCGAACGTGACTGATGACTTGAACAGTGCCTATTACGCTTCCTTTTAGGACTGCTTCTCCTGCTTCGGACTGAAGACTTACTGCAATGGATTCGATAACTGCTTTCAATGTCTCTGTGATAATGTCTAGGAACGTATCTTTCGCAGTAGTCATTTCTGTATTCATCAATGTATCTCCGGTCCCGAAAATCTCTCTCATTCAAGGACCTTGCTTCTAAGTAATGACTGCAAACACATTAAAGGATTTAAAATTATTCTCTTCATTCTAGAATGATGTGGTTAAAACAAAACATTCTCTCAAGAATTCCTGGTTTAAACAGCTAACTCAATAAAAGAAAAAAAGACAAATTGATGAATTAGAATTTATACTTAAATCACAAAACTTAAGAAATAATTTTACTTTAACCAATAAGCAAATGGGTTCTTATATCTCTATTATATATGCTGCTATCAAGGAACAAAGCTTGAGCCGTATCATTCAATTATACTGTGTTTACTTGATTAAATGTCCCTTTACCTTCTGGAGAAAGTTAAGACCAAAAATTCACAAAACTGCTCTTCTGAAATTCATCAGTCTTTTGATATATGCACCTGTAGCTAAGCTTTCTTTTCTCAGAGCCACACACAATCTGAGGCAGGCAAAACAGAATTCCTTTCTCTCTTAATGTTAAGTGAATTTTAGATATCCCTGGCACACAGAGAATTATTTTATGAAAGGTGTATCAGAGCTAAAAGGAATCTTAAATATATCTCAGCCCTTTCATTTTAGATGAGTAAATTGAGATCCCTAGAAGGAAAATGGTTTGCCGTGGTGGGAGAGCGCATTCTAACTCCTCTGTGCCACTTTTATGACACATCCTACCTGTCCCATCTCCCCATCTCTTTGTGTTTCTAGCTTCCTGTACTCCTCTTTGAGAATAGACAACACAGCTTTTGACGGTTGCTTCATGTGCCAAAGACATCTAAAACATACCCCCCTCAAATGAGAAAAGGATCTTGTAATGGCTTGTCTAGGATTACCCACCCTTTGCATTTCGGATTTCCTGTCATTCCTGCTTGTGAAATACGCAAGAATTCAGGGAAAATAGCATCAACTGGTGCCATGTGCTTAACTTCTGAATCTACGGACCCCTTTCAAAATCTGATGAAAGAAATGGGCCCTCTCCCCTAAGAAATGCACAAATACATAACGAAAACAAGGGATTTCAGAGGTCATGGACCTCAGGAAGTCAATGGATCCCAGTTTAGCTTTGATCTGATGGAAAGAAAAAGACATAGATTCAATTTGCCCAGTTTCCCGTCCCCCTCTCTACCTGGGATGAGTGTCCTCTTCGACAGAGTGCGAAGCTTCAAGAGGGATGCACATGGAGCACTGAGGGAGAGAGGGGACACCTGCCCAGTCAGACACATCAGCTAAAATAATCCTGACAAGCAATGGAGTGACAGATGTTGACTAGATAGCCCTCACCAACCTTCCTTTTCCCCAGAATATGCTGTTGTTCTTTTTCCCAGGGGGCTGGTTTAGGCAGAAATAAAGGAGAAACATTTCTAAGATTGCTACTCAACAGAACTGGCATCAAATCCAGGCTGGGGAGATGCAGAAACCCCCTTTTCCCAGTGTCAGCCTTACATTCTAGCAATTGGAGAAACAGCTCAGGATATCAGGGTAAGACCTGGGTCTCGGTCAGGGATCTCATCAGCTGCTTGGAACGATAAGGGAGAGGTCCACAATACATCAAGCTAGAAATTACCATACTTTTAAGGGCATCCTATTTCATTCTATAAGGCATCCTTCTGATAAAAGTCCAAAATCTACCAGGAAAAACTAACCCTAATGATCTTTAGCTGGAATAGTACGTGAAATTAGATCTGCTGATAATTCATAAACAATCTATAGAACGAATATGGGGTGAAGTAATGCCATGAGGATAAACTAAAAAGATGAGGACCTCTTCAATCTACAACCAAGGCTCAGAGATTATACAAACGAAGTCTACAGAACTGTAAAGGCTATATGGACAGAGTGAGCAGGGTGAACAAATTGACTTAATTTCTACAAATATTCACTGACTGTCCAGTGAAGATTTCACTGTAGTCATTCAAAATAGCCAAGACTAATGAGGTTATGAGCATTCGTTTTAATTTCCACACAGGTCCTGTGGAAGATAAAAAATACATATAAGGCAAAATCCCTGCCAACAAATAATGAACATAAACACAAAACAAAACTCAACAATGCACAAAATGCCAAAAGGTTGTGTATGAGTGCTTAGGGTAACAGAGGGAGAAAAACTCAGAATGCTTAAAATAGTTAGGGAAGATTTCATGAAAAAGAAGAGTTGCATCTCAAAGGGAGGTCAAGATTTGGACAAAGTGGAAAGCAGAAGAAATGCCAGGGGATAAACATGGCACATTACCTTCTTCCTCATTTACAGAGCACTTTCAGCCACAAGGGCTTAGAGATGGGCTTGTCTACACATTACGAGGGAACAGTGAGTAGACAATTTCAGCAAGAACAACTTTCACATAGGGGAACAGAAACAAATAAGGGGCGGAACAGTCATCCAAAATCTTGTATGCCAGACTAAAGAGCTTAAAATAGTGTTTCTCAAAGGGTGGTCTGTTTATCAACAGTATCAGACTCACTGAATGATCTGGTAACATGCATTTCAAGCATACCTCCAAGGTGATTCTATTCACACTAAAGTTTGAGAATCACTGGTTTAAGGCTTGATACTTTGTGTTACAGGAAGATGTGTCAGGATATAAAAACAGCATTCATAGCCACATCAGTCTTCCTGTGCAGAAGTAATTAAGCCTGTAGGAAGGGAGCAACTCATGGACTACTTACTACCGGAAGACAAATCACAAAAGACACTGCAATATATATATGAAAAAAGGTTAAGATAACTCATATACAGTAAAAGTGCTTATAAATTAGTTTAAAAAAATATTTAATAGAAAAAATGGGCTAAGAATACAAAAATAATGTTCAAGTGGTCAATATATATACAACAAGTTCAGTAAAAATTTTAAAATTCAAATTAAAACAAAACACTATTCTTGGCATTTCAAAATAACCAAGACTTGTGAGAGCATGAAGGCGTATGCCGTAGGAGTATAACTTGGTACAAACTTTCTAGAAAAATATGTGAATATGTAGCAAGAGCTTTGTAAGAGTTCACACCCTTTAACTTGAAACTGCCCCTCCTCAGAATCTATTTTCAGGAAATAATCAGAGGCAAAGATTTATAAACAAAGATATTTTCAGAAGAAAATAATCAGAAATAATTTTACATCCAAATAATGGAGGACTAGCATCCTTTCAAGACTACCTTCCTTATATGTGTCTGTATTTTTCATTTCTTTCAGTAATTTTATAAAAAAACACTCTTGTAAAGTTTTGAATCTTGAAAGACTATTTATTAGACTGCTTCATATTATGGAGAGCAATTATCCCCAGACATCTCTGGTGCCAATGTCAAAAAAGAAACTGTTGGTCTAGTGGTTGTTGGACTGACTCAGTATTGCTTATGTAGTTAATCATGAACATGAATGAACTGTTCATCACTCATATCACTTCCTTTCTACATACACAATGCATAAGCCCATGAGTGATTATAACTATGATGTTAAGGCTTACAGTATTTTGCATTTATTTTAATATAGGGTACAGATATTTTTCTATAGTACATTAATTAGCTCAGGTCACTGAAAGCCTGGCATAGATTCTTCCTCTTCCCTCCACATGACAGTGTGTGATGAAGAATGAGTAGTCTGCACTGATTGCCAACAAGCTCACTGTTCTGCAGAACAAGTCTGTTTTATCATGGAGAAGGAAAAAAACTACATACTGTTTTTTAAAGTAACCCCAGCTGGCTAATTTAGAAAGCAATCTGGCAAACAGTCCCAATGGAACATCTGCACAAAACAAGGAGAAAACATAAAACCAACAAAACAAATGAGAAAGGGAAATTAATGGAGGACAGAATGAAAGAAACTCTACTCACCTAGCCTTTGTTTAATCATTTAGGAACCTTAGAATTCCTTCAATTCTATATAAATGTTATTACCTCAAGATTTTACACTGGTAAGCATACAACAGAACAGGACATATGCTACTGGAAATTTTTATTGAGGCCCCTTCCTACATTACTGGCTACTGCCTACACAAAGGAATGGTTCTTATAATAGCCAAGCTTCTAAAAATCCCAAACATATCCTCTGGCCTTGCCTACAAATATGACCTGTAGAACACAGTATGAGCAACTAATCCCCAACACACTTAAAACAGTCTCATAGAGCACATGCTCTTTGTCTCATCTGTATGAATTCTCCTGGGCCCTCATTACCTCTCACTTGTGGAACCCTAAAAAAGTGCCCCAATGTACACATCTCCCTCCTAAATACAAGTTAAAGGCACCAACTCGGTGTCCTATTACCACTTGACTTTGCCCGTGTCTCATGTCCTCTAACTACATCACTGGCAGCTGAGACTCAATCAACTGTCTCCTGAGGCTCCCAGACAGTTACACGGGGTAGGAATGCTGCTGTCTGCTGCTGTCATCACAGCTGTAACCTTAGCATTTAAAGTGCCCAGCATATAAAAGGCACTCAGTAAATATTTTCTGAATGAATATTTGTTGGCTGATTTATAGAACAATTTGACAGATGAAAGCTATATAAGCTAATGACAAATCATTAAAACGATTAGCGTTAAAATGCTACTAGTTCAAGAGTAATTTACCAATCAGATTCTTTAAACTGGTGATGTGGTTTACAATGTCTGTTCTCTTGTGTACTACTGTGGGATCTCCTCTTTCGTTTGTGACTTCCACTGTAGCTTTCATGTCCCCAGCTTTCTCTGCTGTCCCAATCAGGGCAGTGAGTTCTTTTTGAATGCCGCATCTGTTAATGGAAATGAAAAGGAAGTTGTGGAAGTTACAGATGATTATGTTTAGTAAATAACATTTTTATATTAATTATAACACCCAGCACATGAGGTTAAAGAGGTTCTAAAATGTGAAAGCTTGGTCACACATTTTAAATCAACTACATTTCATTAAAATAATAATAATAAATTTAAAAATTCAAAAAATAAAAGCAGCTCGGTGCTTGTCTTCAACTAACATTTGTTAACTACCATTTAAAAAAAAAAAAAGCAAGGGTTTAGGCCTAGAGCCTTCAGTAGACAATATCTAGCTAGAAATTAATAACTTTTTTGTTTTTAAATTACCTTTATCATTACCTTCTTTCTATAATAAATTATTACTGACCTCCTAATTACTGATAGCATCAAATTATTAAGTTATTGATGATGACTTTGTGAGCTAATTTACCACACACAACAAGTGTCATGCAGCCTGGGCAAAATACTGTAATACAAATAACTGAAGTCAGAGGAACACTTAGGGATACTGAATATAGGAGATGACTTTGCTTTAAAGGTAAAGAGCCATTAATGAAGCTTCTTTTTCTCAGACAAGAGTTCCTTTCTCTAAATCTTAGAATGACTCAAAGCTCTGAATACAGAAAGCAGAAAACAAAAAACAGGGTGTGACCAGAACACAGTATTCAATAATCAGAAGAGCAATAAAAAGATTATTTTATGAACTCAATTTCTTTTATCCAACAAGTTTATTTCTAGATCATCCTGCAGCCATTCTTAAAATTAAACACACTCGTTGTATATCTGGAGTGACAGAAGAAATAAACCTATAAGGATGAACATGGTCACAGTGAAATCAGATAACTGACAATTCCCTAACCCCAACTACAGCCCCACAGGCTCCTTTCAGGACCAGGATCTGTGTTCCAACAATGTGATCCCTATCTGCCTCTCCCCAACTCTTTCACAAAGTAGTTCTTAATAGTAATGTCCAAACTCTGCTGAACAGGGTGAGTTTCTTAACTCAGCAAGGAGTTAAAAAAAGGTAAATTGGAGCAAAACCAGCTTAACCTCTTTCAGTTTGCCCAAATGACTCAGTAACAAGCAAACAAGTTCAAGTAAAAAATTTAAATGATTTCAAATGGATTGGGGGAAACACAAAACAAACAAAAAACTTCAAAATGAGGCATCTCCTAGGAGGTATTCCCTAAGAAAATGTATGTATCATGCCATCAGAGCCTGAAGCCACCAAACATTCAGATATTTTAAACTCACTTCTCTTGCTGATTCTAATTCTATGCCCATCAATCATACATCTGATAATGTAGCATCTCTTTTAGCTCGCTTTAAAATAGGAAGAGGAGGCCTTGGTGAGGTCAAACAAAAAGTCCTCAAACCCTAGTTACGGAAATTGGTATCTGTGCACCGGAAATTGAGAAGTGAGTATTCTGACACAGTCAGAGTTTGACACAGTCAGAATTTGACACAGTCCCTTGAATATCGGAAACTGAAATAAATGATACTACAAATTAATCTGAGCCAAAAGCCATCAGAAAAGCCATAAAAAATGTATTTCTAGTGGAATTCTTCTGACCTTCCAATTACCCAAGTTGTATTTTAACCAAATAAGAACTCTTTTAATTTTAATTGCTTAGTTAAGCATTCTTAAATCATAGCAAGCAAAGTCACATCTGATGACTGAGGGTTATTATTATGACCATTATAATGCAGTGTTTGCAAAGCATGTGTCTCCTTCAGTTTTGTTTTTTTCCTTCTACTGGCGGTCTGCCATAATTAGCTCACCTGTAACAAGGCAGAATTCTTAAATAACCAAAATTGTCAATATGCAAATACTAAAATAAGAATAAGCATCTTGGGAGAGCCAAAGACTTTTATCTCTTTAGCCAAGTTCACTACTTCAAATTTAATTCAGCTGTTACGAAGTGTCGTGTCGCACTCCCCACTTCCCTCGGGGCTAACTAATACTTGCTCAGTCTTCTCAAGAGGCCAAGACAAGAATCCCAGACCCAGGTTACAAAGATAAGGTTCCTCCGCATACACAAAAAAGAAAAATTAAAATTACTACGCTACCTCTAATTAATAAAGACTCCTACATGTTAGAATCAAGAGACATCTTTTAATAAAAACATCACACACAACAAATCTGAATGTATCAGTCTCAGAAATCTGATTCTCTACTGCCCTTTAACACACTATAATACCCGACAGTTTTAATGCCATGTATATGGCTTTAAAATAGCTATATGAGTTAAAGTTATCATTAGACGGCTCCAGGAGGACTGCATTTAAAAGATAACAAGAAGCCTGTGGGTGTATGTACGGAGCACGAACATACAAAGACAGCTACAAAGCAAGACCAGGTGGTTGACCCGGTCAGCCTCCTGTGCTGTTTCCTAAGGATGGGGAAGCATACCGCGGTTACTTAACTAATCAAGGACAGCGCAGTGCACAAGTATCAGAAACGCAGATCTGCTGCAATAATGTTTTGCTCCACCTTAGGGAAAAAACCGGTTCGCACAAAGAATTCTCCCACGAGCCCGAGCTAAATTCCACCACCTGGACTCGCAGCTCCTCGGACGCCCGGCCCCCACCCCCCGCCTGCCCGCCCAGGGCACCCGGCCAGGGCCTCTGGCGCATCCACAGAGCCAGATGTCTGACTCTGGAAAACCCCCAAATGCCACAAACGGCCAAGACCAGGCCCCCAGGGGAGGGCTCGATCCACGAAAACAAACCACCGGCGGCTCCCGCGTCAGGCGCTCGCTCCGGCCTCCGCAGCCGGGATGGGAGCGGCCGGGGCCCACAGAGCAGGGTCGGCGGCAGAGCCGAGGCCTTCCTGCCCCAGCGCTTTAAATCTACCTCAACACTTGGGCAACTTCAGGTTGTAAAGGCCACAAGCAGAGCTGTGCCCAGAAGGAACCCCACTCGCCGAGGCCCCGGACCCGGCCGTTTTTCCGACACCTGACTTTGACATTTACAAGACTGGGAAACCGCGCAGCCCTGCGCACCCCACCCGAAACCTTACCTCCGCGAAAGGAAAAGGCCTTTTGGCCGAGAAATGTCGCCAAACCGCCGTCTTCTCGCTCCAGCCGCTGCGACAAACACCCTACAAAATGGCGGCAGCGCCGTCTCCCTACAACCCCCTCGACGGCCTCTAGCTCCGCCTACACCGCGCGAACGCGCCTGCGTGACAGAGCCTCGCGCGCTCCCGCCGCTCCCTGGGGGGCGGGGCTCCGTGTGACGTCGGGGGCGGGCCCGGCCCTCCACAACGCGGCTGCGCGGCGCCAGCGGGCCCCTCCCTGGGATCTGCTGTGACCCAGGCGTCCGCAGCAGAAGCCGGGTGAAACCGGAGGCAAACGCCTGTGCTCTGCCCTAAGGCTGTGAGGCTTGTCTGCTCCTCCGCGAAGGGTTATTCTGAGTGCAGCACCTTTCGGCCGGGCCAGCCGTGCCCTCCCTCTCGTGTTTCCTGTTCTCCCGCCATACCCGAGGACCTAACTCCGGACACAGCCACCACACAAGAGATGACCAGCCCCCAAACCCACTCTGCCCAGCCCGGGCTGGCTCGAGGGGCGGTTCAGTGAACGAGACAGTGTAGTCCAGCCCGCTTGGGACTTCCTGTCTGAAAGTGGATTCGGATAAAGAGAATGTCTCAGGAAACAAGCCCAGGCTTGCTTATCTTTTTAAGGCCAGTACTCCTAATCACAACAACAAAAAAAGGAAGTTTCATTTGAGACTCCTTACAGGGTTTTTCCTGTTGTGGTCCCTGCCTCCTGGGCAGATTTGGTAACTGGAAGTTTCCCTAACGAAGTTTTCTGCAATATTTGTCCCTGAAGATCAGTTTTATATAACCAAGGCACAGTAATGTCTGAGACTCAGTGAGCCCCGTTAAGGAGCTTGCTTACCTCAAATAAAGTATTTTGCAGTTCTGAGAATCCCCAAACTGTTCCCGGTTGTGAGCATGTACAGTGAGAAGAAAGAAGGCCAAAATCAGCCCTGGGGAACACTTTTAAGACACAGAGGAAAAGGGCCTGAGAAGGAATGGTCAGAAAGGAGAGGAGAACCAAGATTCTGGTATCAGAGCAAGGGAGAGAAGGGCTTAAATGAGGGAAAGGCTGACAGTGCTGAAAGCTGGGAAGGAGTCAGGGAGGGTCGATGCTGAAAAGCATCAAGGCGGTTTTGTGTTCTGACAAAGATTCAGTGTATGAAAGAGAAAGTCGGAAATCCAATCTGGGAGGGCAGGCTTGGGCTGTTGTGAGCATAAACCCACCAGCACGTGGGAGGCCTGAATTCTTGTACCTTGTTAGGTGAAAGGAGGGCACTGTGATTTCATGATCTGACATTGTAGAAACTTGTGCCACCTACACTGGATGGTTTGAATTGTCACAGAGATTGCACCCACTTAAAGAAGTGAAGTTGAAAAGATAATTGGAAAATTGGAAGTGAAAACTCTTTATGCTGTAGGATGAAAGAGACAATATTATTCTCCTCACCTGGAATAGCCACCATTTCTGCATCTACAATTTCAAATTACCCATCCTTTGAAGTCCATCTCTAAGGTGCTGTCTCTCATTACACCAGTTCCCACCCATCTCTCTGCTCATGACTACTCCAGTTAGAGATGAGGCCTTCAATCAGTTGGCCAAGGCACGCTGGTGTGCCTGGAGCTGGTAAGATATCCTGACCAATTGTGCCCGTGGAGTGAAATGTATTGGTTCTACAATTGATTATACGTGCTGTTTCAGGGACATCTATCACTGAGTGAACTGGGCCATCCTGCAAAGTAAAGTTGGGCTCAGCTTTAAATTAACCTGGCACCAAGAAAATCCTCCATCCACCCTCGCTTTTTTTTTCTGGAGTATGAAGGTATTTTGTCTTACGAGGATGTAAGAGAATGTGGTCAGGACAGTGCACAGTTCTGCTCAAACAGCAACATAAAGTTAAAAGACAGCCAAGTGAAAAGGCCACCTACAGAGGGGTTTATAGACACCAGCAAAGAACATTACCCAGTAGTGGAGGGGTCTGTTTTGTAGTCACTGCTCCCTTGTTTTAGTGTCATTTTGAGTATTTTAAGTGTGCCCACAAAACGTGTAATATTTGAAAGTGTGTGGCGATCAGAAGGAGGTTGAGAATGTCCTATGACTAGAGTTTCTCTATTACTTTTAGGGTGCTCTCTGTGCTACGTGCTTTGGCTGGAAGGACCTGACTTATGTTACCTTTGGTATCTCAAAGCCTAGAGCCCAGTGCACATTTGTAGGCTGTTTGGGTAAGCTGCTTTTGGCCCTTTTGCTCAGTTTGTTTCAGTTGGATTAAATCAAAGATAGAAATTTACTCCCAGAATCCCTGGGCCAGTTGGCTTAATAATCTTACATGGCACCTCAACCCTTTCCATTAAGTCAGTTACCTGGAAAATGAACACTTTGGGTCAGAGGACTTAATGAAAAAGTCTGTGTGAATTTCTGAGAATCTACTACCAACAACAGAAAAACTGTCCAATCTGGTATCTTCATCTCAACACAAAAACAAGTACGTCTAAGAAAACCTTAGGCTAAACTAAGTATAAAGAAAATCTTACCCTTGAAGAGCAACCAGAGGAATATTCTTATCATATATTCTAGCTATGCTTTTCTACACGTTTAATTTCAGACATAGAAAACAGTCATCTCCGAAAGCAGAGTTCTCGAGTAAAAATCTAAATGTTGTGTAAGTTAAATTAAACAAAAGCTTATCATCTATGCAGAGGGTACTTTACAAAGGTACAAATCTTTACAGAATTAAACCTCTGTTTTAAGTTACTATCACTGATAATTACCAATCTGTATTCAATTAGATTTTTGTGTGTTATTAGCTATCAATTAAATACTCGATATGTGCTAACCTCTTCATATACATGATCTCATTTAATAATCTAATCAACCCTGTAAAGTGATCATTGGTTAATTGCTTGATGCCACAGTTATCAAGTACCAGACCAAGATTCAATCTCAGGTCTTGCTCCAAAGATCTTGTGTTTTAACCCATTCTACTGACTGCTTCAACTCATACAGCAAAGTACATAGCAACTTACTTCATGTAGTCATTAGGGGAAACAGGCTGAGTCCATCATTCAGCAAGACCGAAGGAGTTTTGTCTTAAAAAAAAAACTTTAAAAGGTGATATATCATCGAAGTCTCCTTATGATGAAACAGTGGGTCAGTTTATGTCCAGCACATCAAGGTCATCAGAGGTCCCAAGGTGCCTTCTTCACTGTTCAACAGCAAGTCATAAAGGGTCCCATGTAACCTAAGATGGATAACATCTCGGGTTTCTCCAGTACATCCTGACACTGACTATGAGGCGATTCACACAGCACATTTTTGAGCAGGATCCAGTCCCATCCAACAGTGCCAGAAGCATTTCCTGGTACACAGTGAACTCTGCAGTGTGCATATGAGGTGGAGACTGGAGGGGTGCCAGGAGTGATTTAATTCAGAGGTTCTGTAGGGAACAGGACAGGCTGATCTTCCCAATCTCCTTGTCAATTTCCACTACCTCCAATGAAAGGGCTTCAGAGCCACGTTAGCAAATTAATTTCTCAACACCCACTACCAGTAGTTTCAACTATCAACCATCCAGTAGAACCACTGAAGGGAAAATATATTTACCTAAATCCTACATTCCTTATGCAGATTGTAGAACCCTACATAAACATATGAAAACATGTAATATATATTTGTCTCTGAATTTTCTGAGGGTTACCATTTACTTTAATGTATAAATACCAAGTTCCTATTTTATGTAATTACAGGAAGTAAAGTATCTTGCAGAGTATTCTAATGGGTTATTTAGAGAAGTATTTTTAATTTGAAAATGCTTATAGATTTTCTAAATTTTCTTTTTCTGTTAATTTCTAACATTTCCTTTGTGGTCAGAGAATATACTTTGTATGATTCAATCCTTTTAAATTTACTGAGGCTAGTTTAATGGCCTCGCATAAATTAGATATATAATTAGATAGAGAACTGATAGATTATGGTCTATCATAGATAATGTTCCATATACACATGAAGAACATGTATATTCTGTTGTTGGGTAGAATCTTCTATAAATGCCAATGAAGTCAAAGAGATTGACAGTGCTGTTCAAGTCTTCTGTACCCTTGCTGATTGATGCCTAGTTTCATCAGTTATTCAGAGTGGAATGCTGAAGTCTCCCTTCAGCTCAGTTTTCACCTCGTGTATTTTAGGGTTCTGTTGTTACGTGTATTATCTTTGTAATTGTTTTCTTTTTCTGATAAATTATCCCTTTTAATATTTTTATATGTTCCTCTTCGTCTATACTATGCTTAATGTCTGTTTTCTTTGTTATAGTATGGCCATTATAGCTCTTTTAGTTACTGCTATTCTGTACCTTTATGCCATCCTTTCTTTTTTTTTTTCTTTTCTTTCTTTCTTTCTTTAATTGAAGTACAGTCAATTACAATGTGCTAACTTCTGGTGCATAGCACAATGTCCTAGTCTTGCACATACATACATATATTTGTTTTCATATTTTTTCCATTAAAGATTTCTTTTTGCTATCTTTTTAATTTCAACCTATTTGTGTCTTTGAATTTACTGTGTCTCTTGTAGTGCATCTCTGTAGACAGTTAGATTCTGTTTTTTTTTGAAATCCAGTCTGACAATTGTTGTCTTTTTATTGGAGTGTTTATTAATCCATTTACATATTGATATAGTTGGATTTACGTCTGCCATTTTGCTATTTGTTTTATATATAGCGCCTATCTTTTTTGTAACTTTGTCCTCTTTTACTGCCTTCTTTTTTGGTAAATAGATGTTTTCAAGTGTACCATTTTACTTCCTTTGTTGATTGAAAAACCTATATATTTGGAATCATTTTTAGTGGTTGCTCTGGGAAATACAATACTTGTTTTAACTTAAACAATTTCAGGTTAATACGAACTTAACTTCAATATTCTACAGAAACTGCTCAAATATAGTTCTCTTCCTACTCCCTCCTTTGTGCTATTGTCATACAAATTACATCTTTACACATTATGAGCCCAGCGGTAAATTTTACAATTACTGTTTTACGCAGTATCTTTTAAATTATTTAAGAGAAGAAAAGAGTATGCATCGTATCAATAGAATTCAGAAAACACAAACCACACGGTCATTTTAGTAGACACAGGCATTTAACAAAATTCACTAAAATAAAAAACTCAACAAACTATAATTAGAAGGAAATATCCTCTGCTTGAAAAAGAGCATCAATGAAAACCCATGGTTAACATCATACTTAACGGTGAATGACCAGATCCTTTTCCCCTAAGATCAGGAACAAGACGAGGATGTCAGTGCTCATCATTGCTCTTTAACAGTGTACTGAATGTTCTAGTCAGGGCAGCTTAGGCAGGGAAAATGATATAAAAGTTATCTGTATTGAAAAAGAAGTACAACTACCTCCATTCACAGATGACATAAAACTATACAGAGAAAATTCCAAGGAATCCTCTAAAACATTATTAAAACTAATGAATGGGTCTAGCAAGGTCATAGGCTACAAGATAAATATATAAAAACAAATTGTATTTCTGCACACTTTAAATGAATAATCTAAAAACAAAAATAAGAAAATTCAATTTATGATAACATCAAAAGGGATAAAATACTTAGGTATAAATTTGACAAAAGAAGTGGAAGAGTTATATACTGAAAACTACAAAACATCATTGAAGGAAATTAACAAAGTTCTAAATAAACGGAAAAATATCCCCTGTTCATCAGAAGTAGCATTGAAAATTCTGAAACCCACGAGTCCATACTCAACTGATGTTTGACAAGAACATCAAGACTTCAAAAGGAAGAGAGTAATTTTTTTCAGTAAGTGATGCTGGAGCAACTAGGTTGCCAAATGTGAAACAATGAACTTGGACCCCAACCTCATTACCCTATACAAGCTTAACACAAAATGGGTCAAAGACATAAATGCTGAAGCTACATCTATAAGACTCTTAAAACATAAAGGGTATATATCTTCATGATCTGGGATTTGGCAATATATTCTTAGATATGACATCAGAAGCACAAGCAATAAAAGAAAATAAATTGAATTTGATCAAAATTAAAAGCATTTGTGCTTCAAAGAACACTACTGAGAAAGTGAAAAGTCAATCTCGCCCCTTGCCCACCCGCCAGCCAGCCCTGCAGTGGGTCCCAGCCCTGTCCACTAGCATCATCCGCTCATGCAGAACCAGCTCCCCCAGCTTCCCCGGGTGGCAGGAGACCGGCGAAGAGGTGCAGGCTTGGCCCAGGTCCCACAGGTCTGCGAGGCTGTTGTTCCCAGTACTCTGCTGGGTTAGGAAAAGAGGAGCCTGTCCAGCATCCCCTCAAGACAGGAAAAGGAGGCGACAGCGCAACATGGAAAAACTCTACAGTGAAAATGAAGGAATGCTTGAGAACCAGTTAAGATGGAAAACAAAGAACAGCCACTGGATGCAGGAAAGCCAGGAGTAGCTCGTGTGGAAGACAAGGACAAGTGAGAAAACAAGGGAAGGATGGATCCCAAGGGAAAGACAGAAGATGAGGACGTACTAAAAGATAAGGAAAAGCTAGAGGGTGAGGCAAAGCCAAAAGAAGGACAACCAGAGAGGGAGGGGAAGCCGAAACAAGGAAAGCCAGCCAGCGAACCCAGGGCTGCAGGGAAGCGCCCAGCTGGGGACAATGTACCCAGGAAGGCCAAAAGAAAAACCAACAAGGGGCTGGCTTAGTGTCTCAGGGAACACACAAAGGCCAGACACAGTATGCATTTGAGCAATGAGGAAATGAGAATAGAACGTGATGAGACAGCTAGGGTGGAGGACAAGGTGAAGAAAACCAGACAGAAATTAGGGGGGCGTTATGTGGATGCAAAAATATTTACAGGACCCTTTCCACTCCAGGGGCCCAAGGGAACTCAGGGGTGCTGCAAGGCCCCACAAAGAGGCTTTGAAGACATTCCTTTTGTGCAGTGCCCACGGCAGGCATTTACCAGGCCCAGTGCTGTAACGTCTTATGAATACTTTGTTTTAGGCGTTACTCTTGTTATCAACATTTTGACCCAAATAGAGTGCTCTATCAGTAGGGGATTTGCAGCCACATGCTTTGCAAAGATATTATGCATCTTGGAAAAATAAAGCAGTTTATAGTATTTTTTTTATAAGGCATTCTCAGAGTGGGAGAAAATATTAGTAGATCATATATCTGATAAGGGGCTTATACATAGAATATATACTTATATGTATATACATATGTTAGAATATATAAATATATAACACTTACAACTCAATAATAAAAAGACAATCCAGTTGAAGATGGGCAAAGGATCTGAACAGACATTTTTTCCAAGGAAGATACACAAATGGCCCACAAGCACATCAGACGATACTCCACGTGGTTTTAAGATTCTGTCTTTTGGCAATTTGACTGTGATGTGTCTAGGTGTAATAACTTTGATTTTATCCTATTTGAAATTCATTGACTTCTTGGATGTGTAGATTAATGTTTTTCATCAGATTGAGAAGTTTCAACCATCATTTCTTCAAATATTTTTCCTGCCCTTTTTTCTCTTGCTTCTCATCTGGGACTTTCATTACACATAGGTTGATATGCTGAGTAGTACCCTGCAAGTCTCTGAGACTCTGTTCCATCCCCCCTCCCCCCCATTTCTTAACTTTCTGTCCTTTGAACTGAATAATCTACATTTAGCTATACCAAAGTCAGCTGAATCAGGCTCAAATGCACTGCTGGGCCCCTCTAGAAAACTTTCATTTTAGTTATTTTACTTCTCAACTCCAGAATTTGTTTGGTTGTGTTGGGGGCGGTATTTTTTGGTCATACTTTCATTTAATTCTTAAAGTGTGGTTCTAATTAGTTCTTTAAACATATGTCTAGTAGCTAGTTGATGTCTTTATCAATTGCACCCAACATCTGGGATTCCTTAGGGACAGTTTCTACGGACTGCTTTTTTCCCCCATGTATAGTCACAGCTTCCAGTTTATTTGTACGTCTTGTATTTTGTTGTTGAAAATTGTAGCTACTCTGGATTCTGATACCATCTCCTGGGGTTGTTGTCATTTCCGGCTTCCTAGGGATCACCCTGGGCCAGCATAGCTTACTAGTCGGTCAATGATCAAATGCTTTGAGTTGGTTAGGTTTCTATCCAGAGCAAAGGTGATCTGTGTGTGGGTTAGGGAATGCACTCAAAATTCAGGGAGTCAACAAATCTGCCTGGACTTTTACTTCCTGCTTGCAAAGGGTCTAAAAGGTCAGTCAGACATGAACAATAGCCTGGGGGACTTTCTGCTGTTTCTTGTGTATGAATGTAGCCCTGCCGGTGTGCACAGCCTTTCAGATCAGCAGGAAACGTCAACTTTTTCAAATCCTCATTGGGCTGTCTTATTCCCTAGATCTTCATTTTTCACTTTTGGCTGGCCTCTTGCTTGCCCCAACGTTACTACAGCCAGTGAAGCTGCCAGTCCCATCAATACTGCAGCAGGTGATTGAGTTGGGGGAAGTGAAGCTGGAACAAATTCCAAGTTAAAATGTCACAGACCCTGTTTTTCTCCACTTAATGTACCTAAGATGATAGTTCACAGTATATAGCATGTATACTTTCATAGCGAGTGAGTTCAGAGCAAAAAAAAAAAAGAAAAAATTCTGAAAACAGAATTAAGAATTGGGGAAAATTTTCCAATTCACAGCAAGTAGTAGAAGAACAAAAAAGAAGAGAAAAGACTTTTATTTCCATTTTTAAATGAAATCCATGCATGAAGTTTGATAACAGGTCAGGAAAAGGACAAAGCCTGGAAAGTGAGAGGTAGTTCACAGTTCATCTTTATCTTTTATTTGGTCCTTTTCTCTAAAAATGTATAATTTCTTTGACCATACCTTTTATGTGCTATTAAAAATGTTATTTAAAAAGCATTGTTTATAGTTTTTTTAAAATGAGAAATCCAGTGCACACCTCCCCTCCTCACCCAGATGTTTATGACAATCACGTGATACGTAGCGTACACTGCGGTAGAAACAATTGTATAAGTGCCCAAAGTCAGTGTCTCCACGTTGTGAATTCTTCATTTCAGGTTATTATAAAAAGCATCTGACAGGCATGAACACTTTCCACTTTCCTCAGCAGAACAGTCATTAGTCAAGGTCTATCCTTGGAATTTAGTATCTTATGAGGACTAAATCATAGAAAGGGTTCTCATCTCTATCACATTTATTACATCACTCTCATGTGTCCTGATGAGCTTTGGTTTCAGGCTTTCACGCATGCAGATCTACTTTCTAGGGGTTCTCTTCCATATGGATTTTATAATGATTAGTGAGAGATGATCTGTGATTAAAGAGTTTCCCACAGGTATTACACTCATAAGGTTTCTCTCCAGTGTGAATCCTCTGATGGGCAATACGTGACGAGCTCTGTCTGAAAGTCTTCCCGCATGTATTACATTTGAAGGGTTTCTCTCCCGTATGAATCCTCCGGTGTTGAATAAGAGCTGAACTCTGGCCAAAAGATATCCCACACTCCTCACATCGATACGGCTTCTCTCCTGTGTGAATTCTCTGATGATTACTGAGGGATGAGTTACACCGGAACGTTTTCCCACACTCGTTACACTTGTAGGGTCTTTCTCCAGTGTGCATCCTCTGATGCTGAATGAGAGCTGAACTCTGTCTGAAGGCTTTCCCACACACTTTACATTTGCATGGTTTCTCTCCAGTATGAATTCGTTCATGAATAATAAGTGTCGAGTGGGAACTTAAGGCTTTACCACATTCATTACAATTATAAAACTTCTCACCAGTATGAATTATTCGGTGTCTATTAAGCCGTGAAATGGAAGTGAAGCCTTTTCCACATTCATTACATCTATAGGGCTTCTCTCCAGTGTGAATTCTTTCATGCTGAATGAGAGATGCACTCTGGCTGAAGGCTCGCCCACACTCACTGCATTTAAAAGGTTTCTCTCCAGTGTGAATTCTCTGATGGTAACGAAGGGATGAGCTGGACTTAAAGGTATTGCCACATTCGTTACATAAATAGGACTTCTTCCTGGAATGAATTCTCTGACATCCAGGAAGGGATGTACCACAACTGGACGCCTTCCTGCCTGGGTTGTATTTATAGGGGTTTTCTCCAGCATGGATTTTTTGATGTATAAAAAGGCCTGACCTTCGGCTGAAGGATTTACCACATTCTTTACATCTATAGGATTTCTCCACAGTATGTGTTCTTAAGTGCTTATAAAGGGATGTACTGAGAGTGAAGGCTTTCCCACATTCCTTACATATATAGGGTTTCTCTCCAGTATGAGTTATTTGATGTTGAATAAGAGCTGAACTTTGGTTAAACGCTTTTGAACAGTCTTTACATTTAAATAATTTCTCTCCACTATGGTTTTTCTCATGTTTACGAAGGGATGAAGTATTAATGAAGGTTTTCTCACACATACTACATTTATAGCGTTTTTCTGCTGTGTTGATTTTTTGTTGATTAAGTACCTTTGAATTCTGTTTGAAGCTGTTTCCTTGTATCTCACATTTTGGTGGTATTTGTTCTCTGGGAACCAACTGCTGTCTGACAAGGACTGACTTTGGGCTGACGTTTTGGCTAAATTCAGTATTTTTATGTTTTCTTTCTAGAGTGAGGATTTTTCTGTGAGTGACTAAAACTTCCTGAACACCTTCTTTTTTCTCCTGCTTCTTCTCTAATCCATTCTCATATATGCAGGGCTTTTCTGATTTGCAGTCCCAGGGTCCATTCCTTTTGGATCTTTTCATTATCAGCTCCTGAAATGAAGAATCTTGCGTCTGAGTTGACTTTGTGGTTTTATAACTGCTCTTCCATCCTGAGGGGAAAGAAAAAACTGAAGATGTTTCATGTGATAGAACATTTGGCTACTGAGACTAAAGGTACAGAGTGAATAAATATTGATGGTATTTAAATAAGGTCTTAGTATTGGACCGAAAAACAGTAAGAAGAAAAAGTCAGGAGATTTAAGCAGTAAGAGAAATCAGCAACAGAAGCTGAAGTATTAGGGCGAAGAAAAGATTAAACAAACCCACTTAAAGAGCGTGAGTTTAAGAGCGACCAGGAGAATTGGCTAACGAAGAATAGAGAGAAAGGATTAAACGAGGAGCAATGTATTGGAAAAATCAGTCTGAGATCAGAGTCCATGATAGAATCCTGTATTATCTTCATAACATTTCTTTGTGTAATCATCCCTAATCTGGAAAGTCTTCGTCCCTTTTCCCTCATGCCAAATTCTTTGTATCCTTCAGATGCAGTTCAACAGTTAACTACTTTCTTGACTGTGAGTTTCCAGGGTCCATTCCCCTTATGATAGGCACTTACCAGTGTTAAAAAATTATATATATATATAAATACATACATACATATACATATCTATACACTACACCATTGTACTACATATTTAATTATATTTATCTATGTATCTACATCTAAATATATTTCACTTTCCTTTTGCACCCTAAGTGTTCTTTGCAAGCAGATTAGCATGCTCTATTAACCTATACATCCTAATGGCATCTGAATTATACACAGAATGTCTGTTTTGTTAATCGTCTTTAATTATTGATATAGTCCTAATTTGCACAATGTCAAATACTCTGAATTACTTATACATATTAATTTCACACACACACACACACACACACACACACACACACACACACTACTCAAACACCTGTAGGAGAAGTTGCCTTCCAGGACAGTACATTACACAAGTAACGGGAGGGTTAAGAGCCAGTTCAAACATGAAGGTGTTACTGAATTTATCTACAGAGGTGCCACAGGCAGGCGGGAAGCCAAAAGCTGCAAGATAGGAGAGAAGCCTTGTTCATGCATCAAGCAAGAGAGGCTATGCAAGCAGGGTAGAAAAGAGCCAAAGATCAACAATAAAACAGGTATAATATATAAAAAGGTAAAAAAGGGGCTAACATGATAATGTGGTAAAGAACAGAATTCAATAAACACTAAAGTTGGATAAGAACACAATTCATTGAGTATTAAATTTTGCCAGTTTGGCATCTTCTCCTGGGCTAGAGGTAACCATTTAAAGGGCTCCTATGTACCTCACTGGATTGAGATCCCTAACTGACATGGACTTTCTGGTCACCACCAGAAGTGAGGAAGAGGCATGGAAGGATCTGACCTGGAGTTTCAGAGGGAGCATGGCCCCATGATACCTCGACAACTATGAGACAATAAATTTCTGCTGTCTAAAGCCACACAGTTGGTGGTCCTTTGTTGGAGCAGGCTGAGAAAACTAACGCAACTCCCTCACATCTCTTCCACAGGGTATGCTAAAGTAAACCCCGTATCATACCATTCACCAAAAATATTTCAGAACACATTTCTCAAAGATAAGAACTCTAATTGCAAACATAACCGCATACTTTTATTATAGCCACCAAAATCAACATTTTTGTTTGAAGTTATTTTTGCCTATACGATATTAAACATCCTGCACAAATTCCCATGTTGGGGGGGGGTCCATCAACAAGAAGTAATTCTCGGACATGAACTGGGTGTCGCACAGTTCACGTCAACTCTGACACCTACGTGGAGACAGCATCAGATCCCACAGGTTAAGGGCTCAGTTCTACAAGACTGCCCCCTGCCTCCTTCAGACACCAGTCACAAGCCCAGGTTATACCTGTACTTCTGACCAGCTAGCTATAAATCAGAGGTCCCCACGACCCCCACCTTGGGTTTGATTCATTTGCTAGAGTGGCTCATGGAACTCAGACAAGCATTTTGCTTACTAGATCACCAGTTAATTATAAGAGGATATAACTTGGGAACAGCCAGATAGGAAACATGCACAGGGCAACGACGTGTGGGGAAAAGGCGTGGAACTTCCATGCTTGCTCCAAGTGTACCACTCCCCCCAGATCTCCACATGTTCACCAACTCAAAAGCTTTCTGAACCCATCCTTTTGCATTTTATGGAGGCTTCATTACACAGGCATGATTAATCAAGTCATTGGCCACTGGCAACTAATTCAAACTCCAGCCCCTGACTCCTCCCCAGGGTAGGAGGTCAAGCGGTGGGATTGAAAATTTCAACCCTCTAATCACATGATTGGTTCTCCTGAAAACCAGCCCCCATCCTAAGGTAAGGTCTGAAGTCACCCCAATAGTTTAACAAAGACACCTACAAAGGTGTCTCATCACTTAGAATTCCTAAAAGAGCTCTGCACCAAATACATATTTATTATAAATCATAACTTCATAGACATAAACCACTTAGGGTCGTTATTCAAACTGCTGTGATTTACAGGCATTTGACATAACTCTCTACATGACCAAACCACCAACTGAAACACAATTAGGATCATTTGTTTCATTTTGCTTTCAATATTTATGGGAAAATTTTTCATTTTTATTTAATCTTGTTTTATAATTTTATAAGACATTTTTATGGTTCCAAAGTCAACATCATAAAAACAAGATAGCTTAAAAAATTATACATTCTACCCTTGTCCTCTAGATCTTTTCTCTTTCTTCACCTTACAGGTAACCATTTTTATTGATGTACTTTTAACCTTCCTTTTAACTTTTCTATTTAAAAAATATACATAAGCAAATACACACTTTTCTCTTTATCTCGTCCCCTTTCTTACATAAAAGCACTGCTCTCACTGTTCCGTCCTACACTTTCTCCCACTCATTCACACGTCGCCCCACAGCAGGATTTACAGAGGTCCTCCTCGTTCCCCTTTACAGTTACGAAGCACTCCACTGTGTGAATGTCCCTCAGGTTAGTCAGCCAGACCCCTCTGAGGGACAGCTGGGCTGACTCCACCTGTAACACATCAGGACATTATACGGGTACATGACAAAGGCATATAGTTTTAAACCAACATCCATATTTCTAATTAGCAATAATATCATCTATAAAATTCTAGCCCAAACTGGGCCCGCTGGGCTAACATTACCCAGAGCCACATACAACCAAAATCGCCCCTTCCCCCAGCTAAGAAGAGAGGCCGTGGGAGGCCTCAGAACACTCCCTCTTTAGAGTGAGGATGGTCTCTAGGTACCGACACAGGAAGTTTCAACACACATCAAGCGAGAAAGGGGCAGAGCTATGCGCACTGTACACTATGACTGGAGTGGAAGAGCGCAGAGAAGAATATACACAGAGCATCATTCACACATGCATAGACGGGCACCCCAGCCTCTGCGGCCGCCGCGCCACCTCGTCTCTCCTCCTGTCGTAGCCCCGTGTGTTCATGCCCTCCTGTCCACTCGCCTCCCGTGCGCTCCACTCTGGCTCCCACCCTCACCACCACCCTCCCCAAGGCAGCCATGACCTCCGCGTGGCTAAGACGAGACGCTCTTCAGTTCTCACCTAACTCGCCTCCCGGCAGCATCTGATCATGACCACTCACGACCCGAGGAGACGCTCCCTTCCTAAGCTGCAGGGACCCTGAACTCGCCATCACGCTCTTCTCACTTCCCGCGGCCTCTGTCTCCTCTGTGGGCTGAGTCTCCTTTGTGCACCCACCTCCTTCTACCTGGCTTTCATCCTTGGCGCTCCTTAGGGTTTAGTCCTAGACCCCCAATTCTTTCCACTCTGCGCTCTTTCCACAGACCAGCTTCAATTACAAACATACACTCTCAGCAAGACTTCTGTATTCTCCACACTTAATTACAAAGCAGCCTACTGAAAACAGCAACTCAGATGTCTCAGAGACACCCCAGAGGCAACATGCCTGACCCTGAATTCACGGGTTATTCCCTTCCTCCAACCCGCATAATCCTTCTGTCTCTGTAAATGGCACCAGTTCTGAACCAAAGCTTTGTGAGGCGTCCTTCACACCTCTCCCTCAGCTAACCGATCACCAAGACTCGTTCACGCCACCATCTAAATACGTCTCAAATCCATCCACTTTCCCCACCTCCACTGACAGCACCCTCTGTGAGCCTTGACTTCAGTGACGCCAGACTCCCGAGTTCCCGCGTCTAGTACACCTCACCCTTCTCCTCCCTAGGGGTTCACTTCTCTCTTCCTCACCAGATGCCAGAGATGCCAGAGTTCCTCAAGGCCGAGTCCTAGGCTCTTTCCTGCACTTACTGTTCTCTGAACCCATTCCTCAGGGCGATTCACACTCAACCCTATAATGTTTCCATTGGTTCAATTACCCTATAACGACCAAGGTTTCCCAAATTCACATTTAATGCCCAGTGTATATTATGAGGGCTGGAACTCCAAATCACACAGGCTACCTGATGCCTCCACGTGGATAACTGGGTCAACGAAAGACAATTTAATTCGTCCAAAATCATATTTATACCACCTCCCCCCTAAATAAGATGTCTTAGGACCACTAGCTCAGTGACTGACATCATTGTTCATTCCAAACAAGCCACACACCCAGCAAGCCCCCTGCACAACTCCACCTCCTTTATCTTCCACATCTAGTCCATCTCCAAGTCCTGCTGCTTTTGTCTCAGAAATCTCTCTGACACTGGTTCCCTTTCTGTCTCCAGCACCACGAACTTAGCCAAGACACGCATGCACTCCTTAACCGCAGCCGACTCTGACCAGGCACTGTTTTAGGTATCGGGGAGACGGGAACAAACAAAACAGACAGCCCAGCATGAGGAAGCTTACGACCCAGAGGAAGAGCAGATAGTAAATAAAAATGGTCTATTTTTCAGTGATAAGTACTCTAAGGGAAAATAAAGCATGGTGAGGGGATAAAGAATGTGGAGAATGGAGGGCCAGGTTCAGATGAGTTGTGTCTAATTGACCAAATGCCACCTGAGCAGAAATGTGTGCAACACAAGGAAGTGGGTCATGTGGGCTCGTGGCTCAGGAAGAAGAATGGTCCCAGAGAGGACAAAGCAAGTGCAGGTGCCCTGAGGGGGGCCCTGCTGCGCCTGCCTGACTACACCCTGGCGGCCAGGGGGATTCTGGAATGAAGGGCAGAGGGGAAGGAGGTGAAGGTGGAGAGGTGGTCGGGCCAGACCACGCAGGCCTCTAAAGGCCAGGCTGGCGGTCTGGATTGTGCTCTATGTGATGGAAGCCACCAGAGGCTTGAGCATGGGAGCGACAGGACCTGATTTACCTTTTAAATAGACCATTCTGGCAGCTACAAGGAGAGGAGATGTTGGTGGCAGGAGGGGAGGGCAAGGGACGAGAACAAGACTAACTCACACATATTAAACAGGACTACGGGGTACGTGAGCTCCACTTCCATCTCGCAAGAAATTCACTCTAAAACCGCGGCATGCTGTTTCACTAGGCTGCCTCATAACCCTGACAGCACCTCTCTGCAAATCAGAAAAAGACCCCTGCTCTCTGTGCAGATGCAGCCCCAGCAAATCTCAGCAGAAGACAGTCCTCGGGTGACCCCTCAGCTGACCACCCTGCCAGGGTCAGTCCACCCTGAATTCTTACGTTAAGATAACAATGGAAGAAAGACAAGGGAAGAAAAACACTTTTTCATTGGAGGTAATTGTTTACCTAGAATCATCCTGGATTTTTATATTTTGATTTCAAGAACATTTTTACGTCAGTTGTAAACCAAATCCATGAGACGTTCAAGTCGGTTTAATCACAGTATTCTGATTATAACCACGCCAGAGAAGTGGTTAGACTTTAGGCTCATTTCTTAAGCAAACGACTCAGAGGAGACTCACACCCTTTCCTCCCATCTCTCAACATAGACCCAGGGATTATGCAGTTTTTCTTTGTTGTGGTTCTGTTTTTCCTATTTGTGAATAGTTTTGAAGTGAAAGTAATACTTTAAAAGCACACTTGGAGGCAACAGAGGTTCCAGGAGTCCTACCCTGGGAGCATAAGCTTTTCCGTCACTGGCTGTTCAGAGGGTCTGTTTTTGGTTCTGGTCGGAGTTAATGACTGAGGTACTTCCAATGGCATCGAGGACGTTCACCTGAGCTCACAGGGAAGCGAGCTCCCCTTGGAAGGGAGGCTGTTCTGAGGGCACTTTAGTCCAGGCAGATGGGAGACTCGCCAGGGGTGCAGGAGGGACACAGCCACACACCAGCTCCCCCAGGACGTCTCATCTGACGTCACCTCTGAGCAAAGGGAGGTGGTTCCTCCCACAGAGAGAAACGCACACACTGCTCAGCTCTGACGCCCTCCCTTCCTCCACACACCACTCAGAGTTCTCCCTTCAGGGACATCTTCTCAACCCTGAGGAGGACTCGACACACCACGAGGTGGCCTCAGGGTCTCTCTGGACAGATCTGGGCTCCAGTCATTCTTTCCATTCTGTTTAATCCAACCAACACTTCACTCAGGAAGGGGGACTCCGCATCCAACGTGTGTCCCCGTTCCCCGTACCACGGTCCCTGGTCGAGGTCCCCCGAGCGGAGAAACGCACTCCAGGCCGTCCGTGCTCCCAAGGCAAAGGGGACGGGAACAGTCCCTCCTTCCCTCCCTCTGATCATTCGTGCCAGACTCAGCCCACACCTGCCGGTGGCACTGACGCCCGTCCTAACCCTCCTCTGGTTCCCCGCTGCCTGTGTTCTCTGTTTACTTTTGACAGTTTCTAGTAGTTCCCAAATTTAGTACATTCTCCCAAATGACAGTTACAAGATAGACAAGTGTGGTTCCCACCTCAAAAAATCTAAACTCGAGTGGGAAGGAAGCTCTCCCCTAAAGTGTGGGGGCTTTAGGGATCGACACAGCCTGTCCCACAGCGCCTCTGCTGGGCCTGCATGGGGAGGGGCCAACACTGACCCGTCTGGACCCAACCACAGCCTCAGACAAGACCTCCCACGTCTGCCAACTGGCTCCACGTGGGCTGCAGGCTGATCCGTGCGGAAGATAAGCCTGGGCCTGTGGCCAGGCTACCTCAACTCTCAGAGGCCGTGCCCGGCTCCCAGGCAGACCAGGTCTTGTGACAGGGCTCCAGGCTCAGCGCGATCTGGTCCTTGTCCCTCCCTCCTTGCTCCGTCTCCACCTGCCGCCTGCCTCTCTCTGGACTCACACACGCCCTTTCCTGAGTCTGAACGCTTCTCCACATCCTGAGAAGTGGTCCTTGCTGGGGGAAGCCTTTGCTGACACCGGCCCTCCTCTTCCACGTTCTCACCGCACCTGCAGCTCTCCCGCGGGGTCCCCACCAGACCCCGTCACTCCACACCCCTGGGTGCGCCGAGCGCATGAACACCTGTCTGCCCCTCGACTGAGCTCCGCCAGGGCAGGACCTGCGTCCTTCTGCCCAAGGCTGCACCGCCAGTGCCCAGCACGGAACTCACTCACCGTCTACTACGGGACTGGAAAGCGGGGGGCGAGGGTTGCAACCTGGGTTCCCCAGAACCTAGGCCTCCTCGATTCCACAGCTCTCAGCTCCCAACTTCCACAACAGCCACCTCTGCCGTTTCTCTCCCCTGGTGACTTCTTCTCAGGCTCAGCCACAGATTCCTCTTTCTTAACCCACCTCATAAACGGGGAGGTCTCTTGGGACTCTGTCCTCACTTGCTCAGCTCAAGGCTCCAAGCGCCACCTTTGCCCGCCGGCTCCCTGACCTCCCTGTTGAGTTCCAACCCCATTTACCTCCTACAACTGTCCACCGGCGACCGCTACCCGTATTTCACTCACATCTCAAATGAAACCCATCCCACACCAAACTCACCCTGCACCCTTAACAAAGGGGCCCTTCTCTTCCCTCCTGACCCCCTGCACGTGCCTTCCTCCAGGCCCTAGTAGTGCAGCGATCTCCACGAGGGTCCCACCCCTAGTTCCTCCTCACTTCGGTTCTAAGCCCAACAACATTTCCCAAGTGACCATTCTTGTTAAACTCAAATCACATAATAAGGACTTCAGGAACATACTCTCCGAAAAGTTACAAACATTACCTGTAAATGAAGTCCCCTTTCATCGCACCCATTTTCAGCCCCGCTCCAAATGTAACCAGTTACCAGCTCAGAGGTGCCCCCGACCTTCTCTGGGCACTGGCCACACTACACGTACAGACACCCAGGTAAGTTTCTTCACACATCAACAGCGACACGTCTTACTGACGCTCCGTGACTTGCTTTAGTCCTTCACGTGCCCTGGAGCTCGGCCCACGTCACCGCTCTTGCTCTCTGACTGCGGGGCTGTGGGCCAGCGCAGGGGCCCACCTCAGCTTCTAGCTCTGCCTTTACTGAAGGACAGTTAAAGTGTTTCGACTCAGACCAGTTTTTCTAAAACATCAAGGATACAGGGTTCTCCTATTCAAAATCCTTGACTTGCTCCCTCTTGTCGGTAGAGGGTTCACATCTCAGAAATGTCCCAAAGCACCTGCCTGTCTAATCTCATTTCCTTCCTCATCTCTTTTCCCACAGAAGCTGGGCTGGAGTCAGAATGGAGCCCTCAAATACACTGTTTGCTGAATGAATACATGAAAACGGAGCCCTCCTCTGAAACAACAGGAAAGAGAAGAAAAAAGATCCTGAGAGATTCGCCTGTGCAGTGATTACCAGAGCAGAGGAGGAAGCTTAGCCTCCCTTCTTCAGTGCTTCCTGGGGACCGCGAACCTGGAGAAACTTTCCCGAGCAGCATCCCCAAGCCACACCCCCACTCACCCCCAGACGGCCACCCGCAGACGTCCCCCCGCAGATGTCCCCACCCACTCACCTAGAGAGGCGCCTCCGGGACTGTCTCTCTCCACCTTCCAGGGGTCCTCTCCCTGCTGCAACAGGGAGATCACTTTGGGTTTGGAAAACGGGAGCCCTGCTCGTAGACAAAAAAGAGAAAACAAAAAATAAAAAAATAAAAACAACAACAACAAACTTGGTTTTGACACAAAGAGGTATCAGAGATCTGAGGGGGAAACTCAGAGGACAATACAAAGAGCTTCTGTGGGGTGTTCAAGCTGTGTCCCCACGACTGAGGGGGTGTGTTAGGGAAAGGCGAGGCGCCTGTAGGACATAGCCATGTACTAAGTAGTTGTGTGTTGGGCAAACAGGATAAGCACGCAGCCTTGAAACCATTAGCTTTCCACAGAAGAGGAAATGTTAGACGTACAGACGAAATTGATGTTTGTAACAGGTACGTATGGAAAGGATTATGTACCAGGTAGTTCGTTTAAAATGAGAAAACACTATCTGATTCCATCTGAAAAATGGTAGCAGTCAGCGAACTACGGGTCATAGGCCAAATGTAGGCCACTCTCTGTTTATATATGGCCCTTGAGGAAAGAATGGTTGAAAAAAAAGGAAAGAAAGGAATGGAGTATGTCACAGAGACCATATGTGGCTCACAAAGCCTAAATTATTTACTCCCTGGCCCTTTACAGAAAGAGTTTGCTGCTTCCTGGGAAAGAGAACTGGGAAACGCAAGCGGTCGGTCAGAGAAGAGGGTGGAGGCACGCTCTCTGTAGAGATGAGTGAACAACACATCACAGAACAGTCACAGTGCGAAATGTTTTCTGAACTATGAGGAAACGTCTAACGTGCAGCTCTGTAGATTTTCCCGACCACGGGGCAATTCCATGTCTATCGGGGTGAAAAGGTTTTCATATTTATTTATGGAATCCGACTTGTAAGTGCTAAGGCAAAACTCAGCTAAGCTTTTGATGACCCACGGCTTTTATCCAGGGAAGCAGGTGCTGAGTTACCCCAGTTTCCAAATTCTGGACTTCCAGGGGAAACCCCCTTACCCAGCGAGAGCAGGTTACTGTAGTTCTCCAGCATCACGTCCTGGTACAAGCTCCTCTGAGAAGGACCCAGCTTCCTCCACTCGTCCCGCGTAAAGAGCACAGCCACGTCCTCGAACGTCACTGACATCTGCAGAGACAAGCCGCCCCAGCTCAGCAGGGCCGCCCAGCACGCAGGCTGAAGAAGGCGGCGGTGGGGAGCAGACGGGCCCCGATGAAATGTTCCTATACTATTCTAAGTTCTGAAGGTTCCGGGTCATTTGTTTAATGAACAACTGACCAGTGACAAACATACCCTGAGTCGCATGAAGTATGAACCAGTCTTGTGTTAACCAGTACAAGAGATGTATGGAGGTATTAAGGCCACTAGTGGGAGTGTTAACTACAATAATCTTCCTGATGGCAATTTGATAACACACATTAAAAGTTTTAAAATGTGCCTATTCTTCAACTCTCCAATTACAAAATTTGTTTGATAATGAACAGCACAAAAACGCACACACAAGGACATTTTTCATGGCATTGGTAATAGCAAAAAAGTGGAAACAACCTAAACAATCACTGATGGAGGCTAGGTTAAATAACTTAAGGCACTATCTGTATCTTCCCTGAAGCCTGAGGATGGTAATGATGGAAATGAAAAGAGCTATCATGTATTGAATGCTTTTTTGGGTCAAGTACTATTCTTAGAGCTTTATATTAATTTTTTGTGTAAGTCTTTTATCTTTGCAACAATCCTATGAAGAAGGTACTGTTATTGTCTCCATTTTACACAAGAGAAAACAAAGAGAAATTTATCCAAGTCACACAGCTGGTACAAAGGAAAACCTCACTCCTCCTGTGTGCCTCCTCTACCCTCAACACCACTTCTGACACCCTATGTATGGGGCTTTCCACAAACCAAGTAATTGTGTGACACCAGCTAGGTGTCCTACAATTAAACTCAATTCTGACGCCTGGAAATCGAGTCAGATCCCACAGGTTAAGGACTCAGTCCTAAAAGACTTGCCCCTCCTTCAATGCCAATCCCAAGTCCAGGGTGTTTGTTACCTGTGCTGCTAACTGACTGGCTACAAACTGGAGGTTTCCACAACCCTCTCCTCACGTCTAATTTGCTAGAGTGGCTCACGGAACTCAGGAAAATACTTACTTACTAGATAACACGTTTATTATAAAAGGATGAAACTCAGGAACAGGCAGATGAAAGGTACCCAGGGCAGGGTACATGGGAAGGGGTGCAGAGCTTCCGTGCCCTCTCTGGATGTGCCATTTTCCCTGATTCTCCACATGTGCACCAACGCAGAAGAACTTTCAACCCTTGTGGGTTTTCATGCCTCAGTGCACAGGCATGATTGATTAAATCACTGGCCACTGGCGACTGATTCAACTTTCAGCCCCTAAGCAGGCAGGGGGGCAGGGCTGAAAGTTCCAACCCTCTAATTAAGATTGGTTCCCCGGCAATCAGCCCCCACCCTTGGTGGGGTCCAAAGGCTACCTCATTAATATAAACTGTGGTGTGGAGGAAAGGGCTTGTTAGGAATAACAAAACACGCACAAGCCATTTTGCTTTTATAGTTCTAAAGCAATTTCAGGAATAAAAAACAAATATTACTAATCACTTCGGAAACCACAAGGTGTTCGAAGTTATACGTGAGGTGCAGAGTCGAAGACCAAATATATATTTCATATCACAGACCACAGAATCACAGCTGGCCAGGGCCAGAGGGGAAATTCCAATCCAAGGAGCATCCAAGGCTCCATTCTTAAACACTCTGCAAAACTGCCCCTCAATGCCTACCTCACAGGGTTAAGAAATAAATGAGATAATCCATACAGTGGAGATAAACAGCAGTGATGGTGGCATAACAGTGTGAATGTATTTAATGCCCATGAATCATACAATCAAAAACAGAGTGGTAAACTTAATCTTATGTTTATTTCATCACAATAAAAAGGTTAAAATGGTAAAATAAATACATACATACATTCGTACATAAATAAATAATAACTAAATAAAGGTGCATAGGAAATTATTCTGAGGGCCACATACAAAGCTGTGACCATGATTATCTCGAGATGTTGGGGTGAGAGTGATTTTACTTTCTTCTTTATATATGTATTTTTTATTCTCTGAGAATTTTAATATTAACACATAATACATGTATGATAATTTACTGGCATACAGAGGAATACAAGAAATTACCTTTGCCCTCGAAAGAATTTACGATCCAACTGGCAGACAAGAAAAATGCATGAAATAACTTGCATAATGAAAGAAAAACGGGTCACTGGACAAGACCGTACACCATCTCCTAGTTCAATCCTCATTTGAGAGGTGAGGAAGGTCCAGGGCAGTCAAGAACCAGGTCACATACTTTATTAATGGCAGAGGCAGGACGATAAATACCGGTTTCTTTTAACCCAGCACTCGGTGGGTGTATTCCCTCTCTGATCTTAAACGTCCTGTCCTTGAGTTTTACACACAAATCCACCCAAAACTGACATATAGGCAGCAGGTGACTTTAGGGAGAATGTCATACGTGACTCACATACAGGGACAGAGAAGACTCTGGGCAAGAGAGCACCTTGGCTCTGTTGGAACGGAATGGGAAAGATTTAGAAAAAAAGCAGCCCAAATATGCAAAGGCAGGTCCTAGCCACAGCCTCAGAAGACCAACCACCACCACTTTTCGTGGGTCCAAAAGATACACAACACCACACTGCAGAAGAGCTCTGGTAACACAGGGGCTGGGCCCGCCCTGTGTTTTGAAAGATGCACCAGAGGAGCGGCTGGACAGTAACTAGCATGAACTCAGAGGTCAGACATGTGTGGGTTTGATTTCAGGTCACTTGACTTTATTGAGCCTCAGTTTCCTCATGTGCAAAATGGGGGTAATAACTGCTGTGCTGTTATGAGAGTGAGAACAAAGGTGGAGCCCCCGGGACATTCCCCAGCAACGTCAACCATCATTCTCAGCTGAAGATGAGTAAAGGGAGCACAGTGCTTCCAGGGTCTGAGAAACACTGCAGAGTAATTTCTGTCCACTAACAGTAATAGCATCATGGACTAGAATAACACAGCTCAGCTCACAGCCACCACATACTGAACGCCGACTACGTGCCCGGCCCTGATCTAAACACCTTCCGTGAACTGACTCATGGGACCCTCTCACCTACCCTATGAGGTAGGCACGGTTGTTGTTCTCATTTTATAGGTGAAGAAACTGAGGCACAGAGAGGTGGAGTTATTTGCCTAAGACCCATTAACAGCAGCAGAGGAGATGGGCACAGACTCGGCCCAAAAGTGGCTCAAAAGCCCCCCTTAGTAACCACTGTATACAATGCCTCTCCACTACCAATATTGCACAAAACCCTCCCTGCTGCTTCCTGAGGAGTCTTCTCTCTGCCCTTGGAGTCAAGAGGCCTCTCTGTCTGTGTCCTCTCCAACATGGCTATCCTTTGTTTGCACACTGACTCCCTCGGATGGGGTCCGACACTTATTCTCATAAGGATGAAATGGCAAGTTAGGAACAGTTTTCAAGAGACTGGTAGAAGCTAGGCACACGATCCACACAGTTAAGAGGGAGAAAAAAAATGAAACAACTATGGACTGGGAAAAGTCTGGGGAAGGAATCATGAGGATTCTCAAGCACTGAAAGAAAAAGAAAAGCACTCTGGCCAAGGGAAGGAAACGGGGCATGAATGAGCCAAGGAGGCAGGTCAGAAAGGAGCTCTGCCAAATGTTTATGTTTGTTGGTTCTGTCCCCAAGTGATATAAGACCTGTGGCATCTTCCTTGTCAAATCGATAATCATACAGTGAATTGAGATTAAAGAATAAAAGACTGCCTACTAGGAAAAGAAACCAGAAACAACAGGCATAGACTAGGGAGGGGGAGAAAAGCATTCCTTACAGAACCCAGCATCCAACAGGGTGGACCAAGTCTTCAGAGGGGAAAGGACTTGGACTCCAAATCCTGGTGGAAACTGAATGGGAGTGAGCTTCAGTCTGAGGATAAAAAACCCCCAAAATCCGTATCTGTCCCTAAGACCTGAGATGACAATGAACTCACCTGAGACCTTGCTTCCCTTTGTTCAGTAGCCATGTCCTCTTTCTCAAGGATGGGTGGAGTCTCCAGAGGCCAGATCTGGGAGAAGAAAAAGGGAGAGAGGAGGAAGCCTCTTTCGCTTCCCACCCCTCAGAATCAGCAGCTCTGAAAGCCTTACCCTACCTGAGAATGATTCACGTGCCTGCAGAGAGAGAAAGAAGGTAGAAAGAGCCAGAAGCCAGCAAGTCCAGAGAGAAAGGCTGGACCATCCTGGCTCAGGACCCAGCTCTCTCCCCGGCTCTGAGGGAAAAACGTAAGATTCCATCAGTAGTAGCAGCAGCAACTCCCCGAGCCTCACCGGGTGCCAGGCAGCACCTACATCGTTCAGTCCCACCGAACAGCTACCGTTGTCAGCAGCCCCATTTTACAGATCAGGAAACTGAGGGCAAAGAGGAGGCATCTTGTTCCCGTCCACATAGCCAGTGAGGGTGGCACCGGGATTCCAGCCTGTACCTGCTCCAACCTCACTGCATAAATGTGACAACTTTTCTCCACCTCAAGCCTTTCCACCCACCTCCTCCGACTCCTATCAAGGACACAATTCCAAAATTCTAGAGAAAGCTGCTTTGGAAAGAGTAAAGACAAGAAGACCAGCTCTCCTATGGCGAGGAGGGGGCTGCTGTCACATAAACCAAACCCCTGGGTTCCCGTCCTGGCTCTGCCACCGGGGGAAGCCGGCAACTCACTTTCCGTGCAAAACAGGCCATTACGCCTGTCACCCGGGAGGGCAGTGGCGATGCTAAAGGAAGGAAATCATTTTCTCACGTCCGCTGCCGTCAGGGGGCAAATTCAAGGCCGGCCGGGACCAGGCCGGGAGCGCGCCGGGAGCGGGTCGGGAGGAAGCAGGAGGGGCCGGGCCGGTGCGGGCCAAGTGCCCGACCCGCCGCGTCAGGGGCAGGGGCGCGGCCGCGGAAGCGCTGGCGGGGCCTGGGGACGGAGCCCGGGGGCCGGGTCCTCGGCCCGCCGGCGCCCACAAAGGCCCGGCTCGCGCCCCTCGGGCCTGCGCCCCGCGCTGCGTCCTCCCGAGGCCCGCTCCTCCCTCCCGCATCCCGCCGCCGCTCCGCCGCTCACCTCGCCCGGGCTCCGGGGCTTCCAGGGGCCGCAGGCGGGAGGCTCGGGAACCGCCCGGGGCCGGACAGCAGCTTCGAGACGGGCTTCTCCAGGGGTGAAGCCTGGGCGGACCTGAAGCCGGGACGCCCCTCACGCCCGCGGCAAACGCCCGGCGCCCCACGCAGGTCCGGGGGGGGCGGGGCAGGGACCGTCGCTAGCCCCTCTGGGAAATGTAGTCCACGCGAGAACCCACGGATTCTGGGAAGTGTAGTTCTCCGCACTCGTCTGCGAGGGGAGGCCTGGCTGAACCTGTCACGTGCCCAGACCGCGTTCTGGCCTCGCCGCAGCGCATCTTCGACTGCGGGTTCCTGGGTTCCCGGTTCTTCCGGAAGGAGAGGCTCGCCGAGGGCAGCGTCGTGTAGCTTGGCATCTGCGAAAATGACAGTAAGCAAGTAGACAATCGCCGAGAACACACCTGTTTCCCCTTCAGTCTTTCAACAGAAGTGTGTTGAGCACCTGCTGTGTGCCAAGCCCCTACCTATTGAAATTCGTCAGCGAACAGAACAGAGATCATTGCTCTGGGAAACTTTTTTTGTACTAGACGGAGGGTAGGAGGTGGAGAGCAGACAAAAAGCCATGAACATAATTATATAGCAGTTTAGAAAACAAGCGTTATGGGAAGAAGTGAAAAGAGTGTGTGGGAGGTATCTGTGGTAGGCGCCCGGGTAGGCTGCAGCATGTAATACCACTCTTTGTTAACACAGCAGATAACTAAACTCTGATAAGGTAACGTTGAAGTGTCCTTACATAAGTTCTGTTCAACTGTCTTTGCTAGAATAACTCACGGGCATAACAAACCATTGTCATGACAACTTGTAAATAAAAATGCTTAGAATTTGACTAGATTCGTTGAATCTGTAAATCAACTTGGGGAAAGTTGATATCGTAACAACTTTGATTTTAACTGGCAAAACCAACTTCATTTTGATCAGCCGCCATCTCAGGACAAGCTGAGCTGAATGCAAGCCACAACATCCGCCTTTAGTAAAAATCCCCCTCCGCCTGTAAAACCCTCCCCGGACCTGAGTGAGAGCGAGAGCCGCTGGAGGGAGCATCCTTTCAACACACCCCTCTCACCTTCAGCATCCCTCATTTGCATAAGGACCCACCAATCAGTTCCTACCCCCAGGCATAAATAACCAAGCCTGTACGCAGAGCTCTGGCTACAGTTCCAACTGGAGACCCGCTCTGCAGGTTTTTTTGCAATAAACCTGATTCTGACGTTGAGCTGTGTCTGGTCGTTTTTCTCCGATTCTAACATTAACCATCCATTACCATGGTACAGCTCTCCTTTTTTTTTAGGTCTGATAACTTTCCATATATTTTATCCATAGCAATATTACATATTTTCATGAGTTATATTTGTGGCTGTTTAATATTTTTGAAGCTATTGTAAATGGTATCTCTTTTAAAATTTCATTTATAAAGTACTGGGTTTGTATATAGCTTACTACCAAAAGTCTTATAAATTCCAACAATGAATTTGTTTGGTGCTTTGGATTTTCTGTGTAATATCATGTAACACATGAATGACAGTTTCGGTTCTTTTGCAAAACTTTTGCTTCTTTTATGTTTTCTACCTTTTAAGCGCTATCTTGAGTGGGCTATGATTTCTAGTACAATGTCCATATCAAATGGTTATGGTAGAAGAAGTCAGCAAAATGGCCTAGCAGGAAGCTCCAAGCCCTCAATCTGTCTTAGATGTGTGAAAAACAACCAGAAACTGGCTAAAATAACCATATGAAAGCTCTGGAAACCAGTAAAAGATCTACAGCAACCAAACGAACACTAACTCAAGAAAAAAAAAGTGCATTTGAAGTCGTGGGAAAATTTGTGGCATTTTTATTTGCTCTTGACCTGTCCCTTCCTCAGTGCGGCAAGGTCTTGGTCTGGAGCAGTCAAAGCTGAGTTCCCAATTCCCTTGCTCCAATCAAGAGGGAACACAGAAGCCTTTATCTGTAAAGTTTTGCCTTGTATGAGGGCTGCCAGAAGTACTGGACTCAAGTTTGTCTAACTTGGCACTCAGGTGGGGAAAAGTAGCAGGCGCTGCTCACGAAAGCTGTGGGTAGACCGCCGTCCCACAGACACCCTGGGCCAGGCATTAAAGGTAGAAACAGCGGGTAGACCATTTACAGCCCTGAGGGGAGGCTGCGTTGAGACTTTGGGAAATCAAGATATTTGAAAGCAGCTGAAAAAGCAACATAAGATCCAACCGAGATGCATGTCCAGAAAAGAGTTAAGAAGAGCTTACGTTCTCATCCATCTGATCCCTAGGCTGAGAGCAAGCCAACTAATTAGTAAAGGACTGCTCTAGCACAGAACTAGTGTGCAAAGATTGGGAGAGGTGACTAGTTTTATGTTTTGTTTTGTTTTAAAAAGACAAAGAAGGTATAAAGAGGAGTTGTAGGTTCACAACGAAATTGAGAGGAAGGTACAGCGATTTCTGGTATATTCTCTACCCCAGCACATCGTAGCCTCCCCTGTATCAACATCTCTACCACAGCGGTGCATCTGTTACAGCTGACATGTCACAATTACCTGAAGTCTGTAGTTTACTGTAAGGTTCACTCTTGGTGTTGTGCATTCTATAGGTTTGAACAAATGTGTAATGAATGACACGTTTCTACCATTACAGGGTAGTTTGCCTAAATCCTCTGTGCTCTGCCTATTCATCCCTCCCTCACCCCTAACCCCTGGAAACCACTGATATTTTTACTGTCTCTATACTTTTGCCTTTTTTAGAATGTCATATAGTTAGAATCATACAGTATGCAGCCTTTTCAGATTGACTTCTTTCACTATGTAATATGCACTTAAGGTTTCTCCGTGTCTTTTCATGGTGTAATAACTCATTTCTTTCTAATGCTGAATAATATTCCATTTTCTGGATGTGCCACAGTTTATCAGTTCACCTACTGAAGGGCATCTAGGTTGCTTCCAAGTTTTGGCAGTTTTGAATAAAGCTGCTATAAACTTCCATGTGCAGGTTTTTGTGTGGACATAGTTTTCAACTCTTTTGAGCTTGACTGCTGGGTCATATGGTAAGGGTATGTTTAGTTTTGTAAGAAACTGCTAAATCATCTTCCAAAGTGGCTGTAGCGTTTTGCATTCCCTTCAGAAGCAATGTATGTTGCTCCACATCCTTGACAACACTTGGTGTTGTCAGTGTTCTGGATTTTGGCCATTCTAATAGGTACGTGGAGATATCTCATTGTTCTAATTTGCATTTTCCTAGTGACATATGCTGTGGGACATACAATGATCTTTTCATGTGCTTATTTGCCATCTTCTTCAGTGAGGTGTCTATTAGGTCTTTGGTCCATTTTTTAATCCAGTTAGTTACTTTCTTACTGTTGAGTTTTAAGTGTTCTTTGTATATTTTGGGTAATATCTGATAAAATATTACCCAATAAAAATATCTGATAAATCCTTTATCAGATATATTCTTTTGCAGAGTTTCTCCCAGTCTTTGTCTTGTCTTCTCATTACGTTGGCAGTATCTTCCCTAGAGCAGACTTTTTTAATTGAAGTATAGTCAGTTACAATGTGTCAATTTCTGGTGTACAGTATAATGTATCAGTCATACATGTACATACATATATTTGTTTTCATATTCTTTTTCATTATAGGTTACTATAAAATATTGAATATAGTTCCCTGTGCTGTACAGAGGAAACTTGTTTATCTATTTTATGTGTAGTAGTTAGTTTCTGCAGATCTCGAACTCCCTAGTAAACTGATCAAGCGGTGTCTCTTACAATTTTAAATGCACATAACCCTTTAACACAGCAATCCCACCTTGGGTCGTCTGTCCTATAGAAGTAAAAAGCACCTGTACCAGAGGAACGTGTAGGAGGACAATGTGACTCAGTGGAAAGCTGTGTGCTGTTTAGGGCTCACCTTTCCAGGTGATTTGATTTTGATTCTTTGTGGGCACTGAGGCTTTCTTTGTCTTTGAGCTAATTTACAACTCTAAATTGTGGATAACTGATAGGAATGCAAAATAATTCTTGTCTATAGACATATAAATAAATCCTGTCCCCTGGAAGGTCAGTTGACTTCCCTCCTCTACCAGGAAAGAAGCCAACTTTGCCTCCATTCGTTTCTGTAGTCCTCATCTATAAATATGTCTGTTCTTTGTCCTTTGCACTGGCTTTGACATCATTATCGTTGCCTTATTAATAATGAGTTAAATAAAACTTACATATCTATGAGTGTCATGATTTTACCTTTTTTTTTGAGAATTATCCTTTAATGAAACAACTGCAGTGGTGAAAGAGGTGGCTAGGCAGGCTTACTGACCCTGGCTGATTAACAACAAGGGAAAGAAAATGCCAGGCTGTTAAAAAAAAAAAAAAAAAAGCAGGTTATTTCTCTCACCCAGCAGCTGGATCCTTGGTTCCAAGGACATAGCATTACAAAAGTACATTTTATGTTCCACAACTGCTGCATCCATCCCAAGGACATAGCCCAGTATGTCTTTCTTTGTTCTCTTTTCTCCTCGCCACAGAAGTCTCTGTTTTAGGGGTTAGTGCCACAGGAGGAAAGAGCCAATAGTAGAAGATGATTGGCCCCACTGGAATTAAGATAACGATTGTAGAGCCTTCCAATAAAAGACCCTGTGGCCCGATAGGGCGCTGGAGCTGTCTTGGCTGGCTTCATGGCTGCTGGCTCCTTTATTTCTCTCTTTCTGAGCAATAAAATAGCTTTCTTTTTTTCTACTTTGTCCCTAAGCCTCTATTGAGAATTCTTTCTCAGTCGGTGGACAACATGTTTAGGTTGTGGGGGGCGCCCACTTGTTTGGTGGGTTTTCCAATTTGGGGGTCCCTCTATCCACTAATACTGGTATTTGTGGTGGTAAAACCAACCAAAATATCAAACCAACTCTTGATAGGGGAATGGTTAAGCAGCTCATGAAATTGCCAGTCAATAGAATAAAAGCAATAAAACCTATATGAGCCACTTGAAAGGTATCTATATACATCTATATATATATATATATATATATATATATATATATATGTATGTGTGTGTGTTTTGATAACAAACAAATGGTAGGATCCCATTTTTTTTTTTAGAAAGGAAAAATGTATGTCTGTGTATGTCTGTATATCTTTCTATGAGCGTAATAAGTTGCAGACAGATACACACTATTAATATTACCTCATGTTGAGCTGAATGGGGATTGATGGACAAGACCTTTAACTTGAACAATTATTATGAAATATTTCAGATATTCAAAAAAGTCTTAGGACTAACTAATGTAACAAACACAGAAGTACCCCCAGAAGAATTAAATACCCCTTTGTGTAGCTCCTGGATCACACTGTGCTTTCTCCTTCCTGAAACTGCATGTTCTCAAATTTTACTTTATATACATATATATATATATATATACATATATACATATGCACACACACACATATATATGCATTCTAATATTTAATATGCAAAAATATACATCTAAAATTTTTGTCACTTTTAAGTTATTTTGCATATTCAAAACTTTATATAAATGGTATGATATATTGAAGGTATTTTTCTGAAAAAAATTTTTGCTCGAGTTTTTTTGTGATTAATCCAGGCTAATATATACATATATTCATATATATGTCTGATACGTACATAAAATCTTTTGAGTTGACTTGTTACAAAGAGCATATATAACTTTTGTAGTTTATAAGACTCCTATTAAGATTTGTTTTATTTAAAAAATCCAAGAACTTTCCTGAGAGACATAAGAGAAGTCTGGAAAAAATGACAGGGAACACCTCATATTTAGATAAGAAAATGTAACATTTTAAAGGTATCTATAATCCTTACTTTTTGGTAATTAAGACACTAGGCTACTGGTATCAGAATAGAGAAGCTAACTGGTGGAAAAGAATTAGGAGTTTACAACTATCCCATGTGAGAACTTAATGTGTGAAAAAAAGTTTTTACAAATCAGTGTTAAACTATTAAATAAATTATATTGGAAAAACTAGCTAGCTGGTTGAGGGGAAATTAGATGACTAATTTACTGCACAAAGTAGAATAAATTCCAGATGATTCAAGGCATAATATTTTGATCCAAATAATGAAGAAAGCATAGGTGGAGCCAGTAAAAACAAGGGGTGATTTCTCACCTGGGGTTCCTCATCTGAACCACAGAACACAGGAAGTGAACTGACTGACTGCTTTCTCAATTCTGCCCGTTCTACGTAACTGGTGCCATTCTAGACGCTGAAAACAGAAGTTAATTCGTTACACACAGTAGGCTCCTACTGCATTAGGGCTTAATCCTCTCAGGAAACCCTTGTTTAGAAAGGCTAAAAAACAAATAACCATATGGTAACAAAATAGTTACGACACACGAACAGGTATTCAGATCCCTAATACACACAGAGCTCTGCAGCACTAACAAAAGATGAGCAGATCGATAACACAAACACACAACTGACTCAGAGAAGCAACGCCAAAAAGAAAGAAACACGTAAACTGCCAATAAACAGGAAACTGTTTTAACTTTCGCTAGCAATCGATTAAATGAAAACTGAAAAAATAACCAAGGAGGCATCACTCTCAGTTAACAAACTGTCAAAACCGATCAAGGTCAGTAAGGATGTGCTGAAACTGACACTGACACGTCTGAGGGGGGATGCAAACCAGCACTGTCCTTCCGGAAGGCAGTCTGGCCAAGGAGATAATTACATGCAAGTGCAGTTGTGTATTACAGAGGGTTTGAGTCTAGATTTTTTAAAATAATGTGTATTTTAAAAACTGCACATAAAATCCCTAGAGGCTTGTTTACTCAGAATTTTTCTATGGACCTGCTAATAAGCGAGGTAGGCCTACATAAAAGTAAGTAAATCACCAGTAAAACAAGTACATTATAAGCAACAGGATGTAGAAATGGCTCCCCCAACTACGCCACACCGGGTTCCTGTCGGGAGAGCGCAGACTAAGGCACTCACAGCAAGTTCTTTCCTGGGAATGACCTCTTAAGAGTCTCAAGACTCAGGGTTTGCCCTTGGAAAAGTTTGCCTTTAGTCAAATTGTTTTTCTCTATCAGAAACCTCCTTAAAACCGAGTTCCCTTACCAAGTGCATGATTAATCTCTCCTTTCAAAAGTTTCTTCCCTTGCTCACCCCCTCTGACCTCAATCCTGTGCTCACTGAACACTCAGCAGAGTCAGGTGGCTAAAACCGCTATTGTCTTAAACATGCTTAATGACTGACACTGCTGTTGCTGACAACATCGTTGCTGTACTAGCATTGCTATTAGAGATATCATCATTAATGTGCAAACTCAGGTTATTTCCCCAGGGCAAGAAGAGCTCTCAGATTCCCCCAGCCACGGACCACCTGGCCAGAAATCATAAGCCAGAGACATCCCGATTTCAGAAACTGCAATTCAGAAATGTCACAAGAGGATGATTAATCCCAGCTTCTTTGCTCTTCCTCTTCAAAAACACCCCCAACTCAAAGACCAAGTTGGAGTGGATCTGAGACTTGTCCCCCACTCCACTGCTTGGTGCCCCGCCATAAACACTTTACTGCAGAAGTCCGCTGTCAGAGTGTGGCTTTCTGCGCCACAGGCACGCGAGCTCTTGCTTGATTACAAAATCACGGGTGTTAAAGCACACAGTTGACTTACAAGTTAGGTTGACGGCAATGCTGAAGACTCTTATAGGCCAAGCAAATCAGATATTATTTATTTATTGTTTATGAGACATTTGGAGAGCCTTCCATGATGATCAGATTTGCAAGGTCTGTTGGTCGTTGAAAGGACTGGAGCTAAAGAAACCAAGGAGGAGGATTAACTAGGAAATATGGGGCCAGAAAAAGCAAAGTGTCTGCTGGGATGGAAAGGAGAGGACGAAATTCAAAAGCTCTTTCGAGGAGAGAAGGGAGAAAAGTTAATGGCTGGTTCGAGTCGGGGTGATGGGGAATGGATGGGTAGGTAGACTTTAAATCCCAGGGGATGAAGACCTTTCATCGTGATGTCCATGAGTGAAGCCCCCGAAGTTCCATTTCCGTTTACCAGCAGCAACTACTGCCTCCGTCATTCCCACCCTTCCACCGGCCACCTCCACTGGGGGCCTTTAACCTGTATCTTCCAAGGAGTTTCACCTCCCTAAATTCACTCAATGAATCACCTCAGTGAGCTTTCATCCTGAGCTCCCATTTAAACATTCCCAATGTCTGAGATGCCCCTTCACCGTCTTTCTACTTTGCCCCCAGAAAGAAAGGAAGCCGCCCAGTTTCCTCTGTGTTTTGCGAGGCTAGAGGCTGGGAAGTTACCTCATCGGCACTTGTTTACCCTTAGTTCCAGGACTTTGGTGGCTCAAGGCTGAGGGGAAGCCTGGGTGGGGGTGGGGGGCAGGGCAGATGACCAGCAGGGGTTGCGTGCAAGGCAGGGAACCAGTCTTCAGACTGGTGGGCACGAGCAAAGGACCCCCCTGTAGGGGGCTGAGTGGGAAGGGCATGGTTGTAGGGGTGAGGGAAGCAGGCCACTGGTGGAGGCGGCGTTGGGTAGGGGTACGGGCAAGCCGGGGGCTCGGGCAAGAAACCGGAGAAGGCGGCAGGAGACAGACGGGCCAGTGGCTGGAGCAGTGACCGCTCTTGCTTCCTCTGCTTAGCTCTGCGGTTCTGGAACCAGACCTGGGGTGGGGGGGGGGGGAACAGCCACATCAGAACCGCTCTCTCAAATGGGTGGCACTGTCACACGTGACCTCTCCCGCCAGTGACGGAAGACGCCAGAGGGCAGAAGCCTCTCCCACAGCCCAGAGGAAGTAAAGCTCTTGCAGAAGGCATGACTGCGCCAGGCCTAGTGCCAGAGCGAGACCCCCTCCAGCCCCCAACACCATGTCTGAATTTGCCCTGCTGCAATGTCAGGGGAGTGAGAAATGTCAGCTTCCAACAAGAAAGTGATAACTATGCCACAGGGGCATCTTCCCTCCCCCGAGGACGGGGAGTCTGCTCTAGAGGTATTCGGGATTGAGACTACAGGTGAGTTTAATTGTCACAGACCAGGCTGGACGTAGCTTAGGGTCTATACTTAAGATTCATTAACTCTGTGGTTAGGACTGAGGGTGCATCAGGCGGACTGAGGTTAGGGACCAGGTTACACGTGTATGTGAACAGTTAGGATTGAACTTCTGTTGGCGTTCACATCACTGCTAAGATTGGGGGTAGACACTGAAATTCAAGTCAGCGCTAGGGTGGAACTCAAGTGACATCCCACTGCCGATGAGGTGATACCGCCTGCTGGGTGGGGCTCTGTCCTGGGGGACTTCGTTCCGGGTTAGAACGCCCCTGAGGAGGTAGGCCCCAGCAGCTCTTGGGCCCCGAACCTGCATTTCTTCCAGAGGAAGAGGGGATCCTGGAGCTTCACCTGGATTCTGGCCTCGCTGAGGCCTGTGTCCCGGGCGAGGCCTTCCCGGGCCCAAATGTCAGGGTACTGGTTCCTCCCAAAGGCCGACTCCAGCTGTTCCAGCTGCGCTGGACTGAAGGTGGTGCGGTGGCGGCGCCGGGAGTGCGGCCGAGCCCTCTGTCCTCCTGGCGGGGAAGGCCTTGGTCTCCCCGCTCCTGCACCAGACAGGTTCCTGTAGGGCCGAGCACTCATCTCTGAAGAGGAGGCAAGGGAGGGGTTGCTGCCGAATGGCCCACGCAGCCATCCTGGACCACACATGCTGGGACCCCCAGATTCTTCTAGGGCCCCGTGTGCTGCTCATACACACTGCCCTGACCAGACCCCCTTCAGCTCTCATGACTAGCTGCACCCAGCTCAGCCTTGGCCCCACGTCACCTCTGAGTCCCCTGAGCCCGACCCAGGCTGCGCTCTCCACAGGAAGTCCACCCCTCAGACTCGCTGGTCCTGGGTGCTCATGGTCTCTCTGCCTCACTTCTCCGCTGTGTGCCCACTTCCTATTACACTCCCAGGTAAGGCACCCGCTCCACAGCCTTCCACCTCTCTGAGCACGCACACCACCTTCCTGGGTCTCACCCTGTGCATCTCCCATCTGCTCTGACACCGTGATCAACTGCCCGGCTCTCTAAGACCCCCATGGCTTGCTCCCTGCTCTCACGGCTCACCTTCAACCACATCATCCTACACCTTCCACCTGGGAAGATGAAACGGTCCTCCCTCTTCTGCTCAGACCCACCCTCCCCACATATATTTCATCTTCTCCCCTAGCCCTGCCCTGGCCCGGCCACCAGGCTGTAGGAACCTGAGCTCGTGGGAAAGGCTTGCCTCTCCTCCCTACAGGCTCACTAAGCCCCCACACTAATTAGTCTGAGAGCTGGCCTGGGAAGAGAGAACGGGGCGAAAGGAAACACCTGGAAGGCATGCACTGAGAAAAGATGTCTGGAGTGAGGCACCCATCCCCATGGGGACCCAGGGGTGTGGTCCCCACACAGTGCTCACTGTCCACCTCGGCCCCCTGCTCTCCTCGGATCCAAAGCCCCGGCCCCTCCAGCTCCTTTCCTCGGAGAAGGAGGTCAGGAGTGAGGAGCCAGGTTTCAGCTTCGCCCCCGTCCCACCGCGGTGGCGTGGGCTGCCAACCGTCTCATCAATGCCAGGGCCTCGGTCCCCCACTCTGTAAAGCAACGGACTTGTACGGCCCCCTGCTTTCTATAGTTCCCTTATTTTTTAACATTCTAGGGTTCTGGTTTTTCAGTTCTCTTCACCTCCCTCTTGGTAAACCGTGGCCCCGCAAGAGCCTGGGCGTGGAGCCCCCATGCCTGCTGCTTCCTCAGAACCACCGCCCCGGAGATGCACTCACCCACCGAGGAGGCCAGAGTCCCAGCCGCCGGGCAGCTCTCGGGCCAGAGGCTGCTGCAGGCTCGCCCCTTCTTTTGCTTCCCCGGCTCACTCCTCCCTTCCGCTTCCATGGCTGACAGAGACCACAGACAGCCGGTCCCGTGTCCCTGAGTCCCTGACTCTGGAACCGTCTTTCTGTTTCTCTCCCCTCTGTGCCTACCTTACTCCTTCTCCCTCTGTTTATACCTGTCTCCGAGCCCGTCTCTCTGTGTAGATAGTTTTATCTTTTTCTCCTGCTCCTTTTTTCTAATTTTTTCCTAATTCCCCATTCCTCTGCTTGAGTATCATCTCAGTCCGTCTGTCTCACCCTCACCCCGTTTCTCTGGCTTTGTCTCTACGTTCCTCTCCCTGCCCCTTCTCTCTGGGATGCCCTTCTCCCACTTTGCTCTTAGCTGCCTACTTCCCCAGCTTGCAATCCCACACCACCTCGCTCCCCTGGAACAGTGACCTCCTCCTCGCCCCCGTGGGCCCATCCAATCATTGCCTGGTCACCAGAGCCCCCTTCCTAGGGGAGGACCACAAGCCGGATGCGGGGAGGTGCTCTGCTGGAGGGTCCAGGGACTGGGGCCAAGAGCTCGTATTCCCAGAGGACCAAACTCTTTTGTCCTGTTAAATCCCCTCCTGGGAGCAGGCAGGGGAAGGGGGAGAAAATGCATTCCTCCTGAGACCCCTCCTCAGAACCCCCCATGGGAGGAGGGGGTGAGGAGGTGCAAATGGGGGCCAGAGCAGGGCCTGCCTAGAATCTCAGCATGTGGGTGATTCCCAAAGACCTGCTTCCAGGAAACTAAAAAACTAAAAGACACAAGTGTGTTCTGGCCCCTTCTTGATACCCTGATTCTCAGAATACACTGGACACCCCCTCAGGACAACCTGAACCATCGGATGAGTCGCCTGGACACCACAGTTCTCAAGTTCTTTCTGCTTTCCTTCCCCAAATGTCACCCCGAAACCCCCAGGACTCCGTGAACTTCCAAAGTCACCCAGACCTTCAGAAAACCCTGACCCTCAAGAGCATCTGATTTCCAGGTGCATCCGGATCCCCCTGGACCTCAGGACTCCGCAGGACCCTGAGATTCCCATGACATGCTGACGTTCTGATTGCTCAAGGAAACCCTTAGAATCCCTGAGCAGTCGGGACACCCTGACACCCACAGTCCCCTGCTTCTGGTCGTTACTTAGCTCTAGGAAGCATATTCTGACTCCCCGAGGACATTCCAACCCTTTAAAGATAGGACTCTAGGATCCTCTAGGACGCAGTGAAACCTAGAACGTTCTACCTCTACTAGGAGACTAGGAGATTCCCGCCTGCCCCCCGCCGTGAAGTTCTGAAATCTCATGGTACCCTGAGTCAACGAGGACACCCCAATCCCCTTGAAATGCACAGTACCTACAGGACTGTGATCCCCAAGGTTGTGCTAATCCACACACATCCTTTAAAAGCAACCTGACAATTCAAGACAGAAAAACATGGCTATCTTCTAGGACCTTGATGCTTAGAAAATGGTCCGTGGATCCACGAGTATCAGCAGCACATGGGAGCTTGTTGGAAATGCACAGTTTGGGTCCCCACCTCAGTCCTACTGAATCAGAATCCGCAATGAAACAAGACCCCCAGGACAACTGACTGTGCACTTGTCTCGTAGCTCAGGCTGCCATAACAAAATATGAAAGACACCCATTTTTCAGAGCTCTGGAGGCTGGGAAGTTCAAGATTAAGGCATCGGCTGATTCAGTTCCTGGTAAGAGTTCTTTTCCTGGACTGTAGACAGCTACCTTCTGTGTCTTCACAAGATGGAGAGAAAACTCAACCCGAGTTTCTCTTCTCTCCATAGGACACTAATCTCATCATGGGGGCCTCACCCTCATGGTCTCACTTAACCCTAATCACCTCCCAAAGGCCACGTCTCCAAATGCCGTCGCTCACATTGGGGTTGGGGCTTCAACATATGAACTGGGAGAAGACACAACATTCAGTTCATAACAACATTAAAGTCAAGAAGCACTGATCCAAGTAGCCCACCCCTCTCCCCTACCCCAGGATACACTGTGACTTCCTAGAGGATCCTGAGCCCCATGAGAGCCCTGACCCCTCAAGACCCATGCCATCAACTTGGACCCACAAGGAAACACTGAATTCCAATACTCTTGTTGCCTTGATACCCTGACCCTATAAAGGAACTCTGACCATCCAAAACAGCCTGACTGCCCCAGGACACTCTGATATTACAAAGAAACTCTGACCCACTAGCCCTGCCTCCAAGGACACTGACACGCTACAAATTTGACGTGACATCTCAGAATACCGTTCTCTCTCAGGAGGCTGGAATGTTTAGAGGAAGCTGGTCTTCCAGGGCATCCTGACTCCCACCCCCAACCTTGACCTTCAGGGAAGACTGACACCCAGGATTCTGTCACTCTACAAGAGGCAGGATGGCGTGGTGGGGAAGAACAGAGGTTCTGGAGCCAGATTGCCCTGGGTTCAAATCTCAGCTGTGTCACTCACCAGCTATGTGATGCTGGGTTCATTCTGTGTCCTAGCTTTGTCATCTGGGGATGATAATGCAGTCCGTTCTCCTTATTTAAGGTAATATGTTCCACAAAGTCCCTACACACACTGTATTAGTGAATACTGAACCACTGCTACCAGGGGAAATGGGTTCCTGTGAGCCTCTGGCTACACTACACCATTTTTGTCAGCCAATCAATACATAATCTTGTTGTGTGTGTGTTTCTGTTTAGAGACACCTTATTTAATATAAGTTGTAAATTAATTAACATTGATCTCATGGCCAACAGCCCTGTAACTCATGCCCCAACAAGGATTATTTTCTCCCTAAAGCACATCACAGCCGTCTCACACTTAGGAACACTAAACAGCACTTCGGCACTATGTTTGGGGGCCAGTTTGAACAGCAAAATTACTCCTAAAAGACAAAAATATGAAATGTTGCCACTAAACAGATCACCAACAGAGATCACTTATGGAGTGGGAGCTAAAACAAGAAAGCAAAGTAGCTGTCTTCTTTGACCTCAGCTGGGAATGGGGCGATTCAAAATTTTCAGCCCCATGCACAGCTGTGACAAACCACGGAAATGCTAAAAAACACTGCAAAGGAGTATTCCATCTGAGAGTTACAAATAAATTTTAGTGACTAGGTGAATTCACAAATATGGACTACAAACAGTGAGGCTCAACTGCACCTACCTGAGGGGAATTAATAAAAGAGAAGCATTTAGGACTGCACCTTGAACACAGTGTGCACACACATGAAAATGTTTCTTTGTTATCATTGTCAACACAGTCCCCAGCAGACCCTAGCCCTCAGAGTCATTCTAACAGTCATGTTCCTGAATCTCTAGGTCACAAAGGACACCTCCACTCTCTAGGACACATGGGCCACCAAGAAGTTTGGACTTCAATGCCTTACAGTCTGCAGAGACTGACACAACATTGTAAACTGACTATACTTCAGAAAAAACGTGTGTGTATATATATATATATATATATACATATACATACAGGGAAAAAACCCCTTATAGTCTACACGATAGCCTGAACTCACAATGACTCTATGACCCTTTAGGACAGCCAGACCCACGAGGACATGGTAAAGATTTGGGAAACTCTGACCCCAGAAGGAACCCTCTGATCTGACGAGATTCAGGCACGCAGGGGTATCCTTCCTTCCCGTCCATTTAGAAACCCCGGTTGGGTCTAATCTTACAAAGGGCATGCTGATGCTGAAAAACCACTAAACCCTCCAAACCCCAACCCAGAAGACATCCTGATCTCACAGACATGACTCATATGGCATTTAAACCAAGTAAAGACATAGCCTGATCTCCCAAGCCCCCTGGCCATCCACTGTGCACTGGCACATCAGGGCATCTGGTCCGGGACCCTCCTACCTTCCAGTGCACTCTGACTCCCAGCCCTGGCCTTCTCAGCAGGCACCCTGGTCACTTACCACTCTCTCCCTGCCTCCAACACACAGACAGTCCAGAGTGGCTCTGACCCACCACAACCATACAGTGATTATTCTAACGCTCAAGAAATCCTGGCCTCTCAGTCGCTACAAGTACTCCACCACACCCTGAACTGCCAAAGCATCCTGGCTTCCCGGATACGCTCATTCCTCCCTAACATCCTCTGCTCCTCCAGGACCCTCTGACCCCTTAGACTGCTCTGACTGCACAAGGAGACCTTGACGCCAAATCTTCAGAAAACATTTTTTTTGGTATTTTTAAAATTGAATCATAGTTGATTTACAATGTGTGTTAGTTTCAGATGTACAGCAAAGTGATTCATATATACACACACACACACACATATATATGCTTATATACAGATTCTTTTCCATTATAGGTTATTACAAGACATTGAACATAGTTCCCTGTGCTATACAGTAGGCCCTTGTTGGTTACCTATTTTATATATAGTAGCATGTATAGGTTAATCCCAAACTCTTTAATTTATCCCTCCCCCCCACTTCTGCTTTGTTTTCTATGTCTGTGAGTCTGTTTTGCCAGTAAGTTCATTTGTGTAATTTTTTTAGTTTCCACATATAAGCAATATCATATGATATTTGTCTTTCTCTGACTTACTTCACTTGGTATGGTCATCTCTAGGTCCATCTATATTGCTGCAAATGGTAGTATTTCATTCCTTTTTATGGTTGAGTAATAGTCACATATATATGTATATTTATAATCACATCTTCTTTATTCATTCATCTGTCTTTGATCTCCTTAGAATATCTGATTTTCATACATTCAGACACCAGGATATGCTGACCTACCTGGAAACCCTGACAACTCTGGACTCCCAGAATTTCTAGGAGCCTCTGTATCACCCAGCCAGTCCAACCTCCAAGACACCCTGACTCTATGAAAAGTCTGTTATTCTGGGACACACTGACTTCAAAGTTATTGATTTTAGAAGGACACTTCAAGAATGTTCTGACGTGATAAAAATGTCTTGAGGCTCAGAATACCCTGGTCTCCATGACATGCTGTCCTTCTAAAACCCTTGGGTTCTCAAGACTCTCCAAGTCTCCCGAACTCTGTGACCTTCATCTTTCAGGCTCATCTAATCCTATATGGCCTCTTTGGATCCTATACACACCTCCCTGCTCCACCAGGGCATTCTGATCACTTACGATGTCCTAATTGTACAAGAGTCTTGGAACCTACACAGGCATGCTTACCATCTTGAGACAGGGTGATCCCACTGGACACTACCCTGAGACTCCAGAGGATCAGGTGCCTGTAAGGACACACTGATTCCCTTGGACAACATAAACACTAGTTTACTCTAAGCATACGAACAACCTGCCTTCTAGGTTATTCAACTATAAAGAGGCTTCTTAATGTCCCAAGACGCTCTGACTCCCAGGGCGTTCTGGCCATCCAAAGTCGCTTAGACCCTCCAGCCCACCTGATACCTCAGGAAACACCTATAAGGACACCCCGCCTGTTTGTCCACTGTGACCCTGCAGAAAACACTGACCACCCAAAACATGCTGTACATCCAAGAAATTCTGCTCCTTGAGTATGTTCTGATCCTAGAAGCACACCCTGTAAGTTGACTGAGTTCAGATTCTGGAACCACCGCTTACTTGCTGTGTGACCATAAGCAAGTTATTTTATCACTCTACGCATCGCCTGCCTCATTTGTAAAATGAATATTAGAACATTCCTTCTGTGTTCTGGGTAGCAAAGAACAACGCATGTCCACTCCAGGTGAGGACCTGGTCTCAGGATGCAGGAGGATAAACAGACTCAGTTTCAAGAGTGGGGCCAGAAGCCAGCCTAACTCAGTGCTGAGAACTTTGACTTTGAGATCTTTATATTTTTATTCTTTTTTCTTTTTTTAAACATTTTTTATTGAGTTATAGTCATTTTACAATGTTGTGCCAAATTCCAGTGTAGAGCACAATTTTTCAGTTACACATGAACATACTTATATTCATTGTCACATTTTTTTTCACTGTGAGCTACCACAAGATCTTGTATATATTTCCCTGTGCTATACAGTATAATCTTGCTTATCTAGTCTACATTTTGAAATCCCAGTCTGTCCCTTCCCACCCCCCGCCCCCTTGGCAACCACAAGTTTGTGTTCTGTCTATGAGTCTGTTTCTGTTTTGTATTTCTGGTTTTTTGTTTTAGATTCCACATATTACGCAAGATCTTTATATCTTTATTTTAGAACACAAGGTGGATTTGGGGCCACGTGGGGATGGATCAAGGTGGCTCATACTTTAATAAAGCCTCTAGAAAAGAATATTAGACAAATATCCCCTTTACCTTAGATCCGAGGTGAGAGAGAAGTGAAGGTTATTTTTTTCGTATGGATACTCAATTGTATCAGTGATATTTGTTGAAAATGTTTTTCCTTATTCATTGCTCTGAAGTGTCATTTTAGTCACAAATGATTTAGTCCATTTGCAAGCCATCTGAGATCTGCTGGCCTTTTCTCAAAGCCTTAGTTTGCAAATTGTGTATTGTTTGTTCTTTTTTCCCCCTTAAGATAGCTTGAGAGCAGCAGGGCAGGTCTATAGTCATTGACAACTGATGGACGTGTATCAGTCAGGATTAGGCTCTGCTATGTATAACAGCAAAAGATGCAGCTCAGACACAGATAGAAGTTTATTTCTATCACACACAAAATAAGTTCAGAAGTAGGTATTCAAAGGCTGGCACAGTTAGATCTAGGAGTTCATCAGACACACAGGACCAGACAGAAAAATACATATTATATGATTTAATGTCTATAAAACTCAAGAACAAGGGCTGGCAAAGCACAGCCTATAAACAAAATTCAGCCCTTTGCCTGTTTTTTTTTTTAAAGCAAGTTTTTTGGAGCATAGCCATCATCATTTGTCTCAAGTTCACTATGGCTGCTCTCCTGCTGCGATGGCAGAGCTGAAGTTGCAGCAGACCTGCAACAACTAAAGTGTTCACTCTCTGGCCTCGTCCAGCAAAAACCTGCTGACTCTTGCTTTAGTGTACGTATTTATGTACATAGAAAGGACAGAGGAATCTACGTAAGCATTCTTAGATTAGCAAGTTAATTTCAGAGTACAAGGTCAAAACATAAAAATCAACTGTGTTTCTGTATGTTAGCAATGGAAGATTGGAAAATAAAAGTAAAAATATATAATTCAGAATAAATTTGATTTAAAAAGTAAAATGGTTAGAAATAGTTAATTCTCCCCCAAATTAATCTATAGATTCAATACAATCCCAATAGAAATCCTAACAGACTTTTTTTTAAAAAAAGAAGTCAATAAGCCAATTTAAAAGTTTATATTGAAAGGCCAAGGACATAAAATAACCAAAATATCTCAAAAAATAAGAATAAGTTCAGATCACTTACACTATTTGATTTCAACATTTACAATAAAGGTTCAGTAATCAAGACAACGTGGTATTGGTGCTGGATAAACAGAGAGAGGAACAGAACACAGAAATTCTAGAAATAGATCTTCACTTACTTGGTGAATTGATTTTCAACAAAGGTGCCAACATAATTCAATATGCAAACAGAAAGCTTTTCAACAAGTGGGTGATGCTGGAACAACTGGTTGTTTGTACAGAAAAAAACCAAACTCTAAACTTTATCTGACACTGGGAAAACATATTTGCAAAATTTACATATGACAAAAGAATTGAATCCAGAATGTAAAAAAAAAAATCTTATAACTCAAAATAAAAACAACCCAATAAGAATAGGCAAACAATCCAATAAAAATGGGCAAAGTATTTGATCATACACTTCACAAAAGAAGACATACGAATGGGCAGTAAGTATAAGATGCTCAACATCACTAGTTACCAGGAAAATGCAAATTAAAACCACAATGAGATATTATTATTATACATCCAGCAGGACGGCTAATGCTAAAAAGACTGAAAATACTAAGTGCTGATACAGGATGTGGAACAATTAGAACCCTCATACAGTGGTGACAGGGATGCAAACTGTGCAGCCATTTTTGCAAACAGTGTTGCAGTATCTTGTAAAGTTAAAAATACATTTACCATAAAATCACATTCCAATAAAAATAAAAATATATGGCCGCGTGCAAACATACAGAAAGGTACATAGTGGTATTATACACACGTTGTATACATATAGAGAGATATATATGCATATTATATGTAATAGTTCTGAATTGGAAATAAACCAATTTTCATCAACCATTGAATGGTTATAAAAATTATGGAGCTCCTTACCATGGAATAGTACAGATACACTGACAACATGGATTAATCTCAAAAACATTATGCTAAGTGAAAGAAGGCAAACACAAAAGACCACTGTTTGATTCCATTGATACTCAACTCTAGAACACACAAAACTGTAGTGGAAGAAAGCAGATCAGTGATTATCTGGTCACGGGATGGTACTAACTGCAAAGGGAAACAAGGAAACTTTTTAGGATGATCAAACTGCTATGTACATCTTGATTGTGGTGGTGGTTACATGACTACATGATTTTCAAAAATTCATTCAAGTGTACACTTAAGTGGGTAATGTTTATTGTCCATTGATTATAACTCAAAACCTTAAAAATTAATTTCAGAATATGGGAAGAACAAAGGCATAAAAATTAAGCAAATAAAACAATAGGCAATTAATAACTTCAGGAACATCCAAAAGTACCAGGAAAAAAATAAGATTAGTACATCAAGAGTGTATAACAGAGTCCGAATGTCAACAGTAACTACCGGCATGCCCCCAGACTGTGATGTGCCTCTAACAGGAGGACTTAAGGAAGAGGAGATGGGATGGCGAAGTGAGACCCACCAGTCAAAATGAGAAGAGAGTAAATTGGACTGCAAATCAATGATCAAAAAATAGCACTATAATGCCATTTGCAGCAACATGGATGCTCCTGGAGAATGTCATTCTAAGTGAAGTAAGCCAGAAAGAGAAAGAAAAATACCATATGAGATCGCTCATATGTAGAATCTAAAAAACAAAAACAAACAAACAAACAAACAAACAAAAACAAAGCATAAATACCGGACAGAAATAGACTCATAGACAGAGAATACAGACTTGTGGTTGCCAGGGGGGTGGAGGGTGGGAAGGGATAGACTGGGATTTCAAAATTGTAGAATAGATAAACAAGATTACACTGTATAGCACAAGGAAATATACACAAAATGTGATGATAACTCACAGAGAAAAAAATGTGACAAGGAGTGTGTATATGTCCATGAATGAAAAATTGTGCTGAACACTAGAATTTGACACAACATTGTAAAATGATTATAAATCAATAAAAAATGTTAAAAAAACAAAAACAAAAACAAAAACAAAAAATAGCACTATAAGCATACTCTCTAGAAATACATAAAAGCATTTACACTGGGAAGCTGGAGCCTGGTGTGGAGACGAAGGGTAGAGGACTTGGCTTCTCATTCAAGGACTTGTTTAACTTTTAAAGCTCTGCTAATGCAGTTGTTTGACTACAATAATTTTGAAATAAAAATTCTAGATTAAATGCTTGATTTATTCAGTTTTTATATTCCTTTATTATTAATAAAACCATTTAAGACTATTTTCCCCATAGTTCTTTGTATTTTTTCTTTTATAAATTTTAAATCACTTTGTTTAAATTTTCTTTTTGATATGGGAATTACAATGAACACTGTTTCAAATTTTATCAATTGAACAATTTATCTTTACATTTTGATTTTTGGTTTCTAATTTTTGGCCTTGGGATGAAAGTTATAAGAGAATGTACCCTATGAAATCGAAGTTTAGGGACGCTATTACCAAGTTTTTTTTGTAGCCAAGAAAATGGCCAATATTTGTAATTATTCCCTGGGCTTAAAATAAGAATATGTATTCTTTATTTTTAAGGTGGAAATATATGTATTTTATATGTATATATCTTAAAATCAAATTTTTTCATTGTTTAAACAAAATCTCTGCCACATTTTTGTTAACTACTTTATCAAATTCTGGGAATTATATATTGAAATCTATCATTGGCATTAATTTAACCAACTTCTTTAGAACATTTTTATAAAACTCTGCCTAATGTAAACTATTGCTGTATTATTTTGTTTGATATTTCATAACTGGGATTAAGCTCTAGGAATTTTTCCTTTGCTATCATAAACTATTCCTCTTTTGCAATTGATGCTTACAGCTAACTTAATTACTGCTTTGCCTGCAATTAATAATGCCACCCGTGTTCTCTAATAATTGTGCTTACCTAAAACAGTTTCATATTTGTGTTCTTTTTTTGAAATGTGGGTGTTAAAGCACACCTTGTAAAAATTTTGCATTGTGTATGCACACAAATAGAAACTCAGAAATACACACTCAAGTTCCAACAGCCCACAGATACTGAGTATTTAGATGACCACATATGCACCCCACACCCAGTATTTCTTACCCCCGTCCACAGGCCAGCATTTCTAAGTGGTACCTCTGGTTTCTATGCAGGGACATAGCAACTGTTACAGAGATTAAAACAGAACTGAGGTTCTGTTCTTAGTCATTACTTTCTTATTATAAATTAGCAAATGAAACCTTCTATTTGAAAAAGAGTGCAGGGTCCTGAAGGCTTATATAAAAGGGAGTCAGTGAAGGAGCTAAGTGTTAAGAAAAGAGATACTATGAATGTCTGTGGGCCAGTTTCACTGGCTTCACAATTTTTCTTCGGGTCAATTCTGGGCACAGAGCAAGGGACCAGGTATATTTTGCCTGTGACACAGGCGTGAGATGTACTTGAGGCGGGGGGAAGTAACAAGTCTGAGCACTGAGTTCCCCTCGAGCTGAGCTGTGCGTCCGGAGAGGATAGGACAGAGGACAGTTAGTCTGTGTGCCTTTAATGAGGAGCTATGGGGAATCCACCCTAGGGGCACCCAAACTTGGCAACTACTGCTGCTCTGATCCCCAAGAGAGTCCCAATCTCCAGAGAAGGAAGGTCTATGCCTTTGCTCCCTATCATTCGAGCCAGGCCTGGAAAGTGAATCTAAGTGTTCTCCTCCAGTGAGCAAAGGTTCCTCAGTTCTCACCCTCGCTGTGACTTTCTCATCATCCAAAGTCAAGCAAGGAGTCAGGGATTCTTCAGAGGCAGGGAGGGGTTCCACGTCAGCATCTCACCGCAGCAGAGAGCAGCCAGGTAAGAAGAGCTGAGAGGGCAGGTGAGGGCACGGTTACCTCCAACAGCAGATTCACATGGACACAAACATGTACGTTTACATTTGGAGAAACTGACACACTAAATTCTGCGTCTTACCAAGTTCAAAGGGGAAACATCTCTTGGTTTGACATACACAAGCCTTTCCTCTTTCAGGATATGCTGCCCTTTGCAGAATAAAGCAAGCCTGTTTCCAAGGTGGAAACAGAACAGTAAGCAGAGGAAAGGAAGGAGATAACTGAGGGCAGTGGTGCTGGGGTCAGTGCCTGCAGGCTCCTAGAAATCCTGACCCAGAAGAACCCAGAGCCCAGAGCCACCCTCCCTCCCCACAAGAGACTCTTCTGTCAAATATTCAAGACCCTCCTACTCTGCCGCTCATCGCTACCTTTTTGTGAGTTGCTTTCCTGTGTTCATTCACTGTGTTCTGTGACCATGTAACAGAGCTGTCTCCGAGGGGGGCTACGTGGATGCCACACAGAACCCCACAGCGGGGAGCTGGCTTGGGTTGGGTCTGGGTACTAAGCATCCTCAGTGTTAAGGTCCAGGAACACAGACGCCCAATGCTGCAGACATGGCAGGCGTCTCAGAGACAGTCACACGCTAAAGAGACTCACAGAGATGAATGCACGAAACAGACATCAACACATTCACCTCACAGAACATACGCATTATTCCAAGGGGGCTGGTAGGAGCGTCCTCTCTACAGGGAAGCAGCATGGGAGGCTGGATTAAAATCCAGAGGTGGGTAGTGAACACCAGTCAGAGCAAGAGGGATTTAGTGTGCGACCATTCACTGGGGAACCTCAGCTTGTTGGGATTTTAACCCATGAAATGGCAGTATTTTTTTTTTCCCTAGTAACTGATCTTCTATTACTAGCTCTCATAAAACATCTTGGACAGATTCCATCATCTTAAGCCACTGTACGATATAAAAATTCCCTTATTCGGTAGTCAAAAACCTTCAAAATCTTGAGTGTTTTGTGTTCTAGCCTCCCACAGTGCCCCTTGGCTTGGGGTATGATGGCGGGGATGGGGGACAGAGGGGCAGGGGGTAGTGGGGGCTGTGGTTTATGTCTCACGCGGGTCTCCCCATTCACTCTTCCTGAACTGGGACAAGAAAGACAGAGAGGAAATCCAGAGGGTGTTACTCTCCCTGACCAGATAAGCAAGCTGCCCTTCCTCTGTTTGTGTTTGCTGCTTTTCTTCACCAACCGAGGCAGCAATACAAAAGCTGGCTCCCTTATGTGGATTCCTTACTGAGTATTCTCCAGGACCTCCACAGGGTCTCAGAGGTGGCAGATCCAGCTCTCACTCAACCTCTCTAACTCCTGAAAGCCTCACCCAAATAGAGTTTGTGTTGCAGTGTCTTATTGATGGGACCTCCTTTCCTGGTAGGTGTCACTTTTGCCGAAGTATTTCCAAGATGTCCCAAGTCAGATGCCTTCCACGGGGTCCACACAGCACATGGGAAAGTCCCACGCCCTTGTGACAGCAAACGGCAAGCACTCGGGCAGCTTCTCCATCACTCTAATCTCAGTGCTACCATCTGCATCTATTTTCCCTTCCCTGTTTAGAGAAAACAAGGGCTGATCAACAAGCCCATTAACCAAGCAGACCTCTTCCAAGCCAGGAAGCCAGACGATGGTCTCCCCATCATGCAAGCACCTCCAGTCTTTGGAGTGACTTTCCTGGATCTCTCCTCCCTCAGATTTGGGGACCAGGAATCCCACTCCTCTCTCCACAGGATCACTGCTCTCTCACCTCCCAGTCCTCCTCCCATACTGACTCAGGGTTGAGGGCAGCGTTGACTGTGCTCCTGGAAGGACTGTCCCAGCAAACATCGACGGGAAGCGGCTAGCCTTAATGCTGGTGGCTCTCTCAGCATGGGGTCTGGGTTATTTAGAGCCTATCAACTTGTTTTTGGCCTTATCCAGTTTCCAGACAATAGGAAAAGCCCCACTGCCATTCTGCTGCACCTCCTTCCCCTTTTACTATCATTTTCATTGTAGGAAACAGGCTACCATTAAGACCCGACTATAGGCATCTGCTGTCAGGGGCACGATGGAAAAGGCTGCACAAATACTGCTTTGGGCTTTCCTTGAGGCAGCCCTGGCCCCCCACCCCGTTTCTACATTCCACACTAATCATGCTTTCCCTGGGGAACCTTCTTGCAGTAGCTCTGGCCACAGCCTAGTACTGCCTTTCCTCTGTAATATATCTTATAAGAAAATGGCTTCAGACCTCAGAATTCTACATTGGTTTTACTCATTTAACCCTCAAAATGCTAGGACACTTCACTGTCGTGATATTACATACACCCTGAAACCCATCTCCTAGAACTGTTGCCTGTGACGTCCTTTGTCCCAGCGGGTCGAGACACTAACCCGTCAGTCTCCTCCCCATCCTCCTCCTCTTTACTCCAGGCTTTAGTTCTTACCAAAAAAGCCCTCTCCTCTCCTCTCCACTATCCAAATACTGTGAGTGCTTTCAGTGCTGCCACACCCACGATGCCCTACCTGGCTCTTCCCGCCTGCGCTGGTTTCTTAATGCTGGGATTACCACTTGGATATACCCCTTAACTGTCCTTTCTCTATGACTCTCTTTTTCTTTTTCAAAAATAATACCTAGTCACAGACCTAACTGACCCCATTTTGGCTAGCACAGGGAGGAAATAAGCCTCTTCGCAGAATCCTGTGCAAAGCAATCTCACCGGCGTGCTTATCTCATTCAAGCCAATAGCTGTGAGCGACTGCAATGACATTTTGATGCGAGGCAGTTACAAGATTGAGGGAAAACTGCCAGGCATATCCTTCAGTGCCTAAAAGTAGCGTAATCCTGGGAAAACAAGAGAGATCCAGAACGAATCTGAGTGAGTTATATAAAGTTATTCACATAAAAGAGTTTATGACTTTAAACAAACAGCTAAATCTCATTGCTTCATTTTCCCCTTCTGCTTAATGAAGCTTGTTATTTATAAAACTTAACACTTAAAAATCTGTAAGAAATTCATGTAAAGCATGTAATCCTACAGTGCCTGGCACTTGGTTGTAGTCTCAATAAATGGTTCGTAATCAAAATTTGGAAGTAAAACTTGGGAGGAATTTAAAGAAAAGGACATTTTAGCTGTTTCAAGGCTACAAATGTTATGGGTTCTGTCAATCGAATCTGCCATCACCTAATCTCTGAGTCCCAGTTTCTTTATCTCTGATTTTCCTTCTCCGGGTCCTCGTCTATGAATGATGGATTAAAAGAAAGTGTCTATGTGAAACTGCCTCTTACATACCAGATATTCACTAACAGTGAAGGATGAATTAAGCTGTATGTAATCAGAGATAATTAAACATAAGTTAAAATTATAGACATTAATCAGCTATGTATTTCAGTAAGACTAACTCCATTGAACTATCTAATGTGAATTTTTTCTCAATGACAAACCAGTATCATTAAAATTTTGCTCAAATGCTGACATATTATCAATCTCATTTATTTTTATATTTGAAGTGTTATTAAGAAATAAATTTTGGATCTAGTTCACTAAAAATGATAATCTCTAAACAATAGATGGGGCCCAATTCATTAAATATTTCCTTTTGCTTTTTACTGTATTTTCTCGACTACAGACATGGGCGGAGACAACAAGACTACAGTCACAGGATTCCTCCTCCTGGGACTCTCTGGCCAGTCAGGGCAGGAGGAGCTTCTCTTCGGGCTGTTCCTGTGGATGTACCTGGTCACCATCGTCGGAAACTTTCTCATCACCTTGGCCATCACCTGTGACAGTCACCTCCATACGCCCATGTATTTCTTCTTGGCCAACCTCTCCTGTGTCGACATCTGCTTTTCATCAGTCACGATCCCCAAGATGCTGCTGAATCACTTACTGGGAAGCAAGTCTATCTCCTACGTGGACTGCATGGCCCAGATCTACTTCTTCATCACTTTCATCAACATGGATAGCTTCCTCCTGAGTGTGATGGCCTATGACCGCTACACGGCCATCTGCCGCCCCCTCCACTACACCACGATCATGAGGCCTGAACTCTGTGTCCTGCTGGTGGCTGCATCTTGGCTCTTTACAAACCTGCACGCTCTCCTACACACTCTTCTCGTGGTCCAGCTCACGTTTTGTTCCAGCAATGCCGTGCATCACTTTTTCTGTGACCCCTATGCAGTTCTGAAGCTCTCTTGTTCTAATACCTTTATCAATGACCTGATGGTATTCACTGTGGGTGGGCTGATATTTCTGACACCATTTACATGTATCATCATTTCATATGCCTACATCTTCTCTAATGTATTAAAATGCCCATCTGTTCAGGGAATAAGGAAAGCCCTGTCCACGTGTGGGTCCCACCTCACCGTGGTCTCCCTCTTCTACGGGGCAATCCTGGGGGTCTATATGCACCCTTCGTCCTCCTACTCAGTACAAGACTCGGTGGCCACTGTCCTCTTCACAGTGGTCACTCCCCTGGTGAATCCCTTCATCTACAGCCTGAGAAATCGTGACATGAAGGGAGCTTTAAGGACACTAATCTCTGATTCCAGAAGTAGAAAATTTCAGAGATGAGAGGATTCTTGAATATCATGCTTTTTTCATTTTACATTCAGAGAGACTGAGTCCCTCAGCTTCAATCTCATCCATGACTACTCCTCTAATTAATGATACATGATTACAGTCATGCTTTTAAATATGAGGCTGGTAGGTGCTCATAAGTCATGAAACCATTAATTCATTGTCTGTAAAAAGGTGTAATTCTAAAACACTTACTGTACAGACAACAAAAAAAATCACAAGACATACTTGGATATATTCTGAGGGAATGGGTCCCGCAACCCTGTAAGACAGTGGCCACCGCAATGATCTGGGAATCTCAGAGAATTTGGGGGCTGCTTCTCCTCAGTGTCAACTGACCTCTGTGGCCTCACATTAGGAGATACTAAATTATCCCCAATTTACTAAGGCACAGGGAGCTGTACAAATAGCGGTTATGGGCTATCAAATGATCCTGTTACATTCACAGCCTTTGGTCATTGCTGAAGTAGGTAATTTCTCCTCTGTTCCAGACTGAATTTCCTCCCCCTACCTCTCACAGCTCAGAACCTACCCCTACACGATTCCTCTCCTCCACCACCAATCTCACCTCTTGGTGCTGTTCCCAGCACAGCTGTCGGGGATGGGTGTCAGGGACGAGTTCCAGGAAGCTTCAGAGAGCAGACAGACGTCCTCATAGAAATCCTGGCATCCCCTCAAGCTTAGACGGGCTGAGAGATGCACAGACTCCCCCAGTGCCAAGCACCCAGTGTTACCCAGCATCGCAGGGACATGGAAACATGAATGAATTACAAGATTTGGCTTGGAACCCGGGACTTCTGACTGCAAGTCCAGAGTCTATTCCAATCCACGGGCCAGGTTTCCAGGAGTCCTAGCATCTTCCCCCAGTTTACATTGAGGGCTGATAGCCCCCCAAGGCCAGTTTCCACCTCTGCTTTCCTGCGGTCTAGCGAGCACTCACCTAAATCTCCAGGGGCCAGTCTTCAGTGCCCCTCCCCTCACCAGCCCTCTCTCCCTCCTCAGTCTTCTCTACTCTCGTGGGTGATCAGTATTCATCGCCCTCACCATCAGCTCCTTTATGACTTGGTCCCCACACTGACCAGCTCTTACCTTGACCACAGCAGCAGCTTTATGGTGGACCTGACTGCCTCCTGCCCTCCCTACACATGTCTGTCCTGCACACAGGATCAGTTCAGTCCTCCCAAAGCACTGATTGTATCCTGTCTGCCAACCCTTATAGAAATATTGAAGAGGCCAGGATAAACCCAAATGTTACCTACAAGTACAATGCCTAACACGATCTGGCCCTGAGTTATGTTTACAACGTTATAGGTTATCCACGCACATATTTATCTATTCCGTGACTTGTCGCTCCTAATTCTCTTCCTCTTTCCTTCATTCATTCTCTGCTGAAAGACTCCCTTGATTTTTTAAGACTGTAATAACTGTGCGTTTCCCTTAACCCCTTTGCTGAGCACATTCCACACACGTGTACTGAGCACACAGCGTAGTCCTTAGATGTAGTACGTGAACTCCCACATGTATGTTGGCACCGGTGGTGATAAATATGTGATAAAGTTGACGCAGTGTCCTGAACTGTAAGTTTTCTTTTAGAAGTAGTTTAGCGCCGATGTTTGAGGTATAATAAAATGGACTAAGGCTGGCGCTTAACGTCACGGGACTCATTCTGGTCTCATCATATTCCTCCTTGTATTACGCGTAACTGCATGTGTGTCTCAGCCGGTTATGACGCTACACATCCGTTTTGAGAAAGTACCATAGCGTATGCGTGGGCACACCCCCTGGAACGCTCAGTAGGGTTTCTGTTCACCCTAATAATCATGGATTGAAAAACCATCGCTGACGTGGTAGGCAAGCCTAATGGAAAGAGGGGAAGTGAACATTTCTAGACACAAAAAAATCAGAGGGGTGAAATTTTTTTTTCTTTTTCCCTGCCTCAGGTTTATTTGTACAAACAGCACAGGTGGACATGAGCCCCATGCAGCCCAGGGGTCACACCAGTCCTTCTAGCCTCACGTCAGCAGATGAAGGCCTCTACTCTGGAGCCTCTCTGGGGGCCTGGGTGTCTTTAGGAGCCTGAGCCTGAGCCTGAGCTGGAGCTGCAGCTGGAGCTGCGGCCTTGGTCTGACTGTTGGCCTTGGCCTTTGGCCGACAGGGCCTGAGCCCCTTGGCGATGCGGGCAGGAGCACGTTTCCTGAGCTTGGGGTGAGCAGTGCAGGCGAGTCGAAGGAGCTTGCAGCTGTTGCCCTTTGGGACCTTGGGCTTGGCCCCCTTGGGCTTTACGAGAGCCCTGACAGCCTCAGCACGTGCGCTCGTGGCCTTGGCACCTTCTTCAGGCCCTTCTTGTTGTGCTTCCTGGCAAAGCGCTTGTTCCTCAGGAACTTGGGGTCCACCCCCTTACGAGATTCGTATCGTTGTGATCAGGGTTTTTTGATGCCGTTTCTGTGCCATTTTCGGGACTGGTTGTGTGTGGTGTGGTTCTTCGACTTGGCCATGTCTGCACCGGGGCCAGGAGACCCTGAATTTCCAAATCAAGGGAACTAGAGTACTAACAGGGTTACTCCAGAACATGGAAAGATTTCACTGAATTCTGGGATCCAAAGAGGCAGTAGGGTTGAATGAAAAGAGCCGTGTTTGGGGTATAGTTTTACTGCTCAGTCCCTCTCTCCCTCAACTCTCAGTCAACAGCTGGTTGTGAGAAGGAGGATGAGGATAGAGAGAAATCAGTGGACTGACTATAGGGTACACAGTCAAAGGGAAAATCATTCTCTACCCACATGCTCCTTACTGATTCATCCCAGGGGAGAAGTCGTCATTCACCAGTCAGAAGGTCCTGTCGGACGGGGAAAAGAAATCTTAGCAATAGAGTGTGAGCAGAAAGAGGAAAGGCCTCTGCCTTGCTCGGGCTGGCGTGGTGTGAGAGGTTATATGCTGTTTAATTCTACCAGAGCTTCAAGTCTTTAATCCTCCTTCTTCTGGGGACCACCTTCTAGGCAGCGTCACTGGCTCCCTGCCTCACTTCTCGTGGGTCAACTACTCAGGGAACTGAGGGGCAGACAGGGAAAGGAGTTTACTCACGGGGCCCAGGTAGAATCAGCCTTTGCTGTGGTTTTCTGCGTGTGAGATTCTCACAGGACATGAACTGGTCATAAATTAAAGCTCAGCTTCATGTGAGGCCTCTAGTGCCCTCTCCCCCTAGAAGCAGAGCAGCGCCAGGCTGGCAGAGAGCCCCTCTGAGATCAGCCAGGAAATCAGGATTGTGTCTGGGAATACATCCCCCAGGACCTGAGTTAGCAGAGACCAGGGTTGTGCCAGGAGCCTCCTCTCTACAGCTGAGGGTCCCCAAAGGCACCAGCCCCACATCCCCATAGGCAAGTTCCGTCTAGTACTAATTAGCCCATAGGGGACGCGCCTTGTGAGCCAATTAAAATGCCTTGGGGGCCGGGAGCGGGGAGTTAGACTTCATCTCACTGCATGTTGCAACAGAGGCTCATCCCTCTTCCCAACATATCTCCCCAGACGCCGCTCTCCCTGGAGGGAGCAGGGATGGCTGCATGTCACGGCCATTGGAGATATTTTCAAGTTTCACATCCTTCTAACTTGTTCTTCAAGTGTCTGCTCCAAGGCCGCACCAGTCAAGGGTTGTGAGCAGGAGAGCCCCGCACTGTCTCCTGTGAGCTGCGGCAGCCCTTCCTGCTAGTCCCTGGCGGTTGCAACCTTGTAGAGACTCTTACTGTCCTGCCTGTAGCATCTTGTCTCCCTGTGCTTGAGGGCAGAAAGCTAAGCTTTAGAGGGACTTTATCTATCACACTGTCAATCAGTCTTCCCAGGTGACTTTGTTCTCAGCATTGGCCCTTTGTCACCTGAAAGCTGGTGTTGTCCAACTGATGAACTCTGACTCCTAATAAATCTGGCTACCTGGGATAACTTTTCATGTGTGAGCCACACAGAGGGACTCAGTGTACTGCCAAACCCATTTTTAAAACAGGCCATCTTTTACTCACACTAAACGTCAGGCTTTTCATGCTTCTAGTCAAAAACCATCATGATTTCTAAGTGTGAGATACAAGTGATACGTAGGCATGAACCTGCCCCTACGTTGTGGATACATCTGCCAAGAAGGATGTGAGGTTATTTTTGTTGCATGAAAGCAACTGCAGATGTCTCTTAAGAATTCAGACTCAATTATGGTAGCTCACAGAGAAAAAAATGTGACAATGAATATATATATATGTTCATGCATAACTGAAAAATTGTGCTCTACACTGGAATTTGACACAACATTGTAAAATTATTATAAATCAATAAAAAATGTTAAAAAAAAAGAATTCAGACTCAAATCCCACAATACAAAGTACAGATCAAATCCCACAATACAAAGCATGATGACAACACAAACTGAGTTGTCCTTCTGGGCTCACTTGTAACCCCACTGTGACAAGGGCCACATGAGGTTTGGCACACCAGCTATCACACAATGACATCCTGAAAGAGTGAAGCCCTGACCAAAGGGGCTGTGGGGTCTGTCTGAAACAAAGCCTTCTCTTTACAGATGCACAGTGAAGCCAAAGCAGAGGGGCAGCTGTGCACACACGGGCTGGTCAGTGGGGACGGTGAGGCCGGGAACAGAGTTTCCTTACATTTTCCCGGGGCCAGAAACCAGAATAGTCTTGAAGAGGTTTGCACCTAGAACCGAGCACCACATCAACAGGCCAATAAAGTTCACCTGTGGTCTTTCCCATTTGCTGGTTACATATCCCAGTGTAACACTTGGGGAACATTTTCTGCCATCTTTTCACATTAGGTCTTCCCATTGCAACTGCCAGTGTTTTGCAGTATTGCAGCATCATCATTCCCCAGCTCTGTGGGGGACTGGCAGCTCTAGTGTGGATGTGCTCCAGCCTCATGGAAATTATACAACACACTCCTGAATAGCCAATGGGTTTAAAAATAAATCAAAAGCTAAGTAAAACAACACATTAAAACAAATGAAATTGGAAACACAACATACCAAAACCTATGGGATGCTGCAAAAGCAGTTCTGAAAGGAAAATTCATAGCAGTAAATGCATATATTAAGAAACTAGGAAGATCTGAAATAAACAATCTAACTCTATGCCTTGATGGACTAGAAAAAGAACAAACTAAGCCCAAAGTTAGTAGAAGGAAGGGGAAAAGAAAGATCAGAGTGGAAATAAATGAAACAGAAACAAGTGAAACAATAGAAAAAAATCAATAAAACTAAGAAATGATTTTTCAAAAAGATAAACAAAATTGACAAAACTATAGATAGACTAAGAAAAAAAGAGAAACAACTCAAATAAATAAAATCATAAATGAAAGAGGAGACATTACAACTGATATCACAGAAATACACAGAAATCGTAAGACACTACAATGAACAACCATATGCCAAAATATTGGATAACCTAAAAGAAATAATAGATAAATTTCTAGAAACATACAACCTAACAAGACTGTATCAGAAGAAACAGAAAATGTGAATAGACCAATAACAAATAAGGAGACTGAGTCAGTAATCAAAAACCTCCCAACACAGAAAACACCAAGATTGGATGGCTTCACGGGTGAATTCTTTCAAATAAAAATTAATGCCATTCCTTCTCAAACTCTTCCCCAAAACTGCAGAAGAAGGAACACTTTCAAACTCATTTTGCAAGGCCAGTATTACCCTGATACCAAAGCCAGATAAGGACACTACTAAAGAGTAAGGTATGGACCAATATCCCTGGTGACAACAGATGCAAAAATTGTCAAGAAGATATTAGCAAACTGAATTCAACAACGTATTAAAAGGATCATACACCCACAACCAAGTTAGATTTATCCCTGGGATGCAAGGATGGTTCAACATGCTAATCAATAAACATGATACATTATACTAATAGTGTAAAAGGTAAAAATAATATGATCATCTCAATAAATGGGAAAAAAGTGCATTTGACAAAATACAACATCCTTTCATGATTAAAAAAACCCTCAACAAACAGGATATTGAAGAAACATGCCACAACATAATAAAGGCCACATACAGCAAACTCATATGTAATTATATACTCAACAGGGAAAGACCAAAAGTTTTTCCTCTACGATCAGAAATAAGACAAGAGTGCTCACTCTCACCACTCTTACTCAGGATAGTACTGGAAGTTCTAAATAGAGCAATCATGCAAGATAAAGAAATAAAAGGAACTTAGTAATCAAAACAACATTGCAACTGGCAAAAAAAGAAAAAGACATGTAGACCAATGGAACAGAATTGAGAACACAGTAGTAAACCAATGTACATAGAGTCAACTAATATTTGACCAGGAAGCCAAGAATACTCAATGGAGAAAAGACTGCCTCTTCAACAGATGATGCTGGGAAAACTCGATATTCACATGCTTAAAAATAAAATTGGACCCTTATCTTAACCACTCACAAAAAGTAACTCAAAGTGGGTTAAAGACTTAAACATAAGACTTGATACCATAAAACTCCTAGAAGAAAACATAAGGAAGAAGGTCCCTGACATCCATCTTGGCAATGATTATTTTTGTATAATGACACCAAAAGCACAAGCATCCTGAGCAAAAATCAACAAGTGGGACTACATCAAACTAAAGAGCAAAAGAAAAAATCCAAAAATGGAAAAAGCAAACTTCATCCAAAAAAATAAATAAATAAAGTAAACAACCCAATCAAAAAATGGGCAAACACTTAAATAGACATTTCTCCAAAGAAGACATACAGATGGCTAAAAGGTACGTGAAAAGATGCTAGACACTTCTAATTATTAGAGGAATGCAAATCAAAACTACAATGAGGTATCACCTCAAACTGATCAGAATGGCTATCATTAAAAAGTCTACAAATAATAAATGCTGGAGAGGGTACAGAGAAAAGGGAACCCTCCTACACTGTTGGTGGGAATGTAAATTGGTGCAGCCACTATGGAAAACAGTATGGAGAGTCCTTAAAAAACTAAAAATAGAGTTACTGTATGATCCAGCAATCCCACTCCTGGGCACATATCCAGAAAAGACAAAAACTCTAATTCAAAAAGATACATGCAGCCCAATGTTCATAGCAGCACTATTTACAATAGCCAAGATATGGAAGCAACCTAAGTGACCATCAACAGATGATTGGATAAAGAAGATGTGATACACACACACACACACACAATGGAATATTACTCAACCATAAAAAGAATGAAATACTGCCATTTGCAGCAACATGGATGGACCTAGAGATTATCATAGTGAGTGAAGTAAGCCAAAGACAAGTATATATTATATTGTACTGTATTATATTATATTATATGTGGAATCTAAAAAATTATACAAATGAATTTATTTTAAAAATGTAAACAGACTCACAGACATAGAAAACAAACTTATGGTTGACAAAGGGGAAAGAGGGGGAAGGGATAAATTAGTAGTATGGGATTAACAGATACACACTACTATATACAAAATAAACAACAAAGATTTACTGTATAACTCAGGGAACTATATTTAATATCCTGTAATAACCTATAATGGAAAAGAATCAGGAAAAAATATATATATAATATACACACACACAAATAACTGAATCACTTTGCTGCACACCTGAAACTAACACAATATTGTAAATAAACTATACTTCAATTTAAAAACGGCAACCTTTTGAATGGGAGAACATATTTGCAAACCATACATCAGATAAGGGGTTAGTGTACAAAATACGTAAAGAATTCATACAGCTCAATACCAAACAAACAATGCAATTTTTTAAATGGGCAAAGGAACAAAAAAGATGCTTTTCCAAGGAAGACATCCAAATGGTAAACAGGTACATGAAAAGATGGTGAATAGCACCAATCATCAGGGAAATAGAAATCAAAGCCACAATGAGATATCATCTCATACTTGTTAGAATGGCTATCATGAAGAAGACACACAGTATCAACTGTTAAAGAGGATGCAGAAATAAGGGAACACCTGTTCACTGTTGGTGAGAATGTAAATTGGTTCATCCATCAAGGAAAACAATAGGGAGTTTTCTCAAAAAATTAAAAATAGAACTACATCTGACCCAGCAGACACCACAGGCTGAAAATCCACTGCATGCAACATACAGAACCCCCAGAAATTACACATGAGACCCATGAAGAGGCATGAAGGACAGCCAAGCCTGTGCAGAGAACTCCTGAAACTTACAAATCTTTTTACCTTCTGCTTCCACTATAAAGATTCTACTCAATAGCCAATCAAGGAGACAGATCTGAGAATTGTCTCTTGTCTCTGTTTGGTGGCCCTACAATGAAGCATTTTCTTTCTGCAAATGACCACTGCCTGGGTACTTGGTCTTTCCACTGCCCAGCAGGCAGTGAGCCCCTTGTTTGGTTACATTGTCAATTCTGTTGATCTTTTCAAAGAACCAACTTTTTGCCTTCATTGATTTTTTTCTTTTTTAAAATTTCCTATTCTCTCAATGAGACTATGTGATGCTCAGTGGAAGGGGCTCTCAACCAGTTGTTCCGTATCTGCAGTCTCCCTGGTACTCTCTGCAAATCAAGCATGGTGTTCTCGGTGATTCAAACTCAGATAAGATGGTTCTTTGGACACCGGATCACCATCTTCTCAGTCTGCTGACTTTCCAAATAAAGTCACCCCAGCACTCTGTCTCTTGATTTACTGGCCTTTTGTGGGGTGAGCAGCAAGAACTTCAATTTGTTAACAGTATCGTTAAGAAAAAAATACTACCAAAGCAATCTACAAAACATTATTTATTAAAATTCCAATAGCAGAATTTTTTTCCTTGCATAAATATAAAAGCTAATTCACATAAATTCACTCTCAAATTCACATGAAATTGTAAGGCACCCTGGAAGAGCCAAGTTGGAGGACTCATTCTTCCTCATTTCAAAGTCACTACAAAGCTACAACACAGTGTCGTACTGGCAAAAGGACAGACACACAGATCAACGGAGTAAAATAGAGTACCAGAAATAAACCCTTATACATGTCGTCAATTGATTTTTGTTTTTTAAATGTTTTGCCTCCTGCATCATCTCCTGGGCCACTGCCTCTCAGTACCTTGCATGTTTCCTGTAAGATTCCTCGCCCCCATCAGACCCACATGGGCTGCCATGGGGCAGCAGCCAAAACAAGGCTGGTCCTTCGTGCCCTTCAGAACCCACCTACAGTCAACTGATTTTTTACATGGGTTCCAAGATCACTGAATGAGGAAAGAACAGTGTTTTTCAACAAATGATGGCTGTATATTCATATGTCAAAGAATTAAATTGGATCCTTACCTTATACCAAATTAATTGAAAATGGATCAAAGCCATAATATAAAAATGCATTTATCAAAAACCTACAGAATATACAACCCCAGTAGTGAACCTGACTGGGCTGAACTGTATCCACACTCCAAATTCATATGTTGAAAGTTGTAACCCTAGTACCTCAGAATGTGAGTTTATCTGGACATAAGGGCTTTACAGAGGTAATGAAGGTAAAATGAGGACATATAGGTGGGCCCTAATAAAATATGCCTGGTGTCCTTATAAGAAAGGATTAGGACACAGATAAGTGCATGCACAGAGGAAAGGCCATGTGAAAACAAAAGGAGAATATGGCCATTTACAAGCCAAGGAGAGAGGCCTCAGAAAGGAACCAACCCTGCTGACACCTTGATCATGGACTTCTAACCTCCATAACTGTGATAAAATAAATTTCTCTTGTTTGGGTCACCTCGTCTGCAATATTTGTTACGGCAGCCCTGGCAAACAAATGCACTCATACATGCAACTGTATTTTTCTAAAATAATCAGGAAGACAAAGGATTCCAGGACAAAATGCAGACTCTGACAATTGGATCTAAGTGTTTTACAAATATATGATGTAACCTCACTGAAGAGGACTGGGAAAAAGAGCTGTCCTAAGTAACTTTGGAAAACAGTATTTTAACTGAGTATTAAAAGGTTAAAGACAAAGAAATTGTACATTATCACTGAACAGCAATTGATAAATTTGTTTCTTACAAGGTGATAGGTTAGCAATTCTGAAACTACTTTACATGTATATTAGGCTTGAACAATAAGTAAATTAATTATAGATAATGGAAATAAGATTTATCACTGTCAAATAAAGAAGTTATAAATAAAGGATACATATAGATTAAGAGTGAAAGGATGGAAAGGGATATTCCATGCAAATGGAAAAGCCAAAAAAGTAGCAGTACTGATTTCAGACAAAATAGACTTTAAAACAAAGGCCATAAAGAAAGATTAAGAAGGACATTTTATAATGATTAAAGGAGCAATAGAAGATGAGGATATCATACTCCTTAATATATAAGCACCCAATACAGGAGCACCTAAGTACATAAAACAATTACTAACAGAGATAAAGGGGGAAATGGATGGGAATACAATCATCGTCAGAGATTTTAACACCGCACTAACATCACTAGACAAATCTTCCAGACAGAAAATAAATAAGGCAACAGAGAAATTAAATGATACAATAGAAAAATTAGATTTGGTGGATATTTTCAGAGCATTACACCACCAAAAAATAGGATATACATTCTTTTCAAGTGCACATGGAACGTTTTCTAGGATTGATCATGTACTTGGGCACAAAAGAAATGTCAACAATTTTAAGAAGATAGAAATTATCTCATGCATCTTTACTGACCACAATGCCATGAAACTAGAAATCAACAGAGAAACAAAGGAGAAATAAAGGAAAGCATGGAGATTAAACAACATGCTATTAAAAAAATCAATGGATAAATGATGAAATCAAAGTCAAAATTAAAAAATACCTTGAGAGAAATGAAAATGAAAACACAATCACACAAAATTTATGGGATGCAGCAAAGGCAGTGCTGAGAGGGAAGTTTATAGTGATACAGGCCTTCCTCAAAAAAGAAGAACAATCTCATATAAACAATCTAACCCACCAGCTAAAAGAATTAGAAAAAGAAGAGCAAAAAAACCCCCCAAAAGTCAGCAGAAGGAAGGAAATAATAAGGATCAGAGAGGAAATAAATAAAATAGAGATTTAAAAAAATAGAAAAAATCAATCAAACCAAAAGCTGGTTTTTTTGAAAGAGTAAATAAAATTGACAAGCTTCTGGCCAAACTCACAAAGAAGAAAAAAGAGAGAGCACAAATAAGCAAAATAAGAAAGGAAAATGGAGAAATTACAACAAATAACATAAAAATACAGAATATCATATGAGAATATTATGAAAATCTGTATGGAACCAAAATGGGTAACCTAGAGGAAATGGACAAGTTTCTGGAAACATACAGTCCACCAAGACTGAATCAAGAAGAAACTGACCACTTGAACAAACAGATCACTAGAAAAGAAATCGAATTAGCAATAAAAAACTCCCCTACATATAAAAGTTCAGGACTGGACGGCTTCACCAGGGAATTCTACCAAACATACAAAGAACTCATACCAGTCCTTCTCAAGCTCTTCCAGAAGATTGAAAAGGAGGGAATACTCCCAAACTCATTCTATGAAGCCACTGTCACCCTGATACCAAAACCAGGCAAAGACACCACCAAAAAAGAGAATTATGGGCCAATATCACTGATGAACATAGATGCAAAAATCCTTACCAAAGTATTAGCAAACAGAATCCAACAGCACATAAAAAAGATTATACATCATGACCAAGTGGGGTTCATCCCAGGGACACAAGGGTGGTTCAATATACGCAAATCAATCAATGTAATACATCACATCAACAAGAGAAAGGACAAAAACCACATGATCATCTCAATAGATGCAGAAAAAGCATTTCATAAAATTCAACACCCATTTATGATAAAAACTCTCACCAAAGCGGGTATAGAGGGAACATACCTCAACATAATAAAAGCTATATATCACAAACCTACAGCCAGCATAGTACTCAATGGTGAAAAACTCAAAAGCTTCCCACTAAAATCTGGGACAAGACAAGGCTGCCCACTATCACCACTCCTATTCAACATAGTCTTGGAAGTCCTAGCCACAGCAATCAGGCAAGAGAGAGAAATAAAAGGGATCCAAATTGGAAAAGAAGAGGTAAAAGTGTCACTATATGCAGATGACATGATACTATATATAGAAAACCCTAAAAGGTCCACACAAAAACTACTAGAAATAATTGAAGAATTCAGCAAGGTAGCAGGTTACAAAATTAATGATCAAAAATCAGTTGCATTTCTTTACGCTAATGATGAATCAACAGAAAAAGAAAGTAAAGAGACAATTTCCTTTAAAATAGTACCCAAAGTAATAAAATACCTAGGAATAAATCTTACCAAGGAGGTGAAAGACTTATACACGGAAAACTATAAATCACTGATGAAGGAAATTAAATAAGACTTTAAAAAATGGAAAGATATCCCATGCTCCTGCATTGGAAGAATCAATATTGTTAAAATGGTCACACTGCCCAAGGCAATCTACAGATTAAATGCAATCCCTATCAAATTACCCAGGACATAGTTCACAGAACTAGAACAAATCATAATAAAATTTATATGGAACCACAAAAGACCTAGAATTGCCAAAGCATTACTGAAGAAAAAGAAAGAGGCTGGAGGAATAACTCTCCCAGACTTCAGACAATACTACAGAGCTACAGTAATCAAGACAGCATGGCATTGGTACAAAAACAGACATATGGACCAATGGAACAGAATAGAGAGCCCAGAAATGAACTCACAAACTTTTGGTCAACTAATCTTCGACAAAGGAGGCAAGAATATACAATGGAATAAAGACAGTCTGTTCAGCAAATGGTGTTGGGGAAACTGGACAGCAGCATGTAAAGCAGTGAAGCTAGAACACTCCCTTACACCATACACAAAAATCAACTCAAAATGGATCAAAGACTTAAACATAAGACAAGATACAATAAAACTCCTAGAGGAAAATATAGGCAAAACATTATCAGACATACATCTCAAAAATGTTCTCCTAGGGCAGTCTACCCAAGCAATAGAAATAAAAGCAAGAATAAACAAATGGGACCTAATTAAACTTACAAGCTTCTGCACAGCAAAGGAAACCATAAGTAAAACAAAACGACAACCTATGGAATGGAGAAAATTTTTGCAAATGAAACCGACAAAGGCTTGATCTCCAGAATATATAAGCAGCTCATGCGATTTAATAAGAAAAAAACAAACAACCCAATCCAAAAATGCGCAGAAGACCTAAACAAGCAATTCTCCAAGGAAGAAATACAAATGATCAATAGGCACGTGGGGAAAATGCTCAATATCACTAATTATCAAAGAAATGCTAATCAAAACTAAAATGAGGTATAACCTCACACCAGTCAGAATGGCCGTCATTCAAAAATCCACAAATGACAAATGCTGGAGAGGCTGTGGAGAAAAGGGAACCCTCCTACACTGCTGGTGGGAATGCAGTTTGGTGCAGCCACTGTGGAAAACAGTATGGAGATTCCTCAAAAGACTAGGAATAGACTTACCATATGACCCAGGAATCCTGCTCCTGGGCATATACCCAGAAGGAACCCTACTTCAAAAGACACCTGCACCCCAATGTTCATAGCAGCACTATTTACAATAGCCAAGACATGGAAACAGCCTAAATGTCCATCAACAGACGACTGGATAAAGAAGTGGTATATTTATACAATGGAATACTATTCAGCCATAGAAACGACAACATAACGCCATTTGCAGCAGCATGGATGTCATTCTAAGTGAAGTAAGCCAGAAAGAGAAAGAAAAATACCATATGAGATCGCTCATACATGGAATCTAAAAAAAAAAAAAAAAAAAAAAAGAGCATAAATACAAAACAGAAACAGACTCACAGACATAGAATACAAACTTGCAGTTGCCAAGGGGGAGGAGGGTGGGAAGGGATAGACTGGGAGTTCAAAATTTGCAGATACTGACAGGCATATGTAGAATAGATAAAAAAGATTATACTGTATAGCACAGGGAAATATATACAAGACCTTGTGGTAGCTCACAGAGAAAAAAAATGTGACAATGAATATACGTATGTTCGTGTATAACTGAAAAATTGTGCTCTACACTGGAAACATTGACACAACATTGTAAACTGACTATAACTCAATAAAAAAAGTTTAAAAAATAAAAATAAAATAAAAATAGCAAACTTCTTAGTAAAGATAAAAACATTAAGAAGTTATAAACAAACAGAAGTTGAAGGAAGGCTAGAACACTACAGTGCTAAATTAAAATCAGAGATGTCAGCATGAACTCACATTAATTTAAACTTAGATAGATAACATTAAACTGTAGAGCACAGAGAATTATATTCAATATCTATAGTAATTTATAATGAAAAAGAATGTAAAAAGGAATATATGTATGTATATATATGACTGAAACATTATGCTGTACACCAGAAACTGACACAACATTGTAAAATGACTATACTTCAATAAAAAAGTAATTAAAAATTAAAGTAAAAAAAAAAGCCGTATCAAAAAATGACACTAATTTCAACTACACATCCAAGAAAGCAAAATGATGACTTGGTAACTATTCATTGTCTTAGACATTTTCTGGGTCAAAAGCCAGAGTTAAATCTAATGAAAAAAATTAACAAGATTTGGAATGAGGCCAAATCTGTGCCAAGAGAAAGACTGCCATTGAAGCAGACCTGTTCTAATCCACCACAGAGAGACTGACAGAGATGACACCACTGGTGGGACTGCAAGAGTCAGGGGTGGGCAGTGAACCCTGATGGCCCCACGTTTTTGACTTTATTGAAAGGGATGGGACACTTGTCCCAGTCACACTTGTCCCCACTTGAAAGCACCGTGGAGCTGCACCTGGGAACTACACCTTGAAATATGCTAGCCTGGGGACCAGGCATAGGTACAAAGGAAGAAGGAGGGCAGGTGGGCCTATGGCCACCATGTGTGACACTGTATATGAAACTGAGCAAAGCATCTAAGAACACTCCACTGCAGGACACGCAAGGGGGAAAGAGCAGATGGTCTGCTGGCTACACACGGGGCCGGATGGAACTGCAAAATGGCCTGGCTCACAGGGCAGCCATGAAATACCAACAGCTGCTCCTGTGACCCCGATATCACAGGTAGAAACCTCTGCAAAGGAAGCTGAGCCTGTACGCAGGGGAAACCTGAGCAGCCCGCTGCAAATTCTGACAAAGCTGGCTCGAGGCTGCACAAGCTCAGAGCGAACTTCAACCTACACTGGAAACTGACCAACGACCTGTGCCGGCATCTAGGGGAAAATGCTGGGGATGCAGGCTAAGAAAAAGAAAGCTTTCCTAAAGTGACGATTAAACAGGCTATTCCGGAGGCTATAAAAATGTGGACGGGGTATTCTAACAATTCAAATCGGAAAGTATTAATTTTGTTCTTTTCTGACGGAGGTAGGTTTGTGCTGTGAGGTTTGGAAAAGTCCAAAATGTATTAATGGATCAATGTGGTGTATGAGAAGGAAGAGAGAAATTAAGGAGAACCTGAAATTTTTGTGGGTCCCTGCCAAAAATGATTCCACCAGTTCTGTTGTGAACTGGACTTCAGGTAATACCGATGTGTCAGTGTGGCTTCATCAGTTGTAACAAATGTACCACTCTGGTTCCAGATGTTAATATGGGGGGAAGCTGGTGGGGGGGCGGGTAGGAGGTATACGGGAGCGCTCTGTATTCTCTGCTCAGTTTTGCTGGGAACCTAACACAGATCTAAAAAATAATAATAATAAAGCCTGTTAAAAATATTGGTTAAACTGTTTGGGGAGGGAAGATAAAATATGCAATTTAAAACATATTAGGTTTGAGATACTTAAAAGAGACACTTGCTGAGGGGATGAAACGGACACTGTTGACCCTGTCAATTAACCGTATGTATGATATATTAAATATTGTTATATTTGGTAGAAAATTGCCTATAAAAATACCATGGATACTAAAAAATTATTTTGATCAAAAAATCGCCTACTTATTTAATAAATAAATTGGCTGTTAACGGCCCATTTTACAGTGTAAGTCCTGGTGATCAGGTATACGCTAACTTGTCTTCTTTCCCACGTTAAAAAGCTAACAAGGACATTATTGTCCCACAGTTTTGCAAGATGCTGACACTGGGAAAACTGGGTAAAGTATACGCAGGACCTCTGTGTGTTTCTTACAACTGCATGTGAATCAATAATTATCTCAAAATACAGTTTAACTTTTTTTAAAAAACAAATTAACCAAAGAGCAAGGGGATGGATGATAGATAATGAGCTAACAAAATCCTTCCTCTTTCTCTATGAAACAATTTGACCTTGGATTAGCATTCTAGCTCTGTTCCCTGGGTAACCAACCAAGAAAGTATGCCAACTGTGTTCCTGAGGAATCTTATTTATGGTTCTGGTTGCCTTGGTAACCTGCTAAAAAGATTCATCAGCTGCATCACTAGGCAACATTGCTTAAGATAAAAGTGACTCCTGGTTGGTAAACTGTATTTAGCCTGGGCAAGTCCCTTGCAGGAAGCTTGGAAACCAAGCTATGCTCATAGGCTGTTACAAGATACACTGGATCTCATAGGACTTGGGCTTCAAAGCCATCATAAGTCTTGCTTCCATGTACTTGAGCAATCACCTGAAACTTCAGAGCAAACAGCTGCTGAACAGCTGTGTGCACTTCCCCAAAGACCACTTTCACTGAAGAGAAACATCAGACACAGACCAGCTGGCACACTGTGCTCCTTGGATCTATTCAAAACAGAATGAAACAATGTAACAGTGTGAATCCAGGTGAGATTATGGCTGCTGGACCAGAAGATACTTCTGGACACGTTGTCAGGAGAATGATGGCCCAAAAGTTACACCCATATAATCTCAGCTATATGCTCCTGGATATAAGATACAAAATCTAAACTTTTCCGTATGTTAAGTTGCATGGGTACGTCTATTAATCATGATTTTTGACCCTTCCCCCTTGGGACAGAAAACCCTCACTTCAATTTAAAGACTATTCCTCTGATTTGTCCTTGTGTGTGGGTCATTGCTACCTGGTGTCTGGAAGCCTTTAACACAGAGAACCACAGAATCACCTCTTGCACAAAATCACATGGCTTACAGACACACTGCTTTAGGTACACAGGTGCTAACGAGCACAGGAGGAAATCTGTAAAGGGTACAATGAAATCTTTACAAAATATATTCTATGGTAGCAAGAGATAACATGCCACAATTTGTTGCTACTCAGTGTTTGTTAATGAAGGGTGCTCTTAGAAGACTCCTGTGAATTTGTCTTCTTTAAAATATCATTCTTGTATCAAACAAAAGTGGCTAAGAGTGAAGTGCTGCCACCATAGGATAATTAGAAGTGATTAAAGACCAGAATGGTTTGCTGAGGGCTGCACCACTAAGTCACATTTCTTGGGCTGATGTACTGCTAAACTGAGAAATGAAAAGTATGAATGTAATGTTATCAATAACATAAATGAGAAGAGCATTAAGTGTGGATGACTCATTAGAACCGAATCATATGTAAATGTTTCCAAATATGCCCGCCTTAAACCTAGCCAATAATCTTAATCTTGTAGAACACGATTAAGTTTGGATTTCAATTAATGTTATTAATTGGTATAGATATAATGACATGCAGTCCCGATTACAGAATACAGGCTGCTATGTTACTAGACAAGTAGTCTTAAACTTCATATAAGGAAAACATCAAAGGTAATGACGTAAGGATGGGAACCGTGGGGATGACATACAGTGTGGGCTCCTGAAGTCCACTGGTGGAAGAGCGAGCAGTATGCTTCCAACTGCCGTCATCTGAAGACACAAGGCTGTGCCACAGCTCAGGGACTCAGCTGAACAATGGTGAACACAGCACGTAATGAGAACAGAGAGCCTCTGCTCAGGATAAAAGTTCTTAACAGCATCAAATAACTGAACTGAGTTTGATATCAGGTTTTTAAAAAATTTTTATTGAAGCATAGTTGATTTTCAATGTTGTGTTAGTTTCAGGTGTACAACAGTGATTCAGTAATATATATATGTGTGTGTGTATGTGTGTGAATATATATATATTCTTTTTCAGATTCTTTTCCATTATGTTATTACAAGATATTGAATATAGTTCCCTGTGCTATATAGTGGGTCCTTGTTGTTTTACATTACATATATATTTTATATATCATAGTGTGTATATGTTAATCCCAAACTCCTAATTTATCCCTCCCCCCAACCCTTTCCCCTTTGGTAACCATAGTTTGTTTTCTATGTCTGTGAGTCTATTTCTAGTTTGTAAATAAGTTCATGTTTCACTTTTTTTAGATTCACATATAAGTGATATCTTATACTTGTCTTTGTCTAGGTCCATCCATGTTGCTGTAAGTGGCATTATTTCATTCTTTTTTTTGGCTGAGTAATAACCCCTTGTATATTGGTATATATATATATATATCTCACGTCTTCTTTTGCTTTTATTTTCTTTTCAGATTCTTTTCCATTTTCCATTACATATTATTACACAGAATTGAATAGAGTTCCCTGTATAAGTAGGTTCTTATTGTTTACTTTATGTGTAGTAAAACCCCTAATTTATCCCTCCCCGCCTTTTCCCCTTTGGTAACCATAAGTTTGTTTTCTATGTCTATGAGTCTGTTTCTATTTTGTAAATAAGTTCGTTTGCCTTTTTTTTTAATTTAGATTCCACATATAAGTGATATATGGTATTTTTCTTTCTCTTTCTGGCTTACTCCACTTAGAATGACAATCTCCAGGTCCATCCATGTTGCTGCAAATGGCATTATTTTATTCTTTTTTTATGGCTGAGTAGTATTCCATTGTATAAATATGCCACAACTTCTTTACCCAGTCATCTGTTGATGGACTTTTAGGTTGTTTCCATGTCTTGGCTATTGTAAATAGTGCTACTATGAACACTGGGGTGCACATATCTTTTTCAATTAGGGTTCCCTCCTGATGTATGCCCATGAAGGGGACTGCTGGATCATACGGTAAGTCTATTTTTAGTCTTTTGAGGAATCCCCATACTGTTTTCCATAACGGCTGCACCAAACTATATTCCCACTAATAGTGTAGCAGGGTTCTCTTTTCTCCACACCCTCTCCAGCATTTATGGTTTGTGGACTTTTTAATGATGGCCGTTCTGACTGATGTGAGGTGATACCTCACTGTAGATATCAGTTTTGATATCAATTCTATCAATCTGAATTTGATAAAATTCAGCGAAGCCTTTCAGAGGCATTTCCTACCTGTAGAACCATTGTTTGAGACAACTAAATTTGCCACGAAAAGTCTAAGAGAAGTTAAATTAAATTAATGTGACCAAAAGGTTAAGGGACAGTTCAAGTTTATATGGAAGCTAGAGGTTTAATAGAATTTAATTTATGGCTGGGAGAATAAGAAAAACAGCTCTAGTTGAGGGCATCCCACATCACTGCAGTTCCTGACTCCCTGCTGACCTGCTTGTATTCTCTGGTCCCAAATAAATCATTATTTCACAGTTTGAAAACTGTGAGATAGTGACTTGAAAGAGACTTGAGCAGATACTTCACAAAAGAATATATACAGATGGCCCATAAACACATGAAAAGGGACTCAAAACCATCAGCCTTCAGGGCAATGCAAACTAAAAGTACAATGAGATGCCACTACACACTCAACAAAAGGCTAATGATGGAAAACACCTAAAGATGGGGACTGGTTGCAGGGGAACCAACCATATGATTAGAGGGCTGAAAGTAGCTCCACCCCCGATGCCTCATTTCCAGGGGAGAGAAGAGGGGCTGGAGCTTGAGTGCAATCACCAGTGGCCGATGATTTACTCAATCGTGCCTATGTGATAAAGCCTCTATAAAATCTCAAAATGACTGGGGTTCTGAGAGCTTCCAGGTTGGTGAACTGGTGGAGGTGCTGGGAGAGTGGTGCTCAGAGACAGCAAGAAAGTTCTGCATCTTTTCCCCATTTTTTGCCTTGTGCATCTCTTCCACCAGCTACTTCTGAATTATATCCTTTTATAATAAACTGGTGATTTAGTTTGGAAGTAAAATGTTTTCCTGAATTCTGTGAGGAGCTCTAGCAAATTAATCAAACTTGAGGAGGGGTTTGTGGAAACCTCCAAATTAGAGCCAGTAGGTCAGAACCACAGGCCACAACCTGAGCGTGAGATTGGTGTCTGAAATGGGGGTGGGGCTAAGGACTGGCGGACAGTCTTATGGAACTGAACCCTTAACTTGTGAGACCTGATGCCATCTCCAGGTAAACAGTGTCTTAACTGAGTTAACCACTTGGTGGTAGAAAAAAAACACAGGTCAGATACTCAATGCACCCTCCTGTGGATGAATACTGAGCAGAGCTGAAGACAGAGGTGACATCAGCAAGAAAGCCCATTAAGCGTCCCTGGCATCCGTTTTGAAAGATTTTTCACATCATCTCTCGCGGAAGAATAGTGCTTGCTTTTGAAAAAAAAACGGGTGTGCACATGTGTGTGTGCAGGTATGTGTGCCATCATAAGCATCCGATATTTTGTTTACCAGGGCCCTCACTGCTTTGCTCTCACCATACACTCTCTCTCAAAAGCAGTACATTACTTGACAGTGTTTGTCGACTAGACGAGAAGGGGCTGTTTAAAATTACCATGATTCCCATTCGAAATCTGCACCTTTTGGGAGTGATGGAAATGTTAGCTGTCTTGATTGTGGTGGCGGTTTCATTGGTGTCTACATTTATCAAAATTCATCAAATTGTCCATCTGAAATATGTGTAGTTTACTGTACAGGAATCATACCAAAATAAAGGTGTTTAAAAAAATAAAAAATAAATTACCATGAGTCCCAAATTGTTGAAGTATCTGGTTTCAGACCTGCTAAGGGTCCGTATGCCCCATTTCTAACACCACACTTCACCATTTACAGAAATGTAACTGAAGACTGGGAAGCCCCAGGTTTGGGGTCTTCCATTAATCAGGAAAGGAGTCTTCCTAGGAAAGACTCATTTCAGCAGTTCTGGAGTGTGGTACCCCAGAGAGTTTTACACCTTTGGGCACTGCAGTATTTTAAGAGTCCTCTCATGAGTGAGAAGAGGGCTATTTGAAGGGAATGAGAAGAAGGGAACACAAATGGAAACTGTGGCCTCAACATTCATTCCCTTAAAACTATCAGTAACTATGCACCCCTGGGAATGTCTTAATGTACCCACAGGCTTCTGCAAACCCTACAAAATCTCATGAAGAGGTACGTCAGCATGTGCAGAATGTCTGCAGCAGCATTTCCCGCCCTGCCACATTTTATTGTGGTAAAATGCACATACAATTTAGTGTAAGATGGTAATCTGAACCATTTTCAAGTGCACAGCTCAGCAGCATTAAATACATCCATACTGTTGTGCACCCATCACCACCACCCATCTCCAGAACTCCTCATCTTGGAAAACTAAAACTCTGTACCCACCAAACAGTAACTTCCCTCTGCTCCTCGCCCCCAGCCCCAGGCAACCATTCTGCTTTCTGTCTCCATGATTCTGACGACTCAGAGTACCTCGCACACGTAGAATCACACAGTAGTTGCCTTTCTGTGACTGGCTTGTTACAGCAGCATGTTTTATAAAGCGCTTATGACTCTTACTTGAAAAGGAAGAGGGGGGAAAAACCACCTCGAGACGGGGTGGGTATCTTGTCTATCATGAGCCATTTGACTAATGAGTGATAAAGGATCCTGTTTAACTTTGTCTTCTGTTTGACGGTTCTTGCTCTTCTGTTTCTCTTCTCTGGCCTTTTCAAACTTGAACATATTTTAAACTTCCGCCTTGATTGATATAGTCTTTTTGGCTATATCACTTTGTATAATTTCTTCAGTGGTTCCTCCAGGTATAATACACATCCATGCATTATCAATCAGCGAAGTGCAGGACACTTACTTCCACTTAGATCCATCTGTTTCCCCACTTTTGAAATATAATTGTCTTAAGTATTTGCTCTGTATACGTTGGGTGCCAATGGTGCTATCATTTTTGCTATCATTTGTGCTTCAAACATCACCTATGATTTAAGAAACTCATAGGTAGGATCGTCTACTTTATCTCTTTTTTTACCCATTTTGATGTTCTTTTTTTCTTTCTGCAGTCCCAAGCCCTTTTCTGTTATTGTTTACTTTGTTTAGAATATTTCCTTCAGTTATTCTTTAAGGGGAGGCCCGCTAGCAATGACTACTCTCAGTTAGCCTTTGTCTTAGTTATCCTGAGAATGTCTTTATTTCTCTTTTACTCCTGAATTGCATTTTCACCAGATATAGAATTCATGGTTGACACAGTTCCTTTTCTTTCTGCTTGAGAAAAAACGTACTACTTCCTCTGGCTTCTATGGTTTCCATGGGGGTGGGGGTTTCCACTGGGGCTTGGTTGCAGTAAGGGAGTATTACCAAAAAAGTTTTCTGTCTTAGGTCACCCTTTTCCCAGTTTTTTCAACGAAGAGCCTTTTCTCACGGCTTTTTTTGTCTGCGTCTGTTGCTGGTTCTGGCTTGGAAGCTCCGACCACAGGCTGGCTGAGAGATGTGGGAGGTGATGGGAAAACAACGGAATTTACTATGCGTCCTTCCTCCAGCCTGAAATTCTCAGAGTCTGCCTTCTTCCTTCCACACCACAGACCCTTCCAGTGCTTGTTTGTTATGTTATGTCCAGATGTACTTAGTTGTAAAATGGAAGACCTGGGAGGAAAGGGGCTACTCCGTGTGGGGTGAAACCCCAGATACAGAGTTTTTCCCAACATTTTATTATGAAACTTTTCAAATACAAAGTAGAGTTGAAAGAATCTTACAGTGAACACCCACATACCATCACATAAATTCTACCAATAATATGTGGCCAAGTTTGTTTTACCATGGTTCTTAATAGCTAAAACTTGGAAACAACACAAATTCCAACCACAGTATAAATGGTAAAGCTATGTGCAATAATGAGGATAAACTGGACAAAATGTTTGGAGAACAAAGCACACACACACACAAACAATTGTATGATTCTGTTATATCAAGTTAAAAACAGGTAAAACTATTACTTAAGGATATATGAGTGGGTGGTAAAATATAAAGAAAAGGAAAAAGAAGGTCTATCTCAAAAGTCATGATAGTAGTTGCTTAGCGATCAGGAAGGAGGTACTGAGTGGTTGGTAGTAAGGGGCGACCGCTCAACTTGGATGGATGCTTCCAGGGGTGTTCCCTTTATAATCATATGTTATACTGGATTATATGTTCTCATTGGCTTTGTGCATACATATTTCACATTTTTAAAAGTATGAGAAATTCAATTCTATTTTTGTTTCCTACACACAAATTTGGGTATGTACACACAACAGCATATATGAATAGATGTAATCAGTGTTTCTGCTGGATTTATTACATGTTTCTTCACTCCATATACCATGTATAAATTTTTTTTACTCCATACACTGTGTGCATTATTTTCATAGTCAGGATAAACCACAAAGCACTTTCCCCTTTAAAAAAACATATGCATATATAGTATTTCAAAATGAACCCAAAATTTTGAATATTTCATTAGGAAATGGCTAAAGTACCTATACAGGCAATTAATAGAAAAATATCTAAATGGTTCAATAAATATAAGACATATTTAACTTCAAATAAGATATAAAATTTTTGCTCGACCAAATAAACAAAAGCATCTTTTTAATCATTTTACAAAGAAAAAACCCAAAGTAGGCATGGGTGTCAGGAACTGCTTATGGAAATATAAATTGTAAAATCTCCCAGGAAGGCACCTAGACAATGTACTTAGAATTCTCCTAGTCCCTGACCCAGCAATTCAACTTCAAGGAATTTAAACTGAGAAAATTATCTTCAAAGATATAGCTATAAAGATATTAATGGAGGAAAAAAAACCTGGAAATAATATAACTAACAATAGGGATCTAGGTAAATATCTTTAAATAAATAAGCTTAAATATGTTTAACTAAAAAAACTAATTAAATGCAATGGAATGCACTTAAATCATTGAGAACGCTACTAAGGGAGAATTTTATTGGCAAGTTCAAATATTTAAGGCATTTTCGAAGTGGGGAAAAAACCAAAATAGGCTGTAACTGCTATCTGTAAATATTATCGGCAATACTCCGTTTTGTTGACGCCGGACTGGTGTGAGTGTCGGAGAGTAATAAGGAGTTCCAAAGGGCTGTTAAAGATGTTCACCAACACATTAAACGTTTATTTGTATTTATCGAACATTCTAAATGGGACATGTGTCTCTCCACCAAAAAAAAAAAAAAAAAAAATTGCCTTCTTAGTTTCTAGAATGGCCCTCCCTTCCTCCAACTGCTTCAGAATCTGCATTTTCATCCTCTCAGTGAGGCCTGCCAGGGGGCACCCTACTCACTCTCTCTGAATGGCCCCCAATTCCCCCGACCCTGCTCTCCGTTAGCTTTTTCCCATAATACTTATCTCTTGTGTTATATAATTATGTTATAATACATGTTATATAAATGTTATATAATTATGTTTATGGCCTATAGTCTCTTCCTACCTCCCAAAAAAATTCCCCAGAGCAATGATCTCTGTTCTGTTCACTGACGAATTTCAAATCCTTTACAACAGGGAGGGCTTGACACACAGCAGGTGCTCAACACACTTCTGTTGAAAGACTGAAGGGGAAACAGGTGTGTTCTCGGCGGCTGTCTACTTGCCTTACTGTCATTTTCGCAGATGCCAAGCTACACGACGCTGCCCTCGGCGAGCCTCTCTTTCCTTCCGGAAGAACCGGGAACCCAGGAACCCGCAGTCGAAGATGCGCTGCGGCGAGGCCAGAATGCGGTCTGGGCACGTGACAGGTTCAGCCAGGCCTCTCCTCGCAGACGAGTGCGGAGAACTACACTTCCCAGAATCCGTGGGTTCTCGCGTGGACTACATTTCCCAGAGGGGCTAGCGACGGTCCCTGCCCCGCTCCCCCGGACCTGCGTAGGGCGCCGGGCGTTTGCCGCGGGCGTGAGGGGCGTCCCGGCTTCAGGTCCGACCAGGCATCACCCCGGGAGAGGCCCGTCTCGAGGCTGCTGTCCGGCCCGGGCGGTTCCCGAGCCTCCCGCCTGCGGCCCCTGGAAGCCCCGGAGCCCGGGCGAGGTGAGCGGCGGAGCGGCGGCGGGATGCGGGAGGGAGGAGCGGGCCTCGGGAGGACGCAGCGCGGGGCGCAGGCCCGAGGGGCGCGAGCCGGGCCTTTGTGGGCGCCGGCGGGCCGAGGACCCGGCCCCCGGGCTCCGTCCCCAGGCCCCGCCAGCGCTCCCGCGGCCGCGCCCCTGCCCCTGACGCGGCGGGTCGGGCACTTGGCCCGCACCGGCCCGGCCCCTCCTGCTTCCTCCCGACCCGCTCCCGGCGCGCTCCCGGCCTGGCCCCGGCCGGCCTTGAATTTGCCCCCGGACGGCAGCGGACGTGAGAAAATGATTTCCTCCCTTTAGCATCGCCACTGCCCTCCCGGGTGACAGGCGTAATGGCCTGTTTTGCACGGAAAGTGAGTTGCCGGCTTCCCCCGGTGGCAGAGCCAGGACGGGAACCCAGGGCTTTGGTTTCTGTGACAGCAGCCCCCCTCCTTGCCACGGAAGTCGTTACTCTTTCCGAACCAGCTTTCTTTAAAAATTTGGAATTGTTTCTCATCTTTTGCCTTAACACTGTACAAATGGGATCTCCATAAATAAAGCTGAAAAAAATTTTTTCCCTTTCCTCATCTTCATCTGAGAATGTTAATTGACATTGCTGGGGAATGTCCGGAGGGCTTCACCTTTGTTCTCACTCTCATAACAGCGCAACAGTTATTACCCCCATTTTACACAAGAGGAAACTGAGGCTCAATAAAGTAGATGACCTGAAATCAAACTCAGGTATGTCTGGCCTCTAAGTTCATGCTAGTTATCGTCCAGCCGTTCCTCTGGTGCATCTTTCAGAACACAGGGCGGGCCCAGCCCCTGTGTTACCAGAGCTCTTCTGCAGTGTGGTGTTGTGTATTTTTTGGACCTACGAAAAGTGGTGGTTGGTCTTCTGAGGCTGTGGCTAGGACCTGCCTTTGCATATTTGGGCTGCTTTTTTCTAAGACTTTTTCATTCCTTTCCAACAGAGCCGAGCTGCTCTCTTGCCCAGAGTCTTCTCTGCTGTGAGTCCTATATGACATCCTCTTTAACCTAGCCTGCTACCCGTATGTCAGTTCTGGGTGGGCTGGTGTGTAAAATTCAGTGACAACGTTTAAGAATGGAGAGACTATACCAAATGCTACATTAAAAGAAAATTTTAGTTATCCTGTCTCTGCCTTTAATAAAGAATGTGACCTGGAATCTTGACTGCCTTGGACCTTCTGTTCTTTGTCTCTAAAATGAGGACTAAAGGAGCTGGTCTTATCCAGCTACACGTTTTTCCTTTATTGTTCAAATTTGTGCATTTTTCTTCTGTGCTAGTTAGATTATAAGTTCTTTGACAGCAAAGATCATTTCTTGTATTCCTCCTCATGTGTCAATAATTTAAAGCTTTTTCTTACAGTCAAAATATTGCACGAAGACTTGGCAAAAAAACTTTAGAGAATAAAATGTACACATATATATGCGTGTACATATATATATGCACAGATGTGTGTATGTATGTGTATTTGAGTGGTTTTTTTTCCATATATGCAAAAAAATAAAATAAAATAACCCTTAACCCCACCATCAGGAGATAATCGCTGTCAGCCATTTGTTACCCATCTCCCAACATCATTTTCTATGTACATACATAATTTTTTTCAAAAATGGGAACAAACTATACATACTGATATGTAACCTGCTTTTTGTACTTAACGTTATTACAAATGTCTTTTTAAGTCAACAGTATTACACTGTCAATTTTAATAATTGCATAGTACTTTGTATTGATGGGACGAAAGATGACATCTGAACCTTAAATATCAGCTAGGTATGGTTTTAAGTACATTGTGTGGAATATTTCATTCATTTATTAACATTTGGTAGGTTTTGAGAGGCAATTTTGCAGAGTAGTTAAGAATGGAGTCTCAGACATCAACCTGGAATGGAATCCCAGCACTACCACTGACCAGCTATGTGACTTTAGACAAATTTTTATCCTCTCTGTGACTTTGTTTTCTGTTGTATAAAATGGGGACAATATGAATATCTTCTTCATAAGGGTTGTTGTGAAGAAAAAATAAAGATTTACACAAAAAATTAATGCAAAGCTCTAAGAATAGTACTTGGCCTGAAGAAAGCCAATACATGATAGTGCTTTTAATTTCCATCATTAACCATCCTCAGACTTCACGGAAGACACAGATAGTGCTTTAAGTTATTTAACCTAGCCTCCATCAGTGATTATTCAGGTTGTTTCTACTTTTTTTACTGTTACTAATGCCGTGATAAATGTCCTTTTGTGTGCATTTTTGTGTACTGTTCATTATGAAACATACAGTAATTGGAGAGTTAAAGAATAGGCACATTTTAAAGCTTTTAAAATATGGAAATGAATATATATATATATATATATGTATATGCATGAATGGGACATTGTGCTGTACACCAGAAATTGACACATTGTAATTGTACTTCAATTAAAAAAAATTAAAGCTCTAAATGTCTGTTATCAAATTGCCATCAGGAAGATTATTCTAGTTAACACTCCCACTAGTGGTCTTAATACCTCCATACATCTCTTGTACAGGTTAACACAAGACCGGTTCATACTTCATGCGACTCAGGGTATGTTTGTCACTTGTCAGTTATTCATTAAACAAATGACCCAGAACCTTCAGAACCTAGAATAATATAGAAGCATTTCATGGGGGCCGTCTTCTCCCCACCGCCGCCTTCTTCAGCCTGAGTGCTGGGCGGCCCTGCTGAGCTGGGGCGGCTTGTCTCTGCAGATGTCAGTGACGTTCGAGGACGTGGCTGTGCTCTTTACGCGGGACGAGTGGAGGAAGCTGGGTCCTTCTCAGAGGAGCTTGTACCAGGACGTGATGCTGGAGAACTACAGTAACCTGCTCTCGCTGGGTAAGGGGGTTTCCCCTGGAAGTCCAGAATTTGGAAACTGGGGTAACTCAGCACCTGCTTCCCTGGATAAAAGCCGTGGGACATCAAAAACTTAAGCTGAGTTTTGCCTTAGCACTGTACAAATCAGATTCCACAAATAAATCTGAAAACCTTTTTACCCCTGATAGACATGGAATTGCCCCGTGGTCAGGAAAATCTATAGAGCTGCAGGTTAGACATTTCCTCATAGTTCAGAAAACATTTTCGCACTGTGAATGTTCTGTGATGTGTTTGCTCATCTCTCTGCAGAGTGTCCCTCCACCCTTTCCTTGGACCCACCACTTGCCTTTCCCAGTTCTCTTTTCCAGCCAGATAAACACTATATAATCCATATTTCAGAGGCAGCCAGCTAGTGTTTTCTCATTTTAAACAAACTACCTGATACATAATCCTTTCCATAGATACCTGTTTACAAATATTACTTTAGTCTGTACATCTAACATTTCCTCTTCTGTGGAAAGCTAATGGTTTCAAGGCTGCGTGTTTATCCTATTTCCCTGACACACAACTACTTAGTACACAGGTATGTCCTACAAGCCCCTCGCCTTTTCCCTAACACACCCCCTCAGTCGTGGGGACACAGCTTGAACACCCCACAGAAGCTCCTTGTATTGTCCTCTGAGTTTCCCCCTCAGATCTCTGATAACTCTTTGTGTCAAAACCAAGTTTGTTGTTGTTTTTATTTTTTTATTTTTTGTTTTCTCTTTTTTGTCTACGAGCAGGGCTCCCGTTTTCCAAACCCAAAGTGATCTCCCTGTTGCAGCAGGGAGAGGACCCCTGGAAGGTGGAGAGAGACAGTCCCGGAGGCGCCTCTCTAGGTGAGTGGGTGGGGACGTCTGCGGGGGGACGTCTGCGGGTGGCCGTCTGGGGGTGAGTGGGGGTGTGGCTTGGGGATGCTGCTCGGGAAAGTTTCTCCAGGTTCGCGGTCCCCAGGAAGCACTGAAGAAGGGAGGCTAAGCTTCCTCTTCTGCTCTGGTAATCACTGCACAGGCGAATCTCTCAGGATCTTTTTTCTTCTCTTTCCTGTTGTTTCAGAGGAGGGCTCAGTTTTCATGTATTCATTCAGCAGTGTATTTGAGGATTCGCAGAGAATCCATTCTGACTCCAGCCCAGCTTCTGTGGGAAAAGAGATGAGGAAGGAAATGAGATTAGACAGGCAGGTGCTTTGGGACATTTCTGAGATGTGAACCCTCTACCGACAAGAGGGAGCAAGTCAAGGATTTTGAATAGGAGAACCCTGTATCCTTGATGTTTTAGAAAAACTGGTCTGAGTCGAAACACTTTAACTGTCCTTCAGTAAAGGCAGAGCTAGAAGCTGAGGTGGGCCCCTGCGCTGGCCCACAGCCCCGCAGTCAGAGAGCAAGAGCGGTGACGTGGGCCGAGCTCCAGGGCACGTGAAGGACTAAAGCAAGTCACGGAGCGTCAGTAAGACGTGTCGCTGTTGATGTGTGAAGAAACTTACCTGGGTGTCTGTACGTGTAGTGTGGCCAGTGCCCAGAGAAGGTCGGGGGCACCTCTGAGCTGGTAACTGGTTACATTTGGAGCGGGGCTGAAAATGGGTGCGATGAAAGGGGACTTCATTTACAGGTAATGTTTGTAACTTTTCGGAGAGTATGTTCCTGAAGTCCTTATTATGTGATTTGAGTTTAACAAGAATGGTCACTTGGGAAATGTTGTTGGGCTTAGAACCGAAGTGAGGAGGAACTAGGGGTGGGACCCTCGTGGAGATCGCTGCACTACTAGGGCCTGGAGGAAGGCACGTGCAGGGGGTCAGGAGGGAAGAGAAGGGCCCCTTTGTTAAGGGTGCAGGGTGAGTTTGGTGTGGGATGGGTTTCATTTGAGATGTGAGTGAAATACGGGTAGCGGTCGCCGGTGGACAGTTGTAGGAGGTAAATGGGGTTGGAACTCAACAGGGAGGTCAGGGAGCCGGCGGGCAAAGGTGGCGCTTGGAGCCTTGAGCTGAGCAAGTGAGGACAGAGTCCCAGGAGACCTCCCCGTTTATGAGGTGGGTTAAGAAAGAGGAATCTGTGGCTGAGCCTGAGAAGAAGTCACCAGGGGAGAGAAACGGCAGAGGTGGCTGTTGTGGAAGTTGGGAGCTGAGAGCTGTGGAATCGAGGAGGCCTAGGTTCTGGGGAACCCAGGTTGCAACCCTCGCCCCCCGCTTTCCAGTCCCGTAGTAGACGGTGAGTGAGTTCCGTGCTGGGCACTGGCGGTGCAGCCTTGGGCAGAAGGACGCAGGTCCTGCCCTGGCGGAGCTCAGTCGAGGGGCAGACAGGTGTTCATGCGCTCGGCGCACCCAGGGGTGTGGAGTGACGGGGTCTGGTGGGGACCCCGCGGGAGAGCTGCAGGTGCGGTGAGAACGTGGAAGAGGAGGGCCGGTGTCAGCAAAGGCTTCCCCCAGCAAGGACCACTTCTCAGGATGTGGAGAAGCGTTCAGACTCAGGAAAGGGCGTGTGTGAGTCCAGAGAGAGGCAGGCGGCAGGTGGAGACGGAGCAAGGAGGGAGGGACAAGGACCAGATCGCGCTGAGCCTGGAGCCCTGTCACAAGACCTGGTCTGCCTGGGAGCCGGGCACGGCCTCTGAGAGTTGAGGTAGCCTGGCCACAGGCCCAGGCTTATCTTCCGCACGGATCAGCCTGCAGCCCACGTGGAGCCAGTTGGCAGACGTGGGAGGTCTTGTCTGAGGCTGTGGTTGGGTCCAGACGGGTCAGTGTTGGCCCCTCCCCATGCAGGCCCAGCAGAGGCGCTGTGGGACAGGCTGTGTCGATCCCTAAAGCCCCCACACTTTAGGGGAGAGCTTCCTTCCCACTCGAGTTTAGATTTTTTGAGGTGGGAACCACACATGTCTTTCTATCTTGTAACTGTCATTTGGGAGAAATGTTCTAATTTTGTGGGAACTACTGGAAACTTTCACAAAGTAAACAGAGAACACAGGCAGCGGGGAACCAGAGGAGGGTTAGGACGGGCGTCAGTGCCACCGGCAGGTGTGGGCTGAGTCTGGCGCGAATGATCAGAGGGAGGGAAGGAGGGACTGTTCCCGTCCCCTTCGGCTTGGGTGCCTCTGGTGGACGTGGAGTCCCCCTTCCTGAGTGAAGTGTTGGTTGGATTAAACAGAATGGAAAGTATGACTGGAGCCCAGATGTTTCCAGAGACCCCAAGGCCACCTCGTGGTGTGTTGAGTCCTCCTCAGGGCTGAGAACATGTCCCTGAAGGGAAAACTCTGAGTGCAGCAACATGGATGGACTTGGAGGGCATTATGATAAGTGAAACAACTCAGAGAAAAACAAATACTCTGTGGATCGCTTATATGTAGAATCTAAAACATACAACAAACTGGTGAATAAAACAAAAACGAAAGAGACTCACAGACATAAAGAACAAACTAGTGGTTACCACTAGGAAGAGGGAGGGGGGAGAGACAACATATGGGTGGGGAAAAATGGAGTTTATTATGGGATTATATGAAATCATGTGTGTGAAAGTTTTGAAAATGGTAAAAATTATAAAGCACTATAGAATTTAAAGAATCTTTCATTCAATAAAAATAATAAAATTAAAAAAAATGTTGTATATGTAATTTGAGTGCCATATTGAGGATTCACAGGTGAGTGGGAGATGATTTCTGGTCTTAACCCAGTGGGTAGAAGAGGAAACTATATGATGTTAATGAATTTCCTAATAGTGAACCATCCTTGCATCCCTAGAATAACATGTTGGAATCTGTTTGCTGAAAATAATTTTCTTAGAATGTTTGCATTGATATTTATAACTGATACTAGCATGTAGTTTTCTTTCTTTGTGCTGTCATTATCTGGTTTAAGTTGCAATATATTTCCTTTATTAAGGAATTAGGGACTTTTCCTTTATTTTCAATGCACTGGAATAATTTATATGGCACTAGGACTCTCTGGTCCTTCAAAGTTTGATAGAATTTTCCAGTGCCTTTTTTTTTTTTTACAGTCTTGCTCTTTAATAACTTTAAATTAATTTAATAAAAAATTAAAATTAATATAATTTAAATTTAAATAAATTTAAAATTTCAATGAAAATTGGTCTGTTTCACACTTTCTAATTCTATTGGAGTCAGTTTTGGTAACCTGTATTTCTCTAAGAAATTATCTGCTTCATATAGGTTTTCATATTTATTTGGATAGAGATACCAATTCTTTTCATTATCGATTCTCATTTTTAATTCTTATTTTCTTCTATAGCTTTTCTTCCATTTACTTAGTTTTTCTAGTGGTGTAAACTGGGAATTTAAATTAAGCTCTCTGTTTTTCCCGTACTCCTGATCATCTTGGTTATTTTTTTCATATTTTTCAGTTCAAAATGGGATTAATCTCTCTGGTGGTCACTTCAGCTCATCTTTAGGCTCTTTGGTAGAATTCCTCCTCTGTCTCTCTAGACTCTTTTTTTTTCAGTCAGCCATTGCTAATCACAGAGCCTTTTCTCTGGGGCAGGGAGGGGTTGGATCTTATGGGACTGCAATCTGGGAATTGTTGCTTTTTCTCTGTCTCTTTTTTAAACAACTATATTGAGATATAATTCACATAGTATAAAATTCATGCTTCTTAAGTGAGTAGTTCAGTGATTTTAAGTATGTTCACAGGGATCTTTAACCATTACCAGTAATTTTAGAGTATTTTCGTCACCAGAAAGGAATCCTATATCAATTAGCATCCCTCCACATTCCTGCCTCCTCCTAACCCCTGGATACTGCTAATCTACTTTCTGTCTCTATGGATTTGACTATTCTGGACATTTCATGTGCATGGAATCATACAGTGTGTAGCTCTTTCTGTCTGGCTTCTTTTACTTAGCATATTTTCAAGATTCAGCCATGTTGTAACATACATCAGTACCTCATTCCTTTTTATGATATGGATATATCACATTTTGTTTATCCATTCATCCATGCATGGCTATTTGAGTTTCCATTTTTGGCTATTATGAATACTACTACTATGAGCATTTGTGTTAAAGTTTTTATGTTGGCATATGTTTCATTTCTCTTGGGTATATACTTAGGATGGGATTGCTGGGTCATATGGTGAGGTGGTTCAACTTTTTAAGCAACTACTGAACTGTTTGCCGGAGCAGTTGTACTGTTTTACATTCCCATCAGCTATGCATGTAGATAGATTCCCGTTTATCCGCTTTCTTGACAAAACATTTTATTGTCCCCTAATTTTTTTATTGTGGTAAAATACAAATAATATAAAATTTACCATTTTAACCATTTATAAATACACACTTTGGTGGCAATAAATACATTCACAGTGTTGTACAACCACTACCACTAGCAATCTGTAGAAATGTTTCAGAATCCATTACTGAAACTCTGTACCCATTAAAAATAATTCCCCATTCACCTCTCCCCCAGCTCCTGGCAGTAAGTGTTCTACTTTCTGTCTCTCTGTATTTGACTATTTTAGGAGCCTTGTAGAACTTGTGTTCATATAACACTTGTCATTTCAACCTGGCTTACTTCACTCAGCATAATGTCCTCAAGATTCGTCCATGTTGTAGCATCTGTCAGCATTTCATTTATTTGTAAAGTTGAATGATACTCCATTATGTGTATATGCCACTTTTTGTTCATCCATTCATCTGTCACCTGACATTTAGGTTGTTTCCTCCTTTTGGCTGTTGTGAATAATGCTGCTATGAACATGGGTGTACAAATGTCTCTTGCTTTCAGTTCTTTTGGGTGTATCTGTAGGAATGGAATTGCTGAATCACGTGGTAATTCTCCACTTAACCTTCTGAAGGACTGCCGTACTGTTTTCCACTGTGGCCACATTATTTTGCTTTGGTTCCAGTTTCTCTACATTCTTGTCAGCATTTGTTATTTTCTGTGTATGTGTGTATGACACACACATATATGTACAAAATAGCCACATTAATGGAAGCGAAGTGGTATGTCGTGGTTTGGGTTTGTGTTTGCTGACTGATCAGTGAGTGATACGCTGAACATCTTTTCACGTGCTTATTGGCCATTGGTATATCTTCTGTAGAGAAATGTCTATTCAAGACCTTTGCCCGTTTTTTAATTGGATTGTTTGTTTTCTTCTTGTTGAGTTGTCATAGTTCTCTATATTTCTGGATACTAACTCTTTATCAGATACATAATTAGCAAATACTTTCTTACAGTCTGTAGGTTGTCATTTTATTCTGCTGATAATTTCCTTTTATGTACAAAAGCTTTTAATTTTGATGAAGTACAATTATTTGTCTATTTTTTCCTTTGTTGCCTGTGCTTTCGGTGTCCCATCCCAGAAACCATTGCTAAATCCAAAGTCATGAAGTTTTTGCCCTGGTTTTTTTTTTTTTTAAGAATTTTAAAGTTTTAGGTCTTACATGTAAGACACGGCTGCGCTGGAGGTAGTTCCTGTGCGTAGTGTTAGGTGAAGGGCCAGCTTTATGTTTTTGCCTGTGCATATCGTCTCCCCAGCATCATTTTATGAAAAAGCTGTCTTTCCCCTATTGAATCGTTTTGGCACCCTTGTCAAAAATCATTTGCCCATATATGTGAAGGTTTATTTTCAGACTTCCTAGTCTATTTCTGTTGGCCTTATATGTCCATCTTTATGCCAATACTACAATGCTTCATTTACTATAACTTTCTAGTAAGTTTTGAAATCAGAAAGTGTGAGTACTCCAACTTGTTCTTTTTCAAGACTATTTTGTCTTTTCAGAGTCCCTTGAGTTTTAGGGCGTGTTTTTCTATTTCTGAAAAAAAAAAAAAGGCGTTGAAATTTTGATAGGGATTGCATTTAATCTCTAGATCACTGCAGTATTGCCATCTTAACAACATTAAATGTTACAATCCACAAATACCTGATGTCTTTCCATTTACCTAGGTCTTCTTTACTTTTTGCAATGTTTGTAGTTTTCAGTGTACAAATCTTTTACCTCTTCTTTGAGTTAATTCCTAAACACTTTATTCTTTTTGATGCTGTCGTAAATGAAATCCTTTTCTCTGTTTCTGTTTTGGATTGTTCATTGTTAGAGTAGGAAAGAAAGCACAACTGATTTTTGTGTTGATTTTTCTATCCTGTTACTTTGCTGAATTTGTTTATTAATTCTAACAGGTTTTTGTGGAATCTTTAGGATTTTCTACATAGAAGATTAACGTCATCTGTGACCAAGATCATTTTACTTCTTGTTTTCCAATTTAGATACCTTTTAATTATTTTTCTTGCCTGATGGCTCTGGCTAGAAATTCCAATACTATGTTGAATCGAAGTGATAAAAGTGGGCATCCTTGTCGTGTTCCTGATTTCAGAGGGAAACATTTCAGTCTTTTACCATCAGGTATGATGTTAGCTATGGGTTTTTTAAGGAGAGTATTGTGTTAGGAGAGTTTCCTTCTAGGCTTAGTTAATTGAGTGTTTTTTTTTTTTAATCTTGAGAAGGTGTTAAATTTTGTCACATGCTTTTTCTGCATCAGTTGAGCTGATCATGTGATTTTATATCTTCATTCTGTTAATGTGATGTGTTGCTTTAATTGGTTTTCATATGTTGAACCATTTTTCCAGGGATAAATCTCATTTGGTCATGGTGTGTAGTCATTTTAATATGCTGAATTTCATTTGCTAGTACTTTATTGAGGATTTTTAAATCAATATTCATAAGGAATATTGGTCTTCAGTTTTCTTTTCTTGGAGAGATTTTATCTGGCTTTATTATCAGGGCAATGTTGGCCTCATAGACTAAGTAGGGAAGTATTGCCTTCTCTTTAGTTTCTTGGAAGAGTTTAAGAAGTCTTGGAACTAATTCCTCTTTAATGTTTGGTAGAATTCAACAGTAAAACCATCCGGTTCAGAACTTCTTTTTTATTGTTGTTGGGAGGTTTTGATTACTGATTCAATTGCCTTACTAATAATGTGTCTATTAAGATTGTCTATTTCTTTGTAATTCATTTTGGGCAAATTTTGTTTTTCTAAGAATTTGCTCATATTGTCTAGCTATCTAATTTTTTTTTTGTCATATGATTGTCCGTACTTTTTCCTTATAATCTTTTTCATTTCTTTGGAATCCATAGTAATGTCACCACTCTCATTTCTGATTTTAGTAATTTGTGTCTTCTTTCTTTTGTTCTTGTCAGTCTCACTAAAGTTTTATCAGTTTTGTAGATCTTTTCAAAGAACTGATTTTGGTTTTGTTGATTTTCTTTATTGTTTTTCTATTCTCTGTCTTGGCTATTATCTTTATTATTTTTTTCCTTCTGCTAGCTTTGGATTTGGCTTGTTCTTTTTCTAGTTACTTAAGTTGTAAAGTTCTGTTGTTTATTATGTCTTCAAATTTTCTTCCTAGCACTGTTTTCACTACACCCCATATGTTTTGGAAAATTGTGTTTTCCATTTTCATTCCTCTGTAACTAATTTCTGATTTCCCCCTGATTAGACATGGTCTGTAAGATGAAAAAGATTAACCTATTCACTCCTGTTGCAAGAAATTACAGAGGGTAGAATTTAAATTTTGGCTTTTTTATGGAAAAGTTTAAACATACATAAAAGCAGAGAGAATAGTATAATGAACTCTTGTGCATCCATCACCCAATTTCAACAGTTATCAACTTACTGTCATTTTTGTTTCATCTCATCACCATTGGTTCTCTACTGGGAGTGATTTTGTCATTTATTAATGCCTTGAAACATTTTTGATTTTCACAACTTGAGGGAGGGTAGGAGTGGTGGAAAGGGTAGGGGCTAATGCACAGGGCAGCCCTGCACAGCAAAGAATTATCCAGCACAAAATGTCAGCTGAGGTAGAGAAATCCTGCAGGATTAAAAATCTCCCTTTCTCTCTCTATTAAATCTATTTAATAGATATCTATTAAATATCTTTATATTTTTATAACATTGAATTGATTTATCCAAGAATAGGGTTTTTCCGTTAGTTCAGGTATACTTGAACAACATTCAAGACTGTTGTAAATTTTTCCCCAGATAATCTTTTCATATTTCTCGTGGATTTATTTTCCTAAATCTTTGTGTAAATGAAGGTTATTGATTTACATAAAGTGTGTTAATTTTATATTTTCCTATGTTACTGATCATGTTTTATCATTGATTCTTTTAGGTTCTTCTAGCTATAGTATTATACCATCTGCAAATAGAAGTATTTTTATTTCCTCTTTACTCATCTTTATGCCTCTAATTGATTGTGCTTGTGTAATTGTATTGGATAATACACCTAGTACAGTGTTGAGTAGAAGCAAAAGTAATGGACATCCTTGCCTTGTTCTTGATCATAGTGGAAATGTCTCTAGAGTTTCTTCATTAAATAAGATGCTGGCTTTAGGACTAAAATATATGTACTTTATCTTTTTGAGGAAGTATCCCTCAATTCATGTTTTCTTGAATGTTTTTGTTATCAAACGGTGCTGAATTTTCTTAAGGCTTTCTCACTGTTTCTAGATATACTTATAATTTTTCCCCTTAGGTACATACGTTATAATAATATATTGTGGTAAGTGGTATTCTAAGGGGACTAGATTATTGGAGCTCCGAGTTAGGTAAGAGTGCACAGAGGAGCTGACCCTGGAATTGAATCTGATGGCTGCAGAGAAATTTGGCATGTAGGAAAAGTAGGGAAGACATTCAAGATTAGAAATAATTACACAAATGAGAATAGTGTCATGCAGATGATTTATGAGCCTGTCATAGGCTTTGGGTATTAGACTGCATTTCCCAATTCCTCTAACACCTTCTCTCCCTTCTTTGGTCACTCATACACTATGACCTTCTTTAAATGAGCATCCTTTATTTTATTCACCCGAGTACTTTAGCTCTCATCCATTATTGTTTATACAGTGTTACTTTCCTGTTTTTTTCCTCTTGCTAGTTTCTTTTAGCCAGAAAGCAAGCCCTTATTTCGATTTCATTAGTATTTATTTCTTCGACACATTTAGTCATCATTGGCAATTTCTTTTCTGTTCTTGTTGTTTGTTTGTTTCAGAATGTAAGAGCAGTCCTAAAACCACAAAGTCAACTCAAACTCAAGACTCATTGTTTGGGGGGCTAATAAGGAAAAGACTCAAAAGGGATGAACCCTGGAACTTCATATCAGAAAAACCCTGCATATATGAAGACAAAGTAAAGAAACAGAACAGAAATGAAATTTTACAAGTGATTTCAATCACCCATACAAAAATCCTCGCTGTAGAAAGAAGCCATAAAAATAATGACTTCGGCCAAAATTTCAGCCTGAAATCAGTGTTTGTTAAGCAACAGAGGATTGCTAGAGAAAAATCACTCTCAAAATATGAAATACAAAGAAATAGCTTCAAGCAGAATTCAAATTTACTTAACCAACCAAAAATCAAGACAGCAGAGAAACGCTATAAATGTAATACATGTGAAAAAGCCTTCATTCACAATTCATCCCTTCGTAAACATCAGAAAAACCATACTGGAGAGAAATTATTTATATGTAAAGAATGTTTGAAAGCCTTCAGCCAAAGTTCAGCTCTTATTCAACATCAAAGAACTCATACTGGAGAGAAACCCTATATATGTAAAGAATGTGGGAAAGCCTTCAGCCACAGTGCATCCCTTTGTAAACACCTAAGAACACATACTGTGGAGAAATCCTATAGATGTAAAGAATGTGGTAAATCCTTCAGCCGAAGGTCAGGCCTTTTTGTACATCAGAAAATCCATGCTCGAGAAAATCCTCACAGATACAACCCAGGCAGGAAGGCGTCCAGTTGTGGTACATCCCTTCCTGGATGTCAGAGAATTCATTCCAGGAAGAAGTCCTATTTATGTAACGAATGTGGCAATACCTTTAAGTCCAGCTCATCCCTTCGTTACCATCAGAGAATTCACACTGGAGAGAAACCTTTTAAATGCAGTGAGTGTGGGCGAGCCTTCAGCCAGAGTGCATCTCTCATTCAGCATGAAAGAATTCACACTGGAGAGAAGCCCTATAGATGTAATGAATGTGGAAAAGGCTTCACTTCCATTTCACGGCTTAATAGACACCGAATAATTCATACTGGGGAGAAACTGTATAATTGTAATGAATGTGGTAAAGCCTTAAGTTCCCACTCAACGCTTATTATTCATGAACGAATTCATACTGGAGAGAAACCATGCAAATGTAAAGTGTGTGGGAAAGCCTTCAGACAGAGTTCAGCTCTCATTCAGCATCAGAGGATGCACACTGGAGAAAGACCCTACAAGTGTAACGAGTGTGGGAAAACGTTCCGGTGTAACTCATCCCTCAGTAATCATCAGAGAATTCACACGGGAGAGAAGCCGTATCGATGTTTGGAGTGTGGGATATCTTTCGGCCAAAGTGCAGCTCTTATTCAACATCAGAGGATTCATACGGGAGAGAAACCCTTTGAATGTAAATCATGTGGGAAAACTTTCAGACAAAGCTCGTCACTTATTGCACATCAAAGAATTCATACTGGAGAGAAACCTTATGAGTGTAATGCATGTGGGAAACTCTTCAGCCAGAGGTCATCCCTTACTAATCATTATAAAATTCACATTGAAGAGGACTCCTTGGAAGTAGATTTGCGTGTGTGAATTCCTTAAACCAAAGCTCATTAGTGTACAGTCACCCCTCCGTATCAGTGGGTTCCCCACCCACTGATTCAAATAACCATGAATCAAAAATATTTGGGAAAAAATTCCAGAAAGTTCCAAAAAGCAAAACTTGAATTTTCCATACACCAGCAACTGTTTACATAGCATTTATGTTGTATGAGGTATTATAAGTAACTTAAAGATGATTTAAAGTATATGGGAGGATGTGCATATGTCATATGCAAATTCTACACCATTTTATATACGGAACTTGGTCATCAGATTTTGGTATCTGTGGAGGGTGGGGTCCTGGAATCAGTCCTTCACAGATGCTAAGGGACAGCTATATACATACTTGAGAATGATTTAACAAATGTAATGAAAATAAGAAAAATTCTGTTTTAATTCTCATCAGATATTAAATTCTAAGGATAATATGTAATAAATACGTGAAAAAGTTTCAAACCTGTCAGTCACTTTTTAAAATATTATAAGACAAATAAATCATAATTCCAAGTATTAATTTTGGTCATCTGTAAGATAAAAGGTAAGATTTTTATCTCTCTTTATATGGCATTATACGCTATATGTGATACCTGTAAGCATGAGAAGAATCTGGACACAGGGGTGCTGGATTTTTTATTAGAAAGACACCAGCTGTATAAGCCAGTGGCATATTTATCACCACTAACACGTTAATAGCAATAAGCAGAGTCTTAAAGTATGTGCATTTGTAGAGTAAAGGACCAAATAGTAGATAAGGACAAACTGCAGACTACCTCAGTGCCTGGAACTTGCCTTTTCCTAAACTATTTGCAAACTTCATGCATGGTTTTCATTAAAAAAAAAAAAAAAGAGCCCCAAACCCCCCAGAAAACTGTTCTCTTCCTCTTTTATTTTTCTAGTTACTTCCAAACTACATTTAACCATCTCCCAATTTTTTTACACAATTTCTAATTTTGTTTTCAGAATTATTTTTTTTGTTGCATTGAAGTTATATTTATTATATAACTATACTTGCTATGTTCTGAACAGCATGTTAGCTAGAAGAAATGCAGTTTGATTAGGAGTTTAATTAGGTAGTCACTTCCAAGTCAAGGCTGTGAATGTTCTTTCAGCGTGCTACAGGAGAAATCTTAAGAACCTATCACCTGTGCCAAAGTCTTAAAAAGGAATCAGTTTCATGAAATAAAAGCATGTTTTCCCCACATGAGGGGTTTTCTAGTTTTTAAAAATCTCAGGCTGCAAAGGAAAAATAAAAGAAGGGGGAAAATTCTAAATCTTTTAAAAACTGGTTTGCTCAGTAAATGTTTGTTTACCACCAGGTCTAAGCCAGGTATTGCTGCAGGCACTGGACATCGTACAGGAGAAAGGAATAGTGAACTGAGGGGCGAAAGGATGGGGCAGAAGGGAATGACAAATGAGGTAAGCGAACTACCATAATGTGCTAAAGTAGTTTTCACAGAAGCAGATGTTACAGTGATACTATGTGATGGAACACAAATGCTGTAGAGATCTTTGCAGGGCATAGAAAGAAGAAATGGACACTAACCAGGGTTGCCTGAAAAGACCAGTGACAGGGCCCCCGAGACAGTGATGCCTGAGCCCTGTTTCGGAAGGGCAACAGGAATTCTCCAGAGAGTGAGATGAATACTTCAAAGAGGGAGCGCATATGCCAAGGGAAAGGTGGGCGGCAGCATGACACGTTTGGAGAACACCTGTTAAGTGATGAGAAGACATGTTGAAACTTGCGAAGAAGGCAGAGGCCAGATCTTGTCATCCTAAATAGCTTGAATTTGATTCTGAAATTTATAGAGCCAATGAACGATTTTATGTAAGGGAAATTGTTCTGGCAAGAAGGTGCAGAGTGAAGTAAGGAGGTTGAAGACGGCTGAACAGACTGAAGCCTAGACATATGGGCTGTTACAGTAATTTGAACAATAAGTAAGGCTCTAAACTCAAGCAGGAACAGTGGAGTGAAGAATATGTGGTAAAATAGGACATGTTGTTTGCAGTCAAATAATTGAGAGACGTAAGTTGAGAAGAAAGGTAGGTTGACTCGCAGATTTCTGCCTGGTTACCTGGATGGATGGTAGTGCTGTGCACTAAGCAGGCAGTACAGGAGGCGAACAAGTCTGACTTTATATGTGTTGAATTGGTCATACAGATCTAAAAGGAAAATAGGAGCCAGAAGACTAGAATTCAGCGTAATTAGAATATATAGTTGGTAGTCAAAACCATGGTACATGAGCTTGGCCAGCAGAGTGTACAGGTTATAATGAGAAGCAAGGATCAAACATTAATAAATAGATAAGGAGTTGGTGAAGGAAAAGAAGAGAGTGGTGTCTCTGAGGCCAAAGGAGAACAGAACCTCAGTGGTGGCAGGTGCCACAAACCACGTACCAGGTAGAGGACGTCAGAATTGGTGGCTAGAACATTGGAGACCTTGGCAAGAGCAATTTCTGTGAATTGGGGTGAACAGAAGAACAGATTATTCTAAGTTAGATGGAAGATGAGAACTCTTAGGCTGTTTGAGACTGTTTCAAGAAGTTTAAGTGAAGGGAAGAAAAGGGTTGTTTGTAGAGGGGAGAAGATGAGTTAGGGAGCATTTCTGTGTTAATAACTGAGGCAATAATGTATGAGCATGAATTAAAGAAGAGATCATTGGGTAGAACATATTTTCTGAGATATGAAAGAATTAGACCATAGAGAGGAACTAACCCTACCTTGAACTGAAGGGGAAAGCCTACAGAAAGGTAAGAAAGCAGGTAAGTTTCTATTTGATTTAGAGGTGAAGGAATTTCTATCTGCTGACTGAATTTTCTGTAAAACAGGAGAAAGATTTCATTTTTTAAAATGTTTGGATCTTTGGGTACTTAAAAATGTTAAATTAATGAGTTTCAGTCTGCTTTGGAGATTTCTGTAGGAAGTCATGACTCTGAGTTCACTCAATACTTTTTCAGGAAGAAAGCTCCACTGTTTTCAACTCTATATGTTTGGCATCTGCATTACTTTTTGTCTTTTTAAGAAAAAAATTTGCTGGTAAATTAAAGTTTAAAAAATACTTATTTTAAGAGAGTGATAAACCTGAAAAGAGACTGGAAGGAAATGCAGAAGTACAACTGACGTGTGGAGGCGGACGGGCAGGCATTGACATGGGGAGGGTCTGTGCACGAGCACGGGGGCGTAAGAGGACGTGACGTGCTCACCGTACTGTTGTAAACGGTGTTTTTTAAGCTTCATTTTTTCAGTTACTTGTTACTGAAAGTACATAGAAATACAATTGATTTTTATATATTGATCTTATATCCAGTAACCTTGCTAAATTGACTTTTTCTAACAGTTTGTTAGTCTTTGGTACTTTCTGCAAACACAATGATCATCTATAAATAATAGCCATTTTAGTTTTTCTTTTCTAGTTGTAATACATTAAAATTAAAATTTTAACTTAATACATTAAATTTTTTTCTTACATGATAGTGCTATATAGCACACGCCAGTACAATGTTGACTACAAATGATAATATTCATTTTTCACCACTTAATGTGAGATTGGCTTTAATTTGTGGACATTTGTTACCAGAATAAAAACATCCCCTTGTATTCCCAATGTGCTGTGAGTTTTTATCATAAATGAGAGTAGTATTTTGTCACACTCGTTTTCTGTATTTAATGAGATAATCATATTGTTTTTCTCTTCATACTTTTAAAAGAGAATTATATTGACTGAATTTTTATGCTAACCAGTGTTGCATTCCTGAAATAAGTTCTGCTTGCTCATGATACATCATCATTTATGTGTATATGCTTAGAAGATCAGGTTTCTTCCTTAATAAATAGAAACCTGACGAAGTGACCAAGATTGTGTTCTAAGGGCTCAGAGTAGAATTGTTTATCATCCAAATCTGAAGGATGGATGGAATCGTAATGCCTAGAGAGAGAAAGGGGAGGGCAAGGACAAGAGCACCACGAGAGTGAAAAGCTCAGAGGGAGGGTGAATACAGAAGTGATGGGGTCAGTTTTTCCCTGTTGTTTGGCTAGAGTAGAGTGGGTATTATCTAAGTTTTCCGTCTTGCGAGGGTACCCCTTTCCTGGTCCTTTTGCTAAAGAAATAGGCTTTTGTTGGGGTTTTGTCATTTTTTCTCAGCAGAAAACTTGCAGGCCAGGAGGGAGGGGCATGATATATTCAAAGCGCTAAAAGGAAAACATCTGCCAACCCAAATATTACATCCAGCAAGACTGCACTTCAGAAATAAAGGAGAAAGTAAGACTTTTGCAGACAAACAAAAGCTGTATATTATGATATTTTGATATCTTAAACAAAACAAGCAAATGAACATACAAAAATAAAACCTTTCTGGCTGCAGACAGACTGCCCTTCCTATGGCTAAGTCAGGTCTTAGAGATGGCAAGTGATGCAGCTGGGAGAATGCTTTTGATATGCAAACTAATTCAGACCTCTGTCTGGCCTGTGTACGCCAGAAGGCAATATTTCTCTGACTTTATCACCCCAGAGCCAGCCAGATACAAGGGAACCAGGGACCACTCCCATAGCCCAATGCCTGTGAAATCACTCAATCTAGCCAGTCCTAAGCTGTTCACCCTGCCTCCCTTGCCTGCCCTGCAAAACTGAAGGAAGGCTCTGGCCTAAACCTTCCCCTTCCTGTCTTCTGCCTCCTGGCCACCCTGGTGTCTTTTCCATGTGGCCCTGTGTGGAACGCCATGCCTCCTGTCCCTAGGACCTGTGAATATAATAAACCTTGTTTGTTCTTTTCTGAGCCTATTTTGTGTCCTTTCCACAGTCACACCCAACTGACCATCCCATAAAAGAATACAAAATAATGAATATTTCTACATACTTAAATCTGATAATTTTTGATTAAATAGACCAATATCTTGAAATGCAATCTGAATACTTCTATATATTAAGGAGATGTAATTTATATTTAAAAGTCTCCATCCAAAAAAAACCCCCAGGTGCAGAGATTATTTCCCTGGATAATTCTAAGTGTTAAGCTTCTGATATTATAATTCAATGCGTGCAACCCTTGTCTCTCAAACAGAACTGGGATCTAGGTTTAAATGAATTTAAGTCCTGTCTTTAAGACCATGATCTTGTTCAGAATCAGATGGGGTCCACCACTGCCGCTGAACCTGAGGTCAGCCAACAGAAGACCTGTAGAGATGACCAGGCAGGACCTGAGGTTCACAGAACCCATAACAGCACTCTGGTGTCTTAATATAGTTCACTTTTGAGAGGGGAGATCCAGAACTCTGACCCTCAGGAATGTGGATGGGCCAGTCATGGAGCCGGTCCTGGGAAGTGGGAGTTGGTCTTTTGCACAAGGAAGAGCTGACTGGGACAGGCACCTCAGGACTGGGTTAGATGGCCCAGACCTACTCCCTGGATCACTGCCTCTGAGCCTGCCTTCCTCAGGGGCCACGACCACCCTGAACAAGGCCCTCAGCGGACTCCCGCAGCACCATTGCTTTGGGTCCCAGGTATTGAGGAGTAACTAGGAGAGAGAGGCAGGGACAAGCTCAGAGTGTGATGTCCTTCCAGTCTTGTGAGGACAGGACCATGGGCAAAGGCTGGTCTCATAATTTTCTACGCTGCTCAGGGCACAGTGTGATGGGCTGGGCTAGCCCCTGTTGGTCCCTTAAGGACCATGAAGTGGAATATAGAAGGGACATACCTGTGGGGATGTGTTCCTCCCAGTTCTGGCCCAGGGTTGCTGCAGGACTTCTCCATAAGGACGGGCCAGTGTTCACTTGTTGGCCTCATGAATATTCCGGTCTCAAACTTGTCAGCATCTGGGGACACTGTTTCCAGTTCTTTATGGCCCTTGGCTGGAGACCCTGGAAAATCGTCTTTGCCAGTATGTGATTCTTCTTCCTTGACTCAAGATGAAATTTCCAAAGGATTCCCCGTTCTTGTAGGAAATTCTGGATTTCCTGGTCTCTCCAAGGACTGGCCAGGAAGGGACAGAGGAATGTGGGTGCACCTTGGCATGGCTTACTCTGACACTTGAGCGGTTTTCAGAGGCCCTCCTCCACAGACAAGGCCCACTATGCCTTTCTGTCTGTCGGTGAGAGAGGATAAAACCTTAACGAGGAGGTCGGGAGCCAGCATCGCTGGGAGAAGTAGCGTCCAGTCCCTCTTCTCACGGGCTTGCCAGGAAGCATCTGTGTGTCCGGGTGTTGTTCCAGTTCACTCATGAATGACGAAGTCTGAAAGCTGACGGAACACAAAGACTCTGACTAAGTATTTTGTGGCCTGGAAGGGCTCTCCCTTTGTTTCAAGAACACAATCTGTGCTCAGAAGGGCTCTGGTCACCCTCTGCTCACCAGGACTGCATGGGCAAAGTCAGAGCTCCAGGTATGTGGAGACACAGCACCCCTACCCACCCCAGAGCTGCCCTGTGGGCCTGGGTGGGGAACCAGGGCTGGTGCAGGTCCTGAGGCCTGGGCAGAAAGTCTAGAGAAAAAGAAAACTGGCTGCGAGAACGTTGTGAGCAGAAAGCTTCCCTTGCACTTGAGTTTCTTTTCCTTCCTTTCCAGTTTATTTAGGGAGACACACCCTCCACAGACAGAGTGGGGCCTGTCTCACTCAGAAGGGAAGACGGCTCAGGAGACACACACTCCACAGGCAGAGTGTGGGCCATCTCAGAACGGCGAGAGGGAGCGACCAGGAGGTGTGGGGGTGTTTAGTGTAAAGTAAAAGCAGATACACACTCTATAGACGGAGTGGGGGCTGTCTCAGGAGGCAAGAGAGACAGAGCGACCACGAGGCATGGGAGCTGTTGGGTTTTATGGGCTTGTAATTTCACATGCTAATGAGTAGGGGGATTATTCCAACTACTTTGGGGAAGGGGTGAAGATTTCCAGGAAACACCCCACTCCCCACTTTTTGACCTTCTGTTGTCAGCCTAGGAGCAGTCATGGTGCCTGGGGGTGTGCCATGAGTCCAAACTTCCGCCATCTTGGTCCTAACCAGTTTGTTCTGTCCTCAGTGGCTGTGTTGCTCCTTCAATGGTTGTGCCCTGCCGCCTTTCCTCCCACTTTATTGAGAGTTTTCAAGTATGTACACTATACTTCAATTTTTTTAAAAGTTTATAAAATGCAAAATTAAATAAAGGAAAATAGTTCTAGAACCTATCCATCAGCTTCCTCAGATGTTCCCCAAGACTTCTCTAAAATCCTGAGAATGCCTCACTGACTAGCTTTCTTTAAAGCTTCAGCCTCTTGCCACGTGGCTGGCCTCTGTCTTACTTCGCTCTTCCCAGTGCACCCTCCGGAGACCATCTGGATGGCTACTGTGGTGGGGGACGGGGGATTGTTCATAATGTTTGGGAAAGGAGATCTAAATTCTGCCTTAAAAACTTTTCTCCTTGTCCCATTTCTACTTTTTGTTTAAGCCCCACCCTCCACCTTCAGTCCCAGTTCCAGAAGTTTCTGGTATTACCGCTCCTGCACTTTTGAGATTTCTGATGTATAAAGTCAGACTGGCTTGCAGCTTTTCTTACTGCTGTTCGGGGATTTGGCATTTTTCAGTTTTGTCAAGAAAATAATATCCGTCCTCTTTTCAGGTCCGAGGTGTTGTTGGTGTGTCCTTACCTGTCTTCTCCTGAACTTGTAAATTAACTTTTCAAATAATCCCTTTATTTTGGTTTTACTGGATTTTTGGAAAGGAATAAAATTTGATGTACTGTTAAAGAAAACAGTATTATCCTACGTGTTAAAAAATTGTTCGTGACATTTGTTAAAGGAAATGTGAGGCAGAGTTTATTCGGGGGGGGGGCATCATGATGGGTATAGGGACCACTGCAGCGGGGAAGGGAGATTGGGCTTAATTCTGAATATAGCACGAGCAAGTAGGAATGTATAGCCAAGGAGCTAGGTGGGGTCAGAGAATAGAAAATTACTAAGAGAAAACACTAAGGTGAGGAGGGACCAACCTCACAGAACTCCGGGTGAAAGCAGACATCACCTGAGGCAAGGCGGAGGAGGAGTTACCAGATACCAAGGGTGATAAGGCTTGGAGAATGGGGGGATTCTGGGTAAACTGATTTAGTAGGATTCTTGCTAAAACTGGACAATGTAGAAACAAAAATGCAAATCCAACAGTTGAGGCCTAGTTGAAAAACAACTCAGAGGAGCCTGATTAGAGTTTGATCAAGGAGAAGCTCTGTCAGTGTGGCCAGCCGAATCACTAAATACTCCCTTTGCCTTTAAAAAAGATTTCTAGTCTTTTAAAAATGTCTAACTGGACTGTTGTCAAAGAATGTGGTACTTATGATGCCAATTCTTTGAAATGTGTTGAGACTTCTTTAATAGCTAGCATGAGGTCATTTTTTATAACAGTATGATTGAAAATGTTTTTTTTTTTATTAATTTGGGGATGCAATATTTTGTCCATTAAATCAAACTTGTTAATTTTGCTCTTCCTATATTCTGTATCTTTAATGAGTTTTTTTGGTGAGCTTTTCTATCAATTACTGAGAAAGATAGTTTAAAAATAACTCTCTGCGACAGTGGATTTGTCAGTTCTCTTTGTGTTCTGTCAATTTTTGCTTTATACATTTTGAAGCTCCATTATTAAATACGTAAGAGTTCATGAATATTTTCTGTTCTTGGTGAATTAACTCTTTTACTGTTATGTAATTACCTTCTTTACCTCTAGCAATATTTCTTGCCTTAATGCTCTGTGTGTGTGTGTGTGTGTGTGTGTGTGTGTGTGTGTCTGCAGCTACATTAATTTTCTATGGTTAATATTTGCCAAGTATACCTTTTTCCAACTTTCCACTTTCAAGGTTTGTGTATCCTTATGTTTTAGTATATAGCTAGATTTATAAAAATGTAGTATGAGAGTATTTTTCTTTCAATTGGGAAGTTCAGTCCATGTCCTTATGGAGTAATTACTAATAGATTTGGATATATTGCTAACACCTTTTAATGTATTTTTTATTTATCTGAATTTTTATGTTTGTGGGTTTGTTGCAGGGGGTGGGGGGCAGGAGGTTGGTTTCTTTGTCTTTCTCCTTCTTCCTGTTCCATACTCTCTGCCTGCTTTTTGGGAAATTGCACACTCTATGTTATGAGTTTTAAAAAGGGCTATTTCCCTACCAGAACAACCATGATGAATATGTTCATGAAGTTTCTAATGTAAGAATAACCTTGTAGTCCTGAAGCAACTGTTTGATTCAAGGTATTTATCTTAGCACAGTGGTAGATTTTTACTTTGTTTGTCTGGTGCTATCTGGATTACCTTCACTTGATGAAATGAATTATGAAGATTTTCATGTTTTTCAATATTTTGAAATAGTTCAGACAGCTCTCAAAGAGAAACAGAGTTGGACACTAATTAAAAGCAGTAAAGACATTTTATTTAGTACCACTGCAATAAAGGAGAGAGGCTTCAATAAAACTGAACTCAACTCCCAATTGAGCAAAGTCAGCTGGGGATTTACAACGCCAACAAGCAGAGTAAGGGTTGGGGCCAGGGGGAATGAGTGGGTGGAAAATTACCAAATAGAAGACAGCAAGCCTGGAGGACTCTTGCTTAACTGGCTTAAGAAGATTCTTGCTAAAGGCAGGCCAAGAACTTAGATATCAAGAGTAGGGGATGAGAAATTTGATCAGATATCACGAATGGAGGGGATTCTACCTAAACTGACTTAGCAGTGAGACAGGAGGGAAGCAGGCAGGGCACAACCATCAAAAGAAAGACACAGCAATTGAGGGTATGACACAAACTGGTTAGAACCAACCAGGCTCAAGATGACGGAGGAGATGAGTTCCAGTGGACCTTGAGCCTTATATGCTCATTGGAATGTATCAGCATGCTAAATTACACACCCACAGGTGCCCTGACAGTTCCAAGGCTGAACATAACAGGCCAAAAAATGGGCGGTGGCCCAATTTTGAGAAATCCCTGTCCATTCCCCAGAAAAGAATAATCCTCCCACCCGTTAGCATATGAAATTATGGAGCCCATAAAAACTAATCACCCCACCCACTGGGGCCTCTCACCTTTTGAGATGCCCACATCGTGTCAATGGGGCGTGTATCTCCTAAGGAGCTCTCACTTTCCAGGACAATCCCATCTCCTAGAGCTGCTGCTCTGCCTTCTCAGACTGCCCACACTCTGTCTGTCTACGGAGTTTGTAATCTCCCTGAATAAACCTGCTTTCAATTTACAATGGCTCACTCTTGAATTCTTTCGTGCTGAAGCCAAGGAGCCTCACTTGATGGGGCACATCCCAGGAACTCACCCAAGAACTGGGACACAGCCATCCTCTGGTACCCCTTTTTCCTGCAACAGTAGGATTCTTGCTGAAACTGGGTTCCACAAGCCAAAGACGGCCCAAGGAGGAGGCCTAGTAGAAAAGAGAGCTCAAAGGAACCTTCCTAAAGTTTGGTCAAGGGTTGGGTCTTTGCTGCACCAACAGAAAGAGGCAGAGGAAACTAGCAGTTATTTTTAGAAAACCAAGTATTACAATCAAAGCTACTATACTGATCCGCCCTAAATGTCATGTCCCTCTCCAGATCCCGGTGGCAGATCCAGCTGGCCACACATGTAATTGGAGATTTGGCATTCTACACAGTGATGCTTTTGGAGCAAACAGGGCAGCACCTGACACTGAGCTAGAAAGGAAGCCCAGTAACCACCATTCGTGGAGTGCCCGCTGTGTACCGGGGACGTTAACCACATCCTGCTCACTCTACTGACAACTCTGTAAGCGACTCCTCTGGGCTCCCTTTATCTCAGAGCAGGGAGGTGAGCCTTCGCCACGGCTGTCTGCCCCTTCTCCCCTACCCATGAGTTAGAAACCGACAGACTCCAGAGACGGGCTACCTTAACGCAGCCGGGGTAAGGTCGCCGAGCAGCTCGCTCATCGCGTGGCAAGCCACTACCTGACCGAAACGATGCAGTCGTCCCAGGAGCCAGCACCTCCCGTCCGCTGGAGACCCTGGCCCGCAGCCGGCCTGCCGCGGGCCCGCGCCTGCGCACTCTGACGCCTGCGCCTGAGTACTCCGACGCCCGCGCCGCGCCCCCGCGGCTTTGTGGGAAATGTAGTCCGGCGCCCAGGGTGGAGGCGCCGGGCGGGGCCGCATCGGTTCCCCGGCGGCGGCTCCTGCTCCCGCTGGGAGATGGTGAGTGCGGGGCCGCAACGGGAAGCGCCAGTCGGGCTGAAGCCGGAGGTCCTGGCAGGAGGAACCCGGCGCCGAGGGCGAGGCTCCTCAGGGTGGGCCGGGGCGCGACCTCTCCGGCCCTGCGCGGCGCCGGGCCCCTGGCTCCAGGTGCGCCGCCTCTCACCGCAAAGCCAGGCCGGGAGGGACCACCCGGAGCGGAGGGGCTGTCCCGGGGGCAGCGCGGGCGGGGCCCTGGCGCCGCGGCTCCGGGTCCGAGGGGCCGCCGAGGGGCCGCAAGCTCGGGGAGTCGCTAGGACTCCGGGCTCCTCCCCGCCGCGGACTTGCCCTGGGACCCACCTCGGAAGTGTCGGGGATGCTGCACCGGGGTGCTGGGGCTCCAGGCTCCAGCACCTGCCCTTTGTGTGAGCCGCCTCTCGGCGACCCGCCCGCTGTGGTTTCCTAACTCCGAGGGGCGGGGGCGGGGCGCTCCTCGACTCACCTTCGTAAGAAAGGGCAGGCCAACCCTGTGCGGGGCTCTACTTGAGTGGATCATTTGCTTTCTTTTTTTAAGATCAGTTTTTTTTTTCTCTTAATAAATAAATAAAAGGAAGAAAGGAAGACAAAGTTCATTGTAGGGCAGCTAGAAGATTCAGAGGAGCAAAAAAGGAAAAAAGATCGTTTGAAAACTATCAAAATCTGCATGGCGGCATGTATCTGTATAAGAATAGAAATGTTTTGTTTCTAAACAAACATATGGGTACTAGTATCCTTTTCTCCATTTACTTTTAAAAATGAGTTATAATCGCTTCTCAGCCTTTTGGCTAAGATCAAGTGTAGTATCTGTTCCTATCAGTTTAATATCCGATATGGCCTCTATCCGAGGACAATATATTAAATGGATTTTTGGAGGAGGGAGTTGGGATAGCAGCTTGCTACGTCCACTCCACGCATCCACCTGCTTTGCAGTACCTCCAGGAACGGTGCACCAGAAAAAAAAAAAGTTACGAAATACATTTGGTAAGGGATTTAAAGTGCACGAATCTTAAGCTCCGTGATTTTTTAAATAAATATTTTTATCTGCGTAAGTACAACTTAATCAATATGCAGTATAAACTTATTTTAACTTAATATTTGGAAGTATCTACTAATACCAATTTTCAAGAACGGCTAATGAATGTGAGGAAAAGTATGTCTGTGCCGTATTTAATCCTCTCTTTAGGCGTTGTGCTCTTAGGGTTGCTTTTTTTTCCCCTCCCCCCTGTATTATAAACAATATAGGCCATCTGGCTGCATATATCTTTGTATTCTTGTCTCATTCTGTAAATCTTCTCAAGTGACATTTCTAGGTCATACTGTAAGGCTTTTGATACCTCCTGTCCTAGTCTCTCTAGAAAATAGTAGTTTATAAACGTTGCAGCTAAGGGTGCCTGACTGACCCACACCAAGTCTAAGTGTTAATTTCACATCCTTCCTTCATTGATGTGATGTCACTTTTTTCATAACCTGAGTTCTTACATATAAATTTTTTTCTGAACTCTTTGTGTTGGTAGGATTTTAATTTGTTCCACTGACCCTTTTCCCTGTCAGACTGTAACATCCATAAGGGCAGAGAGACTTGATCTGTTTTGTTTACAGCTATATTCATCCCTTCCCCTAAGAATGACGCCTGGTACGCAGTAGGTGGTCAGCAGTACATCCGGTGAATGAGTGATTTTGCTTGTTCAGTAACACTCTGTTCTGATGATCATAGCTTTATAATGTCTGGTGGGCAGAGTCTCACTCATCACTATTTCCTTTCAGAAACCTCCTAGCTGTTGTTACATTAACACAATTAACTTTTTTTAAAAATCATCTTTTCCATAACTAACTTCACAAGATTGTTATTTAGTTATAACTTGCCTCGGTGTATGTTCAGTTTATAAGTTAATTTCAAAGAAGTGACAGCTTAGCATGTTGTGCCATTCTCTCCAGGAATATGGGATGTTTCTGTTTAGCTTTATATATCCAAATAAACTTAATAAATAAAAATGATAGTTTTCTTTATGTAGATACCATACACTTCTTTTTTTAAGATTTATTGTTATTTATAGGTTTATTTATTATAAAGTGAAATTATTTTTAACTATTTGACTTTTATTTAGAGATTTCAATTTATTTTTATTATTTTTTTAAAAAAATTGAAGTATAGGCAGTTACAATGTGTCAATTCCCGGTGTCCATACACTTGTTACTTGGCTTGTCTGTAGGCACTGTATTTTTGTTGTTGCAGAAGGCTTGTTTCTCATGTCTTTTCCTTCCCTCAGCTCTGACTCCTCTGGCTCCAGCCGGTCCCCAAGGAAGGACCCCACGGGAAGGAAGGAGAAGGCAATGGCTGCTGGGCCGTCACCACTGAGAGCACAGGTGAGCTCATGTTTCTCGCTCAAACCTCTCCCTTGCTCCTTGCTCCTAGACTGTCGGTGGGTCTCACCGCAGAAGACAGGGCTATTGCGATGTCCGAATGTTGGATATTTACAACACAGCCCCCCTCAGTACCCCTCAGATCTGTTCTCAGCTGTCACTTCCTCATTCAGCTGGAAACCCTGGCCTCCTGAGCTGCTGGTGCTGTTCAAGGGTCAGGAAAGGAACAGAAATCATGTGAGAGACAGTCCTGCTGCTTCTAGGGTTTATGGACTCTCAGGGGACATATAAAAGGTCGCATCTTTAGAAGGAACAGGCTCCATGATTGCACATGAATATGATAATAAGAACAAATATGGTTAAGTACCTGGATTGTCAGTGTTCAAGACCTGAAAAAAGAAATCAGTGTGGCGACCAGAAGAAGCACGATTGGGCAGGGACACCTGGAGAGGATTTGCTGTAGCGGAGTCAAGAGTGTCCCAAGTGTAAATCTACCGTTTTATAATAGCTGTGCTGCCTGGGGCAAGTGACTTGACTTCTCTGAAGCATCAGTTCCTCCTGGTGATGAGAGACGTAACAGCATTAACTGAGTGTTTGCCACATGCTTGGCCTTGGTAAGACTTCTGCAGGGTTTTGTTTTTTTTTTTCCTTTATTTTATTTAGTTTTTTTCTTTTTTAATTTTTTTTATTGAAGTATAGTTGAGTTACAGTGTTGTATTAACTTCTGGTGTACAGCATAAAAAAACAAACTGGCACAACCGGCATTTAGCTGCCCCGTCCCCTTAGTCTCCCTTCACCTGAGACACTTCCTGGGTCTTTGTCTTCGATGACCTGACGCTTTCGAAGAGCACAGGGATTGGTGTGAGACACATCAGGGCAGCATTAGAGCTCAAGTCCTTTTTTCATTTTTCCTCATGTTTTTATCTTTCCTACATTGGACACTGATGCGACTATTAACTGCCTGAGTATGACTTGTATTTGCCTTTAAATTTTATCCTTTTTTTTCTGAATATAAATATTAGGCATATAGTTGTAAAAAAATTTTTTTAAGGCTGTAAGATATACTTTCAGGTCTCAAATCCTCAAAAATAACTATGGATGTACATTCTTCTGTCCTTTTAAGATACCTTAACATCTTTTGCCCATTTTTATGTTGGGTTGTTTGTATATAAAAGAAGCCTTTTGTATAATGTGGATATTAATCCTTTGCCATAAATTGCCATTCTTGTTTCTTGAAATTTTTCCTTTCAATCTGTTTATAATCTTCTGCGGCAAATAAATTTTGACGTTTCATGCAGTTACCTTTCCTTTTCCTTTGCTTGGCTTTGGAATCATTGCTCTAAAAGGCTTTCTGGTCCTTTAGATTATAAAAGTACTTTTCTACATTTTCTATTAGCTTTATCGTTTTAAATTTGGATCCTTGAGTTATCTGGACTTTCTTGAATATAATGTGAGGTCAGAATCTTACTTTATTTAACACAGTGTGGTGAGGCAACTCATCATCCATCCATTCATTAAACAGGAATTTAGCAGCTGCCTACTGTGCTAAATGCCCTGCCAAACTGTGTTCTGGATGCTGGCGAGATAGCAGTGAATGAGACAGGCTAAGCCCCTTTCTCCTCGATCTTCTCTTCTAGAAAGAGAGGGCAGCAGTGAAGAAGCAGTGTTACTGAGGACACTGTTCAGTGCCGTGATGGCCACACAGCAGGGTGACCTGGGGGAGTGTGACTGGGGGTCTGTTTAGCTAGGCAGAGCCAGAGTGGCACCTCTGAGGCATTCAAACTGTGATAAACTGTTGAAAGAATCTATTGCATAATCCAGTTATTTTTCCATAGATCTGAGATGCTACCTTTAAAATATACTAAATCTATATATAAATAATATTTATATATAATACATAAATGTATGTGTTTTCATATTATATATTCACATGCACACATATACATGAGTTAATTTTTCTGGGTTCTGTTCTGTTGCTCTTTTTCTACTGTAGTTCCACACTATTTTATTTGTTTTAGAATTTATTTTATTTTATAAAGCAAATTCCCCTTTATTTTTCTCTTCAAAATTTTGGTTACTGTACTGTCCTTATATATTTATCCTTGTGGCCAAATGGTATTAACAATAGTAAGTTCTAACAGAAACAGTTAAAACATGTGCAATTTTGACCTGGTTTCCATTAAATCTGTATCACCTTGAAGAGGACCACCATCTTCACAATGTTTTTTCTTCCTGTTGAGTGGAAAAAATCACCCTTTGTTCTATTCAGATCTTGCATTATGGCTTCTGTTAACTTTGGTCACGAGGACCTTGCATATTCCTGTTAAGTGTACTCTGAGGTGTTTCATTTTCTTTGTTGCTGTAGTGACTGGGATATAACTTGATCACGATTGTGATTTTGTAGAAACAAATTACTTAAGAGTGCTCTTTGAAGACATTTGGTTGCTGTGGCGCCTGAAGCTTCATCATTATTAATGACTAATTTTATTAGTTATTAATATTACTAATTAATCATACTTTTATTATTATTATTAATCATACTTTTATCATTAAGATATCCCTGTTGATTCCATTTGATACTTGACCTTTTTAAGGAATAAAAACATCAAAAAAGCCTGTGTTTTAGGTTTAGGAGAACCTCTGCATGAGCGAGAGAAACCCAGGAAGCTGCTTATTTCAGACACCGTGCAGTTATCCTGTACCCTCCCCGTGCAGTGCTGGGGAGAAAAACCCGTAGTAAGTGCAAAGGAGAAAGGGAGAAAATGTCTTAGGGGATTAACAACAAATACGTTCTATGAGCGATGCAGCTAAGTTTCATTTCAGCCTTTATACCACAGTAAAGGTGTTAAAAACGTGTTTTTTTTTTTAAATGACAAAAAAAATGCCTTTCTGTACTTGTGTAGACAGGGCCCCACAGTTCCACAGCCGACACAAGGCCTGTGCTGGCCGGGGGCCCTGCACCCGAGGGGACGAGAGTCAGGGGAGGTGGGGGAACCAGGAAATCAGCCCAGAGGAGTCTGCGTTTGGGCTTTAATTTCGCCTCGTATGTTTAGCCAACAAGGCGATTGCTTTGTTACAAATTTATTGAAAGTAGATTGATTTTTGGAAGGAGAATGTCATATTTCTGAACTGTCATCCTTTTTGCAAAGCAGCAGCTTATGTTTTGTTTCCACGTACATCCTGCCTCACCTTACTGAGGTCTCGTGCCCTCCCAGCTTCTTCTTCTGCTTGTTTGCACTTGACTGCGTGTTTCAGCTCTACTACCCCTCGCCCCCACCCCCGCCTTTTTTTCTTTCACTTTTTGGTTTGTATTTTAGGTGTTTCTTTCATATGTGCCATTTAATTGGATTTTAAACCAACCTTACAGGTTTTGTTTTTTAATAGATAAAGTCACCCCATTTGTATTTGTTGCTATACGTGTATCAAGCCTTTTGCTGCTTACTTAATGACTTATGGTTACTATGCGTTCTTGTTTCTTTTCCTTAAATTTGTTGCATTGATAATTTTTCTTATTTCCTTTTTTCCTTTCATAAAATGGAAAGTCTCCCATGTATTTATATCTTACTAGTAGCTACTTTCACTTTTCTTGATAATATTTGTCAGTGATTTTAAACATTTTTTTATTTTTTTGATACATTGATTTTAAAATATTAGGAGAAAATAATGAGGTAGGAAGATAGTAAACTCTGTGCCTCAGGGCTGACACTTTTTCTGGAGTCCTCAGCCAGTAGGATGTAAAACACACAAACTGCTTGGAAATTGGTTTTGCTCCGTCTCTGGTCTCTTTAGTCCTTCCTTCTCCACTGATTTCCTTCTGTTTGCCTATTCGCACATTACAGTGCTCTGTGTCCTTAAATAAAGACCTTGTCCATTTCCACAACTTACTCCTTCTTTCCTTACAGTTGTATCTCTCATCTTCACAAGAAGTTTGAGGTAATTTCATCTGACCGCTTCTGGTTCCTTATCTTCCTGTTATTCTTGTTTTTCCCTTTGGTAGGGGAAGGTAATTAGGCTTACTTACTTATTTTTTTGGTGGAGGTACTGGGAATTGAACCCAGGACCGCATGCATGCTAAGCATGCGCTCTACCACTGAGCTATAGCCTCCCTCTCTTTTATTCTTTTATCCACTGTAAGTTGACTTCTGCCTTTACCTCTCAGCTGAAAGCTCATTTTGGAACCAGCAGATTCTTTCCACTCATCATTCTGTTTGACCCACCCGGCTTCTGAGAGCGTGGACCTCTCTCGTCCTTGAAGCCCTCCTTCCCCGGACCTTCGGTCCTGAGTCTCCTTCCATCTCCCCGCCTGTCTTTCTCTCCATCTCTCAGCTGCTGAGGGCGGCAAGGGTCTCTCCTTGGGCTTCCCCTCACAACAGGAGGAGTTGGGTGGCCTTGGGTTCAAGCTGTATGATCTTGGGGAGGTTCTTTAACCTTTTTGGGTCTCAGATTCCTCATCTATAGAATGATGGCTTTAATGCTATGAGTCTAGCTGGTTGTCATTTGAATGCTATGAACTGAGGCATATGAATTCCCTACAGGTACAAAACTGAGTCCCAGAGTTATCATTTATGGTAACCACCACTCAGTTCGTGTTCCCTCCTTGTATGCATTAGGGTTCTCCCGATAAACCGAACCAATGGGATATACGTAGATGTACAGAGAGATTACGTGGGGAGTGGGGGTGCACGACTGTGGAGGACAGAGAGCCCCCACGATCTGCCGTGTGCACTCCAGATGGCCCAGGAAACTGTGCTGCCATCCCACTCCAGACCCGGGGGCTGAGTCCGGGGACCGATGGTGCAGGTCCTGAGTCTGAAGCCTCGTGAACTAGGGGCACGGATGACCAAGGGCAGCAGATGACGGCTGTCTTGGCTCAGGCAGGGTGAGCGGACTCGCCTTTCCCTCAGCCTCTTTGTTCTGTCCGGGCCCTCAGCCCACTGGGCAAAGCCCTCCCACCTCTTGTGGACTCTGTCTCCCGATGCAGGTGGGAGCATCCTCGCAGAAACGCCCAGAAATAGGTCATGCTTTACCAGCTACTCGGGCATGCCTTGGCCCAGTCAAGTCAACCATCACACTCATTACCCAGAGATGAATGCTTACAGTTTTATTTCCTAGTCTGGGGGCTACAAAACAAGGCTGAAATGGGCTTATAAATTGGAAATGCCATTTTTAAGTCAAGCTGGGTGTTTTCTTGGTTGTCTCGTAGGCCAGCCACTTTCTGGATTTCTCCCGCTTGCACATGCTTCCCCCCCACTAACTGGAATTCCTGCCCAATTATAGTAAAGCCTAAAATTCCATGTGCTGCGTCTACAACTTGGAGCCTCACGTTACTCCAAAGACCTAGCTGTGAGGTCCCCTGCTCTCGCCAGACACACCCCCACCCAGTGGGAAGGGCTCCCCCCACCTGCCTGGCCAGCTCCCCTATCAGCCCAGCCAGGTACACCCCTCCCAGTCCTCAGCCTAGTGGGTTTCATCTCCCTACCAGCCCACAGAATTGTTCAAACAAGCCGATCCCATCTTCCCGTGGTTACCAAGGGTCACCTCACCCCCTTGTCAGTACAGAGCCTGCCTCCCACGGCCCCTGCTAGTTCTCTGCTCCCAAGTGCAACCCCCGAGTGTCCTCCGCCATGCGGGTGAGGATCTGTGACTGATAAACTGCTCACAGTCTCATCTGTCCAGTGCTGGGTGTCACGTGTTCGGTCATCTTGTGCTCTTTAGGGTTGGGGACCCCTCCGTCCGTCATCCGTGGGTGAACAGGAGGCGATCCGAACGCCACCTCCTCTTCCTCGGTGCTAACCTAGAGCAGCCTTCGGTAGCTTCCCCCTCGGCCCCCTGGACCTCCTCTTCCGTCCCTAAATGCCAAAGCACTTTCTATATTTACCTCTGGATATTTCATGGTAATGTCCGTTTTTCTTGCAGGTGTTTGGTTCCTTTGGGAGGATGACACGTTCTCCTCACATAGCTCTCTCTATCCCGTCCCTTCTAATGCTGCTTGTTTTTTCCACTCCCTTCGGAGGGTGTCATTGGCGCAACCCTTCCCTTGAGCGGGAATTTATAGCTTCAGGAGTCGGGGATGTTTGAGGATAAGTCTGTGGATTTCATCCGGGAGGAGTGGATCCAGCTAGACACTGCTCAGGGGAGCGATGCTGGAGAGCTCCAGGCACCTGGCTTCGCTGGGGAAGGACGTCTCCTTGTTACTCGGACCTGCCTGCTGCCACCTCCCCGCCGTTGACGTCTTGTACAGCCTGTGAAATTCGTGAATTTGGGCTTGAAATCCTGATACTACAAGGCGTTGCTTTAGGGTGGGTTTCTTGGTGTTCTCTCTTTCAAGGAGAAAAACGTTTTCTGTAGAAAAGGGGAAATGGGAACCTCAGAAGCCCTGAGGGGAAGCGATGAGACACAGGCTGGGAGTGGTGCTCAGACTCAGTTCAGAACCCACATTTAGTGTCTCTCCTTCTGAGCAGGGCACCAGCTTTCCAAACCAAATGTGATTTCTCAGCTGGAGCAAGAACTAAGCCTGAGGACAAAAGAACGCCCATGGTGCCTCTCCCCGGGTAAGGGTCAGGCTGCCAGCACTTGCCCCGGGAGCGGCACCGTGGGGAGAACCACGTCAGGGCTCCCTTGGTCTCTTAAGACCTGCACCACTTGCTGTGTGTTTTCTCAGATGCCTCCGCACTGCTGACATCGCTCACCCTCCCGAGGTGAACGCATTTTTTAAAATTTATATATATGTACCGTTCATTGTTCTTAAGAACGTTTAGAGCTTTAGCTTTTTAAACTTACAGAGTTATCAAAGGAATAAAGCCAACCACAAAATAAGAATTCACTCAAACAGATACATACACCCTGCTATTAACAGCAACATTATTTATAATTGCCAAGATATGGAGCATTGTAAGTGCACGTAAGTAGATGAATGGATAAAGAAGATGCAGCATATATATGTAATGGAATACAGCTCACCCATAAAAAAGGAAATTTTGCCATTTGAAGCCCTTCATTCACTTTTTTTTCACTTCAGAAACCAGAATTTTATAACTGGCACAAGCATTTCCATTGCCTCAGAAACAGCTACATTTGTAGCATTTTTTCTTAATTTATGTATTTTGGGTATGGGGAGATAATTACATTTTTATTTATTTGTTTATTTCTTAATGGAGGTACTGAGGATTGAACCCAGGACCTTGTGCGTGCTAAGCACACGCTCTACCACTGAGCTACACCCGCCCGTTCTCGTCCCTCAGTGTTTGATCTGCAGCTGCTTCCTGTTCAGTCCCACGCTCCTCTAAGCACTGAATGCTTCTTGCTCTTTTGTTATCGGCTTTCTAACCCCCCTCACAACTGGAATTTCTCTTTTAGACGTTATCCCTGACCTTTCTCCGCATGGAACACCTTTATCTTTACTACTAGACAAAGAAGTGTTGATCACCACTTCTTTTTATACATTGTTTAAATTGAAGAGAGAGGCCAATACTTTTTGATCTCTGGATAGTGTACAGCTACCTAAGTACAAAGTAATAAAAGAAATCTTTATAAAAAATATTGATAGGAATAAAAATCATCTTAGGAACACCACGGCTTGTTTCCAGCAAGCTTTCTAAAGAGCAGGATTCTAGAAGAGCCAGCGGGTCGAAGGATGTACACGTCTTCCTGGCTCCGCTGCATACTGCACGACTTTTGGATATCGTCTTATATTTTGAATGCTAATTTTTTAAGTATAAAATGATCACTTAAGGTAGCTTTGATATAACTTTATTACAGATTTCTGTGGATTCGATTACTATTGCTATTTGTATTCTTATATAAATAACCACCAGATATTTTTGGAGCACTAGGCCCTGTTCCTAACACTGCGGACAGAGCAGCAGCAAAACAGGCAGTTTCCACGTGGAGCTTATAGTCTAGCGGGGAGACAGTAAATTAATAAAGAAAGAAGGCAGGGAGGGAGAAGGTGGGGAATGAATGTGGTAGTCAGGTGCTGTGTGGAAAACAGCATCGTAAGGAAAGTCAATCAGTTAGCAGAGTGCTGCTCTACAGGGGTGTCCAGGGAAGGCTTCTTCTTTAAGAGGACTACTGAACAGATACTCAGAGTGATGGGCCATGTGGGAGAACATTCTGGGTACCAGGAACAGCAGGTGCAAAGACCCTGCGGTAAATTGCATGGCATTGTGTGAAGGGAAGGGTGCGGGATGCCAAGGTTTCCTTAAATTTTGTCTTCCAGCCCTTCTGTGAGAAAACTTACTTCTACTCTCGTGTTTTCTATTTCTGTGCTCCTTCTAACCTCGGAGTGCTCCTCCTTTTTAAATAGCAATCTTTTTAAATGCACGCGTTACCTTCTCTTGACTGTAGGAGGATATATAAATTATTTTTTTGGTTGGGGTTTTTGGGTTTGTTTTGGCTCTCTTTTGGCATGTGCATGCAGCCTTTCCCCCTTTCCTCCCCAGATTATTTTAGTGGATTTGTTTATGACTTTTTCATTATGCCACTGTCATGTTGGTGGGTTTTGTGGAAGCAGCAGAGGCAAACAAAGGTATTGTTCATGCTGTGTTTTCCTCTCCCACATTTTTACCCATGTTCCAACTTCTCTGTTGGCCTGAATCCTAAAGATTCTTCACTTACATGTTGCATTTCATACTGTATTTTTCCTGTCTCTTTGAATATCCGTCTCGCCACTAATATGTAGGCTCATGGAATTGTCACGACTGAGCTTACTTCTCTTTATATATCCCCTGCCTAGCACACTGTCTGCCAGAGTAGGTGTTTACTATGTTTGTTGAGTGACTATTAGATGGCATTAAGTAGAATGTTTAGTAATCAGGTAAAACTATAGCTTTGAGAGTTATAATCATATTTGTGACATGTATCTCAGTGAATAGAAGGAGTGGTCAGAGAGGGAGGAGAGAGTTTATGGAGGAGAGCTGGGCCAAGGGAAGAGAAAAAAACAGAGAAGAGGGTGGCATGCCAAGTAAGAAATGAGAAGTGTCGCTGGTCTGAGCGTTGAGGAGGTGGCCTGGGACCGGGAAGACCGCTGTGGTCTGTGGGAAACGTGCTGTGGGTGGGAGCATGAGGAAGGAAACAAGCAAAGTCTTCTAAGTACAGACTGTCCTTTCAACAAAGTTCACTTTGAAGGAAAAAGAAGGGCAGGAACTGAAAGAAGTCAGAGCTCAAGTGCCTCCTGTGTGCTTTTGACCGAGGAAGAGCCTTGAATGCATTTACAAGAGCTGAGGGACATCCATGAGAGAGGAGAAACTCAACACAGAAACGAAGAGGCAGAGAACGGAGCCCAGAAAACGTGATGGTGTGCAAACGCCACGTCTTGTTCTTTCCTGATTTCCTCCGCCGTTATTGCCAGATTAAGCCACCCGTTGGTCTCACTGTGCCGTCCAAACCCAAGATGAGAAAGCGGCGGGTGAGCGCCGTGCTCAGCTCCCGCCCTGGTGTCATCTGATCGACCCAGCAGCACACTCCCCCAGGGTGGGTACTCCCAACCCCTCGGCGGTGGAGGGAGCAGGCCCAGAGAGGTCAAAGGGCAGGCCGGAGTTTGAACCAGGCTCTTTGTTTTCTTGGGTCTTCGAGCTTAATGCCAATTGTAAAAAAAAAATCATAACTTTCTTTCCTTGCCTTGCTCTGACTTCTTACCTCTTAGTATAGCTAGTAAAAACAGAACTTGTGCCTCCTGGCCTAATTTTCTTTTGTAGATGATGGTTTTCTTTTTCTGTACTGAAGTGTCCGTGTGTACAGTGATTGAATGCTTTGTTAAATTTTGCTCGTGTCTTATAAAAGCTGAGTCACAAATGTAAAGATAAAAGTGTTGTTCCTAGAGGCGGTTTTATCTAGTTAACTTGCTAACATGGAAAAGGAAATTATGGAATGTGGAAAGCAGTGAATTTTTATCCTTTGATCAGTGGTCATTAGACTTAAATCAGTTAAGGTTTCAGTTATGAAGGAAACAAAGGTAAGAACATGGGTAAAGTATTAGAAATCTATTATCAAAGATTTTGTCTGAAAAATAAGGTGCCGTTAGGGGTTCTATGACATTTTAAGCTGTCCAGGAAGCTACCTTGAACTACCTGTGAACACGGAAACCTGTTCGTGTTTTATACATGATTTTTGTATCCCTCTCAGAGATGTACTGGGTTGCTGCCTCTGAGTGTGTGTGTGTGTGTAAATATATGTGTGTGTACACACACACACACACACAGAATTCATAAACTCTGTACCTTCATGCTAACATAAGCCTCTTAATTAATGTTTAATATAGGCACACATCTTTGCTTCCATTAGTAGGAAAGTTAATGTAAAAGACTATAATAAATGTAGATGTTTCCAAAAAGTGTGTTCCTCCTTGCACGGAGCAGGCCCAGTTACCTGGAGGCTGGAAGTCTGAGGCCGGGGTGCGAGCACGGTTGGGTTTCGGGTGAGGGCCCTCCTGGTTCACAGCAGACAGCAAGCTCTCTGGTGTGCCGCTTCTTACAAGGGCGCTGATCCCATCACGAGAGGCTTTACCCTCATGACTTAATGACCGAAGACCCCAGCTCTTAATATTGTCTCCTTAGGGCTTAGGCTGCAATATACAAATTTGGGGGAGACCCAGACATGAAATCTATAACATTCACTGTTTTCAAGTATTCTGTTCCATAAACATTTGACAGTTTAGTTATCTCTTCTCTTGTTGCTGGACATTTGGGTTGTTTCCAGTTTTTCACTATTGTACACAATGCTCCTTTAAAAATTATGAATCACGGTGGACCTTGGCCAGACAGTTACCTTGTGTATGTACCTACTAGAGGACTCGCTGGATCACAGTCTGTGTGCCTGTTTACATCACTAGGTTGTGCTAAACTGTTTTTCAAATACTTGAATCAAATTACACTCCTACGAACAGTGCGCGCAAGTTCCATTACGGTGTGTCTTTCTAAAATCTGAAGCTGTCAACCTGAATTTTTGAATTGTTACTCAGGTGGATGTGGTAATAGTATCTCCCTGGGGCCGTAATCAGCCTTCTCCTGGTTACTGCTGGGTTGGCATCTTTGCTTATGTTTACTCGCTGTTCAGGTTTCCTTCCCTTAAGTGCCTGTTCAAGTCTTTGGCCCATTTTTTGGCGGGCATAGTGTTCCACAGACATTGTTTCCCAAGTCCAAGTTCTAGAGCTCTTTTCGGGTCATGTGTTACAAGTGTCTTCTCCTGGTATGTACCTTTTGTTTATTTTTTGTTAACTTTCTTTTTTATGTCTTTTGATGATTGGAAGCATTTATTCTCCCGTTTGGTTTTTATGCTTTTTCCCCCTCGCTCTCCCGATTTTATTATTTTAAACATTTCTTGAACCTCTACGTAGTTCCCAACTTGGGTATCTTCTGTGTATCATTAATGTTTGAATAGTTCTGCCTGTCTGGACTTCGTCTAGCAGTGTGAATAGATGCCCCACTCAGGATGTTCTCAGAGAACCTCCGCTGCACAGCTGGCTGTGACGTAGTGAGGTGGGGCAGGAGGCAGCCCCGGTTCCGGTGTGCCTGCTGGTGTTTCACACTTGACCAGACAGGTCCTCTCTGAGGTTACCTGGCTGTGTATGTGCTGTAGAGGTGGCGCCTACTCGGGTTTCCACTTTTTCGCTTCCTTTCCATAAGCAGGTCAGGCTGGAAGGAGGAGGTCCAGTTAACACATACCGTTTGCTTCGCAGTAAAGCCTCCTGCCCACAGGCCTTTGGTCTGTTGGTTCAGTGTGGATCTCTGGTCTGGTAATCCTGATCAAGCTGACCAGCTGACTCTCCATTTGTAGCTTCCTGCCCTCTGCCTCTCATTGTCTCTGGGCTGTTTTGTCTGGGATGAGAAATGGGATCTGAGAAAATCAGTCTGAGTGGCTGCCAGGTCTTTCTTTCAGCCCCGTCTGCAGCAGATCCCCCTGCCCGCCCCTGCCCCTGCCACCAGGTCCTGTCTCTAAGGAAAGGGTGGGCCCTTTAGGGCTCTCTCACCTGAAGGAAGTGAGAAAATTACATGCTCCTTAAAGTTGGGGGGCCGCGGGGGGGGCTTTTAGATTGTGTTGTCCTCCCTTCAAGTGTGTCCTGGTATTTGATGTTCCAGACAACTGTGTTCCCGAAGGATAGTTTATGTACATTTTACTTAATCCTTATCAGATTATTTTATCCTCATTTTATGTCTGTGAAACTCAGACCCAGAGAAACAAGTTACGACTTAAGATGATAAGTGTTAACAGCCAGTGTTTAAACCCAAGTTTGCCTGACTCCAGGGTAAACATTCTTTTCCCTGGGTTACACTGTGATGCGCTGTGAAGATTTACTGTCAGAATTGCAGACGGTGCTGCAGGAGGGAAGGCACTGCTGGTAGGGATGCCCGAGGAGCGTGGCAGGGCTTCCTGGTCTGCCTCTCCCGGTCCCGGCTTGTCTGTCTGTCTCCCCTAGTTCCATCTTCATTATTTAGTCTTGTCCAGTGGTCGGTGACTTCGGTGTCCATCCCTCCTGCACAGCTCACGCTGCCCTCTGCCTGCCCTGCTTCTACTTCCCCCCCCTCCCTTACAGCTCTCTTCCTAGTTGTAGGGACATCTTTGAAAAGCTCTCAAATGCCCTATAATTATTCTCAGTTTCATCCTCTGATTCCCACCTCATACAGTTCCTCAGCCTCCCAGCACAGAAGCCAATGAACTTTTTATTTGTTTCAGACTGGGAGACAAGCCTTCAAACCAAAGAGTCAGCTAAAAAGCCCAGCATTACTGAAGATTCGTCCCACGGGGTGATGATGGAAAGGGCGAGTCCCTGGCCTTCTGCTCTGGGGGAAGCCTGGGAACCTGACCATTGGCTTGAGGGGCAACAGAAAAACCAGGATGGACATCTGGACCATGTGCAAGTTACCCACAAGGAAACCCTCACTGAGAGAAGGATGTGTGGAGGTAATGAACTTGAAAGGTGTTCCATTCAGGGTTCAGTCACGAATACACAACAACCTATCCCTGTGGGAAAAAGCCCTCACAGGCAGAACTCACATGCAAAAGACACTAAACAAAATGCTGGGTTAATTAAGACTCCAAGGATGTTTGCAGGAAAAAAAATCTATGAATGTAATGTGTGTGGGAAGACCTTCAGCCAGAGTTCATCCCTTCTTAAGCACCAGAGGATTCACACGGGGGAGAAACCCTATAAGTGTAACACATGTGGGAAGCACTTCATTGAACGCTCCTCCCTGACTGTGCATCAAAGGATTCATACTGGAGAGAAGCCCTACAAATGTAATGAATGTGGGAAAACCTTCAGTCAGAGCATGAACCTCACTGCTCATCAGAGAACTCATACTGGAGAGAAACCGCATCAGTGTAAAGAATGTGGAAAAGCTTTCCGCAAAAATTCGTCCCTCATTCAGCATGAAAGGATTCATACTGGAGAGAAGCCCTACAAATGTAATGAATGTGGGAAAGCTTTTACCCAAAGCATGAATCTCACAGTGCATCAGAGAACTCACACGGGGGAAAAGCCCTATGAGTGTAATGAGTGTGGAAAAGCCTTCAGTCAGAGCATGCATCTTATTGTACATCAGAGAAGTCATACCGGAGAGAAACCCTATGAGTGCAGTGAATGTGGGAAAGCCTTTAGTAAGAGCTCGACCCTCACCCTGCATCAGCGGAATCACACTGGGGAAAAACCCTACAAATGTAACAAATGTGGGAAGTCCTTTAGCCAAAGTACATACCTCATAGAGCATCAGAGACTTCATTCGGGAGTAAAGCCTTTTGAATGCAATCAGTGCGGAAAGGCTTTCGGTAAGAACTCATCTCTTACTCAACACCGCAGAATTCATACTGGAGAGAAACCTTATGAGTGTCCGGTGTGTGGAAAACATTTCACTGGGCGATCGTCGCTGACCGTGCACCAGGTTATTCACACTGGGGAGAAGCCGTACGAGTGCAGCGAATGTGGGAAGGCCTTCAGCCAGAGTGCTTATCTTATTGAGCATCAGAGAATTCATACCGGTGAGAAGCCCTATGAATGTGACCAGTGTGGGAAAGCCTTCATTAAGAATTCATCCCTGACAGTGCACCAGAGGACTCACACAGGAGAGAAGCCCTATCAGTGTAACGAATGTGGGAAGGCCTTCAGTCGGAGTACGAACCTCACACGGCATCAGAGAACTCATACGTGAGGAGAGCTTTCCTAGGACCCTTCACCGTGGTTAACCCTCCAGTGATAACCCCATTAGGTCACGTGATGGAGAAACCTAGTGAATGTAACAATCGTAGGAACCTCTTAGTTGAAGTACAACATACCATATCGGAGAGGACAGGCCACCGCAGAGAAGCCGTATAAAAGTGGAGAAATCTTGATTGAGAAGTAAAAGTAAGGTTCAGACAGCTGATGCTGTAAACAAGGGCCATTCACGCGGAAGGTGCGCTCTGCTGTCATGCTGCAGATTCCTCTCTGGGCATTAGGGACTTCACACTGGAGAGAAGAATGGGAGTGCTTACCTGGGCAGCCCGGAGGCCTGACTTGGCGTCCTGGTCTGCCGCTGACTTGGACAAGTCACCTGCTTTCACCAGGTCCTAGTGTCCTTATTTGGTAAATGAGGGACTTTTTTTTTAGAAGGCTCCGAGATCCCTATCAGCTCTAAAATGCTACAAACCTATAAATATAATGAATGCTGGGAAATCCTCCATCTTTTACCATGTCAGGTGTGTCACCCAGATGCTCCTGTTCCACAGTCGGGTTTCCCTGGATGTTCTGAGTCAAAATTCCCTACCTCTGCCAACGCCTGTTACCACCCCCCACCCCCCCGCGCGTTGTTACTCTCTCCCCTGGTGCACTGGCTCAGTGCTCCCAGGTGGCAGAATACTTGTACAGGTCTCAGAGCAGCAGCATGCCGTTTTAAGTTCTCAGTAGTCGTTAAACTATTGTCAAATAAGCTATTTAGAAAACACTGTAACAAATACAGCCTTTGAGTCCATAGGATTCAAACACACATCTTTGTCTCATATTCTGACGACTGAAGTGACAAGGGGAAAAGGCCAAACGCTAACAGAGACAAAAATTCGACACGTGAACAAAACCTTTGCAACTCACAGCATGCTCAGAGTAATCACAGGGAGAGGGTGAATAGGTCTGTACTTAGGAGAGTCGTTCAGGCAATTTATTTATTTTGTGCACATTTAGTAAGTACTAAATATGATTAATTCTAGAAATGTCTAGAAATCAAAATGAATAAGGTAGTCTTTTGTTTTCCAAAGACTAAGCAATTGGCGGTGGGATGGAAGAGGGAAGAATTCCAGAAGTAGTAAGTCAGGTAACACCGCAACCAATTAAACACGGGCGCCTGAACTTACCTGGGTGGATGGGGTGCTATCAATAAGAACAGGAAAAGTTGACCCGTTCTGCGGGGCGGTGACGAGTCCGGCCTGGGGGGCATCCTGTGAGTCTGTGGGTACCCAAGCGGATGTCCGGGCAGCAGAGTAAGTTGAAGGCCAGTGAGCCAGGGTTCTCTGGGAGTGCTGTCACTGACCGCAGTCAGTGGGCAAAGTGGAATCAGTAGAAGCTGAGGGGAAACGATAAGCAAAAGAAGAATGAAAAACAAAAATCAGGAGAAGGTGGCAGCACAGAAGTAGGAGAATTTTAGCACAGGGACGGGGACAGTTCATATTTTCCAGTGCCGCAGAGGACTACAGGAAGATAAAAATAGAAAATGGCCTTTGGTTTTGGGTATGGGTAACCTCTGTAAATTTTAGTGGCTTGAAGAGTGAGTTAGAGGTTGAAAAGGACTTCGCAGCTTGCCTGAGAAAGGCGAGATTTAGGAAGATAACCGGGGGGAGACTGTGGTTGAGAGGGAGTGTCTGTATCAGAATACATATACAGAGGGTGTATATATCAGCAACAAATAAGAGAAAGCCCAGATAACAGTGCCTTACAAGCAAACAGGGATTTATTTTTCTCTCATAACAAATATGGAGGTGGTTGGCACTGGTTCAAAGACAAAATTATTCAGTGCCCAGAGTTTCAGGACTTTTCTGTGATGTCACATGATGGCTCCCATAGCTTCAGGTAAATTAGCTGCATTCAAGGCAGGAAGGAACACCTGTGCCTTCTACCAGGCAAGGTTTTCCCAGAAGCCCCTCAGCCGATCTCTGCTTACAGCTCACTGACCACAGCTGTGTTGCATGGAGGCTAGGTGCAAAGAAGGCTGAAAAAAATAAGTATTTAGCTCTTCCAGCCTCTGTAATGGAGGTGGGCAAAGAAAGGGTGGGTGGAGAAAGGTGTTGTAGCCAACGAACAGTCTGTCAAGAGTGTATGAGGTAGAAGAACTGAGCATGTTTATCACTGCATAAACATGGAGCATCTGTAGGTGCAGGAAGGAGGGTACGTGCAGCTCAAGGTGGGGAAATCGGTTTGGGGCACAGGTGGCAGCTACAGGGATCTTTTTCAACAGGACGAAGGAAACTTTCCACCAGGAGAGGTAGGAATCAAGAAATGATGGGTACAAGGTGGGGAGGGTGTAGCCCAAGCACTAGAGCACGTGCTTAGCATGCACGAGGTCCTGGGTTCAATCCCCAGTACCTCTTCTAAAAATAAACCTAATTACCTCCCCCCCAAAAAAATTTTTTTAAAAAGAGGAAATGATGGGTACAGAAGATATCTGTGGGTAGCAATGGAGGAGGCTCCCTATGGAGTCTGGGTGTTTGGACCTTGAGTAGTTCAGTCTGTGTTACGGGACCTCTGTGGAGGCAAAGACTAAGGGGGAATGAAACACTGAGTTAATTATATCCTCAGGAACTTAGGTTTTTAATAATGTCTCTCCCTTAAACCCAGTTTCCTCCTTTCCCTTCACATAATTCTTTTTCTTGTTCCCCACCTGATCTCAAGATAGAGAAATGGATGAAAAGGAGGCAGAGAGGTGGGTAGGAAATAGATGAAAAATGATGAAGACAGCAGCAAAATTAAAGTCTCAAAAGAGAGGCAGACGACAAGGGGGAGAAGAAGAAAGTGTACTGAAGCCTAAGATGGATGCAACAACCCAAAATTGGTAAAATATGAACCCTTAGAGGGAGCAGCAGCAGAAATGGGTCCGATAAATGAAGATTTCGCTACTTTTTCAGTTTTGGAAGCTTTGGGGCCCTTGTCTGTCAGTTCTCAGCCGTCCTGGGCAGCAGGTAACAACCTCTGCGCCTTCTCTCCAGTCATGAGACCTTGGGGAGAGCACTTAGTATATCACTGTCTCAGTTTACTTATTAATAGTACAAACTGCTGAGCTCTGGGTTACAGCCAACGCTCATGTAAAGTGCTTATAAAAGTGCCCGACACATATTTAGTGCTCAATAAATATTTTATTATCATCATTCTCCTATACCCGAAAACAGAATAATATCCAAACTCCTTAGCATGGCATCCAGAGCCCTTAACTATCTTAGAATCACGGAGTTCTCAAAGCAAAGGCCCTGTAGGAAGGTCATACAATTGTGGGCGCCTGCCCTCCCTCTGGCCCCACACAGCCTGTTCTCCCACAGCTGACCAGTGATTGTGTCTAAATGTGTTCAGCCACGCCACTCTCCTGCTCAAACCCCTTTAATGGTTCCCCATTACACACAGAATAAATCCACACTTTCTACGGTGGCCTTCAAGGCCTCTGGTTACCCTTCCAACCTCCCCTCCCACTCTCCCTCGTTCACTGTGCCCTCTCCTGTCAAACTGGCTTTGCTAAGCCACAAACTCACCAAACACGCTTCCATCTCTGGTCAGCGTTTCTCTTCTCTCCCCAGATGGGCACACGGTTTCCTCCCTCACTGCATGCAAATTTCTGCTCAAATGTTAACCTCCTCAGAGGAGACTTCTAAAAACATTGCTTAAGATAATCTCCACCTCCTCACCCCCGTCACACTCTAAACTTTAATACGGCCTCACTGTGTCATCACCAACTAATAAATACTGTACATTTGTTTTGTTGACTCATTCCCAGTAGAATGCAGCCTGCGTGAGTGCAGGCTTTCACTGCCATTTCTCCAGCCTCTAATACAGTACTTGACAGATAAGTGCTCCAACAGTGTCTATAGAATGAAATCTTCAATAAAACCCAAAACAGAATGCCGTAGTGTCACTGACACTGCTCACTCAGAGGTGGCCAACAGTTTCCTCACTGATAAATCTCAGGTCCCGTCCTTGAGGGGTTTCGGTTTTTGTTTGGCCACAAAGTTAAAGCCCTCTCATCTTTCCTTTCTGAGCTCCGTGAAAATATATTTTCAAAGGCAACTAAATACCTACAGTCGGATCTTTCTGTATTTCGTCCTTGCCCGCCCCCGCAAAACACTGTCCACAAAAATAAATCCCACCTTCCCAACCCCCCGCCCCAGGTGTACCGCACAGCCTCCTTGGCGTCCCACACCGTCCTCCGGATACGCCGTGGAGGACCCAGCCTATCCCCCGTCGTGGGCGGCTCCCACGCGCCGTGCCCTCAGTCCCCGGCCACCGCCCCGGGCCCGGCCTCCAGCGCCGCGGCAGCCTCCTTCCCCGTCTGCCGGCCTCCTGCCCAGCACGCCCCGACCCGGCCGCAGGCCACGCTTGACGGCTTTTGCGTCCCCCGGGCCCAGCCCTCCATCAGGAGCGCGCCTTTTCGGCTTGTCGCCTCCTACGCCGTACTGGGGGTGCTGCCCGGGACCCGCTCTCCTCACCGGACCAGGCGCCGCTCGCCCGGACTGGCCTCCCCTATCCCGTCCCCAACTCTTCGCTGGTCCCTCATCTTCCCTGGTCTGACCGGAACGGAACCAAATCCGCACGTGCGGGTTAGCACACTGGGGGTCAGTTGCCAAAGGAACCGTGACGCCCCCGACGAGGCCTCCGGGAAATGTAGTTTTAGCACAGAAACCCCCCCGGGCCTGGGCGGGGGTGTTGAAGGCCGCGTCCCTGTCTGCGCAGGCGCGCGATATCACTTTCTCCGCCCGCCGCTGGCGCAGGCGCCCGCCGCGGATTCGCCCTCTAGAAAGTGGAGTTTGGGAAGGAGAAGCGCCGCAGCTCCGCTCCGCGGTTCCCTGGGCAACGCGCAAGCGCAGTCCCGACCCGGGCTGCGGACTCCAGCTCATTGTGCTCTGCCGGCGATGTGGCGCTGGCGATCTCTCGTCGCCGGCAGAAGCTCCTCGAAGTGCGTCCCAGTGGTGACCAGGCGCGGTGGCCAGGGCCGCATCGGGAGAGCAGGATTGGCCTTGGCATGGTCGAACCTGGTGGGGAGGGTGAATGCAAACCGAGTAGGTCCGGGTCGTGGTACGTTCTGGAGGACGCTCATCTGATGCCCCAAACTTCTCTGGATGTATGGCTAAGGTTTGACTCCCAGGACAAAAAGGCCAGATGTGGGCACTTGGGTTAGGGGTCCGAATCCGCGGGTGCGTGTGGAGGAGGATGCGGTCAGGGCCTCTGGCGTTATCTTGGAACCGACTCCGGGAAGCCCGTTTACGCTCTGGAGTAGATGCTCCCGGTGTGGTTCTGAGCCTTGTATTCGGAACTCGCTGAGGCCGGGGCAGCAGCTCCCCAGGGGACGGGGCAGAGCTGCAGGGGGCGCGAGGAGGGGTGTGCGATTAAGTTCCATTGCGTCCTGCACCCCTACCCCCCACCCCGGCAAAGACACTGCTTCTCGCCCGCTTTTGACCCCAGGTCACCCGAACAGGGCCCCAGTCAGGGAGAGACCTGAGGCCAGAAAAAGGCTCTGCCAGAGAAGCATCTCCACAATGAAGCCCCAGGCTTCTTAGCTTCCTTTCTGAGGAGAAAAGACGACCCTCCTTGCCCATTTCCTTCACTCCCCTCCCAGGTTCAGGCAGGTGTCCAGGTAGGAGACACACCTTTCTTAGGTCTCTCAGCATAACAAGGGCAGAAGGCCAGAGGGTGTGTAGAAAGTGTGAGAAGGGGCTGGAGCAGGCTTTCTTCAAGGAGAAGTCGAGCTATTTAAGATACAAAAGGGAAGATACGGAGAATCTGACCCAGATTGCTAGGGGGGAAATTGGTGGAGGGTGGTGGGAGTAGCAGCCTGGTGAGCTATATTCCCCTTGCAGTGGCGGCCAGCTGAAATACCCGCATAAGGAGAGAGGACTGGGAGCAAACAGGGACTAAGAACTGACTGCTTGGGGTGCTGGAGGACCCCCAGAGTGCCATGCTCAAAGCCCCACTCTGGACTGTTGTGCGATGTCTTTTGACCCAGGCCTCTCCTCGTAAAAGGCGTGTAGAAGCTTCCAGCCTGAGGAGTTCCGCTCTGCTTGTCCTTAAAAGGCCTCATCAGAGAAGAAGGGATGGCAGTCCGGCGCCTGTCAGCTGTGGTCCAGGTGAGTACGGGGGTTGCTGTGGGTTCTCCTCAGAATTGCCTTAGCCGACTTGAGGGTCGTGGTAGGAGCGTGGGCATACTTCTTCCCCTTAACCGGGAGCTTTTTCCCATCCAGTCTCATGCAGGGGCCTGACCCGCTTGCTCCTTTCTTCCCTACTCTCCACCCTCCACGTTGGGCTCATCCTGGTGGGCTCTGAGCTATGGAGCTTTCTAGAGGTCACACAAGTGACACAACTGGAAATGAAACCCAGGTTGGTCCCAAATGGAGACCTGCAGCCTTTCCACTTTTCCAGTAAAATTAAGGCTCTGACGTGGTCAGGCAGAGCCTACACAGAGGTTGAGAGAAGAGAGAAACTGGAACGCTTTCTTAGGAGGGTGGGACTTCCTGGGCTCTTTTTTTTTTTTTTTTTTTTTTTTTAATGACATTTGGCTTTTTACTCCAATATTAGGTATCAAATCATTCAAACAATATGTTTGTAATTTCAACATGTTACTAAAAAACCTTTGAGCAGTGCCAGCTCCTTTAGAATAAGGATGTGGACTCCACTTTGAAGGAGACAGCATTCATTTGAGTGGAGAAATTCTGTTGAATTTGGTAGTGTTGACTGAAATATATGTGCAGCCTTAAAGTTGAGAGTTATGTTTTATTTGGTGGGAGGACTTGAGCCGGGATGACAGCCTCTCAGATGGCTCTGAGGGACTGCTCCGAAGAGGTAGGCAAGGAGCTAGGATATATAGGAGCTTTACATCAAAGACCAGGTAGTTGGAACAATGAAAGATTGCTTGTTATCTAAAGAGAACCAGGCATCTCAAGTTAAAGAATGTAGTGCTTTTCTATGTATGGGAGGAAGCAAACATTTGGGATCATTGAATTCATTCCTTCAACAAGCACCTAGCTATCTAGGGCCAGTACCCTGTCCTTTCTTATTCTGAGTCCCCTCAGAGGGCACCACTGTGAGTGGCTGCAGAGGCCGGGCTGCAGGCTTGTCTTCACTGGGGGTGGCAGCAGCCGCTGATGACTTAATGGCTTCAGCATTCTTTGTTTACTGATATGGTTGCAGTATTTTTCATTTACAGTCACATTGTTCTAACTAGTTCACATTAAACCTGTCCAGGGCAGGAATCTGGCAGAAATCACCGGAAAGGTGGAACAGCTTGTTGAAAGTGCCATGTCAACCCAGCCCCGCTCTCGGGCCACTCACGCCCTCCTCTCGGTGTCCGGCTTGGCGTGTGGGGCCCATCTCTGGCACCACTCTCTCTGTGACAGCTGTCTCCACGGTGCCAGGCCACTGTGGTATTTCCCTTCCCTAGACTTTTCCTCAGACGCATTGTTGGTGGCACACAATTATCTCGTGTTTACAGGCTGCCTTAATTCGGTTGCCATTCAACAGAGCTATCTTAAGGATGTAAAATCTGCCAGGTATAATGACCTGTGCCCCTAATACAAAGGTGAACCATGGACCCTGACTGATTGGTTCATGGGTTCCATCCAACAGGTGTTCCTTGGTTCAGCCTACTTTGTGCAAGGCTCTGGGTTCAGGTAACAGAAACCTAACTCAGACCACCTTAAGCAGAAGCAGGTCTTTATTGGAAGGATGCTAGGGGTCTCCTAAAACCCAAAGGAAAAATGCAGCTGTATTTCGGCTCTGCACGGGAGTCTAGAATAATCTACAAGTCCTTTCTCTTAGACCCCTGGCTTTCTTCTCTGGGCTTCTGCTTGACTCCTCCTTCTCAGTGCACACCAGCTCCCTTGGCCTCTCAGTCAAGAGACCACAGAAGAAGGGACTGGTTGTGATCAGAGGGAACAGTGTCACATGGTCCAGGACTGTTCCCCTGGAAGCCGTGGGTGTGTGGTGGGGGTGGGCAGGTGAGCGGCTGAAGGACAGCGGAAGTTGCTGAGCAACACACGCCATGGGTGCTGGGAGCGTGGGCCGTGCCCCAGAAGCCATGGCGGGAAGGCGTGATGGGAGCTGTGGGACTGTGTCCGTAGATGGTCGGGTGGGGAAACCGGAAGTAAGCCAGAACTCAGCACAGTGGGACAGAGCTTGGGTGGGCCTGCACAGCGGACGTGGGGCAGCCACGGAGCTCATGTCCAAGCCGAGGCCCGGGTAGGACTGGTCACGGGGCTGCGGGGAGAGGCAGGGCTGTGCAGATTGGCGCAGATGGGAGAAGATGTTTTGGATAAAATGAGCAGCCAGTGTGAAGTCCCAGTGCTGAGGAAGTATGGCTCCTCTACAAGCTATTTTTCTTCAAAGCGGGAGATGAACTCTAATGAAAGCTCGGCCCCCGGGAGCCCTTGAGGGAGCGCCCCCCTCATCCCAGGGCATCAGCCCCAGCTGGGCTGCCAGCCCTGCGGCTCCCAGCCGGCTCCTGGGGGTGGCCAGCCTTGGCCTTTCCCGTGGAGCCACGCGAAGGGGTGGCCACCGGTCAGCGGGGATGGGTCTGCCCTTGCAGGAATCCGTGACCTTCAGGGATGTGGCCGTGCTTTTCACCCAGGAGGAGTGGGCAGAGCTGAGCCCTGCCCAGAGGGCCCTGCACAGGGACGTGATGCTGGAGACCTGCAGCAACCTGGTGTCCCTGGGTAAGTGGGAGCCTCCGGAGGCTTCTCTTCACAGTCGGAGATGTCCGCGGGACCCTCCGCCGGGTTCCACACAGAGGCTGGGGCTGGGAGTGGGCTGGTCTGAGGATGCCATCTCAGTGCCCGTCCTTTGCGTCCTGGGCACAAGGCTCTTTTGGCACAAGGCTCTTTTGGCTTCTGAGGGCAGATGTCTTAAAGGTGACTAGGGGTCCAGCCCTCCCTCCCTGCTAGCAGGGAGGAGGACTTGGGAACCGACTGTCTGTGTCAGGCCTGAGCCAGCTTTTCCTCCTGGGAACTTGCCTCTACCCTGGGCCCTATCAGGTCACCTTTTCCAGGAAGTTCCAAGGACCAGATCTCACCCTTGCAATGATTTCTACCTCTGATATGAACAGATGTGGTCCTTTTTTTCCCCCTCCTCAAAAACAGGACTCTTAGGACCCAAACCAGATACATTGTCCCAGCTGGGCAGAGGGGAAGAGTGGACGCTGGAGGACTCGCTGGGAGGCTTCTGTCTTGGTAAGAACCCTGCAGATGGGAGGCGTCGGGAGGAGTTCAGCAGGGCGCCGGGCCGTGAGCCGAGCAATGAGCAGCTTTTCCCAGCGTGTTCATCTCGGTACCTCGTCGCCCCATTTGTCCTCACGTGCACATGTCACACCCTCCTTGGGGCAGCTCGGCCTCCCTCGACTCCCTGCTCCATGAGTTTTCTTCTCTCTCTGCTTGGCAGAGCTTAACAGTCTGTGGTTTGGAAAAGACCTCGAAGTCGTCGGGGCAGCTCCCCGCTGTGCTCGCCTGCCCTGTGGCACCAGATGCAGATGTGACAGCATCTGACCAGGCGCGGTCTGCTCGCACGTCTCCAGGGAGGAGGCCCCGCACTGGGTTCCACTCGCAGGGCAGCTTCTGGTCCTTGGGGCCTGTCACCATGTGTGCACAGAGGCCTTTTTTCCCCTTCTCAAAATAGTTTTAATTACACAAAAATTGTTTACTCAATAAACCTAAAGAAAACCACCTGATCCCTTAATTTGAGTAGTTTGCTAATAAGTTCACGTTTTTTCTTTCTTTATTAATCTGTTTAGGTTTCTTTTCATTACATCAGTTGTATGTTTTACTCTTTAGCTTTAAATTATCTTTTTTTGAACCATAAAATGTTTTCATTTATAACTATGCACGATATTCATATGTAATTTTCATATTTTATATTATGTCCTCTTTCTCATTTCCAATTTTATTTACATTTTTTTAATCTGCATTTTTTTCCCTTAAATTTGTTGAGACTTTTTGTACAGGACCAGCTCTTATTTATTTCTGTCATATGCTGTAATTTTTTAAAAATTGAAGTCTAGTCACTTACAATGTGTCCGTTTCTGGTGTACAGCATAATGTTTCAGCCATCATATGCTCTAATTTTATTTCTACACCTGGCATGATCATTTCCTTATTTTTGCTTGAAAACAAATGTATTTTGATACTGTGCATCCTGTATAGAAGACAGAATATGTAATATTTTGGAAAAGTTCGAAGCATAAGCAAACACACCCCTCAGATCCAGCTATCCAGCTTAAGAAACGGGGAACAGCAGCACCTGTGAGGTTCAGTGTGCCCCACCTCGTAGGAGGCTCCCTGCGCCCCCCCCTCGGCGGGTCTCCCTCCGTCCACACCAGAGGGCCGCTAGCTTGAAGTTTTGTTCGCAGCCCCTGTGCTGCTGCTCCTGTGTCCACAGCTCTGAGCGGCTGTGTGCCGCCCTGCACACTTCAAGCGTGCGATACGTGTCCTGTGCTGTAGAGTCCCTTCACAGCTTGCTCTTTTCACAGCCTTGTCGGGATGTGTGGCTCTGGGTCATTTTTTTTTTTACTGCACTTTGATATTCCTTAAATGCCTGTGCCTTGATTTACCTATTTTCTTGCTGATAGAGCCACAGGTTGCTTCCACACTTTTCGCTGCTTTTTGGATAACGGGGACCTGCATATTCTTGGTCATATTTCCTTATGCACGTGGGCCTCCTTTGGAAGTTCCTTTAGGTGCGTTCACGGTGTGCAAATACTGGGTTTAAGAGTCTCTATTTCTTCAGCTCTACTAGATGGGCCCGACGGCGGGTTAAATCAGCGGCTCCAGATGATCCTCGGGTTGATGCATGTTCCCGCTACTTCACATTCTTGCCAAAATTTGGAACTGTCAGACCTACAGTTCTAGTCTGATTGCTGAGAAGTGGTAGCTCGTGGTGGTTTTAATTTGCTCTCCCTTGTTCACTAGTGCGGTTGAGCATCTTTTCCTGTGTTGATGGTTTATGTTCCCGGACCTCTGTGCTCTGCCCGTCTTTCTGTTACAGTCTGTCTTTGTCTCACGCACTTGTGGTTCTGTGTATGTTCAGGAATCTGATACTTCACCAGTGAATATATGTGTCAGTCTGTAGCTTATCTTTTTCTTTACCAGCCGAAGTTCTTAGTCTGTGTCTTTATGATCTCTGTCTTAGTGCTTTCAGGGTCCTGTTTAAACAATCCTTTCTACCCTTAGATCCACGAGGGGAGCACTTGGACTTGTTAGCTCTTACAGCCTCAGCATACCATGTCCCCGTATGTGTTTGTTGAACGAAAGCATGAATTTTTTTTCTAATAATATTTACTTTTTTTTTTCTTATAAGCCTTACCAGAGATTTACCTTTTTAATAAGCTTTTTTATTTTTATTTTTTGGAGGGTGGGAGGTAATGAGATTTGTCTATCTATCTATCTATCTATCTATTTTAATGGAGGTGCTGGGGATTTGAACCCAGGATCTCATGCATGCTAATAAGCATGTACTCTATCACTGAGCTATACCCTCCCCTCAATAAACTTTTTATTTAAAATTTTTAATAAATAAATATTTTAATATACTGATCCTATTTTATCTTTGTTTCATTAATTTTTGCTGTTAATTATTTCTTTGACTTTTTTGGAGTTTATTTTGTTTTATTTATTGTATTAAATTTCATCAAAATAATACATGCTTAATGTATTTAGCTTAGTTTAATGAAACTACATTGTTTATTATGAAAACTGATGGCCCCTCACCCCCCTTACCCCCCTCCTCCCCTCTTTAGAAGTAACCGTTTTCTCCTCTTTCAGCTGAATATTTGGTATATTTGTTCCCACCTCTCCAGGGAACATGTTTCCATGGCTACCTCTGGACTTTGCAGTTTTAGGCATTATTTATTGAGTTTCTTCTATAAAAGGTGAGGACTCGGGTCACTGCCCGCACGGTTCGTCTTACCTCCTTTTCCATCCCGAGTCCTCCCAGTAGAGCTACAGCGTCAGCGTTACAGAGAGAGTTACAGAGAGGTGGTCAGAGGAGTGATTAGTGTGTATACGTCCTGAAGCGCTACTCACAGCTGGCCCGGGAGGTAAACTGCGACAACCTTGGCTTTTGTTTTCCTAAGCAGTCTCTCCCAGGGATCATGTAGTTTCGTAGAATGTAATCTCAGCCCTTCTGTAGGTGGCGGCACCTCCTCTCAAGACTTTCAGATTCATCAGCCACTCGATGACTTTATTTTCCGGGAAGAGCCTCTTCTGGGGCCCTCTGACCAGCTCCATTCTAGGAGGGCTGGTGCCCAGCTGTCATCTTCCTGCAAGTTCCGTCTTTCCTGGGCTGCACGCCCCGTGTTGTCCTTTCTCTTGGTTTTCTCTCTTCTTTTGGAAGCAATAGCTTCCTAAGAAGGGATGCATCGGAATAAACTTTTTGTAACTTACCGTGTCTGTAAATGTCTTTTTTCTGCCCTGACACTTCCTGGATACTTTAGATAGAATTCAGCACTTTTCCTTCAGACTTCTGAAGGTGTGGCTTTCTTGTTTTCTGGGCCTCAATCTGCTGCTGAGAAATTCGGAATCATTCTGGTTCTTCATCTGTGAGCTGTTTTTCCAAAGCTTGTGGGACCTCCTCATTTACTCGAGTGTTCTGAGGTCTCTCAGTAATGTACCTGGCGTGGTTCTGTACGTGTATCCATGCGCATTGATGAGCCTTTCCATCTAAATTCCTGCCCTGGGATCTAGTAAATCAGTGTTAAATTTCCACCTTTAGTTTTCTCTGTTTTCTCTGGATGGAATACCTGATACCTCCTGGACTGGTTTTCTAATTTCATCTTTTTATTATAATTTCCAGCTTTATGTATTTTTGTCCTCCTTTTTGACAGCTTTCTTCAGTTTTATCTTCCAGTTTATCTATTGGGTTTTTTTTTTAAAAAAGTATTTTTAATCAGCTTTATTAAAGTATAATTTACATGCAATAAAATTCACCCTTCTGTGTGTAATTTGTGATCAGTTTTGACAAATGTATCACCAAATGAAGAATAACATTTTTGTCATCTCTAGCTAAAAACTCCCTCCCGCCTCTCTGCAGTTGATCCCCTCCCCCGTCCCCAGTCCTTGGCCACCACTAGTCTGCTTGGGTCACGCGAGTTTCCCTTTCCAGGATTTCATGTACATGGAATTATGCAGTGTGTGCTCTTCCGTGTGTAACTGCTTTCACTCAGCCCAGCATCTTCGAGACTCAGCCTTGCTGGTCCATGCTGTTGCTAGGCAACGTCCTAACGTACGGATGTAGCACTGTTCATCCATCCATCGTCAGTGAACGTTTGGGTTGTTTTCAAGTGCTGGTGGAAGCTGCTGTGAACACTGCGTCCAGGTTTTTGGGCTTCTGGGTGGATTTATTTTCAGCGCTTACGCTTTTTGTGGGCATGTGCTTTCACTAAAGCGTAGAGGCCTGGATCCTCCGAATGTGTGTTTATGCTGTGCGGCTGTTTCAGAGTGCCCGTTCTGTTCTGCATCCCCACAGCAGTGCGGGCAGGGTCCGGGCGGTTCCCAGGTGCCTCTTACTGCTCTCCATGCTGGGGAGCAGCTGTGAGGGGGGCCGCCCTGCCTTGTTCCCCATCTCGGCGGAAAGGGGTTCGGTCTTTCCCCATTGAGTATGTCAGGTGTAGATTTTTTTGTAGATTCCCTTTATCAGGCTGAGAAAGTTTGCACCTGTTCCTGGTTTGTTGTGAGTTTTGTCATGAGTCGATACTGAATTTTTGTCAAATACTTTTCCGAATCCTTGTGATGATGCAGTGGTTAGTGTGGTGAATTACACTGATTGGTTAAAAAATATCCAATCAGATTTGCATTCCTGGAATAAACACAACTTAGCCTTGATTTATTACCCATTTTAAATATTGCTGGGTATAATTTGCTCACATTTCGTTAAGAGTTTTTGCATCTATATTCCTCAGAGGTATATTAGTCTATAATTTTTCTTTCCTAGTCTGTAATCTTCTCTCCTTGCGATATTTTTGATTTTGATATTAGAGTAACGTTAGCCTCATAAAATGAATTTAGACATTTCCCTTTACTCTTTTCTGGGAAAATGTATGTAGAATTGGTGTTATGTCTCCATGAAATGTTTGGCCGACTCAGTGAAGTCTTATGGACCAGGACTTTTCCTTATGGGAGTTTTAAACTGAAAATTCAGTTTCCACAGCCCTCTTGTCTTTAGCAGGCCATGGGTTTTGGCTGCCTTGGCCTCCCAAACCCTGATCTCTGCTACTTGGTTCGCTGAGACTCCTGGGTGGTTTTGGCCCCTGTGCTGAGGCCCAGAAGGTGCCTTCAGGGACTACACCAGGGCGTCCCCGGGTCTTCCTGTGTCTGTCTCCCTTCTCCCAGGATTGCTGTCTTTCCTGCCATTTGTCCATTGCCTAAAAACAGTTGTTTCTCTTTTCTTTTTTCTCCCAGTTTTCTAATTGTTTATGGTGGGAATTCTCTGTTTTCAAATTCTGCCATCCTTTTTAATTTCCAGGAGCTCTTGTGTCTTTGAGTGTTGTTTTATTTGTAAGCTCTTATTCATATTTAACAGTTAAAATATTTTACATCTAAAGAGAATGATTTTCAAAAACATCTCCTTCCCCCCTCATAGGCTCTGTGTTCTCGAATTTTCTCTCTGATTGTTCTGGTACCTCTTCCTTGTTAAAGGCTCTCCCGAGCTATCCAGTATCCCCTCACTGTCCGCCCCGTTAGGCAGTGGGAGGATGGAGGTCCTGTGGGAAGCCGTGCGTGGCTGGGTGAGCGGGGCTGGAGTCCTCCAGCTGATGCCTCTGCCACGGCCGCCCAGCGTGTTCGGTGCCAGGCAGCTTTGATTTAGTCTCTCCTGGTGAAAAAGCCCCCAGCCTTTTGCCTAGTCAGGAAGTCCTCCAGCTCCTCTGAGTTGGGAAGGGATCTGGGGGCATAAAGCTTTCATAAACTGACCTTAAACCAGTACTCCTTCTTTTATCACCCCCCCCCTTCCAGATGTACCTGGTGGTGCTGATTCTTGAAACTTTTGACGACTTGGAGGTCAGCTGGGCGAGTTTCTGGTCCCTCCGTGGGGGTGGCCTCTTGACTACATTGCGTAGGGTTTGGATCATACTATTTGCGTGCCTGCCTTGCTTGAAACCCTAGAGTTATATAGTTTAAAACCTTTTTTATTTTTTTAATGTGGGCCAGTGCAGCTAGGGCTCTTGCCTCTTGATTCAGCCCCCCTGAAGTGACCTGGGCCCCGTGGGGGCTGACCCTGAGGGCTCCTAATTATAGGGAGTCCAGTCTTTCCCCGCCTCAGCTCCTCTTCGGCTGGTAAAACCAGGGTGTGTTTGGCCCCGTCTTGATGCACAATTAGATGAGCGTTTTCCTGTAACATAAAACATTAAAAAGCCAATATTCTCTTGTATATAGATGATACTGTTTTTATGATCACAGTCAAGAAAGGGCTTTAATAGACAAAGTTATCCATGGCTGCTAGAAAAGAAAGCTAGCTATTGGTTATTTTTATTGAGCCACATTATTATCTTTGAAAACCACTCCCAGTTTTTTAAAAGTAAACTTTTATTGAAGTAATACTAACACAGGAAAATGCACAAATCACTCAACAGATTTTTACAGTATAATTACATCTGTATAACCAGCAGCCACATCAAGACATTATATTTACTAGAACACCAGAAACCCACTCCCCTCTGTTTCTTTTGTCCCAAAGATAATTACTGCCCTGACCGTAGCTTTGTTTTGCCTATTTTCAAAGTTTGTATGAACAGAATCATAGTGTCTACTCCTCTGTGTCTGACTTCTTTCATTCCACGGTGTGTCTGAGATGCATCCGTGTTGGCACATGTAACAATTGCTGGTTTGTTCTCATTGACGTATAGTGTTTCACTGTGTAAGCCTACCACGACTTGTGCATTCTGCTGTTGCTAGACATTTGGTTTGTTTCTAGCTTTGGAGCTCCCATCAGTAGTACTGAAACTATTATGAACATTCTTGTACATCTTTTAGAGAATATATGTATGCATTTCTCCTGAGTTTATAGCTGGGAATACTATGTTCATGAATATGTAAGCTTTAGTGGACACTGCCAAATAGTTTCTTAAAGTGGTTTTACCATCTTACACTCCAGTCGGCAGGATATGAGGCTTCTATATCCTCTTATCTACTTAATATTGTTGTTTAAGATTCTTTCACCATTCTAGAAGAAATATGAAGCATCTCCTTGTGTCTCAACTTACGACTGGTGAAGTCGATCATCTTTTTATTTTTGTTAATCATCTAAATATTCTCTTTTAAAGTATCTGTAAGTCTAAGTCTTTTTCCTATTTTCTATTTGGTTTTCTGGTCTTTTCTTATTGATTTATATAGGGCTGTATATCTGGGATTCGATCTTCTGTCATATAGATATACATGCATTGTAAATGTTGTTGCACACTTTGAAGAATGGTGTTATTTGATAAACAGAAGTTCTAAATTTGTAGGATAGTCCAGTTAATTGAGGGTTTTTCCCCTCTTATGGTTAATGCTTTTTATGACATAAGGTCAATATATAAAAACCAGTATCTATATACCAGCAATAAATAATTGGAAAATTAAAATTTCCAAAAACATTTCAGATGTTCACATATACATCCTCATGGTGCATTCTCCTCATGGAGATGTCACATGATTCATACAGATTTGAAGACGTTGCTTCCCCACCTGTAGCAGGAGGTTCTAACCCTAACAGTAGATAGCAGGGGTTCACACCACTTCCATGGTCGCCTGACTTCTTGGTTTCCATCTGAATGCTGAAATGAGTCTATAAAACATACATGTTGGTTTTAGAAGTTACTCTGGAGCTGAATTTTTTCCAACCAAGTGTTGACCTCTAGTTTTAACGGTTCCTTAAGGCCACATCTAGGTTAGTTTAGAGACCACATCGCTGAAGTAGATAAGGTATATATTTTTCTTATCTGCAAGCATAATATGGTCTGTATAGGTTTTTTGAGGCTTAGAAATTTAGGGAATTTCTCTGTCATCACAAAGAAGGTAAGTATTGTGCTCAGGATCCCAGTCCAGGCCCGGGACCCCCGAACCCCGGCTCCAAGCCCTCCTGCTTCATGTGCTGTGCTTCAATCCGCCCCTTCCGGCCGTGCCCTCTGTTCCCCTCTCCTCCCCTTTCCTTTCTCATCCTCACGTCACGAACTCTTCAAAGCTGCAGCCCCTTTGTGAGCACGATAAACCAGGTCATGTTCTTGTCCCAGCTAGATGTTTCACTAGGATAAAACCGACAATTTTGTTTTCAATGTCTTTCAGACTGGGTGACTATGCCTGTGAGTAAGAAATCTACTCTGAAAGCAGGTGTTCCTGAAGGAGACGTGGGTCAGTGGATGATAAAGGCGAAATGCATTAGAGACAGTCACTGGAGATATGACAGCCTGTCGGAGTGGCAGCGTGAAGGCCAGGAGGTAAACTCGCAGCAGGTGGTACTCAGCCACCAGCAACCCTCACCCCTGGTCAGTGACCAGGAACGTGACGAATTCGGGAAGCACCGCACCATCAGCTCATCTTTGGTTCAGAGCCAGGGGGTTCAGCCCAGCAAGAACGCCTTTGAGTGCAGCAAGTGTGGCAAAGTCTTCACAAAGGGTTCAGCCCTCAGCAAACATCAGAAGGTTCATACTGAAAACCTGAACGCAAACCGGAAAGCTCTCATCAAGGAGAAGCGGTACGAGTGCAGGGAGTGCGGGAAGGCCTTTCACCAGAGCACGCACCTCATCCACCACCAAAGAATCCACACCGGCGAGAAGCCGTATGAATGTAAGGAGTGCGGCAAGGCCTTCTCAGTGAGCTCCTCACTCACCTACCATCAGAAGATTCATACCGGAGAGAAACCTTTTGAATGCAACTTATGTGGAAAAGCTTTTATCCGAAACATCCACCTTGCCCACCATCACAGAATACATACTGGAGAGAAGCCTTTTAAATGTAACGTATGTGATAAAGCCTTTGTGTGCAGGGCCCATCTTACCAAACACCAGAATATTCATAGTGGAGAGAAACCCTACAAGTGCAACGAGTGTGGGAAAGCCTTCAATCAGAGTACAAGCTTTCTTCAGCATCAGAGAATTCACACTGGAGAGAAGCCTTTCGAATGTAACGAATGTGGAAAGGCCTTCAGGGTGAACTCCTCCCTGACTGAACACCAAAGAATTCATACTGGAGAGAAACCTTACAAGTGTAGCGAGTGTGGGAAAGCTTTCAGGGATAATTCATCCTTTGCCCGACATCGGAAAATCCACACCGGGGAGAAACCTTACCGGTGCGGCTTGTGTGGGAAAGCTTTCCGGGACCAGTCAGCCCTCGCCCAGCACCAGAGGATTCACACCGGGGAGAAACCTTACACGTGTAACACATGCGAGAAAGCCTTCAGTGACCACTCGGCCCTCACTCAGCATAAGAGAATTCACACCAGAGAAAAACCTTACAGATGCAGGGTCTGTGGGAAAGCCTTCATCCGCAGCACACACCTGACCCAGCACCAGAGGATTCACACGGGAGAGAAGCCCTATAAATGCAGCAAGTGTGGGAAAGCCTTCAACCAGACTGCAAACCTCATTCAGCATCAGAGACACCATATTGGAGAAAAGTGACATGGAAGCGAGCTCTGAGGCTGACTGTATTGATGACTGAATAACCCTGAAGGCTCTTGTGAAGACAGTCCTTTTGTTTACGGGGAGTTGAGCTTCACAGTACTAGAGGTGTGGAGAATTTAAGAATGCCAAACACTCATAATTCAGAACTGCCTCATTTGAATGGCAGTCCTGTTGAATTAGACCGAGTTACCAAGTATCAGAACCAAAATGGACCTTCAGTAACAACATAGCAATTAGTTGATTATTAAGAGAAATTACCAAATTATAAAAATGAAGTTGACAAGCAGAGGAACAAAAAAGTAAGAAAATGGCCTGTAAGCATTTTAACTCTACTTCATTCCCCTGATAGAAAAGAGTCTCCACTGTTAATGGGGCCCTTTGTTTTCCTCACCCTCTGCTGGCACCCAGCGTGGAGAATGTGGTCACCCCTGCAGCGGCCCAGGAGTTACATAAATTATGTTCCCCGCCTTCTGCTTCAAACCACCTTTTGTCAGCTCTCTGGGTCTGTGTGTCCCCTGGCCTCTTACCTGCATTCTCCTCCTGGGACGATTTATTCGAGTGGCCTGTCCCTTTTTGGTCTCGCAGCTCCTGACCGGCGACATCAGGTCACTTACTCCCAGCCACTTGCCCTTGAGGGCTGAGGCGAGCTGACCTCACGCACAGCCCGCGATTCTGGGTGGTGCACAGACCCAGCCTCCAGAACTTGGGACCTCTGTCCGGGAGGCAGAGGTTGGTCAAAATTCTTGCTTTACCCAGTTTGGTCCTCAGCTTGACTCTGACCCCGGGACGATGCCTAAAGGAGAGGCCTAGTGTGTGCAGACATGACCCCACCATTGTTCTGCACGCTGCCTCCTCTACACACGGCAGTCCGGGGCGTGCTCAGCCTCAGGGGTGACGGCCCCAGCCCCCTGGGGGCCCCCTCCCCTTCTGTGACTTGTCATTTCCGGATGTGCAACTGACAAGGGAGGTCAGAGCCTCAGCGCCAGCTGTCAGGAGCCTCTGCCCCCCTCGCTTTCCCTTGGCCGGGCAGTCCTCTGTCTGCCGTGCAGAGTAGGTTCGTTACTCCCAGAATATTGAACCGCCGCCTCCTGGTCCTTGCCCCGCTTTTGTCCACTTTCCTGAAGGGACCAACTCTGTGTTCACCAGGAATGCAGAGAGCTCTGAATTTCTGCTTTTGCATTTGGAGGTGGCCGTTTCCTTTCGTCCATCTGGGTGCTTCACTACTTAAAGACGACCCCGTTTCTGAGAGTGGTGGGCAGGGTGTGGAGTAATTCCATGGAGCGGTCAACAGCACTGTGACATGGTCTGGCAGGGCGGTGTCCGTGCCCAGAACTCTGAGTGATATCTCGTCCTGCAGGTGCAGTTCCCTCACCATCCTGAATCTCTCAGTGCTGTCAGTAGAAATCCCGGGTAATATGACATCCATGTGCCTTCCCACACTCAGCCTCTGGTGGCCCTTCCCCTCCCCCAGCACAGGGACTGGGGTGGGGGGCGTGGCAGTCCCGGGAGCTGGAACACACCACATCATGAAGATGGAGAGTGGCAGGCTCCTGGTCTGGGGAAGTGTCCTCCGTCAGGGTGGGCACCGTGTGGCCCTATGGATGCAGCGCCGTGGCTCCGGGTTACAGGGGAGGGTGCTCTGTCACGGGGGATCAGTGGGTCTCAGGTTAAACGTGGACTTGGAAGCTGCCAGCAGCTTTGAAGCCCGAGTTCTGTAAATTCAGCTCCCATCTAATAAAGGCCACCAGTGTGGGGAGGCATCTCCTGTTGGGTGATCAGCGACTCCTGCTTCCTTCCCTATTGAGCTGCGGGCGAGGCAGCATTTCAGGAGTTTCCTGTGACCCTCTGTGCCCTGGGCCCACACACTCTGCAGCCTCACGTGGCTGGCAACTCCAGGTTCCAGAATAAACTTGAAAAACTGCTCACTACTAGCAGACGTCTGTCTTCAGTACCATCCCTGTGGCCCACTGGTCCTGTTACCTCCTTACCTTGAATCCCCCACCAGAAACATATTTCTCAGCCGAGTTTGTTGTTCATTTTGTTTGCTTTTGATGAGAGCTACCGCCGCCTGGTTCGGGCTTGTGGCTGGGCTAGGGCCGAGACCTGCCGCCATCCATCCCAGTGACAGCTCAGTGGCTGTACCTCTGCAGGCAAGGGTGCAGCCCGGAGGCCCTCTGTCTGGTGACATCCATGTCCCCCGAGCCTGCCTCGTGTCAGGCTTGGGTCTTTGTGAGACTGGACCCCTGAGATGCCCGTCACTTACCCCTCTACAGGGAGACAAAGTGAATACATGGCCTCCTAGCTCTGCTAACAGGGCCTTTGTGCCAGCTTCCATGCACTTATGGGAGCGCGGCTCGTCTGGCCAGGCCACTAGCAGTGGCTTCATTATAATCTGCCAAGATGAACACCTTGTCGAATGACCTCAACTAAGGAGCCAACCTTTGCCCAATTGCTGTCTCGTCCTTTTCTGATCTGAAATGGCATGGTTCTCCACGCAGGCAGTCTGACCTGCCCCAGCACGATCTTTGACTTAACCCCCAAGAGTGCATTTTTGAGAACTCAGAGTCCCCCAGCCACCTTCTCGTCTGCCAGCTGATGTTGTGGGGTTAGGCAAAGGGTCCAGCAGTTACTGACAGGGACTTCCCTCCACCCACCCTCTGCCAGGTCAGCCCCAGGACATCAGAGATTCCTAGGAGGAGCAGTTAATCCCACATCACCCTTTTCTAGTTTTACTGATTAGCCACACAGACACTGTGACAGGTGAGGACCACTGTTTGGACCCTTCAGGGTTGGCATTGCCGAGCTGGTAATGCGCCATCCTCAGCACATTCAGCCCATCCCCTCCCTGCCCCAGCCTGGTGCACACAGGCTTCCCCGCACACCCACACCTATGCCGTCACGAATCTGTGCACATGGCAGAGGACAGGCTGAATTCGCACGTGAGCCAGCCCCCCCACCTCACCTGGACTGTGGAGAAAGACAGGAGCCAGAGAAGCAGACCTGGGCCCGCCTCCCACACCAGTGCTCTCCTAGGATGCTTTGGAGTTGCCCAGTGGGTACACCCGCGACCAGTGCGGATTCCTCTCTGCCCAGCAGGAGGGTGCAGCAGGGAATTAGCACGTAGACTTTGTTCTATTATTCAATGCCTACAGGCTCCCATGAACAGCGACAGTGCCAGCTCCTGAGGGGAGAATAATTGCTCCTTGTTCCCCACTCCTTTTTTTCTCCTTAGTTGAAGTATAGTCAGTTACAATGTGTCAGTTTCTGGTGTACAGCATAGTGTTCCCCCTAAATTTGCCAGTCACTTACTTTCCTGGGTCCTTAAATAGCTATTCCATGCTTTCTGTCCAGGTTTTACAGCAGCATTCAGAGGAGGAGACCAGGATGGAGTCTACTTGCTCCATGTTATCCAGATCTGGAACCTAGAATAAAATTTTCTTTTTATCCAGCATTGTATTTTTCCTAAGTTAACTGCCCTACAGTTTTGCTTACATGAATTTCAACAGATGCTTAATTCTTTTCAGATGTTTTAGCATATGAGCCAGCCATTTTTCCCATTTATTTAACTTTTACACTGTTTTCCTCTGTTTGGAATCCTTGGTCCTCCCCTTGTTTAGCCTACTCACTTTTTAAAAAATCTATATTTATTCAGGTATTTAACATTTCTCCTCTTTCTTTATTCTTTTATTTATTTTAAGTAATTTTTCATTAAAGGTTATTATAAGATATTGAATATAGTTCCCTGTGCTTTACAGAGGAAATTTGTTTTTTAATCTAATTATGTGTATAGTAGTTAACATTTGCAAATCTCAAACTCCCAAATTTATCCCTTCGCACCCCCTTTCCCCTGGTAACCATAAGATTGTTTACTATGTCTGTGAGTCTGTTTCTGTTTTGTAGATGAGTTCATTAGTGTCCTCATTTTTCTTTTTTTTTTTTTTAGATTCCACGTATGAATGATATATTGTATTTTTCTTTCTCTTTCCAGCTTACTTCACTTAGGATGATGATCTCCATGTCCATCCATGTTGCTGCAAATGGCATTGTGTTATTTTTTATGGCTGAGTAATATTCCGTTGTGTAAATATACCACAACTTCTTTATCCAGTCATCTGTCGATGGACATTTAGGTTGCTTCCATGTCTTGGCTATTGTAAATAGTCCTGCTGTGAACATTGGGTGCATGTATCTTTTTGAATTAGAGTTCCCTCCAGATGTATGCCCGGGAGTGGAATTGCTGGATTATATGGTAAGTCTATTTTTAGTTTTTTTGAGGAATCTCCATACTGTTTTCCATGATGGCTGTAGACTGCTCACCTTCTAAATTGTGTATGTCTTTCCAGCTGGATCTTTTCACTCATTTCGTAGATCAGATCCATTGTCTCTTGGATCCGGTGTATTTCTCTTTCGTGGTTTACTCCTTAGTTTTGTTGGAGCAGATCCTCCAACAGCATTCTAAGGAAGCATGAGAGATGAACTTCATGTCCTCTCATGTCTGAAATGTCTTCGTTCTGCCTTCACATCAGATTAGTAGTTTACTGTTACAGAATTCTAGCAGTGGGTGAGGGGACAGATGAATCTTTCTTACCCACATAAGGCCCTGCTAAAATGACAGTACAGGTATAAAAATTATATTAACTCACTGTATAGCACAAGGAACTATATTCAATATCTTGTAATAACCTTTAATGAAAAAGATATGAAAGTAAGTACGTTTATAAATAATATCCTTGTTTCTAGTCCCATGCCTCACCCCTGCCATGCCCTGTGTACCTAAGACCTGAGTCTTTCCCAGTCAGTGTCTCTAAGGAAAAAATTACCCTCTTTTCTCATCCCTGGTGGGTAGGTTTCTGTTGACGGCTTTCTGTGTCTGATGTGAGTGTGCGGGTGCATAGTTTCATAGATGGACTTTCAAAATAATTTCTGGTTTTCTCTGCTCCCCCCTTGGCACACTCCCCTGCTTCCCTTTACCTACTGCTTCCAAGCATTCAGTCTTTATGGGAGACTTGTGCAAATTAGCCCTCTCCGCTTTCTTTTTTCCACAGTACTGTTGTCTACTTTGTCCCTTTTTACACTCTTTGTTTATCTGAGTTTACATAATTTTTAATTGCAATATAGTTAGTTACAATGTGTCAATTTCTGATGTCCCAGTCATGCATGTACATACATATATTCATTTTCATGTTCTTTTTCATTAAAGGTTATCACAAGATATTGAGTATAGTTCCTTGCGCTATACAGTGAGTTGGTAGAATTTTTATACTTGTACTGTCATTTTAGTGGGGCCTTATGTGGATAAGAAGATACATTCTGTAAACCAAAAGGCTATCAGTTTATTTAGGTGAAGATAAAGGAGGAGTAGAACTTTGGCATAGCTTTGTGTTATGCTGTTTAGAATTAAAATTTGTTCTGTACACATATGTCCACCCTCATTCCTCTCATGACATTATGTTAAAAGTTGGAATGGGCATTACTATCCAGGGAGCAGCACTGAACCCTAACAGTGCCACAAATCAGAAGCTCTCCATAGGTCAGTGCATTACATGGAAAGTGCCTTTTAGGAAAAGGCTATCTCAGGTTGGAGTGGAGTAGTTACAAGCAGAGTCAGGTTACATGTAAACCAGGAGACTCAGGAACCTGTTTCTGGAAAACATACGTATCCAGAAAACTCAGGGGCAGAATTTGGGAGAAATAGTACAGTACTTTTTGAACATAATGTGAAATTAAATTTGGATCAATTCTTGATTAGTTAACCATAATGCTTCTGATGTTACTGTATTATTATGAAGCTTTCGTATGAGAAGAATTCTGAGAGAAATACATACAGAGTGAAAATTACCCGGCCTTAGTGTCAGGAGAAGTAACTCCTTCTTCTTAACATAACTATTTACAGAGTTCCATTATTGATCCGAATACTAAGTTTTATCCACTTTGTTTTTTAGAGATGAGAACTATTAAGACTTAAAGGTTTACATTTAATGTATTGCTAAGTTTTTTTTCTCCTGAGATTTGATTAGGAATGTTCAGAATCACTGGGGATTAAAAAAGGTGAATGAGCCATGAACTATGAGGTCATTTGGTTCAATAGTAATAGGCAGCTACAGTGTGTGATGGATCTGTGACCTGTGCTAGCAGGGGATAGGAGCAAATTGTTGTTGGAATTCACAGAAATGACAGAAGTGTTGGCAAAGGCTTCATGAAACTTGGCTGCAGACAGTAAGCAACCTTTAAAACTGGGATCAATCAGTAAGGGTTGAGGAAGAAGCAGTGTGTAGGTGTTTTTGCACGAGTCATGGTGCTTTTGTAGGGGTGGTGCCCTCGGGAACTCAGACTTGCCTTTTGCTTCTACCATCTCCTAGCCGCTTAACTTGGGACAAGTCTTGTATCTTCCAGTGTTTAGTTTCTTTACTGATTTGAAAAAAAAAAAACAGAAAAGAGGAGTGGACTGGAGGATTTTTAATATCCCATCCAGTCATGTTACTTCTGCTATTCTTTGTCAACGAGTATGTAGTCTGAGAGTGGATACTGAGGGGCGTCTGTTGCCAGTGCTCTGTGCTGGAACTTATTAAGTAGGCAGTGGGGATGGGCTGGGATGATGAGTGAAGAGATGCCACGGTTACACGTGTTCATTAGGGAAGTGGTATCGAGATTTTTGGGGAGGTGTTCAAAAATGCAGTAATTTATGTCTTTGGCCCCGCTCTGACAGATTCTCTGGCAGGAAAATACTCTGGACTCCTGACGGCCGGGGGAGGCTGGGTCTGGAGGACCCAGTTCTGTGGCTGTTACAGTAATTCATCTGAGCTGGTGATGATATCAGTAAAAGACGTGTCTGTGGCTAGTCCTCGAGAAGGAAGCCATGATTCTCATCTTCGTCCTCGTCTTCTAGGTTTTCTTTCATCAGCAGCTTTTCTTACCCTTTCTGGTCATTTTTATTTGTACCATCATAGCTTGAAAATATGGTCACATTATAGGTAATATTCACTAAGCCTTTACTATCAGGCAGGCACTGTGCACTTTACCTACATTGTGCCAAGAAATTTATACAAAACCCCCAGGTTTGTGGGGGCGGGTGATTACTTGTCAGCTAGACAATGGTTATCATACTCACTTTATAGATGAAGGGTCTGTGACTTGTCCAGAATCACAGCGTCAGAGTTAAGAGAAAGGCTTTTTCTGTTTGTTGTTGGTGTTTAGTTTTTTGTTTTCCCCTTGGGTTTGGGGGAGGTAGTGAGGTTTATTTATTTACTTATTTATTTTTAGTGGTGATGCTGGGGATTGAACCCAGGACCTCCTGTATGCTAGGCAGGCACTCCACCACTGAGCTATACCCTGCCCCCCAAGAAGGGTTTTTACTGTGAAGTCTTTCTGATTCTAGAAACCAAATGTTTGACCACTGAGCTGTACTGCCATGAGTCTGGAGAACTTGTCACCCTAGCTGCCCGAGTCCTCTGATTACGCCTTCTCTCTCTTCCTTTTTATCCCTTTCCCAAAATATAAGGTGACATCAAATGCTGTTTCTAAGAATGCTAGTACATGCATGATTGAGAATAGTGTTACTTCAGTGGATGGGTGTGTCCACCACACTAGTCTGCATGTAATACGCTCTGAAAAGACACATGCATGACAGGTGTTTCTAAGATATTCCAGCACAGTAGCCAGAGTGGTCCTTTAGCTTAACCATATCACTCCTCTCTTACAGCCCTCCGGTGTAACCCTCCAGTGTTTCCTCATCCCCCCTGGAATAAAAGCAAGTCCATAATTATGATGGCCTGTGGGGCGCCACATGGTATACTCCAAGGCATTCCTCTTTATAGTCTACTTGGCTATAAACCCACTTATTCAACCGAACACTAATTAATGTGTTGCCATAAAGGTATCTTGTAGATATGGTTAACACTTACTGTCGGTTGACTTCAAGTAAAGGGGAGAGAAGTAAGTATCCTCAATAATGTAGGTGGGCCTCGTCTAATCAGTTGAAGGCCCTGGGAGCAAAAATCCAGGTTTCTAGGAGGAGAAGTAATTCTGCCTCAAGGCTACAGCATCACCTCCTGCCTGAGCTTCCAGCCTACTGCCTGCTGTACAGATTTCAGATTTGCCAACCCCCACAACCATGAGAACCAATTTCTTAAAATATATGTCTTGATATTATGCATGTATATGTATCTTATTGACTGTAGACTAGATAGATAGATAGATAGTATCTGCATAGGAGCTAGATCTCTGTATCTGTCAGCCTTTCTATCCTTTATCTCTGCATACTATATATTCTCTATATCTCTGTCTACCCGTCTAATCTATCAGTGTTCTCCAGAGAAAGCAGCATGTTCTATTGGTTCTGTTTCTCTGGAGAACCTGACTGACACAGCTCACCTACCTTCCCACATTGGCTCCTCCCCTCACCCTGCTCCAACCACTCCAGCCTCTTTGCTGGGTCCTCAGATACACAGGCGTGCCCTTGCCCTAGGGCCTCTGCACTGGCTGCTCCATCCACTAGGCCCTTCTTCCCCCGGATAATCCCATGGCTCGCTCCCCACTTCCTTCAAGCTCCACCTTCTCAAGGAAGCCCACACTAAACCAGTTTATTTAAATTGCAGCCTGTCCCCTTGAGCCATCCCCATTCTCCTTACCCTGCTGTTTTCTTTTTTCCACGGCACTTCATCACCTTCTAACATATTACATAATTTATTTGTTTTCTATATTGTTTATTGTTTGTTTCCACCACTAGGATGTAAGTTCCGTGAAGGAAACAGCCTTCGTCTATTTCGTAGACTGATGTATCCCAGGTGCTTAGCACAGAGAAAGCACCCAATGGTACTTGCTGGAACAGTGAACAAGCAGTCTGTGGGGGTCAGTGAATAGGGGCCAATGGGTCTGAGATGGAGTGTTGGGACTGGTCAGCTGAGGACTTTGCTTAATGGGTGGGGTCTGTGTGGACAGTGACTGGTAGGACTGGGAGGGTCCGTGGTAGGTAAATGGGGTCAATGATTTGGGCATCTCTGCAGGGATCACTAAGGCGACTGGCTGTGGGAGAGGCTAATTATCTCACCCAAGCTCACCCAGCCAGGAAGTGGCAGAGCTGGAACTGATCTCAATAAGTCTTAACCTCAATGCTGTGCAGTTTCAAGATGTGAAAGCTGACTGAATGAAGTATCCAGTGGCAGGGGCAAGACAAGGTCTATGGATCCGGGAAAATTTCTCTGTCTGGCAAATCAGAATAACTCAGGAATTGATACTACAAGTAAATTCAAAATTCAAGAGCTCTGGTAGAATAACCTAATGATGCCTGACCCATCAGGGTATCAGTGGCTGGTGCCTGGGGCCACGATCCTCTAGACTAGTGCACCCTTCCTGCGATTTCTGCTTCTGAGTCTGTAGGTAAATACGATGCAGGTGCTGGGAGAGGGCAGGACCACAGCCATGTTCCTATAAATGTGGGGACCCGGTGCCCTGGAATGATGATTTTGATAATTGGATGAGTGTGGGATGAGAGGGGAAAGATATAGGAATTAGGAAGGCTAGCTAGTGTCCTGCAATAGTAATCCATAAACGAAGTGATGAGGCTTAAGATGTCCACACCCAGGGTGGAAAGTGTGGCTCAAGTGGTAGAGCGCATGCTTAGCACGCTTGAGGTCCTTCCTGGGTTCGATCCCCAGTGCCTCCACTAAAAGTAAATAAATACACCCCAGTAAGATAAAATAAAATCTTTTTTAAAAAAGAAAGTGGACTTGGCTTAGCCGTATGTATAATAATATATTATATATAATAATAATATGTATGTAATACATATAAACATCCACACTCTGTCCCTTCACCGTAAGTGCCTCTCTGCACCCTTGTCTGCCTTTTCCATCCAGTCCTCTCACTCAATTTTCCCCTTTCAGAGCTGTGTCCTATCTTGGTTCTTCCTCTTTGCTCCACAGACTGAAAGATCACCTCTGAAACTCCCAGCCTACTGGTCATAGCTGTCAGTACCCTGCTCTCTCCACTCAGGAGCAGATTCCTCCCTCAAAGCCCAAAAGAAGTGGGACAAATTTATGCTTGGGAATTTTTCACCTTTAGAGGCAAAGATATCAATGTAACAAAGGATTCCTGAAGACCCTTCATTCTGTAAAATGATGGTGGGAAGTTTCACTTGGAATTATGCATCTTCTTCCACTTTAGAAAGAGTCTTGCAAATCAATGACAACATACAAAAGCAACAGGAAACCCAAGTCCAACTTTCAGGAAAAGTCACGTTTATTTAACAAGGAGTTACTGAGTCAGGTGAGCTACAACGACTGTAATGAATTTGGGAGAAATTTCCAAAGAGTACAAAACGTAATACATGTGACAAAGTTGTAATAAAATGTGTCCCCAAATAATCACACTAGTGAAAATACCTAAGAATATAGTTCATATAATGACCCCTCCTATACGAGTCTCGGCACGATGCTCACAGTGAGTAAAAGCTTGTGTCAGAATGAACCCGGACTCTGCTTGAGAGAACTCCCACTGGAGGGGGTACTGTGACTGCAGTGTGCAGGAGTCTCCAAAGGAACCCCACTTTCACTGGGACGTCTAGCCCACACTGCGGAGAAATCATTCAAGGGCAGTGAATGCAGGAGAGGCTGCGGGTACAGCCCAGCTCTTACTCAACAGAAGAGGAGCCACCCAGGCAGAATGCCTGATAAATTCCACAAATTTAAGGGAAAAACTTTATTCAGGGGTTCAAATTGATTGGGCATCGGAGAAGGCAAACTATGTAGGCAAATAACATGGGAAAACCTTCAGGGAGTTGTCAGCTCCCACTGGACATCGAAGAATTGATCCCAGGGTGAGACCTTATGTACATACTGAACGTGGGGAAGCCCTCTTCCCGGAGCCAGACCTTGGTACACATTAGAGACTTCAGAAATATGATAACACCTTTAACAATAAAGGATGCCCCACCATATACAAAATGGTGCACGCCGTGAAGACCTTCTGTAAGATGACTGAATGAGAGGAGGCCAGGAAGAAGAAGACAGAACTCACTATGCATCAAAGAATCCACATCAGAGAGACAGGTCGGAATGAATGCGGAGGTGTGTGAAAGTCTTCAGCTGTGAGCCAGGAATCTAAGTCAGAAACTTCACATGGGGAGAAATCCTCTCAGTGTGGAAAAGCTTTTACTAAGAAATCATTGGAACACTATAGATAAACAAGATTATACTGATAGCAGAGGGAATATGTATGCAAGACCTTGTGGTAGCTCACAGCGAAAAAGAATGTGACAATGAATATATGTGTGTTCGTGTATAACTAAAAAATTGTGCTCTACACTGGAAATTGACACAACATTATAAACTGACTATAACTCAATAAAATTTTTTAAAAAGTTCAAATCCTAAACTCTAAAAAAAACCTTAAGAGAAGAACTTGGGAACAATGTTGTGAGGATTTGTAGTAAAAAATGAACAGGAGAAAAAAAAAAGAAATCAGTATGTGAATAATAAATGATGGTTGTATTAAAAAAAAGAAATCATTAGAACTCTAAGTCATAGGGTTCAGAGTGGGGAAAACCACAAAAATGTAAAGACTGTGGAAAGGTTTTCACCTAGAAGTCAAGACTCACTGCACATCAGAGAATTCATACTGGGAGAAACACCAGGAAAACAGCAAATACTGGAAAACCTTCACCTGGAGATCAGAGCTCATGGCTCTCTAAGAATTAGTGTAGAAGAAAAACCCTATAAAAGCACGAATGTGGAAGAGCCATCAGCAAGAAAACACACCTCATTATATAACAGAAAACTCACACAGGAGAGAAGCCCCATGAAATAATGAATTTGGGTGAGCATTCACAATACGTGAAAATTCATAATTTCGGAGAATTGCTAGGAATGCAACAAATGTGAGGGAGGAGAATCTGTACACCAAAAACATTATTCTGAGGAGAAGTCCTGTTAAAGAACACAGAAGCACTCAGTCCCAAGGTCAAAGTGTATTACACAGAGGCTCTGTCTAGGGAAGAGTCTCCGTGTTGTACCAAGTGTGGTTGACCTTCAAAATCAGAGCCAGACATTAGATACGAGAGAAGTCATACTGGTAAATAAAAAGAGTCAATTTAGCAAATTTAAATTCTACCCCAGGGAAATAAAATTCCATAACTTAAACCAAGCTCTTTGTAAAAAAAAATTTTACTAAAAAATGCATCTGAAGTCAAAGCGTCTTCCTCCCTGTTCCTCATGCTTGCTTTCAAAGGGAACCGCCCAGTAAATACTGGGAGAGAAGAGTTTGGATATTCATCCTAATTTATCCATTTGGAATTGATCTTCTCCATGGACCCAGCTCTCTCTGTCACTGGCCCCAGCCTGGAGCTCATGAACACCATCGCTCAAAGGCATCAGAGGAAGGAAAACACAATGCTCGTTAGTTTATTCTGACGCCACTAACACCATAGAGGTGTATCTGATTGTCTTGAAATTGAGGGTTCATTTAAGGGAGTACACACGAGAAAGGAAAAAAACTGTACTCCGAGTGTGGCATCCCCCAGATCCCAGGAGAAAAGCGCTGGAGGAGAAGGTTTTGACACAAATACCCTCGTGAGGGAGCCCCAGTTCCCTCTGCTCGCCCCCCCGCCCGCGTCCTGAGTGGGCCCAGCCTCTCTCACGGGGCTCTCACCCAAGGGCCGATCCCTCTGCTCCAGCAAAATATGTACCCAAGCCCGAGTTACTCATCCAAAACGCAGACCCACAGAGCCCTGGTGGAAACCGTGCCTCCCTGACTCCAGTCCTGTGTTTCATTCTGGGGTCTATACATGCTCACGTTCTGCTCAGTCCCCAGATTCCGGGGGCTGGTGGAGGAGAGGAAATCCGCTCCCACTGGGCCAAGTTCGGGGTTTCATCGCGATCTCTGAACGTCAAACCAGTGAGTGTTTTAGTTCCTCTCCAGAGCAGGGACTCTCGGTGGCCGTTTCCCATCACGAGTGTTGTGTCTGGTTTGCAGTGAGGACAACGAAGCCAACACGTACAGGACAACAGGGCTTAGACGTGGCGGGTGAGCCCAGGCCTTTCGGAAGGCCAGTGCCACCCTGCTGGGCGTGGCCTCTGTGGGCCCCACCCCGCCCCCGCCCCAGACCCCTCCCCCATGGCTCACTGCAGACCTGGGTCTTCGCCGCTTCCACCACGAAGTGAGGGGAAGGAAACAGCAGAGGAAGGGGAGCAATCGTCTCATTCACCCCCACCACTAGCTACTTGGGGGCCTCTGTGTCCTCTCCCTTGGGTGGGGCCGCCGCGGTGGAGGTGGCCTTGAGGCTCCGCTTCCGCTTCTGCACGTTCTGCTCCGGGTGGAACAGGATGACGTAGGTTTTGGGTACGTAGAGCATGCCGAGGGACACCGACGCGCTCAGGCTTAAGGACACGGTCAGCGTGGTGGTTTGGATGTAGATCTAAGCAGTGGAGGAAGGGACCAGGTGGGACTCAGCCCAGTCCTCTCCCACCCTCCACCTTCCCCCCACAGCCTGGAGGGGAGGCTGTTTCAGTCATGTGAATGGGAATGGGCACTCAGGAAAGGACAGCCGCAAAAGCAAAGGCCCGGTGGCATGATGAAGTGGCGGTCATGGTGTGGCTCTGGTATAGGCAGGAAGGAGGCTGAGTGACACAGGACTGAGTGGGCAAGTGACCAAGGGAAGTGAGAGGTTCATTCACAGAGAGCGAAATGGTCCATATGCCTAAAAAGGGCTAGAGCATGGTAATGAATGAGTGACCATATTCTCCAGTGTATAAATGGATGGATGAACCAAGACTGAGTAAAGGAGCAAGTGGGCAAGCAAAAGGATGACGGGGCAAATAAACAAATGTTCCACATGAATAAATGATTGCATGATGGTCACACACATGGACCAAAAGATTAATGGGTTGGCAGACATAAAGTACTGATTGAATAAAAACAAGTTAACTGATGGTTTAGAAGCATGGATGAACAAAGGAAGAGGGAATGACTAACTGAACAAGCAGAGGGAGCTTGGAAAGACAAGTGAGTGGACAGGTGTTTAAGTGCATGAATGAACCAGCCAGCCGAGCAATCATTCATGTGGCGGCCCAGCTCTTGGAAAATTGAGCCCTTCTGTGCACAGGCAGGAAGCAAACAAGGTGCTGAAACTGACGGGGGACTCCAGATTACCTTTTCGGCTGACTGGGCGGTGCCGAAGAAGATGGGCACAAAGGCCAGCCAGACGATGCACGTGGTGTACATGGTGAAGCCGATGGGCTTGGCCTCGTTGAAGGTCTCGGGCACGCCACGGGCCTTGATGGCGTACACCGTGCATGTGACCATGAGCAGCAGGCTGTAGCCCAGGCAGCCGATGAGGGACAGATCCGACATGTCGCACTTGAGCACCCCTCTGGCCTGCTCCGGGTCCACCGTCCGCTGCTCTTCGTAGTCGATCACGCTGTGTGGGGGCTGGGCCCCCAACCATGCCATCACTCCCACCACCTGCAGGAGCACAGTATTGGGGACCTGCCCAGACTCACCCCTAACCGAGGTTTCTGGGAGATTAGGGTCACATGGAGGCTCCTGGCCTCGTGAGTGGGATGCTCAGACCTGAGAGCCACCATGGAGAGGGGCAGGCTGTCCAGGAGGGGACTGCCTGGGCAAAGGCCTGTGACATGGGCAGGTGGAGAGAAGGGACTGCAGCAGAGGTATGTGCTGGCTGGGCCAGGGGCCTCTGGATGTCCTCTGTCTCTATTTCAACCATTACCAGTGCCATTTACTGAGCCCTGCAAGGTGCAGGGCCTGCAGGAAGAGGCTCTGGAATTGTGACCCTAAACATCTTCTCCACCTCCTGGGAACCCTCTGTTGTGAGGACACAGTGCCAGCTTGCAGGAGGAGTCAGTGCATGCCCCAGGGATTAAGAACCAGGCCCAGCCGAGATGTTCCTTCTCACAGCCTTCCAAGGAGGCAGTACCATGTCCATTCTGTCCGTGTGGAAACACTAGCTTGATCCATTCTAGCAACAGCAAACTTAGTTCCTGGGGACCCCCTTCCTTTCCCAGGTCCAGAGAATTGGTGAACATTTCACATCCATCATGTTGCTAAATAACCTTGTGAAGTTGAAGGTGTGCCTCTTTGAAAAGGTCTGGGGTGTCTGGACAGGGAGGTATAACGTGGGGAGGCCACAGGTGAGCCAGGGGCCCTGAATGGAGTCTAAGCGTCTCTGTCCCGGGGCAAGGGGCACCGTGGGCGTTTCAGGCAGGAAGCAGCAAGGTGCCTCCTGAGCATGGGCGGGGCACTGGGATTCTGGCCCTGGCAGGGGAGCTCAGGCCCTGCCCTGTGCAGGAAGATGGCGGCACCTTCCAGTCGTGGAGAATCGCGTGGACCGAGGCCTGTGGGTGGGAATGACCATATTATATGCAGAGCTGGGTAGGAAGAAGGGCTCGCCTGGAGTGGAGAGTGAGCTGTGTCCAGATGGGATGGGCACAGGCCCTCCACCCGGCCCTGAGAACGGGGCTGGCCCTGCAGTGTCGTACAGTGTCGCACAATGTTGCACACACCTGTCTCTTAGTACCATTTGCACAGAGAACACCCAGTGCTTTCCAGACCCCGGGAGCCATCTCCAGTGCTGCAGTGTGACTATCTCAGAGAACACCCTGAAGGAATTCTGCTTTGGCTGCACCTACAGTGTGAAATTCCGGCCATCCACAGGACCGGATGCCCTGGTCCACAGGAACGTCATTAGACCCTATGCGACTCGTCCAGGTTACCCAGGGATGGGGCAGCAGGAACTCCCTTTACGGAAACAGATGCTCTGCTTGGGAAAAATTCATTAGATTCTCTCTTTGCCCTATTTTTAATTGGGAGCCAAAATGTGGAAGAGCATGTTCAGTTTATGAAAATAATTTCACTGTTTTACATCAAAAAAATCACTGGATGTTTGCTTGCACTCCCCACCTAACTGACCCATTTTCCTTCAAGGACGAAGCAGGAGAAACAGCTGCTGTTAAATGAGTTCTTCTAGTTACAGAAGAACAGTAGCACCCTATCTCCTGGGGCAATTTGTTTTTATTTATTCATTTTAAAATATTTTATTTCTTTAGTTAGTTGTTTTAATGGAGGTACTGGGGATTGAACCCAGGACCTTGTGCATGCTACGCACGTGCTCTACCATTGAGCTATTACCCTCTCCTCTGTTGTTTTTTTTTTTTAAACATAGAGGCCAAAATAGAAAAGAGTGAGTGATTTTTAAAGTGGGGGTCAGTGCCCACCACCCACCTCCCCCAGCTCCATTCTGATCCTCCCACCCCGTCACTCACTTGGGAGCCCGAGGACCCACCTGCACGGAGGTGAGGCTGAAGGTGATGACGAGCTGCGAGGTGGGGCTGATGAAGGGCGGGGGCGTGACCGAGCGCTTCCCTTGCTCGAAGATGCGGTAGATGCGGTTGGTCTTGGTGAGCAAGGCGGAGTAGCTGAGGGTGGTACCCAGGCCGAGGAAGAGCCTGCGGCCGGCGCAGACAGCCGCCCCGGGCTCGGCCACCATGAGGAAGGTGATGGCGTAGATGAGGAAGATGCCGGTGAGGAGGACGTAGCTGAGCTCGCGGCCAGAGGCCCGGACGATGGGCGTGTTGTTGTGTCGCACGAAGGTGGCCACCACCGTGGTGGTGGCCATGATGCCCAGCACGGCCAGGAGGAGGGGCGGGGCCGCCCAGGGCGAGGCCCAGGACAGGCGGACCACGGGCGTGGGGCGGCAGCCCGTGTGGTTGCGCGTGGGCCTCATGTGCCCCGGGCAGGCCTCGCACGTGAACTCGTCCACCTGGAAGCGGTACCCGTCACAGGCCTCGCAGTGCCAACAGCAGGGGACGCCCTTCACCATCTTTTTCCGCTCACCCGGCCCACAGGGGAGGCTGCACTGAGACGCAGGCACCTCGCGGAGGTCTCCCGACCACTGCAGGGCTTCCACCTGGGACAGAGGACACAGGGGTCTGTGACTCCGGCCTCCGGGCAGGTGGGCCCGCCTCCCTGCGCCCGGGGCTCAGGGCGTGCCACTCACATCCAGCCTGAGGGTCTCCGCCCACTGGCCCACGGCCTGGTAGCCGCCACTGCCCGCACTGCCATTGGTCGCCTGATACTGGAAGATGTCGTATCGCCCGGGTGCGTCCCCATTCTCATTGAACATCACAGGGGTTCCTGCACTGCCTGGAAGGAGAGCCTGTCATCCTCAGCTGGTTCTCCAGCCCATCAAAGCCAGCCTCCTGCAGAGGCCACGGCCCAGCCAGGACAAAGGGAGAGCTTACTTAGCAAGCATGTGAAACGGTGCTGAGCGTCAGGGATCATCAGGGAAATGCAAATCAAAACCACAGTGGGTGGAGGGGGCAGGGTAGAGCCCAGTGGTAGAGCCCGTGCTTAGCATGCACAAGGTCCTGGGTTCAATCCCCAGTGCCTCCATTAAAAAATAAATAAATAAACCTAATTCCCTTCCCCTCAAAAAAACAAACCCCACACCTCCTCACAACCACCTAGGATGGCCACTGTCAAAATCAACAGAAAATAAGTGTTGGCAATGGTATGGAGATCTTAAAACCCTGTATTTTGCTGATAGGAATGTAACATGATGCAGTCACTACGGAAAATAATGTGGCGGTTCCTCAAGAAATTAAACACAGAATCACCACACGACCCAGTATCTCCACTTCAGGTATATCCCCAAAGGAAACGAAAGCAGCAACTCAAAGAGATATTTGTACATTTATGTTCACAACAAGCGTTATTCGCGATAGCTTAAACATGGATGAAACTCGTGTCTATCAACGGATGGGTGGATAAGCAAAACGTGGGGTATATGTACAAGAGAATATTATTCCGCCTTGAAAAGGAAAGAAATTCTGACACATTTGACAACATGCATGAACCTGGAGAACTTTGCGTTAAGTGAAATAAGCCAGTCACAAAAGGACAAATGCCGTGTGATTCCACTCATACAGACTAGTCAGATTCATAGAGACAGAAGGTGGCTGCCAGGGGCTGGGGGAAGGGGAAAGGGGGAGTAATTGTTTAATGGGTACACAGTTTCAGTTTTGGACAATGCAGAGTTCTAGCCATTGGCTGTACACCACTAAACTGCTCACTTAAAGAACAGTTAAGCTAGTAAGTATTATGATATGTGTATAGTTACCTCAGTTTAAAAAAAAAAAAAAAAGAAAGCGCGTAACTGTCCAGGCAGAGGACGAGTTCAGGCTTGTACAAAGCTATCAGTCTGAACCATCAGCTTTCTTTCTTTTAGAAGCTTGCTTTACCAGCTTGTAGAGCTGTTCTGGAGTGATATTAAGTCACACTATTTAGCAGAGAGCTTGGCAGAGAAAAGGTGCTCAATATTTGTTGGAAGTGCAGAATTTTTAATTTTCTAAAGGATCGTAATTGAACACAAATGTATCTCTCTCCACAAACCATAGCACAGCTGAGTCCATCTGGGCCTTTTCAGAAGCCCTCATGCTGAGCCCTGCCAGGTCCTCCACTGGTACCAGGGGGAAAGACTCATGCCTCACAGAGCCCGGGGCCTGGCTGGGGAGACACTTGGAAGCCTGAGACTCAAAGTGCGCAGCATGTCCACAGTGCCTTTGCACAATCTGTGCTATGATCCAAGCATGCCCCAAGAGACCAGACGCCTCCAAACTCTGTGATGCAGGGGAGAGTTGTGTGTGACCCTCTGAGAGTCCCAGGCAGAAGGGGTCACAGAGAAGTTCCCTGACACCTGGAATTTGCAGGCTGGGGCAGGGGGAGCTGAAGCCTGGGGAAAGAGTGTTAAAAACTGGTCCCCAGCTCTCAGGCCAGGGCTTCCGCACTATACCCTTCTCCTTTGCCATCCCTTCCATCCTGAGTCATCCCAGGTCCCAAGAACCCCATCCCAGCAGGCTTCCCCTCATTCACTTCAGGGCTCTGGCTCCCACTCACCATTGAAACGTACGGCTCGAATATACTGCAGCAGCGTCCGCCCGTCGGTGGGCTCCATGGCTGGGCACAGGCCTGTGTGCCCAGGGCAGAGAGCCTGGTGCATGCTGTGTAGGGCGTGGGCAATGGCGTACACAGCATCGATCACAAACTGCACCTTCCCCTCCTGCTCGTAGGCAGAGTCCCGGCCGATGCGTTCCTCGCCTGTCCTAGGGATGCCCAGAGGAAGTGCGCCTGGCCCCCAGGTGCCCGACCTGGCCTCCCACCTTCTCCTTCGCCACCCCCGCCACCCTGGACAGCTCTCACCTGTGCATTTGCGGGTGGAATCGTCTGACTGGGTACCTGAGCTGGTCAGTTTGCAGTTAAAATTCTCTTCCCAGAACTCAGCAAACCAGATGTTCCGGCGATTATTCTCCAGGGAGCGAGTCATGAAGTACTGGTCAAACCCTGCAAGAGAGGGAGGGTGGGTGGCAACCATCTGAGCCAGCAACAGCTCACCACCTGTATCCCATCACCACTTGCTCACTTTGTAGCTGGGGGTGTCCATGTGACCAAGTTCTGGCCTGGCCAGTCAGTTCAAAGCCATCTAAGGGTTCCAGGGTAAATTTGCATCCTGATGCAAACTCAGAGCCTCACCACATGAAAGACTTTTATGCTGCCCCTTCTTTCCTGGTTAGAATGCTGCTGTGAAGATGTAATGGGTGGAGCTTCAGCAGCCACTTTGTGAATAAGATACCACAATCATGAAGACATATAACAACCACAGAGGATGGTGGAACAGAAGTGGGGACAGAGCTCAGGGCTCTGAGAACATCATTCACTCACTGCCTCAAACATGAAGTCACCCCTACTTTCAGACCTCTTGTCTTGTGATGAAATGCTTTTATTGTTAGAACCACTCCCAGTCTAGTTTGTCGCCTGCAACTGAATGCATTCTAAGGGAAAGAAAGAGTATGAGGGTAGGTGTACACCCCCAAAAGGCTGGAGCCCCCGGAGGTCAGGGCTTAGCCTTTAAAAGTGTTTGCTTTGTAAAACAGCCCTGAAACACCTTATCAAGGAGCCTTCAGTCTAGCCTTTGGGAAAACAAGCAATCCTGTTCTAAAGTGAACATCTTTCCTGCATTTTCCCACATATTCACAGGCAGGATGGTGGAGGAGGGGAGGAAAGGCAGGCCTCATCATTTGATCAGCGGGACATTATGTCCCACATCCATGGTTTCTCTTCTTCTCACACCTACCCTCAAATTACAATACCTCTGCCAGAACCAGGAATACAGGCATTGCATTAAAACAAAATTAAACAAACCAACAAAACCTAATAATTCTTCAGCCTGTATAGTGGGATGTGCATTTCCTCATTTGCCAACTCATTCAAACACTGCTTGGAGGGGTGGAATCACAGAATCTCAGAATTCTAGAATCTGGGAATCCTAGAAGGGACCTGGCTCATGGTACAATTTTACGAAAGGGGGAAATGAGCACCTTCAAGAGGGGATCGTGGGGAAGGACAAGCATGGGTGGGAGATGCACTGGGGGAGGGCATTCCCATCCTCACCATCGATGGAGGCCCTTTTGGGCAGGATGGTGATAGCCCCCACGGCCACATCCTCCAGGTTCAGGACAGGTGAGATCTTGGCTCCCCAGCTGTCTGAGCCAACCCACAGGAAGTGGCCGGTCAGGTTGGCCTGGCGTGCAGCCTCCAGGACCCTCCTGGTAAGAACAGCGTGAGAGTGAGTAAGGGCTGAGATCCTCCTCCAACTTACTTCTGATCACTTCTCAGTTTTCTCTCTCCATCTACCCCATTCCGCATCATTCATCATACCCTTATTTATCAGGAAAAGAAGGATGTAGGGTGTTTAAGACACTTGCCCTGAGTTTCTCAAGTAGTAAAGTATCCAGCCAGGCTCTCACCCCAGTCCCGCCCTCTTGTTCTGTGTACTGTAGCCACTTCCTGCTGCCTGGAGCAAGGGACTCCTTTCTTTTGCTAGAGCTCAGGCCAGGGTCTGTGGCCTACTGCTGACACCCTCCTGCCACTGGGAGTCCTTCCCTGACAGCTCATTTCCTGCACTTACTGTGCCCGCCAGTCTCTCCCCCACTGGGAATGATAAAAGCAGATATGTATTCTTGTGTGTTTCTCTGGCTAGGCTTGGAGCATCTCCACCCAGACTAGGCCTGGTTCATTTCTGGGGTCCCCAGACAGATGGCAGTGGGAAAGGTGTGTAGGGGCAGGAATATGGGGGCAGCTGAAAGAGGGAAAGGGAGGAAAGGAGAACTGATGTGGCTGGAATGTGTGAGAAGAGGTGGTGGGGCCTTCAAGGAGAGCTTCTGAAGAGCATGGTGACTGAACGTGCCATCCATCCCACCTGATATCATCCTCGTTGGCAAAGATAATGATGCCCCGGGCGTTGGGTGTCTCCATGAGTCTCCTGATTACTTTATTGAATTCTCCAGGCTTCGGTTCCCTGGGAATCTTGATGGATTGAGCAATACAGACCCCCCCTGGGTGTCGGAGATGTCAAAGTCAGCTCTGGTCCCACCCATTCACCCACCGGGGCCGCCACTGCGCGTGACTGTGGCAGGGGCTGAGTCCTCCAAAGGAAAAGGGCACCAGCCCACAGCAGGCACCATGCAGGCTCCCCCTCATGGAGCCAGTGTCCCATCTCACAGCTTATGCCCTGTCTGATGGCCCCTCTGTAGGCTCCTTCATGCCTCAGAACCCCCTGCCCCCAGCTCACCAGCCTCTCGGGAGATCTGCACAAAGGCCTCCACCCCGCTCTCGCCATAGTTGCCCTCTGAGGCCAGCGTGGACACGTAGTTCCATCCCAGTGCCCGCACGATGTCCACCATGGCCTGGGCCTGGTAGGAGTCAGGTGGCACCACGCGGGAGAAGAAGTCGTAGCGTGTGGAGTCGCTGAGCTCAGGGGCTGTGGAAGCGTAGCTGATCTGGGGTATCTGGAGTGGGGAAGGACACCTGGGCTGTGGATGGAGGGTCAGTGACCCCAGGGAGGGAAGGTAGTGAGAACCCAGGACTCAGGGTGGGGAGCATGGAAGTTTGGGGTTATGGTACTGGGGGCAAGCTAAAACAGCCACGTGGAGAGGCTGGAAGGTGTGGAGAAGGATCTGCATTTTGTGAATGGGTCTGACAGAATACAGGAGGTAGGAGGGTCTAGAGGAGAGGGCCGGGCCACCACATGCGGTTGCATGGGGCATGTCCCAGGCAGTAGGGAAGTGGGGGGTTCCAGTCCAGATTGTGGCCAATGCAGCCGCTAGGCATAGGCTGCATCTGCCTGGGAAAAGGGACAACTGTCAGCCCCAGGGGAAGACGCGTTTCCCTCATTCACACAAAGGGGTGGTCCGTGCAGGTGGGCGGCAGCCCCTGCAGGGGCAGAGCAGGCAGGAGAGCGGGGGAGGGGATGTCTGATGGAAGGCTGTGTCTGGCCAAATGAAAGGGCCTGTTTGGAACTGGGTTTATCTGTGTGCATTAGAGTGATTAACAGCGGGGATTACGGCTGAGCTGATCCGGGAGAAGGGGGTGGGGTGGGGCTGGGGGCAGTAAGTGTGAAAGAAGAGCGGAGAATGGCGGCAGAAAAGCCAAGAAGAGAGAGGCTAGCAGAGAAGAGGGGTGAATCCCTCGGGTTAGAGAAAGACACGCTCACCACCTTGCTCCCTTTTGGGAGCAAGTGGGAGCTGAGGTGAAAATCAGAGAGGGCGGAGGCTCTGGAAGAACCTGGCTGGAGCTTGTCTTGAGGGGTTAGGGAGGTTTGAAGCGGGACACAGAGAAAGGGTGGAGCATGAGACATTATGGAAAGGGGAGGGGACCAGCAGAAGGAAAGAGGGAAGGAGGAAGGGGGAACAGAGAGAGACAGAGGGACAGGAAGACCGGGGACTCGAGAGAGACACTTTAATCTTCAGAACAACCATCCCAGACAGACTTGGGTCTGGCCCAGGGGACAGGGTTTCCTTGTGAATTAGTGTGATTCTTCCCGGGAGACCAGACCTCGGCCACCCCCCGGGCAAGGGGGACAGGAGAGAGACTCCGGACCTCGAGCCCTCACCGCAAACAGGCGCAGCACGTTGGCGACCATGATGGAGACGGAGCTGGCCGAGGCTCCCACGACGGCCACCACGCGCTCGGGGGGCGCGGCGCGCAGCGGCGGGGCGCCGCCGGGACAGCGCACGGCCGCCTCGTCGCCGTCGCCGCGGCCGCGGATCAGCGCCTGCACGAAGCTCAGCGCCTGCTCCAGCGCGTACGTGTCCCGCGAGCAGGTGTCGAGCAGCCGCGCGCCCAGGCGCACGCCGGGCAGCAGCGCGGGGTCGGCGTTCACGCGGTCCAGCGCGTACAGCATGGCCTCGAGCCGGTGCACGCCCTGCTCCTTCTTCAGCGGCCCGCACGCCCGGCCCGCCGCGCCCCGCGCGTGCACCGGGAACAGGCCGCCCAGCGTCAGGCCGCCCGCCAGGCGCACCGAGCCCGCGCCGCCCGCCACGCCCGCCTGCGCCAGCGCCAGCAGCGGCGCCAGCAGCGCCGGCAGCCCCGCCATCGGCCCGCGGGGCTGCGGGGGAGAGCGGGGCCGGAGCACGCGCTGAGCTCCTGGCGGAGGAAGCCCCCGAGGCTCGAGGCTCGGGGAGAGCGCAGGCGAGCAATAAATAAACGTGGGCCGAGCCAGCTGGAGAAGAGACGGGGAGAGGGGGTCAACTCAGCCAGCCTTCCCAGGCCGCCTGGCTCTGCCACCTTCTGAGCCCCATCACCCGGGCCCCCCTGCCCGACCACTGTCTCCGCCGCTCCATCCTGCTCCCTCCCCTCCCCGACAGCCCCCGGCTTCGCTTCCTTCAGGCGCACCCCCAGTGCACACCTGGGCACCATTCGTGGCCACACTCACCTGCGCCAGCCGCTGTCGGTTCAGGACAGCGCAGTGACAGATCCAGAGCGCCCTGAGGGAGAGAGGATTTAAGGATTCTGGGGAAGGGATGAGAGGCCGCCCTGAGGGCGGAGACCCCTCCTGAGCAAGGGGTGTGCGCAGAACTGGCCCTCTCCATATCTCCTTTCGCTCCCTCTCCTTCTCCCTGGGTCCGTTTCTTTCCTGTCTTTGGATGTGTGTCTGACACCCATACTCTGTCCTTCTCTGTCTCCTGGTCTCTCTCTGTCTCTGACTTTCTCTACCCACCCTCTTCTTTTTATCTCTCTTCTCTTTCTCTGTCAGTGTCTCTTTCTCTCACTGTCTCTCTGTCTCTTACCCTTTTTCTGTCTCTCCTCTCTTTTCTGGCCACCAGTGTCTTGGCTCCAGCTACCTAAGGTACTTCTCAACTTTCCCCTTGCAAAACCCTGCAGGAAACCAGTGAGTGGAGGGAGGAAGGAGCACAGGATGAGCGAACTGAATGCCCTCGGACGGGAGAAGGGAGAACAGGGCTGAGCACGAAGGAGGCGTCAGCAAGCAGACTTTTAATATTAGCAAGGACTCTGCTTAACACAAGCACAACCTCGCAGAGAAGAGACTGCTACCATCAGCCCCATTTTGCAGATGGGGAAATGGAGACCTCAGGGAGTTAAGTGACTCACCCAAGGTCACACAGTTGACATGTGTCAGTATCAGGATTTGTACCCAGGTTGGTGGGAGACGACGAGCTCTCACTGCCTTTGAAAGAGGGCAGGGACAGGGCTGACTCACCCTGCAGCTCCCACCCCCACCTCTTGCATCGGATGATGGAGCCCTGAGGAATTGCTCTTCTAGTCGTGTAGAAACATTTCCTGGGCGCTGGGGTCTGAAGCAGTGAAGAGCCCTGGGAGGCTCCCTGTACCTGAGTTTCCCCATCTCATGTTTCAGGCCAAGATGAGGGGGACTGGCCAAAAGATACTCTTACCATCACCCCCACCTAGGGCCCTGGATTTGCCTTTCTGATGCTGAGAGCGAAGTGCATCCTGGAGACAGGTGGTGAGCTCCCAGCCCCAGGGATTAGCAGGCCCGTGCTAAGGGGGCCTGAGCCGGCTTGGGCTCCATTAGAGAGGGCGGATTAGGGCGGCCGTGGGGATTTGGGCAAAGCTGGCAGAGGGTGCAAACAAAAGCCATGTCGCCCTTCTCTCTTCCCTCACCACATCCAAAGCCCCCGCGGGTCTCTGTTTTCAGAAATGCCCAGGCACCTGTCCTTGGCAGAAGCCATGCATCAGGAGGTCCGGCTTGGCCTTTACCCACTTTACAAGTGGGAAAGGATGGGCCACCAGCTAAGTGTCCCATCCACTGCCCTAATCCACCCTCTCTAACGGAGCCCAAGCTTGACATTGCAAAGGTCACTTTTTGACCTTTTATGGTCAGCCTGGAAATTGTCATGGTGCCTGTGGATGTGCCATGAAGCTCAAGGTCTGCTGGAAGTCGAATCTTCCGCCATCTTGGTTCTAACCAATTACATTTCTCAGTTGCTGTGTCATTATTTTCATGGTTGTGCCCTGCCCCGTTCCTCCTATCTCACCAGCGTTACACAAGCATTAGGGTAAGTTACAGAGCTGGGATAGTAAAGCCAAGTCAGGCTAACTTGGAACTAGGCTATTACCCCCTGGGTTATGCAGGTGACAGCAGTTGGTGTGCATCTTTCTAACCATGCATTCCTCCCCTCTTGTAATCTTGACAGAAAGGGAAGAGAGTGTTACAGAAATTACAATTTGTTTATTTTGAATATGTGGTTTTTTTGGTTCTTGGGGAATTCCGACTCCGGAATTCCTCTGGAAGCAAGAGTCTCTCACCACATCTATTAATTTGCTAGGGCTGCCATAACAGAGCACCACAGATTTAGTGACTTAAACAACAGGCTTTATTGTCTCACAGTTCTGGAGCCTGGAAGTCTGAAATCAAGGCGTCAGCAGGGTTGGTTCCTCCTGGGGGCGGTGAGGGAAGGCTCTGCCCCATCCTCTCCCCTTGGCTTCTAGATGGCTATCTTCTCCCTGTGTCTCCACATCGTCTTCCATCTGTATGTCCCAATCTGCTTCTTATAAAGACGCCAGTCATGCTGGATTAGGGCCCGCCCTTATGACTTAACTTCCCCTTGATTACCTCTGTAAAGACCTGTCTCCAAATAAAGTCACATTCTAAGGTATTGGAGATTAGGGCTTCAATATATGAATTTGGTGGGAGGGGGACACAAATCAGCTCATAACGCATCAAAAAACTTTGCAAATGAGCTTTCTCCCAAGGCTGCCAGCCCTTTGCTTTGGGATAATAATAACTCATCACACGGGTTATGAGGTGAGTGGAGGCAGCCTGAGCTGAGGATCTGACACTGTGGACTCAGTAATGTTATTCAGGTATGATATATATTTGAGCAACTGTCCATTTTCAAGGGCCTATTTGCTAAATATTAGGGTATTCTTTGAGAGATACTGCCTAATTGTTGCTGTTTTTAATAGCAAAGTCTTTAACCAGAATACCCATTTTCTTCAAAATTAAGAGAAATCAAAGTGAAGGAAGCCATAGAATGAATCTGAGGGACGTTATCTTACATGTAGTGTGGAACAGGGGTCAAGAAAAAATTTTTTTATTTAATGGAACTTAGATTTAATGGAATTTTCTCCATAACACACATTGTCAGGGTATGATCATAGCAAACAACTTTTTCTTAATTGAAGTAGAGTTGATTTACAATGTCATGTTAGTTTCTGGTTACAGCAAAGTGATTCGGATATATACATACATATATGTATACATATGTGTATATATATGTATATATATTCTATTTCATATTCTTTTCCATTATGGTTTATTATAGGATGTTGCATATAGTTTCCTGTGCTCTGCAGTAGGATCTTGTTGTTTATTTTATCTAGTAGTTTGTATCTGCTAATCCCAAACTCCTGATTTATCCCTCCCCGACCCCCTTTCATAACCATAAGTTTGTTATATGCTGTGAGTCTGGCAAACAACTTTTTTTTAAGAGCCATATGATAGGCCCCCTCGCCAATCTGGTCAAGTCCTAATCCCCAGGGCCTGTGAATGTTACCTTATACGGCAGAGAGAACTTTGCAGATGTGATTAAATTAAGGATTTTGAGATGAAGAGATGACCCTAGATTAACCTGGTGGGCCCCATGTATTCACAAAAGTCTTTATGAGAGAGAAGGCAGTGTGAAGATGGAAGCAGGGAGAGATCTGAAATACTCAGCGCTTGCTCTGAAGATGCAGAAAGGAGCCACAAGCCCAGGAACGCGGCCCCAAGACCTGGAACAGACAAGGAAACGGATGGTCCCCTAGAGCCTCCAGGTCTGCAGGTCTGCTGGCACCTTGATTTTGACCCAGTGAAATTGATTTTAGAGCACTGTGAGCAAATACGCTTGTGTTGTTTTAAATAACCAAATTTGTGGCGATTTGTTACAGCAGCGCTAGAAAACTAACACAGTCCGGTTGATAAGTATTTCCAGCCTCGCAGGCCGTCCAGTCTCTGCTGCAGTGATTCAACTGTGCTGCTGTGGCAGGAGAGGTCATGGCCGAGCTCCGGGGCCAGCCTCAGGGACGGGGCCAGGCGGGCACGCAGGCCCTAGCCGCTTCTGTGAATGGGATTCCCGTTCTTAGTAGCAACTTAGGTCAGGAACCCCAACCAGTAGGTTTGATTTGGGGTCTGTTGGACCAGCTGGAGGCCGAGAGAGAGAGAGAAAGGGGGGGGGGCGGGGAGAGAGAGAGAGAGAGAGAGAGGGAACATATCCTATTAAGAAAGGTGAAAGTACTCTGGATAAGGGTTGATGCCACTGAGTTAGGAAGACCACGCAGAAGTGTTTCTGAGAGAGAAAGCAGGGGGCCACGATGAACTAGGAGAGATTATGGGAGTCGAAGGAGTATGGGAAACAGTCCTGTTTTCTGCAACCGTATGCTCTCAGCTGTGTTGGTTTACCTGCATTCAGATCCCCTTACATGAACTGTAAAATTTATCTTATTTCGTTTTTTAAATTGAAGTACAGTCAGAATGCGTCAATTTCTGGTGCACAGCACAATGTCCCAGTCATGCATATACATACATAGATTCGTTTTCACATTCTTTTTCATTAAAGGTTGTTGCAAGATATTGAATATACTTCCCTGTACTATACAGAAGTAATTTTTTAAATCTATTTTTATATAGAGTGTTTATCACTTGCAGCCTCAAACTCCCAGATTTATGCTTTCCTACCCCCTTTCCCCCTGGTAACCGTAAGATTGTTTACTATGTCTGCGAGTCTTTCTGTTTTGTAGATGAGTTCATTAGTGTCCTCTTTTTTCTTTTTCTTTTCTTTTTTTGAGATTCCACATATGACTGGTATCATATGGTATTTTTCTTTCTCTTTCTGGCTTATTGAAGTGTAAAATATTAATGTGCCGGGGGAAAAAATTCTCACACAAACCAAGACAACTTGCCCATCACACCGGACTAATCCATCATGCAGAAGTACGCATTGCAGCAGCACGTACTCTTCCCAAAAAGATTCAGAATATAAAAAAAGAAAACATCTTACAATATGTTTTATGAGACTAATCCATCATGAGGACCAGAAAGAAAATTTCCAGCCAAACCAAGAAGCACAGATACAAAAATCCTTGTCAAAACATTTGCAAAATGAAGAACATAAAAACATCAAAATCAAGTCTGTTGTGTCCCAGAAATGCACTTTAGTAGATTAGCGATTTAGGAAATTTATTAATGTAATTCACTGCATTAACAGATTAAAGGAAAAAAACCCATGATTATCTAAATGGATGCAGAAAAACATTTGCAATCATGCAATATTCATTCATAATTTCAAAAACTTAGCAATCTAAGGATTGTCTTTAACCTGATCAAGTTATCTACTGACAGCCTCCAGAAGATACTGTATTCAGAGATAAGTCATTTCAAGCATTTATTTCCCTTAAAACCAGAGCAAAACAATCCAGTTGATCCTTAACAATGTGGGGTTTAGGGACACTGACCCTCTTCACAGTCAAAAATCCATGTATAACTTAGAGCCAACCTTCCATAACCATGGATTTGCACCCACAGAGTCAATCAACCGTGGATTCTGTATGAATTCGTTGATTTAAAAAATTGGTGTATAAGTGGACCCATGCAGTTTAAAGCTGTGTTGTTTCTAAGTGTCAACTATAATTCCCATGACCACTCCCTCTAGGGGGCGCTAGTCAGAGCCAAGAGAAATAAACGTAATGACTGAATTAAAATGAACAACTCTATCTCAACAAATCTGGAAAAAAATGCTAAAGAAAATACAATTTAAAGAGATTCCAATGAAAAAAGTATGTCCACAACTCTTATCGTTTGGTGTGTGGTTGCCTACTGTATTAAGGATTCTGCAGAGAAACAGAACATGAATAAGTTAGAAGGAATCAGCTCATGTGACTGTGGAGGCTGAGAAGTCTCAGATCTACAGTCGACAAGCTGGGGGCCTGGGAAGGCTGATGGTGTCATTCCAGTCCGAGTCCAAAGGCTTGAGAACTGGGAGAGCCCATGGTGTAAATTCCAGAACAAAAGCCAGAGGCTCAAGATCCAAAAAGAACCAATGTTTCAGTTTGAATCTGAAGGCAGGGAAAAGACCAACGCTCCAGTTTAAGGCAGTCAGGAGGCGTTCCCTGTTACTCGGAAAAGAATTAGACTTTTCTTTCTACCCAGGCCTTCAACTGATTGCCCAAGGTCCACTTACATCATGCAGGGCAATCTGCATTGTTCAGTCTACCAATTCAAATGTTAATCTCAAAAAATGTTAATTTCATCCAGAAACACCTTCACAGGCAGACATAGCCAGAATAACGTGTGACCAGGTACCCGGGCATCCCATAGCCCATTCAGGTTGAAACAATGAATTAATCACAACAAGCCTACCTTCTGTCAACTTGGCCCCCACAGGCAGCTCTTTAAACCACACTCGATCTCTACGTAAAGACAATAACAAGCTCATACTTCCACCCGACATAATAACAACTATCCTGCCTCCAACCCCAAACTCACTAATCTCTTCCCCAGAAGAGGCGGTAACAACCTTGAGTGATGCTTCCTCTTCTCCTTGATATCCTGTGTTACAGAAACCTGAATCCTGTGGAGAGACCAAGTGACACTCGGAGGGTTGGAGAACTCGGGTTTATTATACCAATGAGCCCAGAGGAGTTAACACTCCAAGCTCTGGACCCCGTCTGTAGGTTTACACAGGCTTTAAGGTTTCAGTTAAGTTCATACCATATGCAAATGAGGTGTTAGGAGTGGACCAATCAGGAGTGAGCTTTTGGGAACAAATGGAATTTTAGGGCTAAGTTCCATTTTCCTAGAAGCAAACTGTTTTACAGAAGTGCAAAAGTGGGAAGGCAGTGGCCCTGGCTGGGAGGTCTTGCTGGTCCCTTTGTGGATTTTGCCCCTTCAACTGAAATATTATGATGTCAAGTTAACAATACTTAAATACTACAATATGAAATCAGTACATCTTATGTTACATTATAAGAGAATAAGAGAAGAAAACAAAGATTATAAACAAGCATGTTCATCATGAGACAATGAACTCATGATAGGACATGTCCTATCTCATGTCATGTCCTCATGTCTATAACCAGTCACATGGTCATAGCTGGTATTTATAACCACCTTCTTCCACTACCTATTTTGTATTCCCTTTGCCTTCAGCAAGCACCTCAGCTGGTCACAGTTTTTGGCCTGGTTGGATGATCTAAACCTTCATTCCTGAAGGGCCTGGGCCATTAGTAATCCTGCCTGGATTGGGTTGGTATAGTTTTCCGCTGACCTTAATCACAGGGCATGGTAATACTAAAGATGCCCTAAGAGAGCGCTGGTATTCCAGACATGCTCTTCCTCACCTCCACTGTGAGTTACAGTCCAGTTTCCCCTTGGTATTAAGCATCACTCACCCCAGCCAACATTGTACGTCTCCTTTGCCTGTTGACTCAGAGACATGAGGAGCCCAAAGTGGTTCTCTTAATTTCCAGTTCAGTGAAATCATTGTTGTGTCTTCTGGTGGAAGTTTTCTTCTCTCTGGAACTAAGACCTCTAGGCTAGCAAAATGTAGCTTTGCAGGAATAAGAAGCAAAAGTATTACTAGTGGGTTTCTAGGAGTAAGAGCTGGGGAGGGTACCACTATTTCCCATTTCCAACCCTTGATTCTTGGACCCATGAATTCTGGCTGTGGGAGAAACAGAACCATATACTGGAGGCTGATTCAGAGCATATACAGCCTTATGGAGAAACTTGCCCCAGCCTTGCAAGGTATTGCCACCTAGTTCGCAATGTAATTAGGTCTTCAAAAGGCCATTCCACTATCCTGTCAAGCCAACTGCTTCAGGATTGTAGAAAATACGGTAAGACCAATGAATTCCATAAGCATGGGCCCCTTGCCACACTTCATTTGCTGTGAAGTGAGTTCTTCAATCACAAACAATGCTGTGTGGAATAACATGACAGCAGATAAGGTGTCAGTTTGCCACCACGTAGCTGCCTGGGCACCACGGGAATGGTATTCTACCAAGGACTCAGGGTTGGCCTCGACTGCTGGCAGATTGGACATCCAGCCATGATCATAGTCAGGTTGGCCTTGGTGAGTGTAAGTCCATGTGACTGAGCCCATGCATAACTCCCACCTTTGCTACCATGGGGACTCTGTTCATGAGCCTATTGCGCAGTGACAGAGGTGGCTAGGGAAAGATGCTGACTGGTGTTCACAGAACAGGCTATCCTAGCTACTTGATTATTAAAAGTCTCCTCTGATGAAGTGACCCTTTGGTGTGAATTCACATAGGACACAAATATCTTCACATTTCTGGCCCATTCAGAGAAGACTATCCATGTCTCTCTTCCCAAGATTTCCTTATCACCAATTTTCCAGTTATGTTCCTTCCAATTCCCTGATCATCCAGCCAAATGAATGGCCACAGCTCATGATATATAATTACACCTCTGACCTTTTTCCTTCCAAGCAAAGTGAACAACAAGGAGTGTTGCAGCAAGGTGTGTTACAGCTCAGCTGTGACAGCAACCTGAATCCAGGCGAGAGACCAAGCAGTACTCTGAGAGTTGGAGAACTCAGGTTTATTATGCGAGCAGGCCCAGAATAGTTAACACTCCAAGCTCTGGACCCCATCTGTAAGTTTACATTGGCTTTTATAGGCTGCCAGTCTACACTTTGCAACATCATATGGAAATAAGGTGTAACAATAGTTGACTAATTAGGAACGAGCTTTGTAGAAATGGACAAATCAGGAGTGATAGAAATGGACCAATCAGGAGTTAGCTCAGGGAACCAATAAAATCTTAGGGATAAGTTTCCTTTTTTAAAGTAAGCCATTTCAGAGGCAAAAAGTGAGATAATGCCACTGGGCCAGGGAACCGGATGGTGCTGGCAGGAGAGTAATGGCCCTGCCTGGAGGTCCTGCTGGTCTTTTTCATGGGGCTTCCCACTTCAGGGGCACTCCTCAAGGTTCTTCCCATGGGGAGGATTTCCCTCCACTAGTGTCCTTCGGGGGTGCCCTAAAATGGAGTACCACATCTAAAAGAAACCTCTGCCAAATTCCCTTGTTTCTCCTGGACTTACCTCTGTATTTCCAAACTAAATAAAACAAAAGCAAAAGTAAGCTTATGCTGCTACTTTTTCTTACTTTGATATATTAAATATTGGCAATATTTTCTCGATTTCATTTATTGATTTTTTTAACTTGGGAAATATTTGGTAGAAGGGTTAGGAAGTACAACTTGGTTTCCTTCTTTGTAGAACGCAGAAAGTACTAGTAACTAGCTATAGGTTTGTTGTGAGAATTAAATGAGCTAAAGTATATAGTCAAATTTCTTCTGTATAGCACAGAGAACTGTATTCAACATCTTGTAATAACCTCTAATGAAAACGAATATACGTATGTGCATGACTGGGATATTGTGCTGTGCACCAGATATGGTTACTATGTTTCAGTTTTTAAAAAAATGCATGCAGGAGAATGGTTACCACTGGTGTCTGTGAAGGGGGGGCGAGGGAGGTGCTGAGGGTGGAAACAAGAATGGAGATAACAAAAAATAATGATGATAATGATATAATAATGTCTAGTACTTGTATAGTGTTTACAATTTTCTAGTGTTCTAAGTGCTTTTTATTAGAACTAATTTCTCACATCGGGCCAGACCTCATTTTTTTTTTTTTTTTTTGGTGAGGGGAGGTAATTAGGTTTACTTATTTGTTTATTCTTGGAGGAAGTACTTGGGATTGAACCGAGGACCTCATGCATGCTAAGCAAGCGCTCTACCATTTGAGCTATACCCTCCCCTCAGTGGTGGATATTTTTAAAAGCGTTCATTCCACACTTACTGAGTACGTATTATTTGATATGTACAGTGTCAGACACTGAGGATGCAGTTGTACAGAAGGGAATTACAGTCAATATCGGAAGACAAGCCTTACAATTTAAAGGAACCCTTTTAAAAAGAAGTAATGAGTGTCATGAAAAGGGTAATACTGAGTCTATGCTTTTGTTTTAACCCAATGGTGCGGGCCAGTTAAAATATATGTCTCTTATTACAGGCTACAAAATGTAGACATAATTTTTTAAAATTCAAAAATCTGTTAAATTGATTCTAACGGTTCTTTGATCAACCAAGAATAAGCAGTAGTGAGAGGCTAGTCTTCCACGTTTTTGTATTACATACTTACTTTTCCCTTTTACTATCATTGTCATCATAATTATTAATTAAAAGGTGTACGAGGGGATACGTGGTTACAGCAGGGGCTGGAAGACTTCAGCCTCCTTGGGCTTCCAGCAAGAACGCGTTCTCTGGCGTTCCCGCATTGGCCCTTCGCGGACACCGTAGGGGGCCGTGCCATGGAGACGGCTGGGAAATAGAGTTCGAAAGGAAAAGCGCCACGGGTCTTCTGTGCGCAGGCGCACCGGCGCCCGGAGGCCTGGTGGCGGCGGCCCCAGACATCCCCGCGCTGGGTGTTCCGCTTTCCTGCGGTGCGGTCCGCCGCGTCCCGTGCCCGTCCCGGCGCGCCCAGGTACAGATGCCGGGGAGAGCGGGCCCGGGATGTGCGGCTCCCGCGGCGGGCGGGCCGGGACGGAGGGAGCGCCAGCCGAGCCCCAGCGCCGGGCGTCCGAGCCCAGGCGGCCTCGGCAGGTGGACGCGGCCCGGGGAGGGGGCGTTGCCCCGTCAGGAGCCCCCGCTCGACCCGCTGCCTCCGCCTCCGCCTCCGCCCCCGCCCAGGCTCCCGGAGAGACGCTCTCCAAAGAGAGGTTGCGGGGGGCTGTGTCTTGTCTCCGGGCTGGCGAGCCTGGGGCGGCTTTCGGCTCTTGACGTCTGTTGGTCTCCCCCTCCGGAGTTCAAACTTTCTGTTATGTTTCTCCGTTTCTGCCAACCGTGCTTTTCCGCATTGCTCTCCCACAGTGAATCCTAAGTGATTTAATTATTTTCTTTTTTATTTGGAATAATTTTGTCCGCTTGCAAAGTTACTTCCCTTTTCTCCAAATTTTAAAGTCATTTCTAGCCAACGAAGCTGTTTCTTCTCAGTTTTGTAATTTTGTGGGGGTGGGGAAGGGAAGGTGGGTAGGAAATACTTCCTTTTACATTTAAGGAGCTTTGATAAGGGAAGCACAGCTTCCAAGAGGAAGAGAAGAGAGGACTAATTTTTGGTTGGCTACTCCTGAAAAGGACACCAGTTCTTCAAGTGACACTTAAAGAATTACTGTAATCATAACTATAATTATTATAGCTCAAAATACCTAAATGCAGGTGTGTGGAATATTTATGTCATTTCTAAGATCTTTGTGAGCCCAGCATGGCTGCCCTTTACATTGTTAATGTACATCAGAGAGTTTTAATCCCTCAGTTGGATTCGTCTTTACTCGTAAACCACTGGCTGAAAGGGAGGAGGCCCAGTGATTGGAGGTCTGCTTACTGCCCACCCCTGCTTTCGGTGGTCATGCCTAGGCCTCTCCGACTCAGGAATGCCTGGGCTTCCAGGTTCCCTCTTACTTCCCTCTGCAGGTTGCTCGTGTGGAGATTATTCTAACCAGGTCTAACCCTAATCGGGGAGGAAGTGCAAACAGGATTGTAGCGACCTCACAGTTTCTTTCTCCGTTTCACGTGCCTTCTCCAGGAGGGAGAAATGGCCACGAGGCTGCTGCCATTCCAGGCTCTGGTGAGTGCAGGCTTCTCTCTTGAACTGTCCTTGGGGTTCAGAGGTGGATGGGGCTTGATTGCTTGTTGAGCTTTTCCAGGTAATGAAGCCCGCTAAGGGGCCTGAGGGCTTGATAGGCGAGGAGCTCCCGAAAGGGGTTCCCCTTGCCTCAGGGCCAGTCACATTGTGAATTCTCCACTTAACTCAGTGATCACCCAGCTAATCACCCACTGGGGATCCGGTGCCTCTGAGGAAACTCAACTGTTACCCACATTTGGGTGAAGTGGAGATCAACATGTTAACAGTGCTTGTTGACTAGGAAGTGAATGGGCCCTCAGGCCCCATGCCGGTGCCACACCCAGAGCTTTGTGAGGGATCCAGGTCTGTTTTTGCGCTGTATGGGGCAGAGACATTTTAATGACATAAAAGAGTCAAATCTTTCCTTAACACTAGGAAATCAAAGAGGAACGGCATTCCTGAGGACCAGTCAACCCCAGTAATACTTGGTAAGGGTCCAGTGATTTTCTAGGAAGATCCTAGAAGGAAGACCAGTGAATCAGCAGGTGTGGTCGGGGGTACTGTCTACTATTTTTTTGTTGTTGTTTGGCACGCACAAGCAGGACCAGGCTCACACAGATGGTGAAAGGAAAAGAAGTCACAGTGTGGGCAGTGGTTTTCAGGGCCAGACTCAGGGGAATCGAGCTTTTCCTGAGGTGGGAAGCCTCCAGTCCACGGTGATTTCTTCCCTTCTTTGCCCATTCATGGCACTAGAGGAAATATAATCAAAAACATTATCTCTTCCCAAACCAGAAAACCTCTCCACAAAGGTAGGAGGGAAGGAAAACGCTTTTTTTTACCGAATAAACATTAAGCCAGAATGTAACGTGCGTCACAGGCAGTCCACTAAAGAGACTGCAGAGACAGAAAGCCCGCTGTCACTTAGCTCAGTGTTATGACCCAGTTTTGCAATTTGGAAACTTGTCAGGTGACAAGTTAGGCCCGTCTTCTCCCAGGAAATGGGGAGGTTGGCACATTCAAAGAATTGGTTACCAGGTCCTTGAGAAAACATTTGTGATGATTTGGCAGATGATTTATTTAGCATTTAAAAGATGTACATACATTTGGACAAAGAAAGAAATTCGGAAAGAAAATGGAAGAGGGGGGCGGGAGTCTTCTCCCTTATTTCTGACAGCCTCTTATTTTTCATTTGTTCTTGTCCTAACCGGTCAGAGAACATCCCTGGCCTTGTGACCTCCTTTCTCGGTTTGGGGGGAGATGTTAATGAGAGAGTAAAAGTATTTCCCCCTCTAGAAATGTGTCCTAAGGAAATAAGCTTTGCACGCTTCTCTGGTGATGTGCAGGGATGCTCAGTTCCGCGTTTTTAGGATTACAAAAATGGAAACAGCCTAAATGCCCACCAGTAGATCAGCTGCGTAAACTGATTCATCTGTACCGTGAGACACTGGGTAGCAAGTAAAAAACTGAAGGGGTAAAGTTACATGTGTAATATTTTATTTTTGTTTAAATCTAGAGCCATATTAGCATGTAAAAAGTCCGAAAGGATATACAGTTAGAAGTTAACAAACCTTCTTTCTGGTGGTAGAAAGTTAGATCTATTCCCTTTTCTTATGCTTATTGGTCTTTCCTAATTTGCTTTTAAAAAAAAAGATTCTTAATAGTAAAAGAAAGAGACACCAGTTTATAAGAGGTGACTTGTGATGCAGTGAGGTGGGAGATGTTACGAAACACAGGTTCGTGTGCCTGATGCACGGTAAGGCCAAACAAACCGAAATGTCACAGTGTGGAGCGGAGAAAGGTTTATTCATTGCAGGGCCAAGCTAGAACTATTTGTGCTCAAATACTCAAACTCCCTTTTGGTTTTCAGGGAGAAGTTTTTATAGGCAAAATTTGGGGTGAGGGCTGCAGGATGTATGACTTCCTTTGGTTGCTGGTGACGGAGCAGGGTGGTGTCCCCGGACTCCTGCTCTCAGCCTGAAGTCACCGCCCTCCACCTGGCTGGGGGGCCTTAGCTCCTGCAGGAACATGCAAAGACACATTGTTACGAGTATCCCTGGAGGGGACCCTGCTTTACTGCTGTGCTGTTGTTTCTTGACTGCTTTTCCTCTGTTCTGCGTTCCCTCACTCCCCTGATTAGCAACTGTTTGAATCTGCCCTTTGGTACTCAGGAAGGTTTAGGAGGCTGAGGCCTTTTTCCTGTAAACCAGAAGTGGGGACACGGAAGGGCTTTTGTCTCCAGGAGGGCCCCACAGGGTCCTGCTCCGTCTCCGAGAGACGTAGCAGAACAGAGGCTGGTGGGGGAGGGGTGGGGGGAGGCGGGGGGGAGTCCCACCTGCAGCCTCCTCACCTGGCTTTTCCAAGCCCACCTCCCTGGGCCCGCTCCTGGGAAAGCGGTGCCTGGGGCATTCTAGAGCCTCCCTTCCTGTGACTGTCACTGTCCACTCGCCCAGGACACAGATGGCCCAAGGTGATGACCGAATCCGGGCATACCTTTTCCTCCCTGAGTGAGTGTGCTTCTCAGACCCGTTTCTCTTTTCTCACCTGGGAATGAGTTTGATCTAGGCAATCGTGCATTTCCATGTCTAGAATTCTGCACTGCCATCATTCTGATTTTATTTAATGATTTTAAGTGCTCACCTTGTTTGGCTGCTGTGTTTCAGCTTTCTGAAGACACAGTGCTTCACTGACAGTGTTACCGAGTATCGAGTCCAAACTGGTTCTGCTTGCTGCACGGCTGGCCAATAAATCGGGAGACGAGGTGTTGGGGCAAGGAATAACGACTTTATTCGGAAAGCCAGCAGTCCGAGAAGATGGCAGACTAATGTCCTGGAGAACCCTCTTCCCCAAGTCAGAATCCAGGCTCCTTTAATGCTAAAAAGGGGAGGGGGCGTGTGGTTGGTTGCTGCAAACTTCTTGGTGTAGGAATCCTTTGTTCTCGCAGCTGTCCACGTGGGTCAGATGATGGTGTCCCTGAAAAACCTCTAGCAAAACAAACCTTGTTTTTTATTCTGGAACTTGTTATCTTTATATGAGTGCAAAAGTATTCATATCCTTAAAGGTCAGAGCCTTGAGAATAGGCTCTTCTGTGTATTTCAGGCTAAAGGCAACATTTTTTTTTTACAACAGGTGCAGAGCCAGCAGGACTAGGCCTAGAAAACAGGGCACAGGGTTAAAGCCAAGGGAACAGGTCTCATGTGGAGTCAGCTTTGTTCTCTTCTACTGCAGCAGTAGGTGGGCGACAGATGTGTGCTCAGTGACTGAGGGGTGGTCAGGAAGTACTCAGCTGGAAATGCTCAGAACCTAGAGTGGTGGCAGGGTTGCTGCTCGGTCATCCCACTGCGGGCATGGGCCTGGGTGAGCAGGAACGGCTTTCTGTTCCAGGAGTCTGTGACGTTCAGGGATGTGGCCGTGTTCTTCAGCCGGGACGAGTGGCTGCACCTGAACCCTGCGCAGAGAGCCTTGTACCGGGAGGTGATGCTGGACAACTACAGCGCCCTGGTGTCGCTGGGTAAGGACTTTCCTTGTGATGCAGAGTCTGCTGTGGAGGCACCCTGGTGCCCTCTCCAAGGAGGACACTGCGGGGCATGGACTCAGAAAGTAGCGGTTGCCATGCCCCTCGGCTGCCAGGACGAGTCTCGGCTTGGTAGAGTTGCTGATGGGCATCCTTTCTGTGCCTTTCCCATCTTCTGCCCCCAAACTCTGTCCCTCGGGGTCTCACAGGAGGTTCCAGCTTAGAAGAATGCAAAGCCAGAGCCCTAACTTGCATCCTGAGCTCACCTCCTGGCCATCCTCTGGGAGCCCAGTTTTAAGCTCCTTTCGGAACAAACCTCTTTCCTCTCAGCTGTCCCTCTGCCTTAGAGACCCTGAGGCTGGATCTGAGTGCCAGAGTGTCCCCTCATGTCTGCACCGTGGATTCATTCTCTTTCTTGCTCATGAACAGGGATTCTGTTTTCCAAACCAAAGGTTATCCTCCAGTTAGAGCAAGGGGAAGACCCCTGGATGGTGGAAAATGGAGTTTCTCAGAGTGCGTGTCTAGGTGAGTGACAGTAACTGCATAGCATTTTCTAACTGCGTGGGCTCTGCTGATCAGTGAGGAGGCCGCGCTCAGGCAGCATCCAGCAGAGCCCTCCTTGATCTGCCGGGCCTGGTGGGAGATGCTGGCTGGAAGGGCGTGTCCTCACTCTGCCTTTCGGAGTACGTGACATGGCAGGTTCGGAGGGAGAGTTGAATTCTCCCAACATGGGCTGCATTTTTACCACATGTCCTTTGTCATTTGGATGCAGACTATGTAATGAAGTATATAATGTTTAAAGGTTTGAGACTCATATCTTCCCCTTTTTTTCTTGCTTTTGCTAGATTATTTTCTTAAATTATTTTCCTTTTATGATTTGAACAAACCTTTTATCACTGCAGTGCACCCCCATTGTCCCATCTTGGGTTTTTGCTTTGACTTTTCTTATCTGCAACTTTTTGCACATGGTTCAGCTAGAAAGAAAATGCTGCGCGTGTGTCTGTGTGCTACACAAGAGAAAGCAGGGTTAGCAGGCCGGGACACTTTCGGACCCAAGCTGCAGGGACGTCTCTCTCTCGGCCTCTAAAATCCCTGTGGGTTGTGGAATTGCAAGCTCTTGCTTTCTGTCCCACTTTGAGTTTTGTCTTTGTTTCTGGCACCAGAGGATGGCTCACTGCTTTGAGTTTTGCAGCTTGTGCAGAATTTATTTCTCCTGATGGCAAGAGATGGGCTTTCTGTGTCAGTTCAGTCTTGTGTCCATTCATGAACCCTGTATTCAGATTTTTTTTCCTTTGGTTTGACTAGAATATTTCTTGACTAATGTTTTCACGTTATTTGTGCATGTCTGGTATCAATTCTTTTATTTCTGTGGGAATTATGCTTTAAGTTTGGAATTCTGGCATCAGTTTTTATTCCCTAAGAATTATTCAAACTTTGCTCCGCTGTTTTGGGGCACTGAGTATTGTTGATAAAAAGTCCTCTGTTAGTTTTAAATTTTTCCCCTCTTATTTCCTGTATAGAAAATCTTTTTTCCCCCCTTTTTTGTCTTTTGTCTAGAATAGTATAAGATACTCTTTTCATTTTTGGAATTCAGAAGATTCATTATATTATATCAAGGAGGCTTCTTTTTTTCTCCAAATTATTTGACATTCAGGGGGCCCTTTGCTTTGAAGACCCAAGTCTTTTTTCATTTCAGGAATCTTTTTTCTACCACATACTAACATATATTCTGCCACATTTCACCAACAATTGGAGGAGGCTGACTGCAAGAATAATGAACTAATAAGATAGAAATTCAGTCAGAACCTTAGAAAATAAATATATCTGTTCTGAGACCCAGAACAATAGCCGTGGATGAGCTTCAGTTTTGATCGTGAGCTTTCAAAGACATCATTAGTTGGCAAAGAAATCATCAGGTTCAAATTGACTGTGTTCTTCTTTTGCAAGCATATAAAAATTAATTATTTCAACTTGTTTAAGGTATACACGGAGTTGTAAAAAAAAAGAAGCAGAAAAAAGGAAATTTATTTGAAATTTCACCAGCCATGCTGAGCCATTGTTAATATTTTACTATTTATCCTTTCAAACTGTGTGAAGATTTGTTTGAGTGTGTTTGTACATGAAACACATACACAGAGAAACAGATTGTACATCTTGTTCTTGAGCCTGTTTTTGATTGTGAACGTCAGTGAATTAGTCATCCTTTGTTGAATAGAGGTCTACTTCGTTGAAAGAACTCTAGTGTATTCTTAAGCCATATCTTATTAAACAGTCTTTCTTTTGGAAATTTTAGTTCCCCATTTTCTCCTATTAATATTGCTGTCATGGCTATGGAATGCAAAGATAAATATAAGGGGAAAAGGGTCCAAATAACTAAGTGCAAAGACATGAGTGTTGTTTAAAAGGCAAGGAATGTGAATTTAAAGTTCACATAAGATTTTTTTGAAAAACTAGTCAACTTAGTTATAAGTCAGTGAAATTCAAACCAAAGCAATGAGATACCACTTTTTCCCTGTTAAATTACTGAAGGTTAAAAAACACACATCCAGGGTTCTTCTGTTACTCTGAGCAATAAGCAGAGTCTTCAGTGGGATTTTGACTGTCCTCCTGGAGGACAGTCTGCCTTTATTAAAATCAATCCCAGGTTTAGAAATTTATCATAAGAAAATAATTCCATAATTGTGCAAAGTTGTAAAGATGGTGTAAGGGAATGTTATAACATGAGGCATCACTAGGAGTAAAGAAAGCTAAACGATTCAGAAGGGGATGTATTAAATGATGATATATTCATGCCTTGGAATATTATGTAGCTGTTAAAATGATGATGTCAGCCCGCATTTATTGACATGGAGAAAAGTTCACAATTTTTTTTATTGAGATACATAGTCAGTTTACCATGTTGTGTCAATTTCTGGTGTGCAGCACAATGCTTCAGTCGTACATGAATATATATATACATTCATTTTCATGTTCTTTTTCACCGTAAGATACTCACAGTTTTTTTAAGTGAAGTAGGGGTAGGGGGAAGTTTAGTTTCAACCCATTTTAATTTTTTAAGTAAATGTTTTTTTTTTTAATATATAGAAAAATTTTGATGAGCTCCATTCCACATGTAACAGTGATTATATTTGCATGATGTGTTTATGGGTGAACTGTATTTTCATTTTTATAGTTTTCTATATTTTCTTAATTTTTCTTACAATGAGTATATATTTCCTTTTTAGCTAAGAAAATTAAATCTCTTTCATAAAATACATTCATTCTTTTGAATCAACGGTTCCATTTCTTGCTCTGTACCCTAAGTGATGGAAAAGATGGGTGGAAAATCACTCTCAGAAATGTACTCTTCTCCCAGTATTCCTCTGTCACTGTATGTGGTAGCTGTCTCCACTGGGTTCCCCAAGCCAAACGCTAGGTGTCTCTTGGGTCCTCTCACTTAGTTAGTACCAGGGTGTATTCACAGGTGAGCATACCTGTTCTCTCTGCCTCCACAGTATCCCAGTGCGCCTGCTTCCACTATGATGCCCCATCCCCTCCACGCAGGAGGACCATGGCAGCCTCCTAACTGGCTGCTCTGCCCCGTCCCTGTTCTCTTTTCACTGCCCCCAGTTGCAGTCTGTTTGTCACAGAACCGTAGTTACCCTTTTTAGACAGAACCGTCATGTCCCTCCTACGCCCTCGTGATCCTGTGACAAAATTCCAAACACCTTCGTATATCTTACAAGGTCCCACGAGCTGTGGCCCTGCCCGCCTCATTCCCTCACCTTGGAGCACTCCCCGGTTCCCTCTTGCTAGACCACACTGGACTTCTTTATGGTGCTGGAACGCTCAGTGCTTGTTCCTGCCTTAGGGCTCTGAGCTGGCTCTCCTTTCTGATTGGAATCACCATCTTTATACTCACGTTCTTGCCTGGCCAGCTCCTGTGTGCCATTTAGATCTCATCTTTAATCTTATTTCCTTATCACCCCATTTAAAATAGCAGGTTGTGCACTCATATTACCCATCGCCTTGTTTTTTTTTGTTTTGTTACAGTTCTCATTACTCCCAGTGCTTCTCTGTTTATTTGGTTAGTTGGTGGATGTCAGTATCCGGCCCCTAGAATGTAAACCTTGTGAAAACTGGACTCTTACTGGGCGTGTTCCCTGTAACCCTGAGTCTTGACCTTTGCATGGTACATAGTGGACACTCAGGAAATAGTCTGAATGAGTCCGTGAATGTTCATCCCAGCAGTATTCACAGCACTCAGACGAGTTCCAAGACGCCACTCGTGGAGGCCTGTGTTTCAAAGAGCCTTTTAGGCCCACGCTCCTTCCCTGTCTTGTTGACGGCCCCTCTGCAGTTTTCTCTTAGATTTACCTTGAGTGCACTGGTGGCTGACCTGGGGGTGAAGCCAAACCACAGCACAGCCCGCTCTCCTCAGAGATGCCCTGTGCCCTGCTGACCGCTGCTGTGTCACTGGGGCAGGCCCGGCTCCTCTGTGGGAAGAGCTGCCCTCCCGGTCCCTCAGCCCACCTGCATGTCGACATCTTCAGACCCTTCCCGCCCGGGCACGCCTTCCAGCCTGCTGTGTTCTCCTCCCCTTCTTCCCCCGTCCCTTTCTAAGGACTCCCAGGATACATTTGCTAGCTGCCCTTGTATGTTTAGATGTCACTTTCCTTTATTCCCAGTGCGAGAGAGACTTACACGTTTTGCTTATTTTAGGATGGGAGAGCTTGTTTGAAACAACCTGTTCCAAAGAAGAAAATCAGGAAGTAATGAATGAACTCATAGGTGATGGTCCTTTTGACTTCAAACTGGGAAAAATCTACATAAATGAGGACCAGCTAGAGAATCAGCAAGGCAAGATGCACAGACCTTTCAGGGAAGTCTTAGTTGCCATCCAGAAAACCTTTATGAAGGAGAAGAGCTTTCTAGGTGTTGACCTTGGGGAAAGTCTTGATCTAAAATCATTTATGAGAAAACCCGGCATAGTTTCCAGAGGAAGGAAACCCCGTTCACAGCAGTATTCAGTTCTGTTTAAGCAACTGGGAATCGACACGGTGCGTAAATGTTACAAGTGTAGTATCTGTGGGAAAATCTTCCTTCACAGTTCTTCCCTGAGTAAACATCAGAGAATCCACACTGGAGAGAAGCTCTATAAATGTAAGGAATGTAGGAAAGCTTTCAGCCAAAGCTCATCTCTGACTCAGCACCTGAGGGTTCACACTGGAGAGAAGCCTTATATATGTAGTGAGTGTGGAAAAGCCTTCAGTTTCACCACGTCGCTCATTGGCCATCAGAGAATGCACACTGGAGAGAGACCCTATAGATGTAATGAGTGTGGAAAAACGTTTAAAGGTAGCTCATCCCTTAATAATCACCAGCGAATTCATACAGGAGAAAAGCCCTATAAGTGTAATGAATGCGGGAGAGCCTTCAGCCAGTGCTCATCTCTTATTCAGCATCACCGAATTCATACTGGGGAGAAACCGTACGAGTGTACTCAGTGTGGGAAAGCCTTCACATCAATATCGCGGCTAAGTAGACACCATAGAATTCATACTGGAGAGAAACCCTTTCATTGTAATGAGTGTGGAAAAGTATTCAGTTACCATTCAGCCCTTATTATACATCAAAGAATTCACACTGGCGAGAAACCTTATGCCTGTAAAGAATGTGGGAAAGCCTTCAGCCAAAGCTCAGCTCTTATACAGCATCAAAGAATTCATACTGGAGAAAAACCTTATAAATGTAATGAATGTGGGAAAGCCTTCTCCTGGATTTCACGGCTTAATATACACAACAGAATCCATACTGGAGAGAAACCATATAATTGTAAGGAATGTGGAAAAGCTTTCAGTTCCCACTCAGCAGTTAATACTCACCGAAAAATTCATACTGGAGAGAAACCTTATAAATGCAATGACTGTGAAAAAGCCTTCAACCAAAGCTCCGCTCTGATTCAGCACCAGAGAATTCATACTGGAGAGAAACCGTATAACTGTAAAGTCTGTGGGAAAGCCTTTCGACAAAGTTCATCCCTTATGACACATATGAGAATTCATACAGGGGAAAAGCCTTATAAATGTAGGGAGTGTGGGAAGGCTTTCAGTCAGAGCTCATCCCTCACCAACCACCAGAGGACTCATACTGGAGAAAAACTGTAAGTAAAAAGCATGTGGAAAAAGCTCCCAACTGAAGTTCATGCCATTGACTATCAGAGAATTCATCCTGGTGAGAGCATCAGGAAGAGTATTAACTGTGGGTTAAACACCAGAATTTAGACCTCGTCAACCATGAGAGACTTCGGGGTGCAGGATAACCTTAGGGACAGTAGGAAAACTTTGGTACCACTGTTTTTTCATATGTTGTTAAGTTATTATAGAGCATAAAATAGGTAGATCAAACAGTATTTTATTTTCTTTTTGGTGATCACAGCCACCAGCTTTCCCAGCCGTCACTGGGGAAGCATGTAGATCGATGGAAAAGTGTAGCCATAACATTCCAGACTGCAGATGAATGTAGGATTCTATTTTTCTGAAACTGCATTTTGAGTGTCGTGCAGGTAAGTTGTACTAGGAAGAATGTTTTGGAGGGGAGAGTAAGCAGGTGACCTGGAGCTACCTCACTGTCACTAAAATTTGTTTTTGTAATAGTTTAAAAGTAACTTCTGCACTTGGAGGTTAAAACTTCGGAGTTATTTCTCCCCTGCTTCCTTAGCCACTCACCTGAGAAGAAAATCACTCCATAACCTGCAGGTATAAATCCCATGCGTTTTCTCCCTGGCTGCTTGCTCTAAACTGAATCAGATCAGAGGTCACATTATTTCAAATCACAAAATGCATCGTATGTCACTTGTTTTTCTCATGAAGTGATTGCCTTTGCTGTGTTGAGAATTAAAGGTTATTTAGACAACTATTGCTTTTTGCAAGTTAATTTACTGATAAATGTGAAAAATTACCTTGCAGTGTAACCATAGGGAGGATGACTCTTGGCTCCCAGGCTGTGCCTGCTTCCTTGGACTTTCTGGTCACCAGCCACTGGGAAGGCCCAGGGGCGTGGAACGTGGGTTGTCCTCCCTGGAGGTAAAGGGACAAGGAAGCTTTCACTCTTACATTCCACCTTCACCCCCGTCAGGTGATGCGCCCTCCCTCCCCACACTCTGAAGGCCACCAGACAAAATGCCGGCTCTACGTTCAGATGCTTTTTCCTCCAAAAAAAAAATGGACTCTTATTTTGATAAGTTATTTATCCCACTAAATCATTTCTAAAATGTGAATAATAATTCGAGCAAGCTGAAGACAGTTATCTCAGAAGTAAGACTGAAAATCTGTTGAACCCCGTAGAGGCTCGCACCGGGTTTCTGCCCCGTGTATTGGGCGTAGGCAAGCACTTGGGGACAGGAATATTCATTTCACTTTAAAAGGCTTTAGTTTTTTCTGTTTTCCCAGATGCTTAACAAACAAAAAACAAAACTCCAGGAAGGTATTGGGGTTGGAGACTAAACAAAGCAGAAGTCAGTGACTTAGCTTTTGCCTTCTGGGACTAGTCAGTCTCATCTTTTCAGACTCGTGAGGAACAGACTCTTCTGGGCCACGTAATGCTCCATCTGCAGTGCCCCTTTCTCCACAACCGTTCTTTTAAACTCTAATTACCTAAGGCGGGAAAATTCTAGGAAACACATAACTTCCCTATCTTAGTTCGGGCTGCTGTACCCAAATACCGGCACTCGGTGCCTTATAAAGAACAGAAATTTATTTCTCACAGTTACGATGGCTGGGAAGTCCAAGATCAAGGCACCAGTATGGTTGTGTTGTGTTTAGAACCCCCTTTCCTGGTCCGTTTCTGGTGCCTTCTCATGGTGGCAGGGGTGAGAGTTCTCCTGGAGGCCTCTGACAAGGGCACTTATCTATTCAATGAGGGAGGAGCCCTCACGATGGTCACCTCCCAAGACCCCACCTCCTAATTCCTAACACTCATCTTTGGGGTTGGATTTCAACATGAATTTTGAGGGGATGCAAACATTCAGACCAAAGCATTCCCCAAGTATTATAATCCTAAAATCATCCAAAAAATCAAAACCACACAAAATATTAGGCCTAGTTATTTTTACGGTAAGGTCTGTCAAACTTGCATGTAACAGGTTGTGTAAATTTTGCAGGATCTTTCAGAGGAGATTGCCTACAAGCATGGCGACTTTACTATAACCCAGCACCAAAATCAAGTAAGGAAAGTACAAGAAAGAAAAACCACAGGCCAGTGCCATCCAGGGACAGAACTGAAAAATCCTAAACAAGAGCGTTAGCAAATTAATCCCAAAGTACCTAAACATGGTAAATACATCGTGATGAATGTAGGTTTTTCATGGGACCACGTGGGTTATTTTAACATTAGGAAACTTACGGATACTGTGCACCGCCTTAACATTAAGGTCCCTATGCTCATCTCAATAAATGTAGAAGCAGCAAACAAAATGCACAGTTCCCATTCATGACCTCAGCCAAGCAACAGTAGAAAGGACATTGGGGTTGTTTCCAGTTTGGGGAAATTATGAATAAAGCTGCTACAAACAATTGCATATAGGTTTTTGTGTGAACGTAAGTTTTCCTTCCTCTTTGGGTAAATACCTAAGGGTGGGATTGCATAGTCAGCTGAGAAGTGGATATTAAACTTGGTAAGACATTGTCAGACTTTTCCACAGCAGCCGCAGTGTTTTACGTTCTCATCGGCAACGTACAAGGGCTCTGGTTTGAATGTGGGTTCTGCTGCCGCCTCGCCAGCACTTGTTAGCATTTGTTACTTTTCTTTTCTCCCCCCATGATAGCCATTCTAACAGGTATGAAAAGGCATCTCGTTGTGGTTATGACTTGCGTCCCCTAATGACCAGGGATGTGGAGCATCTTTTAATGTGCTTTTTAGCCATTGTATATCTTATTTGGAGAAACGTCTGTTGAAATCCTTTGCCCGTTTTTAAATTGCACTGTTAGTTGTTGTTGTCGTCAAGCCGTGGGAGTTGTTTGTATGTCCTGCGTGTACTTTCCGGCACTTCCTTATTTTCGGTGCTCTTACATACCAGGCAGCTGTTGCTTATTTTCACACGTAGGGCATACTTTCTCTTTCTGGTGGTGGTTTTGTATCAATTTTAGGAACACCGCTGCCTCTTCTCTTTTCTCTTCCATATCCTTTATTGTTTTTTTTTAAAGGTTATGATGGGAGTTCTAGATTTATACCAGCATCACTACCTCACCTCCGAGAATTACCAGAAGAGACATTTTTGTTACCCACTCAAACAACAACTCATCATGTCTGCCTGATTTTCACTTGTCTATTCCAACAATATTCTTTAAGTGCTTATTATGTGCCATATCCCCAAAATTGGTTGTTCCTAAAACAGAACAAGCCATTGGCAGGCCTGTAGCAAGAGAGGTCTAAAAGCTGCTGGTTCTCCAACATCTGCTTTGTGATCTCTGCTTCAGTAGAAAGGTATGGGCCAAGGAAAACAAGCTAACAAAACTCCAATTTCTTTTCAGCAACTAGATTATACCCAGTCAAAAATTATAGGTTTTCATGACTCACCCCATAAATTTGTAGAGTTGTGATGGAAAGACCCAGACAGAATTACCCTCAGAACCCTATATTTCAGCACCATCTGGCCTGTATATCCTCATTTAGGTCAGTGGGGTTATTTTTTCTAAACAAGTATTTGCAGTCACTCTTAAATGTATCTGTACAATTATAATACCCTTTAAACCTCCAAGAGAGTTCGTATAGGGCTGGAAGATATAAATGACTTACTGCATGTTTCTGTCATTGACACTCAGGATCATGGTAGTGTGGCGTTCTAAACGGTATACACATTACGTTCCCCCATCCAGTCCGCCCATCACCCTCAATTCCACATGTGCACGAGGATGGGTGACACTAAGATCATCAGCTGATTAAGAGAGTAAGATAGAAGAGGAGCCGTAATTTAATTTTAAACACAGTGCATATACTCCATTTTATTTAGCCTTTCAAATTTTGAATAGTTGGGAACAATTCCCATTATTCCTTTTCCACATTTTTTCTTTTTATTTCCTCACTGTAAAGAGAAGGAAGGTAAGGGAGGAACTAAGGAAGGAAAGAGGATGGAGAGGAGGGAGGAAGCAAGGAAGGGAAGAAACAGTTTGCCTTCAGTTACACCACCATGGATCCAAGGGGCCTGCTGGGTCAGGATAGTGGGTTTCTTACTATGTCATGGATGCTGTATGCAGTGTAGACATTTTTTTCAAATAAGCAGATGGTCATTTCTTTTTAAAGAATAAACTACATTAGAAAGAGAAAGTGAAAGAATAATCACTTTATAAATTGGATTCTGTAAGCTTGGAAGATAAATTTGAAGGCTCCTTCCAGAAATGGAGGAAAGGACAAAGAATTAAAATGTAAGATCTTCACATTGTCATGAAAGCCACACACCAAGAATAAGAGTTTAATAAAGCAGAAAAAAAAAATAGGACAGTGCCTTAGCCTTTCTTTGTATCTCAGACGAAATAATGGAAAAAACCAAATTGCTAGATACAGGGGCAAAAAAATAGAAATATTTAAAGATACAGGAAACGAGGGCAGGGTGGAGATTTATAAAGTCAATGTGGAGAAATAAACAAGCTTACCAACAAGAGGAGAAAAAGCATATTGGCCTCAGATTTCTCCAGAAAACTAAGTACAAGAGGCCCACAGAGTAACTGAGAGGGCACAGATGAAAACTAGGCGGGGACAGTGTGAAAAAGAAACAGAAATGTTAAGTCTCTCAAAAGAGAAAATAAAGGTGGTATAGACATGATCAATAAAGAAACCGGTTAAATATAAATTTAAAAACAAAAATGACTGATAAAACTCAAGGGAATGGCCAAAATTCGTATCTGAGAAAGAAAAGGGAATATGGAAGTACTACAGTTAGATACTAGTAGTCATGGCCTATTAGCTCAGATTTTTAAAATTTTACCTGGGACAGTGAGTAAAATAAAATTGCACTTGGTTTAATGTATAAAGTATAAAACTTTAATAAACAGAAACCTCAAATAGGGACGGGAGACAGCAGGGGGCGCGCTCACCCCCCAACAGGAAGAGCACTGCAGGAAAAGGGAATTCTTCCTCCGGCACCAGCGCGGCCAATGAGAGACTGTCTGGAATCAGCCAATGAAAAAGAACTCTCTGTTTATAGCCTTCTCATCTTCCTTTGTCCCCTCTTTAAGAGTTCTCTCCATTTTTGCTGGGGACTTGCACAACCACATTTGCAGACCCCAGATTGCAATTCTTTGTTTATCCGGAATAAACCCATTTTTGCTGGAGAAATAACTGGCAGCCTATTTGTTTTAGGTTAACAAAAGAAAGTCAAGAGAGAAGATAATTCTTAATTTTTATAACCAGAAAAATAGGGCATAAAGAATATCTTTTTTAAAAACGTAATATAATTACCAGGACTGTTTTAAAAGTATAGATACACTTCATAGTTGAAAAACAGGATATTGCAATGTTCGTAATATCTTCATCTTTTCCGTATTTTGAATTTTGAGTTTTTCCAACCACTTGTCATAACTTCTATTCATTCCAAACTGCTGTCTTCACTCACACTTACTGTAATGGTCTTCTAACTAGTCCTAATCTCTGTACTTCTTCCTTTGACCCTTTAGTTTATTCTCAGCACAGCAGAGTGATCACTGAAAAAAATGACATGAGTGTCTCTTCCATGTCCAAAGCATTCGCTTCCAGAGCAACATCCAGTGACATAACAACCAATAAGAGCCTAAAATTCTAGCCCTCTTGCCTCTGATCCCCTGCTTCTCTTTCCCGCCTTATTTCTGTTTCAGCAACTGTATTCTTATTGTTCCTTGAACAGACCAGGCATGCTCCCACCTCAGGACACCTGCTTTTAAAAAATCTATCAGAAAGCCACATACATGTTTGTTAAATGAATGAATAATGGAATGTTTTACAACAGTGAAAATGAATGAACTTCACGTGTATCAAGACAGGTGAACCTAATGTATGTTCACCCAGGGAAAGAAACATACCCCTGTGGTGCAGGATGTGAGGCTAGGGGAAGCTCTCCTCATCCCAGGAAAGGGGCGATGGGGTAGCCGGAGGTACAGGGGAAGGGTGAGGTCAATTTTGCCCAACGTCAACCAAAAACGGCTTTAAATGTAAGCGGTATGGAAATAAAATTGAGTGAGTATTCCCATTCAAAAAAAAAAAAAAAAAACAAGTTCACAAGTGGTGAACTTGTAAGTGTTTAAGTCGAGCATTTAAGTCAGAAGAACATATACCAGATTCTATTTACACAAAGGTCAAAAACCTTGCAAAAGTAAACACTTGCTGTTTTAGGGACACATACATATAACGTACTCATCAAGTTAAGCAAGGGAATTAACACAATCTAGAGTATATAAATTCCACAATTTAGGGAAGCCTTTGGACAAGTCTTCCAAAATCCTGGTCAGGTTCTTTTGTAAGCAGAGTGTAGGGTATGTGGGTATTCGTTTTATTATTAAATGGCACCTATGCATACATTATCTTCTGGGTACACATTAAAATAATTTTAAAAAAAATAATCAAAACTAGCCGGTGGGCTCTACGGCGCATGGACCCTCCTAAAGACGTCAAAATTCAGGTTTGTTTTTTTCAAATAGTTTTGCCTGCCTAACGAAACAAGCCAGGCAGCTGAGTTGGGCAGCGAGCACCTGGAGGAAAGCGCCCACCTGGCTCTCCCCGTGCGCACGCCCTGGCCTCGCTGCCCTACCGGGACAGCGGGATGGAGGGCTCCCCGGACGGGAAAGCGCTCGCCTCCCTCCCGGAAGTGGCCGCGCCCCGGCACCCCCTGGGAAGTGTAGGCGGCGCGCGGCCCGAGGCAAGCCGGGAGTCGTAGTTCTTCGGGGTTCGTGGGGGCGGCAGGGAAGGCTCCGGTGGCCTTCTTGGGGTTCTGGGCGCGGGTGATCCCAGCTCTTCTAGGGCGGCCTGCCTAGGGCCGGGAAGCTCCCTGCTGCCTCTTCGTGGTGGCAGTCGAAGGCCGCGCGGGTGTCCGTCTGGGCGGGGCGGTGTGCGGGGCCGGTGCGGTGGGTCAGGAGGCGGTCCGGTGCGCGCGGCTGGACATCACTGGTCCCCGGGACACGCGCGGGGACGCAGCGCATCTGCCAGGTGAGGTGGGGCGTGCCTGGGACTGCTGTGTGTGTGGTGGGGGGGAGTCTCAAGGGGCCGTCTTCTTTGAAACTTGTAAGTGAAACAGATGATAAACACAATAGCTGGCGCCCATGGAGAGCCTCGGTGCGCCAGGCTCTTGCCGGGCGCCTCTGACGAGCTAACTCGTTTCACCCTCAGATAACGGGGGTCGGCTGTGCTCTGTCCCCCTATTACAGGGAAAGAAAGTGAGACACAGACTGGACAGGTAAGTTGCCACATTTAACTGGGGCCCTGGACTCGGACCATGAGTCCCCTTTTGAATCTACTACTAACCGATTTTGTTTCTCTGGGCAGGTCAGTAGACTCCCCGGTTCTCAGACTCCCTCACATCTGTGAAATGGGGAAGCAGTAACTTTAGAGTCGTTGTGAGGATTAAGTATTATATGCAAAGCACGCAAGACGCCTAGCAGGGAGAAGGTGTGCGTCGCATCTATGGTACTGCTGCGGCAGCTTCCCTCTCGTGGCCCGGGACCACGCAGCGCCCTCGGCGTGCTGAGCCTCCTGCCTGCCGCTGTCCCCGCAGAGCCCGCTGCAAACCCAGGCAGCCAGCGCAGGCAGCCGTGGCCAAGGCTCTTCTCTGCCATTTGTCTGGCTGCTCCTCCTACCTTCTCTCCCAACTGGGGCTTGTGTTTGGAGCTGTGGATGCTATAAGAGGTGGCGCTCTTGGAATTTGTGATTAGGAGTGGCAACCTATCTGGCGTACGTCGTGCATGTGTGTGCGTGTGTGTGAGGGAGTGTTTTAACCATGTAACCTCGGACAGCTATCGTAAGGCTAGATGCAGAGAGAGAAAGAGGGAGAAAGAAAGAGGGTGAGAAAGTTCACAGGTTAGAGGTTACTCACAGTTCCCTAGAGAGAACACAGCACTCCAGGCAGGGCCCCTCAGAGGAAGCAGCTGGGCTCATCATTAGGCAGAGGAAGAGAGGGCAAATGTGGGGAAGCACCTTTATTGTGGTTTCTTCAGGAAGGAGAGGGTGAGGCAGGGCAAACGGGCTTAGGACCGGTTGGCTGTGTTTGAAAGTGGCAGCCCAGGAAGCTCATGTTCGCTGTGACTGAGCGTGTAGTTTAAAACTCTCTTAAGGACTCCAGATACCTATGGTGAGTCAGTCTGCTTAGACGCAGCTAATAGACCCCAGGCGGACGTGAAAGCATCATTTATAGAAATTAGCAGTATGGTTAATACAAGGAGGAGGTGGAGATGGGCAAACTGTCTTAGAGCTTCATTGGCTTTTTCACTTGGTTTGCGTCATTGATGTGGGTGGCTTTGTCAGGACGTGATAGACATTATGGGTGGCTGTAACGTCCTTTTTCCAAGCCATCCCTTGACACCAGAGTTCTTCATGACACCTTTTTTTCCTCTGCAGACCTACCTTGTCAAGCACTCTGTTCTCCCTTGACGGGAAAACCGAGAAGGAAAGAATGGCGCTGGATTTGCTGCCTGCTAAGGTGACAGTAAGTGAATTTTGTCTTTTTCATGAATTGCCTCCTGGGTTCAGAGATGGTGCATGTATTTCCATCCTTTGTCCAGATACTTTACCTTCCAGTGGTAACTACGGAGAATTCAGACCCTCTTAGGTTTTTTCCCATGATCCTGGATTTATCAAGGGGTCACTGAGGAGTGTGTGTCCTCTGTCCTCAGACCTCAGACACAGGTCACTCTTAATTCACCCTAAACTCATTTTGACCAAAGGTTAAGTCAGTTGTGAACATAGGCTTCCAGATGGAGTAAGTGTTAGGTGTGGAGTATGGGGTATTAGGCAGGCTTTGTCTTCACAGATGATACAGTGTCATTTGGGGCTAAGCCAGGGAAGGTCAGAAGACACCCTCAACAAACATTTATTGAGCACTGACAGTGTACAGGATACTGTGCAGGGCACTGGGGGGGTACAAAGAGGAAAGGTGTTATTTCTGTCTTCAAGGAGTTCATGGTACTGATCTTAGGAGATGATCAATCCTCCAGAAAGATTCAGGGGAAAGATCCAAGCAGTGGAGTTACTTTGAGCTGATACTGAAGGGCAGGCCTGATACTGGCGGGCAACCCAGAAGGAGCGTAGCTTGGCCCAGGCCCTGAGGCCGGCAGTGGGGAGGGAGGGCAGAGGGCTCCCCCACTCTTGGGAGATTGTCTGCTTCATGCAACTGTGATGTTAAACTGTCCAAAAGCCCCTCTCATCTGCCTGACTGGTGCCTCTGTCTCCTCTGATTGTTTTTTCCCTGCTGTTTCACACTCCCCTCCTGGGCTCTTGTTTCTTGCTGCTTCTCCTTGAGATCTGTTTTCATTATTTAACCCTCTCCTTTCTGAAGCTCTTTCTCAAATCTCTGTCCTCAAGCCTGAGCTTTTCCCTAGAGATCCAGTCTGTCACTCCCCAAATCTTGTGAAATATTTCCCCATGAAAGTCCCCATCTTTCCCCCAACACCAGCTTCCTTCCATTCTGTTTGACACTGGCTGCTTTTCTACAAAGCAGCGTTAGCCCGCGGGGTGAAAATGTGGACTCTGGAAGTTGGTTTCACGAGTTCGCATGCAAGCTAGGGATGGGACCAGGCACATTATTTTCTCTCTCTGCCTCTTTTCCTCATTTGAAAGTGTGGTTAGTAGTATACATACCTCATTTAATCCTTACAAGAGGACAGTTAATATCTGCATTTTGCAGATGAGGAGACTGAGTCACAGAGCGGCAAGTAACTTAATCAAGGTCATACAGCTGGCTCTTGAAGCCCAGACGAGACAGTCTGTACAGTTAACATGCTCTGAGACAGTCTATGTGAAGTGCTGAGAGCAGTGCATGGTACATACCAAATCTCAGTAAATGCCGGCTGTCACGACTTTAGTAACAGCAGAAACAGCATTATTTTAGGACCTGCTGAATTTGGTACATGCCTCCTCACTAGGCTAGATTTTCCTTCGATTCTTTAATTACAAGCAGCGTTCAGGGTGTTTCAGGGAACCAAAATATAAAACCAGCAAAATGCAGTGCAGAGCAAAACGCAGCTGTGACCTGGGCCACCCTCTGCCTAGAGTAGGGCTCGTCCCTGTCGTGAGCGTTCTCACACCCCCAGGCTGGAGAGACTGGCTTGATTTTAGCTCAAGGAAGAGGGAGAGAAGTATGTTTGCGCCTCGGAGCCAGATTTTGTGGACCACTAATTCAGTATCTAATTGTTCGATCATTAAGTCTCTTAGAGACCCCATCACAGGTCTCATTACCCCATTTGAGTCCCATCAGTGTCAGTGTTCAATCTCACCTTCTTTCCTCATTAAAGGTCCTGAGAGGGGAATTTCTCTCTGCTGTCTGTTAGAAAAATCAAACAAACATAATTTTTGGAAGAAGCAGGATATTCGCAGATTTTACAAACAGTCCTTACTCTATTCTATTTCCATATAACATGTAATTTATCTTGTGGGGGAAAGATACGTAGGGCTTGGTGTTGATTGCTTTATAGCTATAGTTTGTCGATTAACTTTTTTTTGCAGTAAATCAGTACCTGTTTTTGGTATTGTCACTATTTTTTTAAAATTAGTTTTTGGAGATAGTTTTAGATTTAGAGAAAGATTCCAAAGGTAGTACCGTACTGACCATGTAAGTACACAGTTACCATGTACCCCTCACCTAGTTTTCACTATTATGAACATCTTGCATTATTATGAGACATTTGTTATAATTAAATGAGCCAATGTTGATACATTATTATTAACTAAAGTCCATACTTTATTCAGATTTCTTTAGTTTTTACCTAAAGTCCTTTCTCTGTTCCTGGATCCCATCCAGGATACCATGTTACATTTAGTTGTCATGTTTCCTTAGGCTCCTTCTGGCTCTCTGGTTCTCAGACTTCCCTTGTTTCTGATGATCATGACAGTTTTGAGGGGTATTGGTTAGATATTTTATAGAATATTCATCTAATGTGATTTGTCTGATATCTTTCTTAATGGGATTATGGATTTGGGGAGGAAAGCTACAGAGGTAGTCATCAAAATGACATACGAATAAATGACCTATCACTGTTGGCGATGACCTGATCACCTGGCAGGATTCTCCACTGCAAATGTCCTCTCCTTTTCCATCTGCCCCTCTGTCCTCTGTGGGGAGGAGTCACTGTGTGCGGCCCACACACAAGGAGCAGGGATAATGCTCCATCTCCTTGGGGGCAGAGAATCGACATAAAGGATTTGAAATTCTGTACGGAGGGTTTTCGCTTCTCCCTCATTATTTTTATTAGTGTGGGCTCGCAGATGCATATTTTCTATTTCGGGTTATAATCTAATACTGCTTTGTTCTGTTGCTCTAATTGTTCCAGCTTTGGCCATTGGGAGCTCTGTCAGTCTGTTCCTCTGTCCCTTTGACAGACCCCTGTCAGCGTGTGGGTTTGGTTTTGTTTTTGGAGCACTTCCTTACTTTTAGCACTACGAGGTGCCTTAGGCTGATTTTGTGTATTCCCTGGCCCAGGACCAAAGTCAGCTCTTTCTCCAGTAGCCCTGGTTTTTCCCTTGGAGAAGGGTGTTAGCAGCAAGATCTGGGCCTTACGTTTACGCATTGCTGCTGGGGTGTCTTTGCTTTTAGACCCTCTCAGCTGACGGAGAGAGGAAACTCATGTGTATGTGTGTGCGTGTGTAAACATCTCTGTAAGTAACCATCTAGGTGTACAGTTTTATATATATATGTGGATAAAACCATCTGTATGTGTATTTCTATAGGTAACCACCTGTACGTATGTTAAGCTAAGTATTCATACTGATGTCTCCAACTCTGATTTCGTGCCACACGGATCGTTCTAACCTCCTTTCTTTCCTTATCTGTAACTTCCCGCTCCAACAGCAGTGAGAAACCTAGCTCCCCCCCGTCTGCCGGCCGGTGACCTTAACCCTTCAGTTCCAGGCCAAGTGTGTAGCAGTATCTGTATTGTTAACTCATACCCCGCTGGGAGTCTACGTTGTCAGCCAGGGTGCAGTGCTTCTGCGCAGTCCCGCTGGTCTCACAGACCCCACTCATTTCCAGTTAGGAAGGTCAGCACCTCTCCTACCACCTCCTTCACTAGGTTGGACCATACGTTTGTACTGTATGTAGATTGTCTGTCACATTCTGTGTTCCATTCTGGGACCCTCTAGCATTGGAAATGAGCTTTCTAAATTGGCATCCATTAAGTTTCACTCTCTGTGTTGTAAATTTCTCTGGGTTTTGACAAATGCAGAGTGTCATGTATCCACCGTTACAGTATCATACAGAATGGTTTCACTGCCCTAAAATGATCCCTTTGCCTCACCCGTTTAGCCCTCTTCCCCTGCCCTACTCCAAACCGCTGCCAACCACAAGTCTTTCTACTGTCTCTGCATGTCAGTAGTGCTTCTTTTTTTAAAAAGAAAATTTAACGGTTGCCCTGCTGTTTGCAGTATAAATTTACAACTAATCTAAGTCCACCTTTAAGTAACACCATGCTGCTTCCTGGGTGTTACAGATACAGAGCAGTCCCCGTCCCTCCCACCCATCCCTTGTGATGTTGCTGTCACTCATTTTACTCCTCATATGCTGTCATCACTCAGTTCGTTGTTATTATTACTTTAAGCTGTTACCTTTTAGATCAGTTAAGAATAAGGCAAATAAACGATTCTATTTTCACTTATTCCTTCTTTGTCGCTTTTCCTTAATGTAGATCCGAGTTTCTGACCTGTATTATTTTCCTTCTCCCTGAAGAACTTTTATCATTTCTTGCAGGGCAACTCTGCTGGTAATGAATTTTTTGCTTGTCTAAGAAAGTTTATTTCTCAATCCACCACGCCCTCCTTTTTTAAACCCTTTTGTGATGTTTTTTCTTAATGGTGTCATCAGAAGCTCCCATTAATCCAAAAAGATGGCGTGAGAGCGTGGGCACGTAGGCCACCCGGCACAACGTCTGCTGCCCCGTGGACACTCGGCAGATTGTACCCCAGTGGTCATCGCTGGTGTTCCTAGTGACCTGCTCTCTAATGATACCGTCCCCCGTTTTCCGCATCGCTCCAAATGTACTCCGATTTTTTTCCCCTTTTACTTAATTTGGATTTTGAGTGGGAAGGAGGAGATAAATGGATGCACTCGGTTACTCTGACAAACCCCAGGTTGGTATGTAAATTCCCTCTTGGCAGGAAATTTGCCCCTTTTTTCTTACGCTCAGAGCAGGCAGCATGGGTCTTTGCTCCAAGTGGGCACTCAGTAAATATCTGTTTAGTAATTGATGGGTGGTTCCAGAAATAACATGAATAGTTGATTTGAAATACTTAGAGTCCTGGGGCATTTTCAGAATTGGTTGCTACACATCCCGGTGTCACCTCCTTACTGAGTCTCCTGGTGGAGAAGATGTGGCCTGGGCGGACAGGAGTGGCTTTGCCATTACAGGGGTCTGTGACGTTCGGGGATGTGGCCGTGTTCTTCAGCCGGGATGAGTGGCTGCACCTGAACCCCACACAGAGAGCCTTGTACCGGGAGGTGATGCTGGACAACTTCAGCGCCCTGGCCTCGCTGGGTGAGGAGGTTGCCAGGCGCGGGCACCTGCTGTGGGGGCACTTTAGGGCTCCCTCTGGGGTTCGAGTCTGCAGGCCTCTCTCCTGCACGCCCCTGGGAAAGGACCAGAACCTGTAGAGTTGAAAGCATGCCTGTTTGTCGTGATGCCCTTCGTGTCGTGACGCTGTTCTTCCTCTGCCTGCCTCCCGCCCCGCCCCCCGCCCCGCCCCGCCTCCTGATCCAATGACCAGATCCCAGTTTAGAGTCTGAAAACCATACAGGAAGGCCTCCCATCTCAGAGGCTTTCATACTCAGGGCCCCGTATTGTTCCTGAAGCAAACCCGCCTCCTGCCCCATCCCCCGAAGTGCCGGTGCTGCCCCCTCTGCCCTGCAGGGTCTGGCTTGTGAGTCCGGGGGTTGCTCTCCTGCGCTCTGTTCAGACTCCATTTCCTTCCTCGCGAGCAGGGATTCCATTTTCAACGCCAAAAGTGATCTGCCGGTTGCAACTAGGAGAAGACCCCTGTATGGTGGAAAGAGAAATCCCTGAAGACCCCCGTCTCGGTGAGTGAGTGACTGGGAGACGGGCACGAGCGGGTCCTGAGGAGGGCTCGGAGAGCTCCTGGGGATTCCGAGCCCCGTCGAGATGCTCAGGGCCACCTGGTAGACGGCCCCTTGGTTGTAACGGTTTCTTTGCATCAGGAAGATCTCTGTCTTGACCTCTTCCTCCTGTGCACTCCCTGCGCTCTCTGTCCCTTGCTTCTACCGCTCCCTCACTTCCTCCTGCCGTCTGTGGCCCCTTGGTCTTCATGGTTTCTTCTCATTTGTGTTTACACCTGTTCGTGTCTGACAGATTAAAGACTTTACACCTTCTGCCCCATTTTGAAATCTTTATAATTTTTTCATTTCTGTAACCATCTACACATTTCAGAGTATTATCAATGTCCTTTTATTTCTGGTTTCTTAACATTTCCCTTTTATTTTCTTGAAACTGGGTTGTCATCTTCCGCTGTTACTTTCAGCCGGCTGTTGTTAACATAACCCCGGCGGCCTTTCTAGTCCGCGGCCAGCAGACTTTTCCCATAAAGGACCAGGTAGTAACTGTTTTGGCTTTGGGAGCCGTACGGTCTCTTGCAAGCATTTAACTCTGCTGGGGGTGCTGCCAAGGCAGCCAGAGACAGTACTTAGGCGAGCAGGTGTGGCTGTGTCCTCACAGAACTTTGCAGAAACAGGGATCAGCTGGATTTTGGCTGAGACCTGAAGTTTGCTGACTGCTCCGCTAGCCTGGTCTGATCTAGTTGGTCAGACTGGGGAATCTGTAGGTTGTCAGGACTGGGGAATCACTTAAAGATGATCAAATTTCAGTTCCTCTTTTTGTATCTGAATAAATAGAGCATCAGAGATTTTTAAATACTTTGGTCACAGAGCTACAAAGCTGAAGTGTCGTGACAAAAACCTAGATCACCAGTGTCATTTCTGTTCACCATGTGACCTAGATCTGCCAATATTGTGCTCCTGTCTTTGTGGTTTAAATTTTAATCTACGAGTCTTGCTTTCGTTGACATCTTTTTTTCACTTGTTCTCCCTACAGATATTTTTCAACTTTATTAAAACACAGGTTTCTCCCAATAAAGAGTTAGCAGGCAGTGCAGCGTAGTATGTAAGACGATGGTCTGAGCTTAGATGTTCCGACTGCCACTTTACCCCACCGCGGTTTGCAGAAGTCTCATGAGCGATGGGAAAGTTAACCCTCTCCTCCCGGGGCCGTGTTCTCTCCACCCAGCTTCCATGCCGTCGGCAGAGTGATCTTTTTGAAACTCAAGTGTTCATCCTACACCTTAAGTGACTTCATTGTTTCTCTGTTATCCATGGAGTGAAGTAAGATTCCTTAATGTGGCATTAAGCCTACGTCATAGCGTGTCTGCAGATTCCTATGTGGTTTCGTCAGTGGCCACTTCCACTCTGGCGCCGTGCTCTGGCCACACTGTGTACTCATGAGCATCTGTGTGTTTGTCCTTAGCTTGGCTCTCCTCTTCCATCCTGTCCACTGGGAAGCCACCTCCCCTCCAGCGCCCGTCTGCCCGCCTCGCAGGCCGCCCTCGTCTGCGGGTTCTCCTTGTCTCTCCTGCTTCCCAGTCCACATTCATCTGCCTGTCGTTTGTGTCCACGTAGCGCCTTCTGCATGCCTGGAACATGTCCGTTATGGTATTTATCTTAACGGATTATAGTTGTTTTGTTTCCATTTATTAGTTGTTACCCACTTCTTTCTAATTAGATTGCATGTTTAAGGGAGAGACCAAGTCTTTGAATTCTGTGCCTCCAGCATCCAATATATTGGATTTGGTCAATGTTTTTTTAAATTGAACTGAATTGCCTCTATGATTAACTCAGTGCCAGTGAGGTTCAAAATGAGGTGCCCAGTCCAGCCAGACCACTGCAGCCGTATCATTTTCAGATTCCATCCTGTCCCTCCTCTGAGCCACGCTGCCCCCTCTGCCGAGCATGACCACTCTGCCTAAGAACTGGTAATGCCTTCGGTTATTATGTTATTCTGAATTCTTCATTCAGTTATTCAGAAACTTGGCCTTACTGTGCTTAACCAAAATTTTGACTAGTTCCAACCTGGATTTCCTTCTTTAGCCAATACGCCTCCCCTGCACGGGTTACTGTCCCCACGGATGGCTCTGACCAGCCTTCTTTCTGGCTTGCACGGCCTCTTTTCTTTTTCTGTTGAAGCCCGTCCCTTCTCTGCCGTCCGTCTCCCTTCACACGGCCGTTCTTTACTAACGCTGTTGGTCGCAGTATCCTCATTCTCTGAGCCTCAAACCGGAGTCCCACACCGTGGAGGAATGAACTGTTACTGTCTGGTCATTTATTTATTTCTTATTATCATTGCCTCTTAGTCAGTATTTGTTCAGTAAGTGACTGATTCAGTCTCAGGATTCCAGTAAGACAGGACAGAATCTCTTTTCCTTTCCAAACCCACCTGCCCTTTATAGTAATTTTTCCAGCTTGCTCTCTCTGTTTAATTCTTTTTTTTTTCTTTTTTTGTCTAAGACATTCTAATTGTGTACTTGTCTTATACACAGCAAGGAAGTAACAAATCATCGTAAGACATATCCACCGTTGTCCTTGAGCAAATACTGGAATTATTTTCAGAAGCTTTATATATGTAAGTTAAGTGATAGAATGTTTTGATATTCTAAGAGCGAGATGGTCAATTTAGGCTTAAACAATTGAGTTTCTGTAAAGAAATATGATTAGAGTAATAGGGTTCGTTTCTGGTTGGGCAGGAAGGTCATATTGTGGGACAGGATTAAAACAGAGAAGGTACCTTGGTTGACCTTGAAAATCCAAACTGCTAGGTTTCCCATAGATATCATTAAGGAAAATCTATTTTTTGTTTGTTTTGTTTTGTCGGTGACGCTGCCAGGGGATGAACCCAGGGCCCCATAAAGAAAAAAATCTGGATTTTTATACAGAATTATAGCCTATATTTCTTTTTTTAAATTTAATTTCAATAAAATATACTTTATTACTAAAACTGGATGGACTTTATTAATATAACTAACCTATGTTTTATTTAAGGTGTTTAGCTTATTTAAGTACATACAATGACCTAGTTATAGTGATCTAATTTTAATCTGTTTTCAATCGTGGATCGATTAAAGAAAGCCAGGCTGTAACCCAGAGTTCCTTAGAGTCAGCGCAAGCTAGACCTTCTCACTCAGCATCAGATTGGAGCCCGGGGCTTGGGCCCGCGTCAGAACTTCACCTCTCCTGTAGACTTTCATTAATCTCAAAAAATTCCTACAAAGAGAATCCAGTCTTCTGGTTGCAGCTTATTAGAAGACATGAACGTGCCTGCTGTTCCTCATGACCAGGTAGAAAGGGGAACGCGGTGGTGGGTGGTGTGAAAGAAGGCGTCACGCCGTCAGCCACGGGGGGTAGATGGCTGCGTGTGGCTGACTTTCTCCGTATTCCCCCCTTTTTTATAATCAGCGTCGTGAGCGTAGATCAGGTGTCGTCAGCACCGTCATGCTTCAGGGCTGCTGTAAGTTCTAAACCCTGATGTCCTCCTTTTTAACAGACTGTTTCCCCTTTCGCAGACTGTGATATGAAATCATATCCACATACAAAAACAAAACTTAAAGGAAACATTGCAAATATTTTTAAGTTACTGCGTATAGAGTTTCAGTGATAGCATGAGGAAAAAAATATAATAAAAGCAACATGTGAGTAGAGAGGAGAAAGTAAAGAGACGTTACCTGCTTCATTGCCTCGTGTTTTCAGAGCAGGAGATGAAGGTAAACTGCAGGGTCCCATAGGATTCAGGCCGAGCTCAGCAGCCACACTTCCCTGCATCCTCACTCCTTCTGCTCAGCCAGCTCTCTGTCTGCCTTTACTCCTCTCCAGTGGCAGCGTCTTCATTTTCACTCTGATGAGTCCACTCTATCCTCTCACACCACTCCTTAACCTGTGTGCCTCTCCTTCCATTCCATCCTGTTTTCTCCAGGTTCAAGTCCATATGTGAGACCGCGTGGTATCAAACCTCTTTTCTGTGCGTTGCCAGCTTTACTGTCCCACTGGTGCACGTTTGTCTCCTCCAGCAGAGGAGCCGTTAATTCTTCTGATTCATTCTAGATTTTAAGACATGGCCTGAAATAGAAGCACTGCCTCCGAAACAGGACAGTTCTATAGAAGAGACGTCTCAGGGAATAACGCAGAGAAAATCCACGAAGTTTGGTCACTTGGACATCAGGTTGGGAGGAGCTTTGGAATTTGAGGGCAGGATACAACAGGAGCAAGACAAGAAAGCTCCTGGGCAGATGGTGGCTTCACACAGGAGAACCATCAGCAGAGATGGGAACCAGACAAGTTTTGAGCTGGGGAAAGGCTTGTTTATAAATACAGTTCTTGTTACACCACAGAGTGTTCCTATAGAAAGGATACCTAATTTATATTATACTCTGGGGAGAGATTTTAAACAGAATTTTGATCTAATGAGATATTTCCAGATGTACCCAGGAGAAAAGCCTCGTATTTACAGTCAATGTGGGAAAAGCTTCAACCAGAGCCTTCATTTTATTGAACACCAGAGAGTTCATACTGATGAGAAGCCCTACAGATGTAATGAGTGTGGGAAAACCTTCAGCCACAGATCATCTCTTCTTGCCCATCAGAGGATTCACACTGGAGAGAAACCTTACAAATGTAACGAGTGTGGGAAAGCATTTAGCAGCAGCTCAACCCTCATCAAGCACCTGAGGGTGCACACTGGAGAGAAGCCCTATCAGTGCGAGGAGTGTGGGAGAGCCTTCAGCCAGTGTTCTACCCTCACGGTGCATCAGAGAATCCACACTGGGGAGAAGCTCTATAAATGCGCTGAGTGTGAGAAGGCCTTCAGCTGTAGAGCAAAACTTCATAGGCATCAAAGAATCCATACAGGCGAGAAACCCTATACGTGTAGTGAATGTGGGAAAAGTTACAGCCAGTTTACATCCCTGGCTGAACATCAGAGGCTTCACACTGGAGAACAACTGTGTACATGCGTGGCGTGTGGGAGAACCTTCACACGCATCTCAACCCTCACTGAACATCAGAGAATTCACACTGGACAGAAGCCCCATCAGTGTAAGGAATGTGGGAAAACCTTCAACCAGTATTCATCGTTTAATGAGCATCGGAAAATTCATACTGGGGAAAAACTGTACGCATGCAGAGAGTGTGGGAAAGCCTTTGGCTGCAAATCTAACCTTTATAGACATCAGAGAATTCACACGGGAGAGAAACCCTACCGGTGTAATCAGTGTGGAAAAGCATTCAGCCAGTATTCATTCCTAACTGAACACGAGAGAATCCATACTGGAGAGAAACTCTACAAATGCATGGAATGTGGGAAAGCCTACAGTTACAGGTCAAACCTTTGTAGACACAAAAAAGTCCACAGTAAAGAGAAGCTCTATAAGTGGAAGGAATACGGGGTCTGAGATTTCTTAGAAGAGCTAAGCCCTTTGACGTTTAATTCACCTCAAATAATTTAAGAATTCTCACTGGAGAATGATCAGGAGAATGATAAACAGGGCACCAACTTCTGATAGATTAAGTCTTTTTTTATTTCTCCTGGAGAGAATGTGCCAGTCACCATTAAGTAATGATAAAATATAAAGAGCACTGACTTGGCACATTTTATAAGAACCAATAAATTCTAAGGTTTCTAAAAATACGTACAATTTTTAAATTCGTAGAAAAATGTAAAAGGCCTAACTTTAAAAAACTAAAAATTTTAAACTTTGATGTTTAAAAACAACATGAAAATAATAGACTAAGTGTTTTGTTTCTTTCATCAGACTTTATTCCCCTCTAAGAGTAAGCTCCAACACGAATTTTCTTTTAGGAATAGGTTTTGAGTTGTTAATAATGTGAATAAATGTGGGGCCTTATTTTCTAAAATGGCAGGCAGACGTAGGACATGCCGCCTTTCATGAAGAGAAGCTAAAGGTAAAAAGGAATTCTTTAAATTTAGGTTTTCACATGGAAATAATCAAGCTCACTTTCCATGAACTGCCACACCAACAAGTTATATTTATAAATATATGTATATTTTTTTCCAGTGGTGTTTCTTTCTTACATTATTACTTATTTGCTATGATTGTACATTGCTGAACAGAGACTTACAGTGTGGTAGAAGTTGGAGTAAACTGAAGCGGGTAGAGAGACTGTCAGGCAGACACTCTCCTGTCTGTTGCAGGACTGATGTGTTTCCAGAATCTGACTAGACCTCTGGCAGCTCATTAGAGCCAGGAGAGATCTTAAGTTTATGTAGAGCCTTTCATTTCACTCATAAAGAAAGTGAGCTCACTGACTAGAGTCAAGACTAGGATCTAGGTCTTCAGTTCTGGTTTTGTGTGTTAATTATAGGTTCATTTTCAACCTCAAGTCCCAAGAGTGCAAGTCCCAAAGCTATGTGTTTTGCAAACGGGTTAGGGGCGCAATTACCTTAACTTAATCAGCTTTATTTTTATGTTTGACAGGTTCCCCCTGACTTTAATCTTGATAAGTGACTTAGTCATGTTTTTCCTTTTTCTTATGTGTCCCTAATTATACCTGCTTTTATACTAACATAAATTATTAACATAAATCCTAAGACCCCAGCTGAGGTCCAGATGGTGAAATTGCCCTTGGAGATTTCACACAGAAGATTGCGTTTTTGTTTGTTTTTGTGACATGTCTTTTAGGAATTCTTTTTGTAAAGTGATATATGAATATTTTATTATTAAACATTCCAATCATCAGTTGAAATTGTTTATCCAAACATTTTCCATGTTTTTTTAGAAAGATTTCATTTTCCCCTTGGGCCTGCTTCCTCCAGTTTTATATTTCCTGTTCACAACTGGTATCATTCAAAAGATTATTCTATTAAAATTAGCTAGAACCTTCTATCTGAAAAAGGTTTTAGAATTAAAACTCAAGAATTCAGCATAGTATGTCTTTTGACTTAGCTCATTAGAAAGTATCTTATATATTTAAGTATATTTAGAAGGAAAATGAAGCTTTTAAACAAACCTCAAAATTTAACATTGTACAGAGCCATTTGCAAGACATTATAAATAAAAACATGTTTTGATTGCCCAATAGCAGTGATCATGCTTAGTACCCAGATCTTGGTTTCTAAATGCCATTTCCACACTAAAAGGATCTAGAGCTCCTTGGAGAAATGGCTGATTCCATATTTGGAGCAGGGAGAGTGTAAAGTATGCCTGGAATATTTTTTTATGCAACAGCACAAGAACACAGAGATTAATGGGACAGTGTCAGAAGGACACGAGGCCAAATTGAAGGTACTTCCAGTGATCAAATTTAGGACAGTTGAAACATCAAAAAGAATAATCACCATAATTAGTTACAACATAAAAAGTAAAAGTAAAATAAGCCCATGATGAAAAAACACAAAAAAAGACAGCTTTTTATAAACGTACTTGAAGAAGCCATCTTTTAATTGTACATGCAGTGATAAATTTAGAAGAATTACCATTTTACAACCCTTAATGTGATCAAATCAGGCACATTCAATGGATGATAAAACCCTAATAAACGAAAAAAAATTTTAAGGAACATTATTGACCTAGTGTCAAAAGATGACATCCCAAGTGCAGAGGAAAGACATGCCTTTAATGGAGGGATCTGGCTGTCAAACTGAGTTTCTTTACCAGTGGGGCAACCTGACGCCACGTGACTCCGGACGAGACGCCGTATGAAGCACACACAAGCGTCTGTGGTGGATTCTTGCCAAAAATATTTAATGAAAATCAAAGTCTCTTATCTAGACTTACTGTCCTGCTTACAAGCAATACAAGGTACAGAGAAACAAGTTGAATTACACGGTGAGGAAATAGACAAACCCAGAGTTTGGGTCGTTGTATGAGACAACCAGTCTGGACTTTTCAAAAAGCCAATGTAACAAAGTGGAGTCTTCTAGATGAAGCCACTCAAGAGATGTAACCAAAAGCAAGATGTGATCCTTAATTGGCTTCTGATTCAGAAACAGTAAAACAACTCTACAAGACATTTGGGGGGAATGTGGAGAAATGTGAGGGTGGAATGGGTATTAGATAATGTAGTATGTTTAATTTTCCTAGATGTGATAATGGTACTGAGGTATAAAGGACAATGCCCTTTTTCTTAGGAGATGCATGCAAAAGTTTTCAAGTTTAAAAAGTCATGATGTTTGCAGCGTATTTTCAGATATGTCAAAAATTAGTCAACTGTTGTCGAATCTTTGTGGAGGATATAGATATGTTCGTTGATCATCCTCTAAACTTTACGTTAAAAATTTTAATAAAAAATTTAGGCTAAGTGTGATTGGAGACGTGATGAATAAGAAGCTTCCAGTCAATATTCTTCCTTTACACTCATAAATTCCCTGTTTGTGAGTTTATTCTGTATGGATATAATCACTGGAAGCAACGTTGGTTGGTTTTGGTTCAACTTGTTGGAGTAAGCACACACTACCTTGTATCTCCCACTAAATACGAGCAAAAATCCTAGACGGTGCATGGAGCAGCTGCCTGAGGACCCTGAAAAGCAATGATAGTGAGGCGGGAAGCCCCATGAAGAAGACCAGCAGGACCCCCAGGCAGGGCCACTACTCTCCTGCCAGCACCGTCGGGTTCCCTGGCCCAGCGGCACTATCTCACTTTTTGCCTCTAAAACAGCAGGTGGAAAAGCAAAGGAATTAGTAGCCAAGACAATTTTGAAAAAGCAGAATAAAGTTGAGGACTCAAAATACTCATTTAAGTCTTACGACAAAGCTATAGTAATAAAGACACTGATATTGGTGAAGGGATAGACCTGTAGATCAATGAGACAGAAAGAGAGTCCAGAAGTTGGATGATAGTTTTAAAATTATATTCCAAAATGCTTTGATAAGCTACCCTCCCAAGATACGGGACTCACCCTGCCCTTAAGTGTGTATTGGATTCAGTGACTCACTTCTAATGACTGGAATGTGGTAGAAGGAATGGTACATTATTTAAAATGTTTGCTTATGTAAAGACTGTGGCTCTTGTATTGGCCATGTGCTCTCTTGGATCATTTGTCCTTTGGGAAGCCAGTTGCCATGTCGTGAGGCCTCTCAGACAGCCTGTGGAGAGTTCCATGTGGTTAGGAACCAAAGCCCCTGGCCAGCAGCTAGCAAGGAACGGTGGCTTTCCAACAATCACATGAATGAGGGCGGAAGTGGGTCGTCCCTCACTTCAGCTTTCAAATGAGACTAGCCACAGCCATCAGCTTTCCTGCAGCCTCATGTGAGACACTGAGCCACAAACACCCAGGTGAACCACTCCTGGATTCCTAACCCTCAGAAACTGGGGGTTAGTAAATGCCTGTTGTTCTGACCTGCTAAGTTTTGGGGTGATTTGTTAGGCAGCAATGGATAACTTAATGCAGATTTTTGTACTTGGAATTTGGGCGCTGCCATAATGAAAGCCTAAAATGTGGATGTTGTTTTGGAACTGGGCAGTGGGTGTTGAGCGGAGTGGGTGTGTGTTAGTAAAAAGCTGAAGTGCTTTGAAGAAACTATTAATAGAAGCCACATGATCTTGTAAGTGAGGACTTTCAGAAAAGAGAGCCTTTTCCATTTGTGTGTGTGTGTGTGTGAAAGAGAGAGAGAGAGAGAGACAGAAAGAGAGGGAGAGTGAGTTAATTTTTATTGGGTAAGTTCCCGGGAATAGGATTGCTTGGTCATGTTGAAGGTGAATATTTAACTTAATAGGAGGCTACCAAACTGTCGACTAGTCATTCCATTTTTGCATTACCAGGAATAGTGCAGGAGGGTTCCCATTGCTCCACTTCCTTACCAGCACTTGGTATTGTCAGGGTGTATTTGTTTTGCTTGTTTGTTTTTCATTTTAATCCTGCTAATGTTGCAGCAAAGTGTGTTACAGCTCAGTGGTGACAGCAACCTGGATCCGGGTGAGAGACCAAGCAGCATTCACAGGGTTGAAGAACTCGGGTTTATTACGCCAGCAGGCCCAGAGGAGTTAACACTCCAAACTCTGGACCCTGTCTGTAGGGTTACACAGGCTTTTATAGGCTGCTAGTCTACACTTTGAAACATCATATGCAAATAAGATGTAACAAAGTTGTCTATTTAGGAACGAGCTTTGTAGAAATGGACCAATCAATAGTGATAGAAATGGACGAACCAGGAGTGAGCTCCATGCAAATGAGATGCTACAAATGGACCAATCAGGAGCTAGCTCAGGGAACCAATAGAATTTTACGGGTAAGTTCCACTCTCATAGAAGCTGTTTCAGAGGCAAAAAGCGAGATAATGCTGCCGGGCGAGGGAACCAGATGGTGCTGGCAGGAGAGTAGTGGCCCTGCCTGAGAGTCTTGCCGTCATTTTCATGGGGCTTCCCACCTCACTAATAGGTTGGTAATATTATCTCATTGTGGTTTTAAAAAACATTTCTCTAAAGCCTAATGATTTTGATTATTTTTCATGTGCTTATTTGCCATCCATTTCTCTTTAGTGAAGTGTCTATTCAAATCTTTGCCCAGTTTGGGTTTTTTGTTTGTTTGTTTGTTTAATGCTGAGACTGGACAGTTTTTATATAGTATGTAATCAAGTCTCTTGTCAAATAAGCGATTTGCAAATATCTTATCCCAGTTATGCAGCTTTGCTTTTTATTTTTTTTTAACAATGTCTGTAGCAAACCAAAAGTGATCCACTGTATTCATATATATATATATATATATGCATATACATGTATATCAGTGTACATATTAACTGTACTTACAACATATATATTATAAGATCCAAGAGCATTTCACTGAATTTCAAATTTAACTCAGCATCTAGCAATTTTTCCTGGAAACCCTAATTAGAGGAGAGAAGGGGGGTGGTAATGAGGGAGGAGGAGGTGTCTGCAGAGTCTTCACCTCCTCCTTGACCTGCAGGGTGACTTAGGAGCTACTGGCTATGTCATGTTGGCTGGAGGACTGACCCCATGGGAAATGGGAGAAGCATCAGGCCTCTGGGTGCCTCTTGCCCGTCTCGGGATCCTGCCCTGAGCAGCCTTGGCTCACAGCTTACCAGTGTCCCCCCACACCTCCTGGCTTTGCGAGGGCAGCACATCCTTCTGTCTGCCCAAGTTCAGGGTGGGGAGGGGGAACAGACGTAGACAAGGTAACAAACAAACACAGGTATGATGTGCAAAAACATAGACATTTTGACTTTAATAAGTTATAAAAATCAAGAAGCCAAATTTGACTACAGAAAAACAAGTGTGTTGATTGCTGTTATCAGTAAGATAAAATGTCATGTGCGTTCAGCACCATGGTGTGGGGCTGCCTGGCAGACAGGAGTGCATAGTCATAATGCTTCATCTGATAAAGACTTGGCTATTGAGCACCATTTGTATACTCCAAACAAACAAACAAACAAAAAACAAAGTACACACAAAAGGCTTATATGTGAAATTCCATGGGTTTTCCAAAAGGAGTAGATCAGAAAGCCAGGTCCCAAAACTCCAGCACAAGTCTCCCACAGACATGCAGTGACTCTCAGGCCCCTCGGCTGACTTTCAGAGCCACGGACAGAGAGGACCTCTGAGCCTCAACCTGGTGTTAGGGAACCTCCACCCAAGACGTCCTCTGCCTCCCCCAGGCTGCAGGAGCCCCTCGGCCACCGCTGGCAGCTCAGGCCTATTGCTAAGCCAGCTCTCCAGCTATCTCAAGCTCGGCAGAGATTTGCAGTGTCTCAGAGTGGTGAGCACTGCCTTCTTAGACAGACCTCTGAGGACCATCTGGTCCTAGAATCTCTGTGGATATATGGCCCAAGGCACTGAGTATGGCATGTGGGGCCATGGCCACGCTGACCTACAGTTCCCAGAGGACATCTTTCTTCCTGCAGCACAAGAAGAGCCCTGGGAGGGTTCCACCTAGGGCCCCCCGTCGAAGGCTTCCAGCCGCCAAGACGCACAGCCCGGCTTTGTGGGAATCTGGGGAGGGAGTCTTCCCATCCTGTGGCCCCCAGGCTGGGTAAACCAACTCACATTAGTCTGGAACTTCCTTGACATTCTAGGACAGACCCTAGCAAGCACGGTCCAGCCCTTCCGCCCGTAAGTAGCACCAGCTGCCATGAGTTCAACCAATGAGGGAAAGCCGTGGACCCATTTCCTAATGGGGAGAGATGGGGTTGCAGGAATGCTTCCCACCACATCTCGCTGAGGAAGTGATACCATGAGAGATACTGAGAAATGTTTTCTCCAGTTTGGTTCTTGGAAGCCAGCAAAGTCCTCTGAGACACTGGGGCACGTACGAGCAAGTGGGGGCCACGGCGGCAGAGAGGAGGGAGGCAGGCTGAGCCGGGGAGACAGGGAGGTGAGCCATCATCCCAGCAGCACCCCAGATGTCCCTGCACTGTTTCCTGCACCCTTACTCTGTCCCTTAGACCACACGCAGAGGCACGCTCACACCCACGCACAGGTACAGACAGACGTACTTAGCACCTCAAAACTCAACAAGAAGTAGCCATCAGGGTGTTATCCTGAGCCTCGGTAGTCTCCTCCACAGAACGGGGAATGAAACAAGAAAGAGTTCTCTAAGATCTATGACTGGTGAGAATCCAAAAGCTCTAGAACTTTCCTGGACACGAAAAGCTTCAGAATTAGGGAGGCCCCTGCTAAGGAGCTAATGTGCCCAGGTCTTGCAATTTTGGCAAGTTTAAGCTGCTTGTTCAGAACATACCAATGCAGGGAGAGGTGAAAAATCAGCCGCTGTCTTCCCATTCCCCCTCCCCCCAGTCCCTTCCTATTTCTCTCATTCTCATCGGGCTCACAAAGCACCATGATGCTAAAGATAGAAGTTATTAAAGTTTGGAAAGAGCAAAGGATAAAGCAGCCTCTCCCCACCTCCATCCTCGGCCTCCCATCGGAGGCCCAATCAGGCATTTCACAGCTGGCACTTCTAAGGGATGGAGGTGGGGGCAGGACTCGAGGGGCCTCCCCAGGGCTGGCAAGCCTGGGCCCTGCAAGCAAAGCAGCTGGTCTTCAGGAGCAAACCTGAACCCCCACAGGCCCCACCCTGCTGGGAGCACTCCTGCCCCAGAGTGGGAGTTGCAGGCCTTGTCCCCTCACTGGACTCTCCAGCAGAACGCATGCCTCCCTCATCCTTCCAGTGCACCTGGGGGAGGGGAGAGCCTCTTTGGGGAGCCCTGGGCCTGAGGCCAGGCCAGCCAGAGGTGACAAGCAGAACCAGGGTTAGTGAAGAGGGGACCTGGGAGAGCCTAGGCGTGCCCCGGCCCCACCGCTGTCTTCTCCTCAAGTAGAAAACATGTTTCCATCTATCCTCAAGTCCCAGTTACAGCATTCCTGACACCTTCCCAGAAGGAAATGGGCAGCTTCACAGCTCGGGTTTGGTTGAGATACTCAAATGCAGCGCGAGAGCACCAGACGGATCGGATGGCGTTCCTGAAGTCCTTTGTGCGCGAGACCGCCCCCAGCCACGCCTGGGGACCGGAGGCTGCAGCCTGGCAGCTCAGACCCCGGCAGGCGCCCAGACCCCCGTCACATATTTTGAGTTGATCTTTAAGATGGAGGCTTTTCACAAGAAGACTTCTAGCCTTCTACTGAGAAAGCACACTGCCTGGCAGCAAGGGCCAGCTCTCACGGTGGGGCGTGGCCCTCAGGCTGGTCACGGGCCCCTGCTGGCCATCACACTCACCCCGGCCCTCCAAGGCCCTGGGTGGGGCTCACAGCCTCCACTTCACTGCGCTCATCTTAGTGGCGGGTTAACTTAGTAGATACATCACTGTTTCTCCTAAGAGTCACCAAGGGGGCTTGTGCCTCGGTCTGGAGACTGGTTGGAAATTTCCCTCATCTCCAGCAGGGGTTGTCACCACAAAGGAAGGGAGATCCCCAACCACTGCTCAGAAACTCAGGGCAAGTGCCTTCTCTCTCTGAGCTAGCCCTCCTGCCTCCTCTCACTGATGGGCACTGTCGAACCTCTGTGTTCCCCTCCACCCCACACCCAGCCCTGGTACAGGACTCAGAACACTCCAGGGCTGGGAAGCACACGTACCAACCTAGATGCCACCTGCTCACAACCACATATATATATGTGTGTGTGTGTGTGTGTGTATACATATATATACATATATATATTTAACATTCTCCCTCTTTGTTTTCGCAAAGCCTTTTGGAACCGGGAATTCTGACTTCATCTCCACAGCACCGGAGTTGCCATCCCATGGAATATCTCTATAAGCAAGGAAAAAAATGCTATTGATGCTATCTTTCCACTTTATTAGAACTTTCCGAGCATCTCTCTCTTCCTCATCTCATCAATGAGCTCTTGGATTCTTTGGTTTCTGGTCTTTTCGTACGGGCTCGGTCGTCGGGGGATCAGGTTGGGTGGCTGGACTTCGTCCTCCAGGCCGTGGACTTTGTAGGGCACATCCACAGCGTTGGTTTCCGGGTGGTCCTCGGTGGCGTTGGAGCTGGAGGCGTTGAGGGGCACCTTGAGGGGTGTGCCTGGTGGAGGCTCCACCTCCACGATGAGGGTGGGCGCTGGGAGGGTGGGCGCGAGCGCCTCGACGTCCACGTCGATGTCGTTGTGCTTCCCGGGCGGCGCCTCTGCTCCGCCGTCCACGTCGGTGAGGTTGTCGTGCAGGCTGCAGGACTTGCAGCACAGCTTGTTGTAGCCTGGGATGGAGCAGTAGCGAGACAAGACTTCCATCCTACAGAACATTGACTTGTCGCCTTGGCAGCGGCCCTCTGAAAGAGAAAAGTGGGACAAATAACCAAAGGACAAGACAAGGGGGACCTCGCTCCCCCACAGGGAGCAGTTTGCTGGAGGAGGCGCTGAAAGGGCCCAGAGACAGGAGAGGCAAGCGAGCTCGCGCAGGAAGGCGGTGTGGTTTAGATGGCAGAGCAGCCCTGGGGCGGGGCGGCATCTGGGGACCCCGCCGCGGAGTGCTGCCGCTCAAGCTGTGAGCAATGCTCCCCTCCTCCAAGCAGGCCCCCGCTGAGTCCAGAGTTTTCAGTATCTCTCCAAGTTTGAGACGGAAATGAAGCCTGTCTGTTCTTAGGGAGTGATTCCAAGTCATCCCAAACAACGGGGCTTTGTCGGATCTTCACAGTGGACACCCCAGTGGTCACCCTGATGACACTCTGTGGCACAGCTGGACTCTACAATCATCTGTAACAGTAACTATAACAAAACAAAACCTAAGAGGACCAGTTCCTAACACCCGATAGGGCGAATCCCGGAGCCTCGGCTGTGGCCTCACCGTGCCCCACATTTTGCTCCCATCCTCACCCAGACTCCCCAGATGATCTTTGTTTTGGAAAAGTGCCTAAAGAGAAATTGAAAGTTATCCAAATGTGTCTGGGATTTCTTCCACTTGCCTCAACTTACCGGACAGCCTCACGTCCTGCCACTTGTCCATCCACCACACAGCCCTGCCACAGGCAGCTTCTGGTCACTTCCTGAACAAAGTGCTCCAGAACTTGCTGCCGTCACAGAGGCTAATCCATCTGCCCAGCACATCCTCCCCATCTCGTTCCTGGTCACCCACGGTCTAGCTGGCACGGGGAGTCCGGGCTCCCTGCAGAGCCCACTGCTGGCCGTCTCTTTCCCCACGGCCGGCTTCCCCGGGTCTGGCTCCAGCTCTGTCTGCAGCTGTGTTAATCCCACCCACCAACACCTCTTGTTCTCACTCTCTTCTTCCCAAATTTCCACCCCTTCCCTTTCTGCTACCCCCTCATCTCACACCCAACACAAACATTGGGATGATTTACAAAAATTCGTTCAACATAAAATAAGCCATATCACAATATAACAGGGGATGCTGGATCCATGACAGCTTCCTGATCACTGACCTCAGGGGGCTCCACCCTCCAGCCGTGTCTCTCTGCTCAGCCACTCTCCGTTCTTTATAATGGACGTTTCAAACTTCTCCCATGTAACCCTCTTCTGTGCCCTCCTTCCCCTCAGTCTCCCTGGTTGACCTCATCTCCTACTGGAAGGAAGGGAAGAGGGAAGGTGGGAAGGAAGGAAGGAAGGGCAGGGCAGCCACTGACGGGGACCACATCTGACACAGTTACTCTGCACCGACACACGGCACTTCCCACCTCTACATGTGATGTGATGCAGGCTCACTGAAACTTCCTACAAGAGCTGACAAGCAGGCCCCCTCCCATTCTGGGCCAATGGTTCTGATGTCTGCCCTCGGCATTGCTCCAGCTTGTAATTTCCCCTTACAGGCTGGAGACACACTGAATTGGACCAGCCTCAAACTCCTGGAACGTCAGATTCTTGGATACAACTGCCTCCTGAACATCCTTCAAACCCTGTGGTCCCCAAAGTGGATTCCACACGTCCAGCCCAAGCCCATGGCCTCTGCTGGGACTACCCATCTCAGAGAATGGCCTTTCACGTGCACAAGCTGGACCCCAGGCATCCGCTGACTGGTCACCTCCAAGTCCATTAGTATTTCCCCCTCAGTGCTCTCAGATGTATCCACGTTCCCCTCTCTGCTGCCTCCATGAGGCCAAGCTGCCTTGCTTCTCTGCTGCATGTGGTAAGAGCCTCCTTTCTGCCCACCCATCTCCATTCCTCCTCCTCCTCGTCTAGCTAACCTGCTCCAGTCAGAATGATGTTCTTCGGCTGGCGATGTGACCACATCACTGTCCAGACTGAAGCCCTTGCATTGCCCCTGGTTGTTTTCAGGGTGAGGACCTGTCCCCTTGACCTCTCCAGCCTCACTCAGGCCTCGATCACCCTGCTCTGCAGTGTGCTCCCTCTGGCCACAGGGCCTTTGCACATACTGCACCTCCCCTCTTCCTCCAGCTGTCCTCTCTTCCCTCATCCCCTAGGCTTGGCTAAAACACATCGTCCTCAGGCAAGCATCGCCAGACCTCCCTTGGAGGTTAAATCCCACTAGTATGTGGTCTCATGGTGCCATGGGTCTCCCCTTCCCAGCACTCCATCCCAGTTGGCAAGTGCACATTTAACTGTCAGATAAGGTGACTAATGCTTGACTTTTTCATTATCCTGAAAGACACCAAGGGCAGAGCCCTGAGCTGTCTTTGGACACCCCTCTATCTCAGAGCCTAGAACAGTGAATCAAGAGAATGCATAAATGTATCAATGTAAAAAAGACAAATGTGAATGACCGAGCAAGTCCAAAACAAGGAAATTATGGATTTTAGAATAGCAATGCTCCCGGCAAGGAGAATACTCAGAGGCACGGACCATCAGAGGGCGACCTGACCTTGGCTCGGAGCTTCTAAGTGGCCAGAGTACGGAGGAAACATACCCAGAGGCAGGATCTGCGCCATGAAGAGGTAAGCACAGATTGGCTGTTCAGGAAAAGCCCTGGTCTTCCTAACTTTGAGACAGAGAAACAGGCCTACGTGTCGGGAGCTAAAGCAGAGGGACGTGTGTTGAGAGCTGATTCCAGAAATCATACTGGAAGATCTTGAGATGTGGCTTTCAGGGTTTTAAAGCCATGGATAAAAGTTTACACAGACGTCCGATATCCAAGGCAGATGACATCAGAGCAGTCCCGTTAGAAGCTGGTGCCCCTCCCCCGGCAGTCACTGAGGTGAGCGTGTGCAGACCACCCGTGACAGCCCTCAGGCAGACCCCAGGGGGCTTAGACAGTGCCAGGTGCAGCGTTTCCCCGCAGGCTTTGGCCATCAGCTGGGGCGGGGAGGCCAGAGGCACAGCCCTCGACAAGGAGCTAGGCCCGGCCGGGCTGCTGGGACCGGGGCCGCCCCTGCCCCACAGACACCTTCTCCCGTCACCTGTGCCTCCTCCTCCACATGGATGACAAGACTGGCGTTAAGCACCCCCCTCACAGGTCTCCCGCCAGGCTGGGGTCCTGAGAAGCAGGCATCATATCTAGGGTAGGGGCCTGCCCGCTACGCCCATGGGACACGTCGGTCCCTCCGCCTGGTTTTGTAAATAAGGTTCTGTTGGAGCAGCCAGGCCATTCATTCATCACCTACGGCTGCCCTCCTGCGACAAGGGCAGAACAGAGACCATATACATGACCTTCAACACCTGAAATATTTAGCCCTTTAGAGGAAAAGTTTGCCCACCTCTGGTCAGGTGCGCAGGCGTGTCCCCAGGTCCTGGATCAGAGCTTGAGACCACGAGTGCCCGGCAACTGTGGCCGAGCACGTGGATGAATGGGACCGGAGGCAGGCAGAGCACAGCCCCGGGGCCGCGCCCCTGCTCCAGGGCCCCCTTCCACCCGGCTCACAGAGTGAATTTCGTGTCTGATTTCCTGTGAACAGTGGGCTGCACTGCTTTATGTTTTAAAAAAGTACAATAAGTCAATGAATTGCGAATGAAAAAATACTGCCTGCCAGATCAGTAAGCAAAGGACACTGCAGCCACCCGCAATGGTGCACCCTGGGGAGACTCAGGGTGGGAACCAGCAGGGTGTGGGCCCTGGAGAGCTAAGTGCATCAAAGGAAAGACTCCAATGAGCCCAGACTCCTGACTCTTCCCATGCACAGAAAAGCCACTGAATTCCTTAACTTGCAATATCAGGTTTTGTTTTTTTTCACTAACAGCAATCGTTTGATGTTCCGACTGCCTGGTCTTTGTTGTGAAAACTCCTGTTTCCCGGCTCCTCCTTGACATCTGTGGGGCGGTCTCCTAGAGCGACCTGAGGGCTGCCTCTCGCGCTTGAAGTCCTCAGAATGTCCACCGAATAAAACATAATTCTCAGCTTTTAGGTTATGCGTTTTTTTTTTCCTTCCCCTCAGTCGCCAGGATGAATAGATAACTGAGAAAGCCACTGGCCAAGAGCTTGGCTATGCTAGTATCAGCCTCAAAAAATTTCAAAATAATTGTTACCAATCACTCTTAAAAGGCTGTGTATCTTTAAGTAGTATGAATTAGCAGAGAGAGATGCAAATTATACCAGAAGGCTGAGCAACACACCTGCCCTGAGGCACTGCCTGACCAAGGGTCTCTCCCAAAATGATCACCTTGGTTTTCTAATAATTGGTCTTCAGTCATTTCCAGCAGCCACGAACCAGGAGGACCTACCGCCTTCAAGTGAACAGCAAACTGGGGAGACGAAACCCATTTTTTGTAAGTTGAAGTCACTCGGGTGCCACTCCCACAATCTTGGCCAAATCCGAATCCTGCCGGTGTTATTATTTGCTGAGTGGTTTCCTCCTTTAAATGAACTCCTTTTTAACTTAAAGTTTATTCTAGAAGGAAACTTCATACTACTGCCATTCATGGAAAACTTGTGAGGTAAATAAAGGGGACCCTAATCTTGAATACACAGAAAAATTTGCAGTTCCCTTAATTTTAGAGTTGAAGTTTAATTTCTCAGATCCTAGGGAAAGCCTCCTGCCTGCGAAGCTCTGAGCTGGAGGGAAATGAGCCAGTGGGAGGCAGATGTCAAAGCTTATGCCAAATGAGACTTTGTCCCGAGCTTGTCATAAAGGAAGGGGCTGCTCAGTGGAACTCAGATCACTTTTATGTACCACCTGAACGAAATCACCTCCATCCCGGAAACTTTGGGAAAGGATGGGATGGAGAAAACTTCAAGCCTCATCACCATTTCAGTGTTCAAAAGGTCGTGCAGCAAGTTAAAGAAAATGGGTGGCACCCTCGCCCGCGGCACCCTCCACGCACCGGGCTGTCCCCTGGCAGTTGGTGGCCCTCCCGTGGCTCTAGGTGGGCAGCCTTCTGCGGGGATTCCTTCTGATCTGTCTGGGCAGAGAGACTGAGTGGACGCAGTTGTCTGGGTCTCCTGTCTCTTGAGCTGGGAATCTCTCAATGCCCAGAGCTTGGGGCAGGCTGAACCCAGCCACGGCGCCTGGGACTCCCACCTGCAGGCTGCCACTGGGGGCCTGGCCCTGTCTCCTGACGCCTGTCTCCATGGCGCTGGGGATCATCCTGTCTCACGATCTCCCTCCTCCCGGCACTGGACTCCTTCACAGGAAAGGGAGGGAGAGGGGTTCCCTGGCAGGACATGTCCCAGGCCCCAGATCTGGATGTCCCTGTTGGATGCTGACCTGTGTGTGGTCCGTGTCCATAAAGGGAGCGGACACACAGGCCCCGTGGCTTCTGAGGGCAGGCCTCGGGAGACATGGAGGTCGCAGGTTGGCTGCCCAGAGCCACCGCCAGCTTGTTCTTCCCCGACCCAGACTCCCCTGGGGCTGGCCAGCCCCTACCTGGGCCAGACGGGCACTGCTCCCTCCCTGAACAGGTAGCCCAGGGCTGAGAGCTGTGGCCTGAGGGTTGCTCGGGGCACAGTGACCTGGACTCCGTCTCGGGTACCAACCCCATATTCCCACTCCATGGGCACGGACCCCAAAGTCGGAGAGAAGCTCCCCAGGGGCCCGTTGCCCAATGGTGAGACCTTAGTCCAAGGAGGGGGCCCAGGCGTTCCCGCGAGGGGCTTGCCTAGCACTAGCCGTCACACCGCAAAATCACAGCGCAGTGTCCAGGGCGGGGCGCGGGCCTACGTGTGGGTGGGCCCTAGGTACCCGTGTCCAGCAGGAGGAGGGCCGGCAGGAAGGTCACTGACTCAGAAACCGAGGAGCAAAGTGTAACAGAACGGCCCCGACAGCCTCTGTCTCCGGCATCGTCGGCCGCGGAGGTGACGACGAGAAGGCCGCAGCCTGCCACACCCAGGCACCCAGTTTCACGGAACGTTTATTTTTATTTGTGGGATGCATGACAAGGAGTCTCCCACTGTTAGTAGGAGTAAAAGGTCATTTTCACAGTCACTTTGGCACACACTAACGTTGTCTCATAAAAAAACCGGAGAAGCGACGACGGTGGGACCTTATAGGCTGCGTCATTAAATACAAACAAAACACTAACAAAACGTCCCTGATGAACCAAAGTGCATACAGACAGAGCACAAGGCCAGGGCCGTGCCGCACCTTCCCGGAGCCACCGTGCCCCTCGCATCGCCTCGGTCAAAGTTGGGAGTTAACAGTCGTGAGAGTTGGTGTGGCGCACCGAGTATGTACATAACAGTAACGAGTGCCGGGAGGGCTGGCGCGGTCCAGGGGGGTGCCGCGAGCAGGGCGCGGGGGTGACCGGCGGAGTGCTACACTGGTCACGCCGAGGGCCGGGCCAGTCGCCCTTTGGTGTAAGGCAGCGCCCGAGAGGCTCCAGCAACAGTCAGCGCTGGCGGGCCGGGCCCCGAGGACCACGGACCCGGGCCACCGGGGCCGGGAAACCGGACCCTCGGCCAAAAGGTGGGTGAGCCGGCCACCTCCCCCTCGACCCGCACTGCCTGCCCGCTGCCTGGCTCACGTCCCCCCTCGGAAACTGGAGCTAGCCACCAACTGTTACCTTTCAACTTTAAGGCATCTTCTACATAGTTTTATCTAAGCAAAAAAGCAATAAAAATTGAGGTAATTTTGTAGTTGTTCACACGGGTGGGGGTTCGCATCCACATCAGACAGCTTCTCACTCTCTCACCCCGTGGATGGGGTCGTGTGCACACGATGACAAAGGCCATTAGAGCGAACGGACAGAGAAGGAAGTGGCGGTGCGTCCCAAGGTCCCCTGCAGGGACACCTTCCCCGCCTCCTCCGCTTGACCCAAACCCCCAAGGGGACAGGGCGCGGGGGGTCAAGGGCTGTGTGAGTTGGACACAAAGGCCACAGGAAGCAGGCCGCAGGCGCACGAGTCAGGAGGACACACTGAGCACAGGGGCAGCTGCAGCAGCAGCAGCAGAGGCGGCCGGGGAGCCCCCGACGCACTGCCGGCACCGGGCCGGGCGCCCGGACGGCGGCGCAGCGCGCACGCCTGAGGCCCCTCTGGGCTCGCCTCGCTGGCAGGCGGCGTGTGAGAGGGGCCGGCGGGCTCCCCCTCGACTTCCGACCCGCAGTTCCAGCCTGGAAGGATGTGGCCCCGCGAGGCGGTCACCAAGCGGTCACATGTGCACTTTGGCCTCGGGCCCCTCCAGCACCACGACAGATCTTTGCCCCTTTACAAGCCATCACCGGGTCCTGGCGCCCCCGCAAGAGGCCGGCGCCCCGGGCGTGCCTCTGTGAGGCTGGCCCTCCCGACCAGGCGGCCAGGTGGCTCCGAAGGAGACAGCCGAGCACAGAGGCCCGGAGAAAACAGATTCAACCAAGAGAGCGCTCAGGAAGAGTCAGGGGAGTTTTCCATAGAAAGAGAGGAGGGGCGCCCACGGCAAGCTCCACAAGGCGCAGGGCATGCACTGGAGGGCAGAGGCAGAGTTATAAACGGGCCGGTTACTTGACGACGTCTTCTGGGCTGGAGAGTCGGGGTCCGGTCGCGACAGCCACTGAACCACGTAGCTCTTCTTGGAGGGATCGGACGTGTTTCCTGGGCGGGAAGAAAGGAGGCTGTGGCTCCTGGGCCAGCAGGCTGAGGCCCCTGACCCCCCACCCCAGGCAGGAGGGCTCCGCAGCTCCTGGCGTCCTTGGGTGGGGGTGCCAGGAGGACCCCACCTCCCCGGAGTGGCATTCGTGTTCTCACTTGGGACAGACAGGCCCCAAACACCCTGTCCGGGCACAACCCCTGCCTGCCCCAGCCCAAGCACCCCGGGTCTCAGCTCCATGGAGCAGCTACAGCAACGACCCCCACCCTCAGGCCCCGCCAGCGCCTCCTTGTCTCTGTACTGTCCCCTGGGTCCCTGCTGCGCCCTGCTCCCGGGCTGAGCAGCGTCCTGACAGCTGGCTCAGGAAGTACCCGGAACAGGTGAGTCCTGGGCCGACCTCTCCACCCCCCAGGCTGGGGCAGGCACACCTGACCCCTAGCCCACTCCTCTGCAGAAGGGACTCGGCGCCAGGGCTACGTCTTGAGCTGCTGTGGGCACCAAAGGAGACGATGTGCGTCCAGCGCTGGCAGGGCGCCTGCACGGAGCCGGCCGTCTGGTTTTTCTCCGTGTTGGGTACCCCTACTCCCACAGACTCCCCCACTCCCACAGACACCCCCTACTCCCACAGTCACCCCCTACTCCCACAGTCACCCCCTACTCCCACAGTCACCCCCTACTCTCACAGAAACCCCCACTCCCACAGACTCCCCCACTCCCAGACTCCCCCACTCCCACAGACACCCCCACTCCCACAGACTCCCCCACTCCCACAGACTCCCCCACTCCCACAGACTCCCCTACTCCCAAGACACCCCCACTCCCACAGACACCCCCTACTCGCACAGGCATGGCCTGAGCCCCGATGTGCAGTCACTGTGAATCTGGTTTCTGTCCCCCAGACCAAAGGGAGTGCCGGGAAGGCAGGGGTGGGCTGAGTCCGCGCCATCTTTAACTAGGACTGGCCCAGAGGTGAGCCTGGCCGCTGCCAGTTCCTTCTGTTCCCTGCCAGGGAAGGTCCCGGCCCAGGCCTGGGAGGGCTCAGCTCCTCCTTTAAGTTCACAGATGCTGAGTTCAGCCAGTTGTGGGGAGAGCTGCATTTGCCTGGACCAACACCCCCCACCTGCCCCGGCCTCCCCGGGCCCGCTGCATGCAGGGAGCTTACGGGGACAGGGGCCGAGCCTGCAGATCCGCGCCGTCTCAGGCCGCTCCTCCCGGCAGATGCCGAAGCTGTCGTCCGCGGTCCTGCAGAGCACGGGCCGCTCCTGGGTGCCGTTGCCACAGGTTACAGAGCACTGCAGGCAGAGAGTGACCAGTCAGGCTGGTTCTGGAAGGGCTCCCCACGCACGTGGGAGGTGGCGAGGGACAGAGGGGAGATTGCGAGCGAGAGGCCGGCCGGCCTTGCCCGGGCCCCGGGCGGCTGCCTCAATCTCCTGGGCTCTGAAGTGGGTTAGAGAGAGCGAATACCCAGGGCTGGACAGGCCTTGGCACTTCTGGGTCCTCAGCTCAGCCCAGCCCTGCCTAAGGATGATTCTCAAGTCCCCGCCACGTGTATGGGGCGGGGCTGACTCAGGCGACCTGGGCGGCTCACACTTGCCCAGCCCCAGGCAAGGCCTGGTCCTGGGACTGGGCCTTGGGTGGCTCCTGGGAGCCAAGTTCATGGACGGGTCTGTCGGGTGAGAGTGCTTCGGATGCCCGAGGCCTGGGATCAGGCTGCACCAGCTTGTCTGGTTGGTTCACACCATGAGTGTGATTTCTGGCAAGCAGCCGCGTTCCCTCTGGGGTCCGGGGCTGCAGTACCGGATGTCCAGCACGCAGGCACCCTGTGCTTGTGTGACTGATCCCCAGTGCAGACCCTGGATGCCTGGACACTTGCGCCTGGCTTCCTCCAGACTTCACCCAAGCACTTTTCCCATTTGCTGAGTCTACTCTGTGTTTTTGTTAGAATAAAGCATAACCAGGAGTGCAGCACCTTCTGAGTGAATCTGGTTGTGGGGACCCCGACCCACCAGGCCTGTGGGCTGGATGTCAGTGCTCACATCAGCTCAGTCCGGCCCCCAGAACTGCTCCTCCGGCCCAAGTGTAAGCCATCCCCTGCTCGTGTCCCCTCCTGCAAGTTTAACCTCGGCCCCCAGAAACGAGAGCTCAGGCCTCTCCTTGTGTCCCGGAGCCCAGGCTGCCCTGTTTACTGGGGGTCCAGGCCCCCATAGCACCTGGGAGCCTCTGCCCTGCAGAGTGAAGACACGCACTCCTCTGGGTCTCTCAGCAGAGCACTCGCTGCGTGGAGCCACCAGTGCCCTGGGACCTACAGGACGTGGCCCGGGGCAAGACCTCGGCACCCGGGCCAAGGTGGACCACCCTGGCCACCTCAGTCCCACCCAAGCTTGGTGTGGGGGCTGAGGACACAGGGCGGGGGGCTGCTTACCTGGGACCAGGGTCCTGCCCGCCACCGACCGGGGCAGAGCTCACGGTTGCAGGCGCGGCGGCCCTCGGGTCGGGCGTCATTGCAGTGCTTGGTGTGCACGGAGCGCGTGGTGTTGTTGTGAAGCGGCTGAACGCAGCGCACGGAGCGCACCTGCGTGCCCGTCCGCCCGCAGCTCTGACTGCATGGCTCCCACTCGCCCGTGACCCACCTGCCAGGGCAGAGCAGCCCACGGTCAGCCCCGGACAACCAGGTGGACAGAGGGAGGGCAGCTGGCTCCCCCAGGCGCATCTTCCCTGCTGTCATGAAGGCGCCCTGGAGGCCAGCTGTGCCTCCGTCTGAGGTCCTGCAGATGAGGGACCCCGTGCATGTCCACTGCTGGGAGACCCTGGTTGGGGGTGGGGGGGTGGCCATGGAGAACCCAGGACTGAGGGGCCCTGCCAACCTGTTTCTCCTTAGGCTCCCGGCTCTGCCCTCTGACCCTAGCCTCTGCTGACATCATAAACCCTTCTGGCAGCATGGATGCCCTTAGCATCTGTCCCTGTACGGCTGCCACCTGCCTATTTACCCACCATCTTCCCCACTCCAGACCCTACAAAAGGAACCTGGGCCCGAAAATGCAGCCCTGCCAGACCCCGGGGCCAGAGGGTCAGCTCCGCAGCCCCTGCGATGAGCTGCTGGGGAGACATCTTCCACAGAAGTGAGCCCTGCATCCGCGGGGCCTCAGTTTCCCCATCTGAGCATTAACACCTGTTGTCACTACTAAGAGGCACATTACTGTTTCCGTTCAGAAGTCTGAAGCAGGGGGGCGCCTCACAGCATCTTAAGACACCATGAAACACGGTGAGTGAGAAAGAATCCATCAAATGTCTCAGGGGATGTGAGGCCCAGAGTGACCCTGGGGGCCCAGATCCTGCACCTCCCTCCACAGGAGTCCGGGGCCCTGCCCTCCCCTCCTCCAGGGGGACCCCAGGCTCGGGGCCAGGGGAGCCAGGGAGCCCGGGGCACTCACACAGGCTGGGAGCACTCCTGCGAGTTGCAAGTCCGGCGGATGGCTTTGGGCTTTGAGAGGGCGTCGCAGAAGCCTCGGTGCACCATCTTGTGGTCCAGCCTCCGGCGGCAGCCATACTTGGTGAACTGCGACCCTGAAGACGAGAACTCGAGGGGGCTCCATGGGGCGCCGGGGCCCCCTAGCCCCGTCCTCCCCACCCGGCCAGTGGAGACGTCCTCCCCAAGCCGGGCCTAGAGACGTCCAGGGTGGTGTCCACCCGGCACCCCAGGCCAAATGAGGGCGAGAGGCCAGGGAGCTTGGCCAGTTTCTCCCCTGGCCTCTTGGCTGGCTTCCTGGGGCAGGAGGGAGGCCCTACTTCCTCCCCCATCGCTGAGTCATCTTCTCCACCTTGAGTTACTATGCACCGAGGACCTGGCTAAACACAGAACACGGCCTGCAAGGCTCCCCCTGCCACTGTCTAGTGAAGCAGTTCTCAACAGGGGGCGATTTTGTCCCCTGGGGACATCTGGCAAAGTCTGGGACACTTTGTTGTCACTGGGGGAGATGCCACTGACATCTAACAGGTAGAGGCAGGGGATGCTGCTCCATAACCTACAAGGCGTGAGGAAGCGCCCACAGCAGACAATAACACAGCCCAAGATGTCGACAGCGCCGAGGTCTCGAAACCTCGGCCTTGTGGGCAAGGCATGAGAGAACATGGCTGGGCCGTCTGACTTAGCCTGGGTGTCTGGAGACATGTCCCAGGAAACAGAGGATGGAGGGGTGCTGGTTTAGTGAGAAGGTGGTGGAAGGGGCTCTTGGGGGGAGGAGATGGCCTGTGCAAAGGCCCTGAGGCAGGAGCACAGCATGTCCAGGAAAAGCATCTGAGGCCAGTGTGGACAGGGCCTGGTGAGCCAGGGCTGGGGGCACCAACACAGTGGAAGCAGTCAGCTTAGAACTTGGAGGCCAGGAGAATTTTGCTTTTGAGCCCAAGAGTAGAGGCAGCTGTTGAAACCTATGACACCAGGAAGGCACAGTCTGATCTGTCCTACAGGGGTCACTCTGGAGTGAGAGTGGACACACAAAGGCCAGCGGGGCAGTGAGGGCGGTGCCAGGACCGGGAAGACAGTAACAGCAGATGGGGCCAAGGGAGACGCAGGAGGGAGGATCAGCAGGATGTGCCCGTGAAATCCGGGGGGCCGGGAGGCTCAGTGGAAGGAGGGAATGCCATCTGCCCAGGGAGGGGCCCTGGGGGAGCACCTTCCACCTGCCCAGGCTTGGGAGTGGGTGCCCCTCAGAGAAGTCCCCTGTGTCCTCAAGGCGTGGGGCCCCTCATGGCATCTGAGGGAGCTCCGTCCTGCAGGCTGAGCTGCCTTCTCCTGCCTCTATGTCCTCCAGCTTCCCCCACTGCAAGGAGCAGTGACCACACCAAGCGGATCAGAACTTCCTGTCCATCTGTATGTTCCACCTGACCGTGGACTCTCTGAGGTCTGGAGTAGGTGAAACCCCTCTGCACCCAGCTCTGCCCCACGAAGGAAATGCCTTTTAGGAGGATCCTCTGCAGAGTGGCCCTGGTCTCCAGCACGGCCTGAGTCTTTCCTGTGCCTGTGCGTGTGATGTCACAGGAATCCACCCAAGCCACCATCACAGCCTCCGGCCAGGCCAGCCCTGCTGCCCACACTGACGCAGGTGCATGCTGGTGCCGTCCAGGCCCCACACGTACCCCCTGGCTGCCTCTGGCCAGCCGCCCTGAGCACCCACCCTTCCTGCCCGCCCTCTGCCCCTTTCCCAGGTGGGGCTAGGCCCTGGTCACCCGGGCAGAGGTCACTGGCTCGGCCTCCCTGGTCCTGGGGCCAGTCTCCTCATACATGGCTCGTCCCTCAAGCCAGACAGCCAGCAGGGACTGTGGGCCCGGCCCGGGCCCCCTCGGGGCCCCAACTCTGAGAAGGCCCTCACCTCCGCCGCAGGGCTTGGAGCAGGGGGACCACTTCTTCAGGGCCCACTCGTAGCCCACGGAGTCGTCCTCCAGGACATTGTTGTCGTCCACGTTGAGCGAGTCCTCATGGATCATGTACTTGTAGGTCAGCGAGACCCGAGCGTCTCCCTGCGGGATGACCTGCGCCAGAGAGGGCCGTGAATGCGTCTGCCCGCCGCCACCCTACCTCCACGGCCGGGCCAGGAGGGCCAGCCCCAGGGACACACGTGGCCCGTGCTCGTCACTCATGGTAGTCAGGTTCTAGAAAGCCCCGGCAGACGCCGAATTCAGGACCGAACCACTTCTCATCAGGGTCCTGCAAAACTTCAGTCATGACATATTCAACTGTCAATGCACAACCTTATGTGAGGTGTGTTTCTGTTTGAAGACACCTTCCTTGATGCATACTGTTGATCCACGAACACTGAACTCACGGCCAGTGCCTGAACGAAGCTCACCGATCCCGTGCACTCTCTCTCTGCAGGGCAAGCCCGCAGCATCTCAGGTATTACGTTTTTTACCAATTAAAGGCTGGTGGCAGCCCAGCACGCTGCAGGTCTGTCGGGGCCATTTGTCAAGGGCACTTATTTCCTCACTCCGTGTCTCTGTGTCACATTTTGGTCATTCCCACGATATTTCCAACTTTTTCATTACTGTTCTATTTGTGAGGGTGACCTGTGCCCAGTCAACTTTGGTGTTACTAATGTAACTGGTTTTTTGTTTCGTATTTTTTAATTAAGGTCTGCACATTGTTTTTACAGACATAAGGCTATCACACACCTGACAGACTGCAGAAGAGTGTAACACAGCTTTTATACACACTGGGAAGCCAAAACATCCACGTGACTTGCGTTTTGCGATATTTGTGTGTGGCGGCGGTCTGGAACCCACCCTGCACCACCTCCTGAGCTGTGCCTGTACCGATTTTGGGATTCAAAATACATTTCAGTAGACAGATTTACCAATACAGGAATGGCAGACACCGAGGCCCGGCTGTATACGCATTAACAAAGGCAGGGCACCAAAGGTGTTTGATAAAAGAAATTTTCACATTTTGAGATGTGGGGAAGTCATTCTGGCTTATCCGTAAGTTAACCTGAATTTTTGGCTAGCTAAAATTAAGGCTGTTTGTGGCCCATCAAACATATATTGTACACCTGCTTTAATTATTAAAGAAGAGGGCACACTGACCAGAAATAAAGACTATTTATGTTAAAGATAAAGATTCAACGCCTCCCTTCCTGAGATGCCAGTGCAGGTCCTCTCTCAGTGATGAGACCAGTTAGGTGGCAGAGGGAACACAACATGGAATGCGGACATCAGGGGTTAACCTCACTGTATTACAAATGAGCAGCATGATGGCCGTGAAGGGGTGGAGAGGAAACCTAATTTCCCAGGGAAAGCTGTATTTTGATCAGATCCTATGAGGCTGAAAACAAAAGGGCTGCACACAAATCTGGTAGTTAATAAACCTGCTTAAAAAAAAAAGGTCGTACTGACTCGCTGTGTATGTGCTGGTCTTTTTTTTTTAAACCTTGAAGAAACGCACCCCTGACTTGTTCGTGTTTGTTTGTTCTCACAAGACACAAAACTGTGCTGGAAACCCTGCTTCTTCAGAGTAATCTGGGAAGCTGGCTTCCAGGCTAGTCCTCAGTTTGGCTCAAATAAAATTCTTTTCTATTCTTATTCCTGATTGTGGATTGGTTATTTTGGGGGATGAACAGTGCATGCAGGTGAAGGGAGCAGAGCGGCACAGCGCACCCGAAGCACGCGCTCAGCAGCTGCACGCCCGGTGTGGGCGCCGGGTCCAGGGGCCCCGGCCCAGCCACGCTGCGCTCACCTCACGGGGGGCAAAGGCACCTGAGCCTTATCTGTGGTGGTTTTTTTTTTAAATTTTTTGGGGGTAGGGGGTAAGTAATTAGATTAATTAATTAATCAATTTATTTATTTATTTATTTATTTATTTATTTATTTATTTATTAAGTGGAAGTACTGGGGATTGAACCCAGGACCTTATGCCTGCTAAGCATGCACCCTACCACTGAGCTATACCCTTCCCACTATCTGAGGTATTTTAAACTTTTTTACTGATAAAATGTATTACTTGTGCAATTAAAATTAATCTTTAAAAAGTGATAAGCAAAATCAAGCCCCTCTGTATTCCCGTCGCCAGGAGCAGCCTGTGGTCCTGGGCTCAGGAGACCTGGGGTCCGGTCCTGCTCAGGGACAAAGTCCGGGTGACCTGGGTCTAATTTCCGGAGCCCTGTCGGTCACTCCCAGGGATGTGCGGGGTTTGGATGCCATGGCAGACGTGAACAAGCGTGATGAAAGGTGGCCGCGAATGTCACCCAGAGGGGAAACCTAAAACTTTACAGGGATTTTGTCCTAAGGTCACCTGGGGGTCAACACAGGGCCCAGAGCCCCGACTGGCAGCTCTCTGTCTGTTCCTCACTCTGACACAAAGAGGTCCAAGGGGCAGGCCGTGAAGGATGCAGGGAGGCTCAGGCCCTGCCCCGACTTACCAGCACGGTGATGGTGCCATGGAGGGGGCCCATGGTCTGCAGCGTCTCCCGGCCATCCTCGTCCCGGTACTCCCACTCCACACCCATGGCGATGAAGGATTTGGAATTGGGGTCTATGTCATTCTCTTCATTTAAAATGAACTTGCCTGTCTCCAGGTTCTTGACAGCTGAGGATGGCAGAAGACAGCAACCCCCACCGCCACGATCACCCAGGGGCGGAGTCCAGGCTCATCGCCAGGAGGCCGGCAGGGGGCTCTGGTTTGCACAGGTTGGGGGCGTTGTGGGGAGCAGGGCCCTCTGTCTCCCAGCCGCCCTCCGCCAGGTGGGGAGGTGCGGCATGTCAGAGACACGTGTCCCTCCACAGCCGCTGCCAGGGGAGCCCTCCGGTCCCAACCTCTGGCCTCTCCACTGGGAAATGACCCCAGGAGAGATCCACCAAGTAGGCGGAGCAGGGACAGGGGAGGTGGGGCTGCAGCCACGCCTCCCAGCCAGGCCCCCGATCCCCAGAAGAGCCTCACCGCATTGTCTGGGCTCTGACACTCACCCAGGTGGTGGCTGGTGGTGTCTGCCTCCTGGATAAGCAGGTGTCTGGCTCCTGCCGGGATCTCAAACATCTTGATGTAACCTTTGTAGGGATGTGGGGAGACAAAGCCAGATGAGAGGGGAGAGGCCGTCGAATGCCGGCAACACAAAAAGGGCCTCGCCCTCAAAGGTGGTTCCAGGGGCCCAATATTTTGTGGGCTCTGATCATCCACCCAGAGAGGGGCCCACGGGAAAACTGCAGTATCCCAGCCAGTCCCAGCCCTCCTGCTCATCTTCAGATCCAGGGACTCCCACGGCCTCCCCATCGAGAACTTGGTGGGCACCGTCGTGAGTGGCCCTGAAGTCACGCCTGGGCTCAGAGCTAAGAGGTCACGGCCAGGAGGGAGACCTTCAGCAAACTGCGTGGCCTCCCTGGACCTCGGCAGCTCAATCTGTAGACTGAAGACCCCTTGCTCAAGCGGGGTCGTGCGGAGGGTGGGCTCCCAGGACGCTGGCACCAGCTCTGAGTGGAGTCTGGGCAGGTTGCTCCTTCATCTTCTTCCAAAAGAGGTGAACCAAAGTGGTTTCTCCCCATTTCAGACAGAGGCAGAGTAGCCAGCTGCTCAGGTCCACCCAGAGCACTGAGGGCCAGGCAGGGACGTGGCTCTGGAAGGGGGTTCACCCAGAGGGCTGTCTTCCCAGAGCCCGCCTTGGCTGGAGACCCCAAGTTCCCCAGCCCTATCCTGTGGTCTTGTGGGGACCACTGGCTGCCCCCAGGCTGCAGGCTGCACTGAGCAGCCTGGCCAAGTCCTGCTGACAGCCAGCTGGGCGCAGCAGCGGAGGGGCAGGGACCTAGGGAGGCGACAGCCCAGCCCTGGAGGGCTGGAGAGGGGTGCCCTCAAATAAAAACCCTGAGCATCTGTGTCCTGTCATTCTCCCTGTCCCCACCCACCCCGAGGCCTGGCACAGCTGTCCCCACCTGGGATTCTCCCTCCACCTCACGCTCTGGGACCTCTGCCAAGACAGTCAGACCCAGACAGAGCCACCCACCGGTGGGAGGGAGGGGCGCACTCACCGAGCTTCTTGGGCGAGCGCGTGAACGTGCCCTTGACCACCTTGCAGTGGGAGTTGTCCCCTCCACACACGCCGCACTTGTCCTCCTGCTTGCTGGAGCCGATCACCCCGTCACAGCCCACTTTCTGTTGGGGGGGCAAGGGGTGCAGGGTGTATTTGAGATCCCACCTTCCCCAGTCCCCGATCGGCCCCTGGAGGCTGTTCCCTCCCCAGCCTGGGTATGGGCAGCCGTTCTTAGCAGCCTCTGACACAGGGGAAGGAGAAGGGGCTTTGGAGCAAGACAAGCCCTGCGTGCCCACCAGGGACCAACCAATCCCCGTCACTCATCCGCTCATCTGCACAGTCTAGACAGGGCCACGTCCCGAGGCTGTCCTGGCACCACAGGCTGGCCTCCCGGTGAACACAAATCACACCTGGCCTCTGCCCCTCTCCTGGGCGTCCCACCCAAAGCTAAGGCCTGGAGGCCCCTCCCTCACACTGCCCCCCCCCCCGCCCCGGGAACAGTGTCGTCTTTAGCCTGCTTGGGTTGTCTGGGCAAGAGGTGACAAGAGTTGGTGGGAACACTTTCATCTTCATTCTCTCAACCAAGCCTCTCAACACTGTCCCCTCCAGTATCGAAAATTGTTCCCCACAGAGCAGGGACGTTCCCTTGCCCAGGGCCACCTGGCAGAAGCAGTAACAAGTTCGCGTTCTTTTCCTCCCCATAGCCCTGCTGACAGTAGGCATTCCCAGGGCCCCACAGTTCCACGGGGAGCGGCCTCTGCACGTCCACACCCTGAGCACTTGGCCTGAGGCCACTTTCACACCCACATCCACACTCAGCAGGGAAGACCATCTCTCCTCCGAGCCGGTCTGCTCCCTCTATCTGTACTAGAATGCGTCACAGCATCACAGGTTTCCCTCTTTGCACTGGCTGCCAGGAAGCCCAGAGCCAATTCACCTCCACCCCACCACGATTCTCCCATCACTGCCTCTTGCGAGACTGCTTCTTTTCCCTTTGCTCTTTGATTTCGGACATTTGTTTCACAAAGACCTTTGAGGGCAGGGTCTCTAGACTATGAACAGACCACAGAGCCACTTTCTGGCCAAGTAGTCTCAGAGAAACTCCAAGTTTGTTTCCACATTTGGGATGTGGAGTCAGAGCAGCAAAGCCTTCCAGGGCTGTTGCCAGCATGAGAGGAGATGATCCTTGTAAATAGTCACACGTTGCCTGGCACAGAGTAAGACCCGAGTGAAGGATGGAGCTGACGCTGAGGGGGAAGGAGAGGAAGGGAGGAAGGGGAGAACCCCTGTCAGGCCGGAGTGGTTGTGATGTTGTGATTTATAATAAATATATATTTGGTCTTCATCCAGTTTCTGGCTAGACCTCCTAAAACCCTCAGAATTTCCTGTGCAGGTAGTATCAGAATTGGGTCGAACGGTAGGACACCCAGCTGGTGTCAGAGAATAGCTTTACTGGACACATAGGGAAAACCCCCCCAAATTGGAAATGGAATTAGCATCTTCACGGCCTCATTTAATTCCTCACTCCCTCCTGTGTGTGTGTGTGTGTCTTTATTCTCCTGACACATCTTTTGCTGTCATTTCACTTTTAAACTTCCTGAGTCATTGTATTTTGATATTCTTTGTCAGCTTCCACTTGGATATCAGATTTTTTTCAAAGAAGAGTTCCACATTCACACGTGTTATGAAGACTCCTACTTTCATCTTGTTACTCACATTTCCTTTGCGTGTTTTCCATCTTTCCTTTCACTCCCCTTTGTTTTCTAACTTTTGCAATGTGATCACATCTAAATGCAAACATTTTGTAATGATCCAAAAATTTATCATCCTACTGTTATTTGTTCAAAATCACCCTTAATTAATGAAATACCCTGTTCTCCAGTCATCAGTGTCAGGAGCGGGGCTCTAGCCACGCCCACTAAGAGGGTGCACTCGTGTTCCCACTTCCCTGTTAGGTTTGGACCATACTCACAGCGGGCATCTAAAGCTACTTCCACTACTAAATGTTTCCTGGGCTATTGCAATCACTCACGGTTTTAAAATATTTTCTGTGTGCTATGATTTTAAAAACTTTTTTTTAATTTGTTTTTTGTTGTTGTTGTTGTTGTTTTTTGGGAAGTGGGTAATTAGGTTTATTTATTTTTAGAGGAGGTGCTGGGGATTGAACCCAGGACCTCACACACGCTAGGCACACATTCTACCACTGAGCTACATCCTCCCCACTATTTATGATGTTTTGACATCTTGAAAATCTTGTCAGCCAGGGAGAGACCACCCCTCCCAGGGCTAGCTAGCCAGCCAGTTCTTAGGGACAGCAAAGGGGGCACACCTTTCCTACACAAACCAACTGACCCCTCCCATCACCCCCTGCATCGAACTCACACACCAAGCCTGTATGTCTCTGCCCTAAATCACCCCAGGGGCAGGTGCCGGGAGTCTAGAGACCCCTCCTGCCCAAAGCCTGCTTACTCTGCCCTGCCCTGCCTTTCCCAGGCAAGCCCCAGTGGCGGCTCCAGCCCAGGCTGTCCCCTGCTCCTGTCTGCCTCCCAGCTGACCCTGCTGCTTCCCCACGGGGCTCTGCACAGCACGGCATGCCCTTCCCTCAGGAAGTGCAAGTAAGAAGCCCTTCTTTTTCTTTTTGTCTTTTTTGTTGTTGTTTTTAATTTTTTTTTCTAATAAGTTTTTCTTACAGTGGCATTGATGCCTGTGTCATCAGTCAGTCAGTCACCTCCGTAAATTAAACACCCTCCCCAGGTACAGGGGAGACACTGCTGTCTTTGTAAGTATTTGGTTGAGTATTTGGGGTCTGAGCAGACTGTGGCCGGGCCTCCTTGCCAGACTGAGGCTGGGCGAGCCCCCTCCCGGCCCCCCGTGCTGAGTCTCCAGGGAGCCTCCGTCTCCATGGGCTGCCGTCCAGCCGAACCCCCGTGAGGGGACAGGAGCCCCGAGCACACCTCCAGCTGCCCCGCAGCCCACCTCCCTGCTCTGCCCGCCTCACCCCCCTCCTCCAGGCGCCGGCGGCATTCTGCCAGGCTCTCTGCGGAGACATCCTGAGGGCGCTCGCCTCTCAGGAAGGTAAGACGAGAGAGCCTCTGGGACACCTACAGTCAGTCTCACCTACACAAACTACAGAGGCTTCCAGCTGTTTCTAGGGAGTCTGGCAGCGGGCAAGCCTGCACCCTTGTTACTCTTATATGCCGAGGGTGCCCCTCGGTTGCTTCTTGTGACAGCCTAAGACTGAAGCCAAAGGCATGAGAGTAACAGAAAACACAGCAGGGCCTGTTTACAAAAAGCAAGACCAACGAGAGCCATGGTGGGCCACCTCTATCAAGAGTAAGCTGTCCGATGCTGACTGGCAGTGCTTCACGAGGGGTCCCCTGAGGACCACATGCATCGGAATCACCTGGGTCACTGGTAAAACTCATGCTCCGGGCCACAGCCTTGACCGACAGAATCAGAATCTCTGAGGCAGAGCCACAAGCTCGCCAGGTGGCTCCTTGGACTCAACTCTGAGAACCTCCGACACGAGGGGAGAGTGGGGGGAGGGATGTGACATCGGCTGAGCACCTGCCCCGATCCAGGTGCCATTTCCAGCACTTTGCACGCTCAGCCTCGGTGACTCCTCCCAGCGACCTGGCGAAGCCGAGGCCTGAGCCGGCGGCCCTGTGCTCCCGCAGCACCGGCCTCCCCGCACTCACCCTGCAGTCCCCGCGCACGCAGAGGCTGAAGGCGTCCTTGTAGGAGCAGCGCGTCCCATCGTGCACCATGCGCTTCATGGACACCACCTCCCCGGTCTCCTTGGACTCGCAGTAGAGGTGGCATCTCTCCTTGGCTGGAAGGGAAGCAGCGGGCGCTGGGGACGAGGGCGGGCTGCAGGGCTCACCTCCCACGCAGCTTCCTCCCCAAGTTCGCTTAAGAAGCACCTCGCAGGGAGAAACTCCCAGCCCACGGGGGTCTCCTTAGGATTCACCTCTCCCACACGTGCCTGCCCTGGGGCGGGAGAGAAAAAGCACGGAGGCAGGTGCCTGCAGCCCGCTTCGTGTTCCTGTGCAGGGAACTCAGGAAGAGCTTTTCCCAACTGAGCCAGGCTGCTGTTGGTGCAGCCAGGCTCCCAGATCCCCGAGGCCCTGCTCGGAGACCCCCAGACTCAAGGGAAAGGCAAATGGCTGTTTGCCCGGTCTCTACCTGAAGACCCTTTTCAGTCAACCTTCTCTGAAAGCCCAAATAAGGCCGGACGCCCCTTGATTCAGCCCTGGGTCCCTGGCACCTTCCCTTCTCAGCATTTATCTCAGACGTCACTAAAATATCATTATTTGACTTTCTGCTGGACCACAGCCTCCCTCTGAGAGGGGGGATCTTGTCTGCTTCGGCACCCCCTCCCCGCATGCACGTGTGGGGCTTGCAACAGGCGCTTGGCTGGTGGAACACGTCGGGCTGAGGGAGACAGAGGAGCAGACCTGGGCCCCGCTGCCCTCCTCTGCCCAATGCCGCCTTCTTCATGAGCGGGACGAGACTCCAATGAAATACACACACACTCATGCCTGAAGCTACCAGACTTTTCAGTTCCAGGAGCCAGCAAGTGCCTTCTGATGCTTAAACCAGCTCAAGTCGCTGACACTAGGAACTGAGTTCCCACTGAAAGAGGAGGGGCCAGAGGTAACCTGATTCTTTGGCAGGCTCCACCCCCGCCCCGGCCCCGCCCCCAAGGCTGAGCCGGCCCCACGGTGCAACTCCAGCCTCGCCCACCGGGTGGCGACCGCGGGAGCCCCGGACGACCTGCGCCTCCAGCCCCGCCCCCTCCCCGGCATCCTTGGCCAGGCCCTGTTTTCTGGCTCCCCTGGGACTGCAGACTTGCCATGAGCTCCCAGCCCTTGAACGGACCCCAGCAGCCACCCCGGCCAGGGTGGGCTCTGCTGACAGCCGGTGTGGCCTGTGGCCGGCAGCTTGCCCAGGTGGCATCAGCGGCACAGCGAGCTCGGCCCACCCCCTCGGGCCGGTCCGCGGAGGGCGCTCTCCCCACGGGGCTCACCATCCCGGTGCTCGTGGGGCAGCCAGTGGTGCTGGGCATCGCCATGCTCGAAGTACAGGTCCCACTGCCGGCACTGCTCCTCGCGGAAGTCGGCCAGGGGGTCAGGGCAGTCCTGGGAGCTGCAGAGCTGGAAATCATAGGCGAGGCCGGAGCAGGTGCGGCCCCCGTTGGCCGGGCTGGAGGAGAGAACAGAGGGGCTTTGTGGCTCGGCGCCACCAGGAAGAGGCCAGCACTCGGGGTGCCACTTGTGGGATCTGGGGGGCATCTCTGAGCCTTGAGGACTGAGGGGCAGCTCTGCTGACTGAAGGGACCTGGCCCTGCCCTGCCCCAGTCACAGGACCTGGATAATCCCCCAGGTGTCAGGGTCTTGGAGCATCAGGTGTGGAAGGGGCTGGTGTCTTCTCTCAGGGGTCCTGTGGGAAGGAGGCATCTGTGCAGCCCCTCGCACCCGCCACCCCCATCCCAGCTCCTGAGCTGTGACTGGGGCCCAACAGTGAGCTGTGACGGGTGTCTGGGTTCTGCCGTGTCCCAAGCCAGAAGCCCCAGGGTGGAGGAACTGGGTGAGCTTCCTCTCCATCCAGGCCTGCGCCTGTCCCTCAACACACACGGCGGCAGGGCAATTCTGAAATAGTGGAACCTGCAGCAAGTGCTCTTAACAAGTGTCGGGCACACAGTGGACACTCCACCCTCTGGCTCTCCTCCACCTCAAGAAAACTTGGGCTGCATTTCTGTAATGTCCTCACGCTGCTGAGAACAGCACCAGCCCACAAAGCATTAATCCCACGGGAAAGGCACTGCCTGGTGGCCAGTAGGTGCCTCTGGCAGGCGGGGTGATGGGGCGCGGCAGGCCAGCATCCTGGGAGGAGCTGGGGGCTTCCGCTTCACCATCTATGAGATGCCAAGCAGAACCCGAGGCCCCACCTGAGACTTGGGCAAAGTCACGCTCTGCCTGCGACAAGGGGTGGTGACAGCACTGCAGAGTGGATGATGGAAGAAGCTGGCTTCCACGAGGCCCCTTGCATAGTGGTGCCTTGTTCTCAGGGGAAGTTGGTGGAAATAACCACCTGAGAAATTTGTGGAGAAAGAATCAAGAGGCCTCAGTGTTTGATGGGGATGGTGAAAGAAAGGGTGACTTTGAGATTTATCCCAAGGCCACTGAAGGGACCACAGACCAATGACAACCCCAACCAGGGCATCACCAGAAGAGGGTGCAGGCCTGCGTGTAGTTGTGGGGAGCCCAGGGGCATCGTGCAGCAGACTGCTGGGTCAGGAGACCAAGTTTCCAAGCCTCCAGGGCTGGCTCTGCCCCCAGCAGGCTGCGTGGCTTGGGGCATGAGCCCTGCCCCCTCTAAGTTTCCTCCCAGGAGAGACGAGGAGGGGCCAGGACTGCCTGCCCTCGCACCCTCTCCAGAACTGGCATCCTCAGGGGCCTTGCAGGAAAGGGTGGGCTAGCAAGGACCCTTGGGGATAGCAGCTGCCACCCAGGAAGGCGGGGAAATATCAGGGTCGACTCACTGTGGGTTGTCGCACTGCCGGGTCCTAAACTTAACACCTGTGCCGCAGGTGCGCGAGCAGGAGCCAAAGGGACTCCAGGCACCCCAGTTGCCATCTCGTTTGAGGATGTCAGGTGTCAGCCAGATGCAGTGTCCTTTAAAGCAGTGCTGAAAGACAGACAGTCACTCCCTTGACCCATCACTCACATGTCCCCCACTCTGGCGATAACTGCCTGGCCCCGGAGGCACAGGGAGACCAGGCATGACTCATGCCTAGAAACTCAGAGCCCCGTCGAGAGGCCTGGTAGGACGCTGGCACCCCCCCAGCCCCTCCACCCAGCCTCCCCTGACCACCGCCCTGGCCTCGCACCATCCTCAGGGCCTTTTGTTCAGCCTACTCTGTCCCCGCAGCCAGAGTCTGCCCAATCGAGTCTCCAGCATGACGCCACAGGCCGAGGTGCCCACACACGGCCAGCCATAAAGGTGCAAGTGGCCCATCAAGCCAGTGATTCCAGAAGCATGTAAGATCTACTTGTTTAAGTTAAAAAAAAAAAAAAAAAAGGCAACTTGAAGGAAATATGGAAACAAAGGACAGGTGATATGCCTACATGGTAGAAATTCATGAATAAAGGGAGGAGACCCCTGAAGCAAAGTCAAGCTCAGCTCAGACCCAGGTCCGCAGGGTGAATCTGATCACACTGCTGCCCCGCCTGCCCCCACGAGGAAGCTCACGCGATGTAGGGTCCACTTGAAGAAGACTGCAAAATTAAAACTACTAAACTAGGTATAGAATGGAATCTTGATTTAGAATAAGAAAATATATCACGAAAATTAAACATTTAAAAACTGACAAATACCACAAACAACCAAAAACAGAGAACAATGATTTTTTTTTCAAGTTGATTGACAGACACAACCTTTCCTGCCATTCTATGTACTCTTTCATCGCCTCTTCATACGACGATAGTTTTGAGGGACTGCTTTCCACAGGGAGAAAGGAAAGATTCTGCAGTCCGTCCTCAGCAAGCGTTTTTGGTAAGGGCCAGATGTAACTGTTTTAGACTTTGCAGGTGACGTGATTTCTATCGCAATTACTCAACTCTGCCACTGGAGCATGCAAGTGGCTACAGGGGACATACAAATGAATGGATACGGCTGTGTGCCAATAAAACTTTGTTGACAAAGGCAGGCAGCAAATGGAAACTTCTAGAATGGAGCTGGGAGAAGTTTGGTGAACTCTTTTCTCAGTAAAACAATCATTTAACTAGTGAAAATTACTTTCTAGAAACAACCATCTAAATTATCTGGAACAACAAGGACCTACTGTACAGCACAGGGAACTATACTTAATATCTTGTAATAACCTATAGCAGAAAAAAAACCTGAAAGAGAATCTGTCTACCTATATATGAATCACTTTGCTGTACACCTGAAACTAACACATTAACTATTCAGTAAAAAAAAAAAAGTATCTGGAAATTGTCCTAAAGTCAGTAAAACAACTGGTGAAACATTTATTCAAGGAAATCTACTAAATCTTGTTAAGAATATTGAAAGTCTGTGGCATTTGAGCCACAGCCCTCTCCCTTTCCTTCCCCAGATCAGTGTGATGGAAGCTTTACTGCCTAAAAGACAGAGGTTTTGTCCCCTCAGCTCGAAGCCTAGGGCTATAGTTTCACCCCAGGAAAGGCAAGCCCCTGGCACCTCCCATGTCTCCCAACTCTGTGTTGCAGACAATCTGTTCCAGGCAGAGGCAGCCAAGAGGACTGGAGCTCCTTTGCCCACCCAGTCTCCACCCACAGCAAGCCAGGAATACTGCACCCCGATAGCCCCTTCTCTGGCTTGCTTGTAGGGCAGAGGGTCCATGCTGAAGGGGAAAAGCCAAGAAGACCAGGGGCTACTTTCCCTATCCAGCGACCTATTTGTAGACCAGGAATGTCGCTCTGGAAGTGGACCAACCTGCTCTTAGCTCAAATGCAGTGGTGCAGTGATCTTCCCAGAGGGAGAGTCAGAACAGAGAGCTCATAACTCACCCTAAGGGGACTAACTTTATTTGGAACAGAGCTTAGGGGAGTTCATGCCTAAGGGCATTGTCAAAAACAATAGAAATCTTGGTAGCGACCAATTAAGAGGAGACCAGTACCTCCACGATACCAGGGGCACCAAGTAAAATGTTAAATCAAATAGAAGTGTAACAGACAGAACCAGTGAAACGACAGCTAAGCGCCCTCCTGCGGCCTGACCAAACTCAAATACTGGCAACACCCTGCCCCTGTGAGGGGTCCAGAGTTTGACTGGGTCAGGCTGTAGACAAATTGTACCCCAGGCATTACCAAAAACAATGCAGCCGTCAGCTAGCAGCTCGTGAAAGCTCACTGGATGTGATACCAACAGAGGCAGAACAGCAGGGAGCTTGATGGGAAGATCGGAGAAAGAGGCAAAGAGAACCCGGCTGATCTGAGAGTTTGGGGCTGGGGGTGTGGAGCTGTGTGGGCCAGGCTGACCATGCCCATGCCTATGCCCAAGGCTGTGATCTCTGGGGGGCAGTATCACCAGCTGCACACTGCAGGGCAAATGCAACTTACTGAAACAGTGCAGCCAAGTCACTGAACAAGTAAACAGGTAAACGAGCAAGCAAGAGTACAACAAGGTCCAAGGGAATCAATAGCTAACGTTTCTTCAATGACTAGTTTCAACAAAAACGTGAGACATGAAAAGAAACAGGAAAGTGTGATCTGTACATAGGAAAGTAAAGCAGGCAACAGAAATGATCTTTGAGGAGGCCCAGATGTTAGACTTAGCAGACAAAATTTCACAACAGCTATTACACCTATGTTCAAAGAACAAAAGAAAACCATGTCTAAAGAACTAAAGGGAAGTATAAGAATAATGCCTTACCAAATAAAGAGCATCGGGAAAGAGATAGAAACTGAAAAACAAACAAACAAACAAAAAACCAAAAACCAAAAAACTGTAGTTTAAAAGTACAAAAACTGAAATGAAAAATTCACTAGCAGACTCAGTAGTAGATTTAAGCTGGCCAAAGACAGACACCATGAACTTAAATATAGATTAATAGAAATTATGCAGTCTGAAGAACAGAGGGGGAAAAAATACAGAAAAATGAACAGAACCTCTGAGAAACATGGAAGACCATAAGTCCAATGAAATGTGCACAGTAAAAGTGCCAGAAAGAGAGGACACAGAGAAAAGAGTAGAAACTATTCAAAGGAATAGTGGTTGAAAACTTCCAAAATTTGATTAAAGACATTAACCTACTCATCCAAGAAATTTAACCAAGTATGATAAATGCAAAGGGATCCACATCCAGACACATTATAGTCAAAACATTGAAGGAGAAAGCTAAAATGTCAAAAGCAGCAAAAGAAAAATGACTCATTGAGCACCCAATAAGATTAACAGCTGACTTTTCATCAGAAATAGTGGAGACCAGAGACAGGGCTGTCAACAAAGAATCATATCCAATGAAACCATCTCTCAACAATGAAGGTGAAATAAAAATATTCCCAGGTGAACAAAAACTGGGAGAATTCATTGCTAGCAGACCTGCTGTATAAGAAACACTAAAGTTATTTAGTTATTTAGGCTGGAAGCAAATGATACTGGAAAATAATTCAAATCCACATGAAAAAAGAGAGTACTGGAAATGGACTAATTTCTAGAAAGATACAGACTATCAAAACTGATTTAATGAGATCTAGAAAATCTGAATAGATCTATAACAAGTACAGAGATTGAATCAGTGATTTAAAACTTCTCACAAGTAACAGCCCAAGCCCAGGGGGCTCCACTGATTAAATTCTACCAAACATTTAAAGAAAGATTAATACTAATCCTTTGCAAACTCTTCCAAAAAGTGGAAGAGAAGATTTTCTCTATTCATTCTATGAGGCTAATAGTGCCCTAATACTAAAATCAGACAGAGGTATCACAAGATAAAAACCACAGGCCAATATCTCTTATGAAAATAGACTTAAAAATCCTCAACAAAATTCTATCAAACCAAATCCAACAGCATAGTAAAAGATTATACACCATGACCAAGTGAAATTTATTATGGGAGTACAGGGCCTAACATCTGAAAATCAATCAATGTAATAAACTATGTTACTAGAATAAAGAAAAAACTATGTGATCACCTCAAGACTCAAAAAATAAAACCAGCAAAATCCAACACCCTTTCTTGAAAAAAACACTCAAAAGACTAGGACTAGAAGATGAGTTCCTCAACCTGATAAAGGACATCAGTGAAGTACCCCAGCTAACGTCATCTTAATACTGAAATAATGAATGTTTTCCCTTACGATCAAACAGGACAAGGGTGTCTACTCACACTACTTCTAGTCAATATTGTACTGAAAGTTCTAGCCAGGACAATTAGGCAAAAAAAGAAATAAAGAGTATCCAGATTGGAAAAGAAGAAGTAAAATTTTATTTGCAGATGAAATGATACTCTGTATAGAAAATCCTAAGGAAGCTACTGAAAAATTACTAAAGCTAATAAAAAATTTCAGTGAGATTGCAGTATGCAATATCAGTATACAAAAATCTATTGTACTTCTATAAACTAGCAATGAATGAACTGAAAATGAAATTAAGACAATTCTATTTACAATGGCATCCAAAAGGAAAAAAAAAAAAAAAGAAAAAATCTTAGGAATAAATAGAATGAAAGAAATGCAAGACTAGTACACTGAAAACTACAAAACATTGTTGAAAGAAACCAAAGATCTAAGTAAATGGAAAGACATCCCATGTTCATGGATATGGCAATACAGTCATACCTCGGAGATATTGTTGGTTCAGTTCCAGACCACCAAAATAAAGCAAGTATCACATAAGGTGAGTCACATGAATTTTTTGGTTTCCCAGGGCATATAAAGTTATGTTTACACTATACTAAAGTCTATTAAGTGTGAAGTAGCATTATGTCTAAAAAAAAAAACCATACATATCTTAAAAATATTTTATTGCTTAAAAGTTCACAAGCAATAAATGCTAGAGAGGATGTGGAAAAAAGGGAACCCTCCTACACTGCTGGTGGGAATGTAATTTGGTGCAGCCGCTGTGGAAAACAGCTATTCTTACACCTGGACAGATACAACAACCCAACACTATTGAAGGTGTTGAAAACCATGTTAAATAAGCCAATAAATATACCCCAAATCCAATTTCTCCTAAGCCAAAGCCACAGAGCACCCACGGCCGCCCCACGGTCAGCCGACAGGAGGAGGAATGTATCAGAAGGGAAGGAGGACTGGAAAGAGAAGAGATCCTCATTGATTATGGTCAAAACATCTGACTTTTTCACAATTTATTTTTTTACTGATGCACAGTCGATTTACAATGTTGTGTTAGTCTCTGGTGTACAGCATGGTGATTTCAGCTATACTTACAGGCACATATATATATATACCTATATTCCTTTCATATTCCTTCCCAAAATTTATGAAAACACATGCATGTAGGGGGCCCCAAAGCTCACACATCATAAGCTTCATGGTAAACATATCTCTGTTCCCCTCTCGAAACCTTCTGTGAGCTCCCCATCACCCCAGGATTCAGACCAGCCCCGTGGCCTGGCTCCTACCCATGCTCCCCCGCCCCCGCTCCACCTCCCGCGCCAGGCACTGGAGCACTGACTGACTGCTCTCTGAACAGGCCACACCCACTTTGCTCCCTAACTTTGTAAGCGCCTCTGCTCAGAAAGCCCGTGGCTCCCCTGCCCTCCCCGCCCTCGCCCCGGGGTAAGGTGGGGTGATCCCCCTTTCAGGACAGAGCTGCTCACTGCCCCAGCTGCAAAGGGTACTGGTTGCTCTTGGCTGGCAGCTGAGTCCCTCTCCAGGAAATGCCCTCCGCCAGAGAAGGCTGCCCAGCCCAGAGTCATGCCCCTTTCCTGGAGACAACCACGGCCAGGGGTCAAGGTGGGGGACAGCTCTGAAAGGCCAGCCTGGGGCTCCAGGTGGGGCAGACTGGGCCCCGCGCTGTGACCACGTCCATGTTCAGAGCCTCACTGTCTCTGCAGGTGCTGATTCTCAGAGCGCTCCCCGAGAAGCGCCTGCCGTCAGAGCGCTGGCTCTGAGCCCGCCTCCAGCGCAGCCAGGCTCCCACCTCCACACCCCTGCTGCTCCTACGTACGCCTCCTGGTTCTCGTCGCCTGTCTCCCTGCCCTTGTGCGCGTCTCAGTGACCTGGGCGCCCACCTGGCCTCTTCCTCCTCACACGGGCCACTCACTCCTCCCGACCTGCCGGCGCATCCCCAGCGCTGCCTCTGCCCCAGCCTGAGCGCATGGGAGACACTGCAGTCTCTGGATTGTCCCTGGGCTCTGGGCGAGTGGTCAGGGGCTGCACCACCACCAGCCTGGGCACCCGGACACGTGGCCGACACCCACGGCCACGAGCCACCTGGGGTCCAGCAGGCCTGGCTCCAGGTCACCAGGGGTGCTGGTCACATCCTTCCTGGGCCACAGTTACCTAGTCTTTCACCTCAACCTGGGAAGGGAAGCAGAGAACCCGCAGGAACGCTAGCTGGTGTCCCCCTCAGCTGGTGGTACTGGGTGGGGCGGGCAGGCAAGGAGGGGGGCCCAGGCAAGGAAAGGCTGGCGACTGGACTTTTGTGTGCCCGAAATTCATACGCGGAAGCCTAACCCAATGTGACGGAAGCAGAATGTGGCACCTTTGGGAGGTGCGCAGGGTGGAGCCCTCATGAGTGAGATGAGTGCCTTTGTAAGGGGACACGGGAGAGATGATTCCTTTTTCCAAAATGTGAGGACACAGAGAGCAGACGGCAGTCTGCAACCGTCCAGAACCCAACAATGCTGACACCCCGACCTCGGCTGCCAGCCTCCAGGATTCTAGGGAACAGATACCTGTAGTTTGAGCCACCCTAGTCTCTGGCATTTTTGTTTCAGCAGCCCCAGCTGACTAAGGCAGGGAATGAGGGAAGGTCCTGGCACCCCTGAAGGCTGTGACAGGGCCCAGCTTCTAAGTCACTGGTGGCCATGGAGACCAAGGGCCGGGGGCATGGAGGAAGCCACACAGTGGTCCTCCTGTCCCCACTGGACAAACTGGTCCCCAGTCTAGAAATGGGGAGCTGGGCACGGGAGAGCTCAGGACACCCCACAGGCTCACACCCCACCTCCTCCACAGACTCAGGTCCAAGTGCAGAGAGGCAACACACATTGTGGAAAATATGAAAGCAAGGAGGGAGTAGATGTAGCTCAGTGGCAGAGTACATACTTAGCATGTACAAGGTCCTGGGTTCAACCTCCCCTTAAAGAAAAAAAAAAGGCAAGAAAAAAGAAAAAAAAAAAAAAAAAGCAAAGCAGAAAGGCAGGATAATCACCCAGAATGCCACCGCTCAGAAGATGCCCTCTAGCATTTTGGTGTGTTTCTTCCTGGGCGACTACAAGCGTCCCAAGCGAGCACCCCCATGCTCTTGATGCCTCAGTGTTGCTATGAAGGAAACAGGTTCTATAGACATTTGTTTAAACGCCAACAAATACTTCATCCAATAGAGAAGCTTAAACATTTAAAAGCACGAAGTTACACGTCCTGAGCGAATTCAGAGCCCACACATATCCATGGGGAAACCTGCCCAGGGCTGCCTCTCCGGGTAAGTACCTTGGAGAGCGCCGGTGCCCCTAAGCATGGCTGGGGACACCGCCAGATTGGTCTGAAACCCTGAAAGGCCGGCTGTTCTTCTCAGGAAGTGTACATTTAGCATTTCTGAACCACCGTGGTCCTGGGTTTCCATCCTCCACCCACCAGCTGGTACCACATGCCCTGAGCCTGGGATGTGAGGATAAGCGTGCTGGACACTTAGGTGACTTGCCGAGGGGGAAAGGATGGCTCAAAGGCACACGATGAGGAGGGAGGGACCAGGGCTTGAACTCCCATGCCCAGACCCTGGGCTGTCCCTGTCTCTGTGCCCGCCTGCCAGTTCTCAGCTATGCAGGGAAACATGAGCCACAGCACGGGGCCTCTGCATGCTGGGTAAGCATCGCGGCATGCGTCTCTGGCACAGTCCGAGCTCGTGAATACTTAGGGTGGGCGTTGCTTCCCCGAGATACTGCACGTGAGTGTGGGGGGTTCTCTCCTGCCAAGACACACTGAGGCTGGAGCCATCTTGACCCGGATGGCCCGCACCCCGTCCACCACCCTGCCCCTGGCTCAGGTGAGGAGGGCAAGGGGAGCCCACCAGCCCAGCTTGGGGGGCAGAGGCACCTGTGGGGATCCTCTGTGCTTGGCCTGAGCCTGCCTCCAGGGTATCCAGGGCATACGCTGTGTGGTCATAGGGCAGGCCTCTGAGAGCAGATCTGAGCCATGCCCCCAGCACCCTGGGCAGGCAGAACAAGAAGCAGGTGCAGGAAGAGGCCTCATTAATTCAGTCAGCCCTTCCCTCTCTCCCACCAGCCTACTGGAGAGCCATGCAGTGTTAACCATCTCTTTTGTTTTCTGATTTTTTGTTGAGGAGGTAATTATGTTTATTTATTTATTTACTTATTTTTAATGGAGGTGCTGGATTGAACCCAGGACCTTGAGCAAGCTAAGCACAGGCTCTACCACTGAGCTATACCCACCCCCCATTTTGTTTTGCTTTCTGGATTCTGATGCTTTGATGTCTGGGGTCTTACTGACCCTGGAGGGACGGTCCCTCCTAGGCTTAGCCAGTTCCTCGAGACAGTAAACAAGTCACCCACGAGTGCGATTTTCAAGTGCAAACCAACCAGTCCAGAGCCCACACCCCCAGCCATCTCCTCCATCGGGGCTCTTAAATTCCTGGCGACCCCCCCCATCCTAGTCATCCCGGGGCCAGCCAGGTACCAGACAGTTAGGGGCAGCCCCCACGCCCCAGAGCCCACCGGAACTATTCTCACCAGCCGGCCCGAAGCCTGCTTACCTCGCCTATTCCTTTCTGCAGAGACTGCAGTCCCCACTCCCCTCTGCTCTCCATCTGATCCTGGTGCTCCAAGTGACCCCTCACTTTTGGGATTTGTGAGAAACAAACTATCTTTTGATCTGTTGGCTTTACTACACCTCAAAATTTCTATTAATACACTATATTGTAAAACACCATGTGCCTCTCATCCACCCTCCCTGGCCATCCTCACCAGGCCCCCACCCTACGAGGTCTCCCCTGCCTGGAGTGCTGGTCCCAATTCTCTCCATCCTTTGGGCTTTGGCTAAGGTCACTGACCAGGAAGCCTCTCTGAGCTCCCAACAGGCCCCTCCACATCCCCCTCGTCACCACGTCACAGCTGCCTCTTCTCGTTCATGGCCGACCTCCACAGATGGCGAGTTCTGACGGAGGTGGGGTGGGTCTGACACATGGACGGATGGACGAACGAAGGAGTGGATGAATGAATGACTATGGAGCTGAGATGACTAATCTGCCTAATCCTCAGGTCCAGCGCCCACTTCTTTGTCCAAGAGCAACAAGCTCACCTCTCCCTCTCAGCCAAACATGCCCTCCCCAAACTCTGGATTCCACAGAAAGCTGTGCACCCACTGGCCCTCACTGCTCATTGCCCAATCCTCACCAGTTTATCTCCCCGAGGCACAAGGCTGTGCACCCTGCCCGCCTCACACCACAGTGTGCAATCCAGGCAGATGGTGAACCAGCCGTGAAACTGAAGGGGCAGAGGGTGGAGGTGGCCCGTCTGTAGTTCTGTTTTTCCTCTAGGTCATCTCAGCACATGGAATACAGATACCTTGTTCCATCTCTGGGAAATGGTGGGGACAGAAAACTGAGTATCCAGGGTTATAATCCGGTAACGGAGCCAAGAGGGGAAAACGTGCTGGGGACGACCCACAGGAACCTGTGGATCATGAGGATCTGAGGCAGGGTCTGAGAGCTGTGTGATCCCCTTCCAGGGACTTGGGGTGGGGACAGAGAGGGATGGAGAGGGACAGCTGAGCTTGGCACAGCCCGGATCCCTGAGATGACATGTTACTTCTCCAACTCTGCTCCCTCCTCACTCCCCTCTCTCTCAGCCCCTGTGGCTGTTCTTGCAGGAAAGGGAGAGAAATGGATGATTGCTTTCCAAATAGAAAATTACATTATGATAAGACACTGAAACATACAACTGCACACAGGCAGAGGACTCTCATAGGCCCCTGGGGGGTGCCCTCCCTCCTCTCTCCCTTTGCCCCTCCACCCCCGACCCCCACATACCTGGAATCCCCGATCTAGGCCAGTTTTTTACCTGTGCCCCTTGTGAACCAGGTCAGGTAGAGCTTAGCCCTAACGCAACCCCCTCAATCATCACAATGCTGGTTTTTTAAAATATATTAAAGGATGGATGTTTTTACTGGGCTAAATGAACAGAGGGTCCTACCATCAAAAAGAGTGAAGGATCATGGCTGGGTCAGTGGTTTCTTTGAGGAGGGGGCACTTTGGCCACATCTGCCTACCATTCTTACCAGAGCCCCCCACTCCCGCCCCCAGGAGAAGGCAGACAATCAGCTGGGGATCAGGCACTCTTTGGTCCATGTTTTCCCAGTGGCCAGGATTCCTGTGGGTGAAAACCAGCCACACACCCCGGGGTGAGCGCACCTGTGCAGGGCCTGCGCCCACTCCATGCACCCTCTCTCCGCCCAGGCCTGGACTAAATGCTGGACTGGACTGAATGTACTAAAAGCCACTGAAAGTGGTTAAAGTGAAGAATTTTATATTATGTGAATTTTACCATACACTGACAAATAAAAACCCAAAACAAAACCATTCCCCATCCTTACCCCAAACCAAAATCTTCAGGGTGGACCTGGAAATCCATATCTTTAGGAAGCTCCACCAGGGACTAAAATCTAGCAGAATTTAAGACCTGGGGTGGAAGAACCTCAGGCGCAGGTGGTTTTCTAGGCCTGATGTGGGGGGACGCATTCTGGAGTCCTCTCCCGGGCCACGCCCCGCGCTGCTGGCTGTGCCTGACTTGGGTGGGCTGAACCCTCCTGGTCTGAGACCCAGGCTTAGGCTCATCTGCATAAACCAGCCCCTCTAGCGAGTGATTGGCTGAAGAGTGGGAGTGTGATTTCATCTGAACCAATGAGAATCAGGCCCAGAGCTTGTGCTGGAAAGTTTGGGAAGAAGTTGTTCTTTCTGCTGCTTTGCCAGAAGGTGAGAAGTGGGCCTGGGGTGGCCAGCAGATGCCGTGGGTGGCCATCCAGCTGCCTCCTGGGACAAGTCTGCCCACCAGAGGGCAAACAACAAGGAGCTGGGCACGGAGAGGGCAAGCCTGAGGCTGGGCCTGGGGCTCCAGCAGCCACCAGAATGTTGGCCAATGTTGGTCTCAAGGTGAGGTGACCCAGTCACCCACAGTGTGCAGGGGGCGACGGAAGGCTGCTGGAGCCCCAAGACGGATCCCCAGAGGAGGGGATTCCCGAGGAGGGCCTGAAGCACAGTGAGGAGCTCTGAGACACCAGGCTCAGAAGAGAGGGCACGGGAAGTTCAAGGGGCAGAGGCTCACGAGTGCGGGGTTATTAGAAAGGAGGCGGGGTCCCCTGAGAAGGCCCTGGAGATCTGTGTGCGTGCCAGTGCCTGCCCTCTGCCCTGACTCACCTTGCCAGGTGCACACATGGTCCCGTCCAGGGGGGGCCCCTTCTTGGTCTTGCAAAAGTACGGGTTGTCAGGGTGGCTGCACCACAGCTGCTTGCAGGGGTCGAAGGTCCGGAACTGGAAGAGAGCCCCAGCAGCTAGCCAGGCTGCCTCCCACGTCAGGCACCCTCCAGGGGTGCCACCCTGCCGCCCCGGGTCCTCTTGCACAGCTGCGGAGCCAGGAATGACTCGGCTGCCCGTGACGGGCTGTGCGGTGCCCTGAGCGCTGTGTCGTTCTGGGGCTGGGAGAGCCTGGGGCCTACAGCATGGGCGCGTCACGTCCTGCAAGCTGCCTGGCCTCCCCAGCCTCTAACTCTTGGTGGCTGCACCTCTGATGGGGCCTGGACAGACTGCTGGCACCAGTGGGCTTGGCATGAAAGCTAGAGGGCATCCCTCTGGCCCAGGCAGGAGTGGCTGGCGGCTGGCAGGGGCTGACACTGCAGGATCTCACGTGCACCTGCTGTTCCCCTGCTGAGCACTTCACCTAATCCCTCCTGAAGCCCTCCCTGCTGCTCCAGTAAGCCCCACCTTCACCCCAGCCTTCGCCTCTGTCCCCTGGACTTTTTCCCTAGCCTTTATATTTCCTGTCCTGATAGCCTTTCCTCCCAGGACTTCATCCAGCTGGAACTCAGATCTGGCCGTGCCACTCCCTACGCAAACCTTTCCAGAGCTTCCCACTGCAGTGAGTCATTGAGATGAGAATCAAGCCCACTATGTTCCTTATGCAGTGTGCAAGGGGCTGGACTGCCTGCATCAATACCCGAGCCTACCACTTGCTTGCTGTGTGGCCTTAGGCTGGTTACTCAACCTCTTTGGGCCTCAGTTTCCTCATCTGTAAAATGCTTACTTCCTTTATGCTGTTGAGATGAGCATTGAGTCAAACATTAACAGACACCAAAGCTCTTGCCACAATGCCTTGCATGGGGTGGCCTCGAACAGCAGCCACACCCAGTTCTGACGGCTGGGGTTCCTGCTGACGGCTCAGCCCCAGCGCTCGACCCTAGGGGACAACTTGTTGCTCCTCTGTTTGCTGTGCTCCCTCAACTCTAGGCATACGTGGTACCTTCCAGAACACCCTCTCCTCCCACTTAGCCTTTATAGCTCCCTTCCTCCAGGAAGCCCTTCTGAACTCTGCAGACCAACACACAGGCCTCACTAGGCCCCCACATCCCCCGCTGGTCCCTGCGTCACAGTGCTTGTCGCCTGTGTGCTCCCTGCCCCAGCCAGGAGGGCACTGGTGCCAACTGGATGAGGAGGGGTGGGCGTGGAGGGAGCTGCTGCCATGTCGGAGGGTGGCTCCGCCCCGTCCCCAGGAGCCCCCAGGAAGCCGGCCCGGGCCCGGGAGGTGCCGAGGGCCCCACGCTCACCGCGGTGCACATCATGTAGCCCAGGCCGAAGTCAAAGCGGCACTGCTCGTTCATGGAGTAGTGCAGCCCGGGCAGCTGCGGCAGCGCCGGCCAGTCGTGAGCGAAGGGGTCGTCCCGCAGGCAGTCGTAGGAGCTGTGAGGGGACACGGGCGCCGCAAGCTGCCTTCATTGGGGGCCTGCCTGCTCCCCCCAGCCCCACGCTGTGCTGCCTCAGTTTCCCTGCCGCATCTCTTCCTAGGCATAAAGCTGTCCCCCAACCACCACCCGCACTGCAGGCTGGAGGACCCAGGTCCAAGGGCTCCGGCTGGGGGCCCGGGCACATGGGGCCAGGTGCCCTCCGAGAGCCGAGCCTGGCGCTCTGGGGCGGCCCTCGGGAGGCGCGGGGCGGTACTCACTGCAGGTAGCGGCTCAGCTCCTGCTGGCTGCAGCGGGACCAGTGGAAGCGGTGGAAGGCTGCCTGCACCAGGGGCGCCATGATGCTGCCCAGCCGCACCTCGTCGCCGCAGCGGTTGCCCTGCCCATCGTGCTCCATGCCCAGCCTGTGCGGGACCCGAGGCAGCCTCACTGGACCCTCCCCTGGTCAGCTCCATCCCACCCAGATGCTGGGAGGGCACCCCGCACCTCCCCCAGGTGCCCCACTCCCCCGGGCTGGCCTGGTCTGCCCTGAGCCGGGTGGTACCCACTTTCTACCCACTAGATTCTTAAAGCCGGGGCAGTCTGGGGGACGGCATCCAGCAGCAGCCCCCTCAGGTGCCCTGTCCCCAAGGCAGAGCACTGCTGCATGAGAAAGCACTGGAGGTGGAGGCATCCACCACCCTCTCCGCACACACCCGGCGGCCCCGCGAAGTTCCCCATCAAGGCTCATGCGGCAAGATCCAGGTGGTGCCTGGAGCATGCTCACCGGGCAGGGTCGTGGCTTCCCCACCCCCAGCTCTCTGCTCCTGGGCGAGGCTCCTTTGGAAAACAGGTTAAGAAGACCCCTGTGCCCAGGCACTTGAATGGTGTAATGGGTAGAAAGCCCCCAGGCCCTGCCTGGCCCTCAGCAGAATGGGCCTTGGGCCTGCCCTGTGCGGCAGCACTGGCTCAGGACATCACAGCCCAAGGGCTTTTCCGACGGGGCCTGTCTCTCTCTGGGCATAGAGGAGAAGTGGGGCCCCTTGAGCCCCAAATCCCCCTTAGACCACAAGGATGGCGAGGCCACTTACACATGGCCAGTCTCGTGGGCCACCACGAATGCCGAGGAGAAGCCGTCCTCGTGGTTCAAGGTGCAGCTGCGGACGGGGTGGCACATCCCGGTGACAGGAGCATAGCCTGGGAGGAGACAGAGGGTGGCTCTAGTCCCAGGCCCAAAGCCCTGCCCGAATTGGGGGGACCCTGGTCCCAACCCCACCCCCCGACCCCTCCAGAGTAAATGAGCAGAGTCATGTGCACCCCCGGCTGGCCCAGCTCAGGAAGCCACCGCTCTCCACCCTGGGGCCTCAGCCCTACCAGTCAGCGTCCACACCGCAGCTGGGTCAGTTTTCTGAGTCCAGGTCTCACCTCCTAGGACTCTCTGGCGCCTCAGCAGGCAGCCTCCTGCCAGCTGGCCCCCTTTCATGCCACTGCCCACATTCCTCCCCAGCTTGGCCGAGTGGCCTTCTGCCCCTGGGCAGCAGCCGTCTCCACACCACCTCCTCCACTGCAGGCTCCATGGCCCTCGTGCCTGGCAGCGCACCCTGAGCCCACTCCCTCGGGGTCTTCCTCGGCTCTCCCGTGGCTTCTCCCCGTTTCCATAGTGCACAGAAGACTGCAGTGAGGGCGGCCCTGAGCTGCTCAGGGGCAGAGTCAGGCCAGGACAGACGACATGCCATGCTGCCCTGCTGAGTCGTGCAGAGGGGACTGGCCCAGTGGTTGGGGGCTGACCAGCCACAGACGATGAGGCCGTCGGAGCCCCAGCCTGGGAACCCCGCACTCTGGCTGAGGAGATTCTGAGCCACGTTTCTGCAAGGGGCCCAGGGGTCTGTCAGGAAGGAGCCGGGACCAGGCAGGGTGCCCCCAGGGGCAGAGGGTGGGGAAAAGAAGTGGGAAGGGCAGTTGCAGCAGGCCATACCCCCTAAGAGGTGCCAAGGGCCACCCCCAGCCACGCCCCTCCATCAAGGGCTTCTGAAGAGCCCTGAATTCACAGGTCACGGTGAGGAGACACCGTGGGCTTTGCCAGCCCAGTTACAGTGTGTGGCCCAAGGAAGCAGCCGGGGACGAAGCCTGGCAGGGAGCCAGGGCGGGGCTGAGGAACGAGCCAGAACAGCCCAAGCAGGGGGGCGGGAAGGCCCCCCTGCGGCGTGGCTGGTCTGTGGAAGGGCTCACCCACTGGCTGGGCTGAGCCAGATCACAGGGTGTCTTCAGCTGTCCCCAGGGGAGGTTCACAGGACCGCATTCCCACCCATTGCGGGGGCGGGGAGTGGCTGGAGGGCATGAGGCTGAGACCCCATCCCCAGCTGAGGAAACACAGAGACCCGGGCCCAGCCGCTCGTCCCTGGACAGGGCAACGCCGGGCACACAGAGCCGCGTGTGCCAGAAGGCGTCTCTGCTTAGACCTGGGCGCCCTACAGACCCGCTGAGTGAGAGGCCCAGGCTCTCCCCGGTCTCAGCCTCTTCCTCTCAGACGCCACGGGGCATCCCAGGCAATGTGTTCAAAGAGAAAAACAGAGAAAGGAAGGAAGTGTGGCCGAGAGTGCTGTTCCACACTTGTCTGTAAAAGCATCGTCATCTAACCATTATCGTTTTCCCTTGTAATAAACAGGAAAATCAGAGTGATTTTGCTCTGCAGATTTCGAGGTGATTGCTCTTGGATCGGTGCCAGGGCCAACCTTTGCAATCTTCTCTTTGGCCTTTGCATGCAAACCTGCATAGGAACATGCGCCTCAGTGTATTTCTCATTCACCTACTTAGCATTACGTGAACTTTTAGGATCTGTAGATTTGAAAATGTATCTGTATTTTTTTTGTTTACATCCTTCCTCCTAGCTTTGCTGTTACTCTTTCCAGAAATCTTATTAGATGTTGTACTTCCTGGATTGAGCCTCTGTGTCTCCTAACTTTTCTCTCATGTTTTAATCTTTTTGGATGCCTTGATTTTTTTATTTCAGCTTTTGATTTTTCTATTCTGCCCATCACACCTTTAATTTCATAAAAATCCTTTGTTCTCTAATTCTTCCTAGCAACCTGTTCTGGGTTTACGGATGCATTTTCTCAAACATTCTGGCAACATTACCTTATAAAACTGTGCTTTCCCATGCTCTGAGTTCTCTCTGTTTCCTCTGGAGTCAGTTTTCTGATTTGGTTTTGCATCTGTGTCCATTTTTTCATCCTATACCTTTTGTTAAAGGTCTGGTAATCCTTGGCTGTCCTTTCACGTTTTAAAATGAGGACCGACCTCACTTAGTATCAAAGTTGTGCTGTTTTCTCTTCTATGAGACAGTCCTGCCCCCTGTGAGTGCCCTCGCCTGGACGGACGGCGGACGGGGCGCTCTGCCTGCCAGCCGGCCGCGCTGGTCCGGGCCGTGAAGGGCAGCTAGCAGCCCTCCCACAGCGGAGAGGCGCCAGCACCAACTCGCAGCCGCCCTCTGTGCGTGGTGGGACCTAGAGTCACACCCTCTGTCCCCACCTGCATCCCACCGTAGTGCCCATCTGTGTGGCCCAGGGGACCACTGTCTGGCTTCAGAGAGGTTTTGTTAACACGAACTAGCTGTACCTCTGAATAGGGGTCACATAAGAAGTCTTTCTCACTTTTTGTTTGTTTTGTTTTTTGGGGGGAGGTAATTAAGTGTTTGTTTGTTTGTTTGTTTGTTTATTAGCAGAGGTACTGGGGATTGAACCCAGGACCTCGTGCATGCTAAGCACACGCTCTACCGCTGAGCTGTGCCCTGCCCCACTTAGGAAGTCTTTCTATTTATGCAAATATGACAAGTGGTTGGCAGAGAGAAGCTGAAGGTTAAGAGAGTAGAGTCTGATGCAGGGCAGTGCGTACAGTAATTCACGGAAGAAAGTGCTGGAAGGACTCAGCCTACCTGTCAGGTAAGTGTACTTATTTTTATTAAAAAGATCACTGGAACGATCAACCTGAAATGAATGAAGATGACTGCCTGTAGAGGATGGGGGTGAGGTGAAATGGGTCTACTCCCCAAAACATACATTTTTATGTAGATTGTTAAAGCTCTTTCTTTCGAAGTTCAATATATGCCCATAAAAAGGCACTCATCATACGGCTACAACCAGCGGCTTCTCACAAAGGGATCACACCTGCGGAGCCACCTCCCTGGTCAAAACCTAAAGCTGCCCGCACACTGCAGAAGCCCCTTCTTGCTGCCTCCAACCTCCCTCCCGCCTGCCCCCTCTCCTGACTGCTAGCACCACAGGTCAGTTTTGCTCACGTCCAGATTTGAAATGAATGGAATCCTAAGTTTATGGTCTTCTCTGCCTGGCTATGCCACTCTACCCTCCCCGTGCGAGATTCACCCACGGGGTGGTGGGCTGTCGTGGTTCTGTGCCTTGTTGGAGGTTAAAATCTTCAACTGAGGCTGTAGAATTGTCAATTTCTTCTTTCTATTTACTTATTTAAAAAAAATTGGCGGTGGGGGGATTAGATTTATTTATTTAATTTAACAGAGGTGCCGGGGACTGAACCCAGGACCACACACATGCTAAGCAGGCACTCTACCACTGAGCTATCCCCTCCCTGCAATTTCTTCTTTTAAATCTGTTGGTTTTATGTAGTTTCAATTTTTAAGGACAGCCCCTTAACTTTCAAACTTATTCAAATTTGTGTTTTAAAAACCAAGGAAAGCAAACAGCTCTGAAGCCCAGCCTCGGATCTGTCTGGTCTCTGGGCTGCCAGCCCCAGACTCTGCCCATTTCGCTTCCTCTGATCTTCCCTGTCCCCCTGGGAGATGCAGCTTCTGGGGGGCGGGGGTGTCAGAGTCCCTGGTGCTCTTCAAGAGCCAGGAGGTCAGCAGCACTTACCCAGCCCGTTGGCACAGCCCCCCTTGCCTGGACACCCTTCCCCAGCCCGGCCCCAGGCTGCCAGGGGCCCTCACGGGACCAGGGGCTCATCCCCAGCCTCCCTCTCCTCTGGGCTCCCGCCCGGGGAGGCTCACCTTGCATGCCTGAAGGCCCGAAGTCCTGCCGTGTGAGGAATATGGCGTGATCGTGGTACTCATCGTGGTCGGTGTCCGGCTTCTGCTGGAGGTAGGCCCAGCGGCAGACGTTTTCCAGACTCTGTGAGGGGTTCCCAATCTCAATGAGGCTCATGGACTGCAGGGCGGGAGAGACGAAAGACAAGGGTGGGCGTCTGGTGGTCCAGGTGGGAGCTGAGCAGACCCCATCTCCTGGGGACTGGGTCCGCATGGCCCTAAGCCCAGGCCCTCTCAAGACACCCCTCCCTCTTGGCTCCATTCTCCTGAGTGGATGGAAAGGCTCCCCACTCACACACACCTGCATGAGCTTCCACACAAAGTCACTGCACAATTTCAGGTAAGCCGTGGGAACAAAACTCTGAGGCTGTCTACGGCCTCCACGCGTCCGTTCAGCCCACCCCTCGTCCGGGGCCGCTGTATCCTATTCAGCACCCGCACTGTGCAGGCCCCGGCCAGGAGGCAGAGGCAGTGGGCCCCGCTCCCCCTGATGCGCTCACGTTGTGTTAGGGCCCAGGGCAGGGGAGACACAGCTCCCAGCAGGGCTGCAAGCCCAGAGAAGGGACGGGAACCCCGAGTTTCCCCCTTGATGGAAGCTGTTTGCAGAAAACAACACAAAGGAGGGGGAAAAAAACTGCATTAGAAATGGCAGGGAGCCACACGAGGGACAAGAGCGTAGAGGTAACTCCCTCAGGAGCCCTGGACAGGAAGCCAACGGGAGCAACCATGCTCCATTTGGGATTGTGGCGCACACCCATGTGCCAAGGCTGGTGGCGGGACTGGCAGCATCACAGCCCGCTCTGCACCCTGGCATTGGCATTCACTCTCCCATTCAGCCTTCACAACCACTCCGAGAGTCAGGAAACTGAGGCTCAGAGAGGTCAACTAACTTGCCCCAGGTCACACAGCTAGGAAGCCTGAAATCAAAGTCTACATTCAATCCCCTGCCCTAAACTTCCTCCCCCAATAAAACAGACACCACATTGTCTCAAAAGCAAGTCTCCTGTAAGTGGCACTCATCCCTTTTCGTTCTACAGTCCTCACAGCAGGCATTCTGGTTTCTGCTGTCACCACATACTCACACGACCAAAGTGGTTCCCTCCAAGCAAAGAGTCCTGGGCACATTCTTTTCCTCTGTAAGGACATCCGTCCACAGAGTAGAGCTAAGCACTCCTTGGTAGACACACAAGCAGGCGTTTGGTTTCTTTCTTCTCTCACATAAATGTATCCGTCAGGCAGAGCCACGGGATCCTCTCCGTGTGTACAAGCAGAGAGTGATCAGTAACAGGGCACTGTCAGTAAGCTAGTGTGCTGCAGAGGAAGGAAGAACGACTCAAGGCCAGAGAGGACTGGCCGCTGCCAGGTGTCCTGTGGGTTATGCAAGTCAATGGCTTACAAGATGGCAGACCCGTCCCCAAGTCCGAAGCACAGAGCCAAGCGCTCCTGGGGGATCAGATTACTTGTCATAGCAAGATGTAGTGAGTCCTAATGAAGTCAGTGGCAGATTGGAGGGAGACGTCAGGTGGCCAGGACCTGCTGGACACTGGCACAGAGGTGGGCAGCCCAGAGGATGCTGGGAAAGGGGAAGGGACGTACGCACCTGTCCCCTTGTGACTGGGTGCCCCCATGTGAGTGGGAGGAGCTGTGACAAGCTCTGGCAAATGACCCATTGGCAAAAATGATGTGTGTCTCTTCCTGGTCCGAGCATTGAACTGCCCACAAGAGACGCTCCAGAGATCTCTCCTTGCTGGCATGTGAACCAGCAATGCCGAGGTGGTGGCTGCCTTGTCACCCAGTCCCTGAGTGACAGTGAGACCAGAGTCCCCTGCTGACTCACACAGAACTTACAGCAGGAGATCGATCTCTGCTGTCCTCATCTGCTGGGACGTGGAGCTTGCTTATTTCTGTAGCACAACCTTGCCCACCCTGATGGACACAGGAAGGGCAGAGGAAGGGGACATGGCATCTGTTTCACATCCGAGCCAGACCCCTGGGGGTCAGCCAGAGACCCTACCACGTGATCGCTGCCTCTAGAAAACCTGGAGAGGCCACTGCTCTGGAGGAGGGACTGAATGAAAAGGTCGCCTTTCCTGGAAGGAGCTTTGGGTGGAACAAGAAGACAGTGGCCCTCGTGGGTGGGTTTGCTTTGGTGCTGGAGTTTGGGGCAGGTGGCTGGATTCCACCGAGCTGAAGGTGGCCACCCCGAGCCCTGATTAGAGGGTGATCACGCAGACCACTGACGACCACTTCACTGAGGATGGCCACACAGCCCCCACTGGACTGGGACTCCCCCGCCCCTCCCAAAGCCTGGCGAGGCCACCACCAATGAACAGGGCCCTGTCTCCTTCAGGGCCAAGTCTCTCAGTCCATACGTCAGGAGACTGTTCCCCACCATGGACTTGCACACCTGCCAGGTTCTGAGTTCCACGCACTGGGACAGTTCAGGTCCTGCGGGCTGCAGTTACCTTTGCCTGTGCTCTTCTGACACCAGCAGCCCAGTCCCCTTTGGTAAAACTTCCCCCCACCTTCCCATCAATCTGGACCTGACCCCGCTCTGGGGCCGGAGGGCTCAGGCCCAGCCAGTCCCACCCTGCACTTCCCCAGCACCATGGCGGCTGGGGCCAAGGAGGAGGGACAGTGTGAGGTCGAGCCTGGAGCTGCCACCCCGGGAGGAGACCCCAGCTGAGGAAGAAGCCAGCACAGAGAGAGCGGGGCCTGGGCTGCAGACAGGCCGCTTCCTGGTGTCCCCACACAACCACCTGGCTCACCCAGGCCTGAGACCAGCCTACCATGGGCCCGTCTGTTACCTATCACCAACAGTTATTCCAAGACTTTATGGTCTGAAAAACCCCAAATGAGTATTATCCCACGGTTTCTGTGAATTAGGAATCCCAAGGCAACTTAGCGCAGTCCTCTGGCTCAGTCTCCCACGGGACTGCCAGCAGCCGAGACTGGGGTGGTGGTCTCATCTGAAGGCTCCCCCGGGGAGGCCACGCTCCCACGCTCACTCACGTGGATACTGGCAGAATTCAGTCCCTCCTGGGCTGCGGGACCTAGGGTTCCTTGCCAGCCCACCTGGACCTCACCACAGAGCAGCCACACATGGCAGCTTGCTTCCCCCATCGTGAGTGACCCGAGAGACAGCAAGAGAGGGCACATCCAAGACAGAAGCCACAGTCCACTTGTAAGCAAATCTCAGCCCCGCCCACACTCGAGGGGAGGAGCGGGCTCAGCAGGGGCCATCCTGGGCTGCCTGCGGCTGAGATGTGTCTCACGCACGGGTGTCAGGAAGTCAGTTTAAGTTGTGCTATTGTCAGCTGCAGCTGACAGAGCTGGAGCAGCGGGCTTCCTCTTTGGAGAGTCCCGGGCAGCCAGTTGAGGGCACTGGCTGGCAGATGAAAGCCGGTGGCTGGTCTGCAGGGTCCAGCTGGTATGTCCCACACCAGTGGGAGAGGAATGCTGCTCCCATCTTTGAGGAGGGGTCAAGAGTTCAGCCAGAAAAGACACACCGTGTCAGGGCCAGGGAATAGGAATGAGGCCATGGAGCCAAAGGCTGAGACAGGGTGAGAGTGAGCAGGCTGTGGGCTGGGGGCTCAGCTACAGGCCCGACTGCTCAGGGGGTGGGCTTGTGGGAGGTGCCAGGAGGGCGCTGCAAACTCAAATGCCTACAGGGCAAGGCTGGAGATGTGAGTCAGTGAGGCAGGCTGGTGCTAAGAAAAACGAGTCTTTTTTATCTGCCAGTTTAGAAGGGGTAAGGGCACAGAAGGTTATTTCCCTGTTCTGACATAGAAAGTGGGGTGATAAGGAGTGGTGAGGACTGCGGCAAACCAAGGGGCCCACGCCCAGCTCAAGGGGAGATGTCCCTCAGCGCCAGCCTCACTGGCCTGTAAGAACAGAGCCCAGAGTTGCCAGATTGGAATTCTCAGGCCAATCCCGAAATCTGGATTTTACAAAAGCAGCCTACCTTGTAGTTCGTGTCGACTTGAATTACAGGAAGTTACGTGAACAAAAGAAAACACATCCCTCAGGTCACCAGGTTGAAATCCCTGGAATAAAGGCCCTTCCAGGCTGGACCCAACACTGGCACACTGGCCAGGGCCTCCTGCCTCCCAGACACAGGGTTCTCCTGGGTTTGATCCAGGTTCCCATCCCCCTCGGCAGCCAATGTGATCCCACGGCTGCGGCAGGATAATTTATTGCAATATTGATTTGCGTTCTGTTTTTGCCTTGTCTTCCCTCACCCCCTCCAAGAAGCAGCCTGTCGCTTGCATCCTCCAGCCCCACAGGGTTTGTGCTGCAGGGCCCAGAGCAGAAATTGTCTGGGACCCCCTCCCAGCTACTGGGTTCTAAGGAGACTCCTGGAGGGAAGAGGCAGAGAGAAGGGCTCCGAGGGGCTACACCAGGACCAGGTGGCCCTGGGGAGGCAGATCATGGAAAACACAGCCACGCACTGGGCCCTGGGAGCCTGTGGTCCAGACGGGATCCCGAGAGGTGGAGGAGGAGGGTGATGTCAGCGTTTGGGCATCCAAGCTGCCGAGCTGCTGGCACTTCCTATTTCTCCGCTCAGGTCCCCGCTTCCTCAAGGCTCTGGCCCATCTCAGTGGCCACAAAGGAGCTAAGAGCTGGGGTCCTCGTACTTGCTGGGTCTGGAGCGTTCAGGAGGGTGCAGGGTGCCCAGGGGCCAGTCTATTACCCGGCACCCATCTTGTGCCACGTGGCAGGTGCCAGAGCCACGTGCATTTTAGAAAGAGCTCCCTGAGTCAGTGAGGAAGGAGCAGGGAGGGAGGCAGCATGGCTGCTGAGATGGAAGGGGGAGTCGGCTGGTGCAATGTCAGCAGAGCCGGGAACACGGGGTTGCAGGAGACAAGAGAAGTGTCGGGCTGGCGGGTGAGGGAGGATGGTTGTTGGCAAGGGGGAGGCAGGGGGAGAGGACCGCACGCTTGCTGGGGGAGGTGGGGTCCCCAGTGCCTCAGACACAGGCGAGAGATCATTCTTTGGGGGCCCAGTTTGCTCCCTTCATAAAAGCTCAGCAGTTTTCCTTGGGGAGCTCTCCTGCTTCTTGGGGTGCAGCCCCTGGGGGATCAGTCCAGGGCCAGCCTGGGACTCAAGTCAGGTCAGTGGAGCAGAGATTCAAAAGGACCAGAAGCCGGCTGAAGCAGGCTTGCCTGGTGGCAGTCCCCAAAACACCAGCCACGAACTCCTGCCTCCTGCACCCCAGGCCCAACCTTTCCTCGACTTCCTCCTCCCACTTCCTAAGAGCCGCCAGCCTTCCCATAGGTTCTGCCTGCCCCAGAGGGCTCCTCACAGACAGATGTCCAGGCAGGGGGCCGAGGAGGGAGGTCTGGGTGCCCACGTGGGTCATTGGGCTCCAGTGGGATCCCCGCTGGCTCCTGTGCCACCTGGCCCACATCCACAGCCCTCAGACGGGCCCTGCTCTGCGGGGCACCCAGAACCCCTGCCCTGTGCCTTTGCTGTGTATCACGCGCAGCACGTGAGCTGTAGCCCTCGTCGGGGCAAGGACAAGAGATGAGTCTATTTCTCCCTCAGAAGTGATGGAGGGAGGCTGAGAGAGTTGCCTGTTGCAATTAAGAAAGATTCTCACACCCAGCTTACTGTGGTCATCTGCATTCCTCCCAGCCCCAGAGGCATCTCTCTGCCTCCTGGCTGCCTACCTCTCTCTGCACTGGCCTTTTGTACGACTCTGCCTGTTCCCCCCACCTGTGCTGGGCTGGGGACTGCACCCAGGGCCATGGTGTTCCAGGGGGCAGCACCCAGGCCAGCAAGGGGGCTGCCCCAGGACCAGCCTCTCTCTTCCAGAGGGAGCCACAGGCACCAGCTGCTCAGAGCGAACTGCAGTGGGGTGGTGCGTGGAGCTGTTTTTACAGTAGATGGGGCATTTCCGCACCCTGGGGCTGGGTGGTGGCAGGGCTCACTATAAGCAAGTCACTGGGCTCTGGGTTCACATGTGTCACCTAATTTAAACTGTATAATTGCCCTAAGATATAGGTGCTGTTATTATGCTATTTTGAGGATGAGAAACAGTATCTTAAACAATATAAGTAACTCATCCGAAGTCCCACCGCTAGAAAGAGGTGGAGGTGGGCGTGGAAGCCATGCCACCTATGAAGGTGTTCGGGGGACAAAACAGGAAGGACGAACACTGACATGGTCACCAGGGGGCGCTGCTGCTTCAGGAACAGGGGCTTAGGGGCTCGGGGGCTCTGACGGCTGCCAGATCCCACAGCTGCTGGGGATCTGAGATGCTGGGGGCACACGGGTCAAGGGGGACCACAGAGGCCTGAGACAGCCTCGGGGTCCCACCCTAAGTAAATCAATTACAACCTCACAGAAAGTTCTGTTCCAGTCACTGCCCTCTGACATTTCCATTGTTTGCTCCAGAAAGAGCTGAATTATGTATGCGTTTCCTTCTCTGGGTCAAGGAGACAGGGGGAAAGAGGGACCCGCCGCTTGGAGGCGCTGCAGGCTCACCTGCGTGTCGGGGAGCCCCGCAGACCGCAGGCCCCGCCCACCAGGGCCCCTGCGGGGACAGGCGGGCGCGCCGGGGCAGCTCGGGCCCTGCCGTTGGAGGCAGGCTCCCGCCTCATCTGCTCCGTGTGCTTGGACACGTCCCCTCAGTGTCCTGGGCTCCCCATCCGCAAAGCGGGCGCAAGCAGCCCCAAGCTCGGAGCTCAGGTGCTCTGTCCACGGCCGTCAGTACCCACAGCGACCCTTGTCGTCGTCCCTCGGCCGTGTCCCAGGGATCCGGCCGCAGCCCACCGAACTCTTCTCAACAGCCCTGACCCCAGAGAGTCTCCAGCCCAACCCGGCCTCCCGAAGACACAGAACAAGACAGCGTGTGCGCGTGGAGTCCAGACCTGCTGGGTTCGAGACAGCAGCATGTACTCCTTGACCTTGGCGCTGCTGGCATGTAGAGCCAGGTGGCTCTCTGTGCTGGGGGCTGTCCTGTGCACTGGCCTCCCCCTGCTAGATGCCAGGAGCATCCCTGGGGTCAGTGAGGCGGCAAAATCACCCTCCAGGGGGAACCACTGGCACAGGAGACCCCCCGAGGGGAGCACAGCCAAGGCACCTGGAGCGTGGGCTCCCCAGCCTGGCCCGCCCTCCCCTGAGCAAAGCGTCTCACCGCTGTGTGACCCCGGCAGGTCACCCACCTGACCCATCAGGGGAGGGTGCTGGTGTGGCTGCCCCAGAGCGCTGCTGTGAGGGTGAAGAGGGCGAGGTCACGCGCGGGGCTGCAGATAGGGCCTGACCCAAAGAGGGCACTGCAGGCCGTAACTTACATGAACACCCTTGTTAACTGCTGTGACTGCTCGTGTGTGCTCATCTTAGAGGGGCCGCTAAAGCTCAATGACTTGCTGAACGTCCCACAAGGATCAAAAGGGCCAGAATGAACACCACGCCCTCCGGCTGGGTGCAGGTGGGCTCCCCCGAGGTGAGGGTCATCTCCTTGCAGGTCTGGCGTGCAAAGGGTACCCAGAGCTTGAACCCCACCATATGACAGGCCTCACAAACCCCAACGCCAGTGAGGACCAGAGGACTGGAAGGCGTGATCCTTATTTCTCTGCCCAGGACTCTCGTATCATCAAGGCACATTCTAGACATCCTCCCAGAGGCTGGAAAGCGATTTCCAGAGACAGCCAAGCTCCCAGGAGTGCTGGATTCTCCGCACGAAGCTTCCCGACTCAGGCCCGTGGGGAGCATCTGGCCCCACTGCTTCCTCTGGACCCTGGAGGGTCTAGCCCAGGAGGTGGGTCAGGGCTGGACACCATGCCTGGCCCCCATCAGGGTGGGGGTTGGGACCCAGACTCTGGGGAGACCAGGGGGCTCTCCCTGGTGTGCCCCTCACACAGGTGGGGAAGCTGAGGCCCAGAGCAGTAGGCGGTGGCCTGGGACAAGCAGTAAGCCCTGCTCCAGCGCCTTCTGCTCTTGCTTCCCATTAAGAGACTCACAGTCAGCATTTCTCAGACCCTTCCCCTCCGACGCTGAAAAATTCCTAAGAGCATTCCATGCTTTGTCTTGACCTGGTCTTTCATGACAAGATACCTTATGTTCTTTGATTGTCCCCAAGTCTCTGATTTCCATTTGCTTTGATTTGCAACATCTTAGGAAATACTTAAAATGAGAACAGTTCAGTAGCTTTGGTGCCTTCTCAAAAAATCAATTGAAAAGCCGGTTGCTATGCAACCCTCAGTGTCGCGATGCTCTGCTCCCTGGCTGATGGCACAGTGTGCAAAATAAGATCATCTCTTTCCTTCTGCTGGGTGGCTGTTTTTTTTTTTTAAGAAATGGAGAAAAATGTTGTTTTAGGAAAAACTTGAGATAACTCAGAGGCTTCTCATAAGCTAGAAGATAAACAACATGTCACTCGCACAAGTGCTACAGATTTTATCCCCACGGGAGCCTTGGGGACAGCACGGGGGGAGTGGAGCGCGGGGAAGCTGGTCTATTTCCATCACGGTTTGGAATAAATAACAGGACATGAATACCTGGGCCACCTTAAGCCCCAAGTCTGGGCCTCAGCCTCGCAGCCCCCAGGGTCCCCCAGGACCTTGGGGGACACAGTCAGGCCCCTCTCCTGGCAGGGGTCCAGGCTAGTCACTGTGGTTTTTCTGTGCTTCAGTCCTTCCAGGGACTGGGGCCTGGCTCACTGACAGGAAATGCGTGCTCACTGAATTCATCCTCCACGTGAGCCCAACTCTGCTCCCTGACCCCCATCCAGAGGGCCCACCCCCACACCCCAGCATTTCATGGAACAAGTAGGGCTCACTGCTTCTCTGTGAACCCCAGCCGGGCAGTCACCGGCCCGGCCACCCCGTCCACGGCACCCTGTGTCCTCTGTCCTTCGTGGTGCTCACCACCCCCCAAACGCTCTTGTTCACGTGCTCCAGCCCCGGGAGCAGGCAGGTCCCAGGCTCCATCTGCTCTGCATCTCTCTGCTCTCCCACCTCCCACGAGGTCCCCAGAGACCTGAAATCAGGGCCTCGCCCCCAGCGCTGTGCCACGTGGAGTCTGTGACCCGTGGACACTGACTGACACCACCCAGGATGAGACAAGTACAGAAACAGGAAACTTTTCTCGACGTTTGATGGAGTGACTTTATGTCGATGGAATTTAGTGATTAAAAAGTCGGGGCTGGTATTCCGGAGTGATCTTGGGTTTTGGTCACACTTCCTTTTTCTAGCAATTCCTTTTAAAGGTGCTTACAGAGACACTGGTCAGTGATGTGACCTTCGGCGTGGAGGCGTTCTGTGTGTCCGCCTTGGCGCCCTCGGCCCTGGCAGCTGCTCCCCAAGGGCTGTCCCTTGCAGACTGACTGACTGATTGCTCCAGGTCAGCAGACCGGCCCCTCCTTTCCCATCCGTCTTGCTCCTGAGCCCACAGCCACTCCCCCTTGCCGTCCCTGGGTGCCCACACTCTGTGCTGGGGTGCAGACCGCTCTGTTCCTGGAGACAAAGGGCCAGCTGGTGGGACCCCGGTCCCTCTGCATCTGGATATCTGTCTGGTGGCAGCCCTGCTGGGTATGGCTGGCCTGCCGTGTCCTCCACACTCTCCCTGCCTCTCCTCCCCCGCCGTCGGTGCTTCTGCAGCGTGGCCTTCCCAGGGAAAGCGCGATGCGCACCCTGGACTCCACCCCCCCCCCCCCCCCAGTCCTGCAGCTCGCTGGAGGAGGACCACGCAACAGGCTGGCCCTATAACTTTCTGGAATCCCTCAGACACAGAGGCCCTGATGGGCGCCAGCCTCCCCCATGGCCTCTGAGGGACAGGTGGGGCAGGGAAGTGGGAGAAGGTGGGCAGAAGTGTGGGGTGGGCTCTGCTACAGGAGACCAGGGGTCCCTGCTGCATCCCTGGGGACTAGCAGAGGGGCGGCAGCATGTTCCCTCCCCGCCAGGCCATGGGGACTGGGGATGGGCATGGAGATCTAACCCCACATCCTGCTACGTCCTTTATCCTGGCCCCTCTGAGGTCATCGGCAGAGGTCTGAGGCCAGTCTGCCCAGCCCTGCGGGGGTGCAGTGGTACTGTCGGCTCAGCTCCGAAAGCACACATTCAGCTCCATGCTCTCCCTTCCTGCCTCCTCACCATCAGTGATTCCCAAACTCCCTCCCTGCGGGAAGTCAGGGAGGCAAGGGGGTGGCATTGGTCCCCCGTGCCCTCTTGGTTCTCACTCTGTGGGTCCTGGTCTCACTGAAGCTGCCCCACTGCCCAGGTGGGCTCCGGCTGCCTGTCTTGCTGGCCGTGGGCTGCAGGCTGCCCCGTGGCCTGCCCACCTCCATACTGTCCCCAGGAGAGCAGGCTGCAGCCTCACAGTGGAGTCTGTGCCAGGTGTCCTCACCCCAACTCTGCCTACGGGGGACTCGGAGGGTATCAACACGGCCCAGGCCAAGCAGAATCCCTCCTTACGACGCAGCACATAAGGGGAAGGGGCCAGACTGGCCATGGCCATGACAGAGGTGCCTGCACACTTGGATAACGCAGCCTCCCCTGCAGGTAAAGCCATGTACCTGTGGCAGCCTACATCCTCACTCTGGCCAAGATATCTTGCCTGAAGTCTCCATAGACACTCAGGTGACAGAGCCCCCAGACCCAGCCACAGGGAAGGTAAGACAGTGCCAGCAAGGCAGACGAACACAGATCCCTCCCCAGCTGCTTCCAAGCCACCACAAAGAAGAGGCCCCAAGCCAGAGCGTGGAGTCCTTTCTACGTCCTCCTTCAAACCGGAAATAAAACGCTGGACACGATAGAGCCGTGTGGCATGCCACTGGAGCCCCCGCAGTTAGCATTCAGGTAAACAAGATTGCTTGGACTCCTCCATTCTAAAAAGATTTTCTAAAATAGAAACCTTTTTTTCATGATTAAAAACGCACTATTTTGATTATTTAAAAACATGCTTATAATGATAAATTAAGAAAATTCAGTCAAGTACCAAGAAGAAAACGAAAATCCATGACCTACTCGCCAGAGGTAAGTGCTGTTTACGTTCGAGGCGTCCCTTCGGCCCCTTCTGTGCACGTGTTTGTACACAGGATTGAGATCGTTCTCCTGTAAACTTGCATCCCGCTTTTCCAAAAAAGCAAACTAACTTGTCTTTATGCTGTAACCATTCCCCAAAGCCCTTAAACATGTTTTGAAAATGGGATCGACTGGCAGGCCACAGACATATTGCAATTTATTTAAATAGACCCCTATCGGCAGACAATTTAGGTGATTTCCAGTTGTTTACACTTAGAAATAGGGCCACGACCTTTGTCTTGTTCCTAAAACTCATCCACAGCTCTGACAACTGCTTTGCAACAGAACCACAGAAACGACTAACCAGGGGCAGAGATGAAGGGCTTTTTAAGGGAAGTGACAAAAGTTCGCGTATCCTTCTAGAAGCGTCTACACATTCGTACTCATCCCGGAAGCGTGCGCGGCTTCCTTCACCCAGATCAGCAGTAAACCCTTCTTAATTTCAACACAGCTCATGCTTAAAAAATGGTAAATTATTTTACTTCCTTGATTAATAGTAAAGTTCAATGCTTTCTCTCTCTTTTCACCATTTGTTGGTTTCTTCAGTTGCTTGCTTATGTCAGTTCAATTCTGTGTTTCTTCAGTTAATTGCATCGCTAATTCACTTCCGTGTTTCCTGCGACTTTTAAGGGCTTTTCGTGTATTAGGTTATCTTTGCCATATTGCAAATGTTTCTCCCTGACTGTGGTTTGCCTTTTGATTGTGTTTTCTGACAGCTTTGTATTTTAAGTATTCAGACACATCTATTTCTCCTTACAATCCTTTCTACCATATTTATGCTTAGAAAGTCCTTGACAACCACTGCTTCCTTTTTGGTCTGTGTCATTTAAATAGTTGAATTCTATTGGCCTATAGTTATCATCTGATATACTTAATTGACTATATATAAAATTTGTATCTATCATATATTTATTTATAACACAGTAACCTGTCCATTTATATTTATCATATTACCACATCTGCATGAGACGCACTTTCAGAGCTGTACATTTTACTCAGTTCACCAGTTAATGCTTATGCAAATATTGTATGATTTTTAACTTTTTTTTTTGCTTTATAAGATGTTAAAGTAAATCCTTTTTTTAACAGGTTTTAAATGTTTGTTTGTTTATTTATTTATTTATTTATTTATTTATTTATTTATTTATTTATTTATTGTAGTAGAGGGGAGGTAATTAGGTTTTATTTTTTTAGAGGAGTTACTTGGGATCGAACCCAGGACCTCTTGCATGCTAAGCACGTGCTATACCACTGAGCTATACCCTCCCCCCTTAAAGTAAATCCTTTTTACTTGCCTGGCTTTCAAGGCTTCCCCAGCTATTCTCGACTGTTTATGCTTCTAGATGAATCTCAGAATCATTTCATCAAGTTTCCAATTATTATTATTATTATTAATCTGGGAAAAATCAACTTCTACTATACTCAGTCTTTCCATAAAGAACAGCATGTCTCTTCATTTATTTTTATTTTTTTCCTATGCCAGCAGGAAGACCTGTTTTCCTGTGCTTTATAAGCATCTCCCAGACTCAGGTGCCCATGGACTCCTCTCTGTTCTCCTGTGTAAGCGTCTGTGAACTTCCTGAGGGCCAGCCCTGCAGAACACTTTTAGGGACACGTTTCTTTTTTCCACCTTTAAATAAAATTTTGGTTGTCATGCTACCATCTGTTACTAGTTTTCACAGACCTTTAGAAACCAGGAGATCCCTTGTCAGTTCCCACAGAACCGATCATTTCCCTCGTCCAGCCGGTGCCTTCGCAGTCGGGGCTCCTGGGGCTCTTTCACAGGGGACCCCCGAATCGGTGTGCTCCCTGTGCACCCCCATCCATGCCTTTGCAAATGACTCTCATCTCTTCTCTCCGGGCTCCAGACCCCTGTGCCGGCGTCTCCCTGGCTGTCCCGCTGGGATGCACAAGGCACCTCAAACTTGACTCATCCCAACTGAACTCACCTCCTTTCTCTCCCTGCCACCGCCTCCTGTCTTGCGCTCTCCACCTTAGGGGTCGGCATTATCATCTGCCAGGCTGCCCAAGGCACGGACTCAGTGTGTCTCCACCTTTGTCCATGGAGCATCCAACCGCTCCTGATTTGGCTCCTCAAGTTCTCACCTTCCCTCCTTTCTCCCCACTGCAGCCACGGTCCTTGTACAGCCCACCCTGGTCCTCCCTTTGATGGTGGCCGCACTCTTCTAGCCATTCTGTGCGCAGGGGCCCAGGGAGCTTCTGAGAAATGCAAATCAGATCGTGTCACTTTCCGGCTGGAAACTGCCCTTGGGAGAAAACCAGGCCCCTTGGCACGACCTGCAGGGCCCTCATGATCCGCTTTTTCTGGCTTCTTCAAGCAACAGCACCTGCTGTTTCCCTCTTGCGTGGTTCCCCTCAGTCAGAGAACAGCTGCTCTGTTCCTCCAACACAACCTGCTCACTCTCCCCTCCTGCCTTTGAGCGTGAAACTTCCCTGTGCTAGCTCTTCCCCCTTCCACTCCCTCCTCGTGGCTGAAAGTCACCTCTGAGTAAGGACTGCCTGCTCCACCTTTGCCCGTTGCGTCCCTGAGCCCTAGGTTGTAATTGTTTCCTTTTCGGTACCTCTGCGCTAGAAGCAGCCCCTGAGGTCAGGGACCCTGCCAGTGACACAGCACAGCACTGGGCTCACAAAAACCCTCAGAAAGTATCTGTTAGAAAACAACTTCTGTCATTAGGCAAATGGATGTGATCGACCATTTCTGATATTAAACGATCATCACGTTCTCAGGATAAACCCTATTTTATCATGGTGGGAGTTCCTCTTTATGCGTTATGGAGTTAAATGCTTAAAGCCTCAGGATATTTTTACTTTATTTTTAGAAGTGAAACAGGTCTCTACTTTGTCTTAGATACGCTACCTTTGGCAGCTTTGAGTGGAGGAATCACATTGGCTATAAAAACAAGTTGGGCACATTTCACAACACATTTATGTATGTATTCTGAAACAGTTTATACAGCATTGTATTATTTTTACTTAATCATTCCTTGCAAATGAATAAGAAGGCACTCAAAAATAGATGATCTGACTCTACAGTCGCTAGGTAATTTTAAGGTAACCTTGAAAATAGTGAAGAACTTGAGTTCCCACCATGGTTATGGGGCTACTATTGGTATTTCCTACATTTTGGGGAGTCAGTTTTGAAATATTCGTATTTCCCAGGACCTCCAGGTCCCTGACCCAGAGATTCTCCAAATCTCACCTGCAGGTTCTCTACCTGGTTTCTACCAGGTCTCTACCTGTCTGTGACACTTAAAGAAAAAAGAAGAAGAAGAAACAGCTTTGGGAGGGGACAACTTAGCACAGAGCCTTCCAGGGCTTTGTCTATCCCAGTGACCCACACCGGGGAGGAGGCAGATTCTTCCTAGCCCAAGTAAGAGCCAAAGCTTTGCCAGCGCTGGTAAGCAGTGAACCGTGAACATTTTCCAAACTTTCATTTTTAGTTCCTGGACCACTCGGTGTATCTCTTCCCCTTCCTACCCCCACAACCTGAAGTTTCCCATCTTCCCTCTCCAGTGGCAGAAAGTGGGGAGGGGGCTGGATATATCTGTGCCCATCCCTCATGCCACAAGCCTGAAAATCCCTCCGCCGCCAGAGGATCCTGACGAGGGGCCTCAGGCTGGAATGGAAGGACTGGAAGGACCCAGCCTGGAGATGGGGAGGGATGGGGAACATGGTGATGGTGGAGCAGCTGGGGACGGGGGAAGTCGACGGACACTCAAAAGACCATTGCCTGTGAATGGAGACTGGAACTGGGTCCCTGAGCACAGTGGCCCCAGCCCTCCCTCCCCTGTGTCTGCATGCCTACAGTGCACAGCCACAAACCTGAACACAGGGCTCGGGAACCCTCACAGCCCCCCTGCCTGCCCACCTGCAGAGGAAGGTGAGCACATCCTTCCTGCATTGACCTCCACTGGGCGTCTGAGTGGAAGGATGGAGAGAAAGCTCAAATGGAGACCTTCCAACAACTGCCTAGGGCAGCACTGGCCCCAAATGCTTTCCCTTCTGCCAGGACGAGCATCCCACTGTGGGTCACATTATATGCACTCTCTTTAATCTTTTAGTTTGTGCTTCCTCTCTTTTTTTGTAGATTAAATATGCCAGAGGCTTGCTTTTCCCCAAGGCTCTCTTCTTCACTGATCCTATAGTTTCTTTTTCCTAGTTTCTAATCTTTTGATTTCTGCTTTCTCTGAACTATTTTCTTATTTTTGCTTTCCTTAGGGTTTTGGTTTTGGGTGCTTGTTGACATCTGTTCCAACTTAATGGGTTGAATATAAGGGTAACTTGTTTTCATCTGCACTGTGTGATCTTGGAAAGCACCTGTGAATTTGCCTCTGGATTCAGCTTTGGCCGTACCCTATAGTTTTCCCAATAGTCTGCAGCTGACACTGTAATATTCTTCTTCCCAGGATTTTTTAAAAAATTTTCAAAGAGATTGGATTTTCCACCTAGTTTTATCTGTCCCTTCCACCTAGTTTTAGAGCACTGAGGCAGGGAATAGGCCAAACAGGCTTTGCTGTATAAAACTTACTGAAATTTTCTTTATGACCTGAAGTACTTTCGTAATTTTAAAGTGTTCTATGATTCCTCAAAAGGAAGGCACATCTTTCTATAAAGCAAGGGGAAAAATTATATAACTGCTAATTTAATTTTATTCATTATATTATTTGAAACTCCTATGCCATTTAAAATGTAATTTGTTAAAGGTCTCTGAAAAGGGTATGAAAGACTCATGCAGTTAGGTTTTTGCTAATTTCTCCCACGTTCTGACTATCTGCTCTGGTGTATTTTATGTTCTCAATGGGTGTGTGAAGGACTGTGACTGGTATCTTCACTGTGGTTGCTTCCAGCATTTTAGAGTGACATACTTTCCAAGTAAAAAGAGTGGGTTCAAGGTCTACTGTTGCTGGAATTCGTCCAGCCAGTGTCCTTCATTGTCGTTTCTATACTGCAGGCCTTGAACGTTGTGTGCTGTTTGATTTTATTCTGAGACTCAGATTCTTTCTTTGAGTAGAAGAGTTAACCCTTCATGTAATTACCATGCCTGGTCTTATTATGACCCAACTTTCTTCATAGGGGTGAGGTCAGAGCATGGACTCTAGAATTTGGCTGCCAAGGTGAGAAGCTGGACTCCCAAGGAGCCAAATGCCACTGGCCACTCACTTGTCAAGCCACTGAACTGCCTTAAGCCTCAGTGTCTTTATCTGTGAAATGGGACTGACACAGCTCCATCTCCTCATCTGTCCTGGGACTGAGTCAATACGTGTAAAATTCTTCTGAGGTGCTTGACCCAGGCACTTGCTCAGTCCACACTGGCTGCCACCACGGGCTCCTTCCTTCCTCACCAGCTCTGCTTTCAGGCACCCTGTTATCTTTCCATCTCAGGTCAGTGTGTCTTGGGGCTTTCTCCCTCTGCTGCATAGACCCACACGTGCTGCTAGGAAAGATGGTTGCAAGCTTGACAGCAAAGGGAGGTACAAAGGGCAAGAATGCTCAGCTAGAACAGAAGTGACGTGGCGTGAGAAGAGGAGCGCACTGGCTGAAGATGTGAGCAGGAGTCAAGCTGAGGGGTGTGTTACCCTCGTGTTTCTCACACTTTGACAGCCAGGGCCTTGCTGACCGTCCCAGGGTTAGTCAGTTCTTACAGATGATAAACAACTCGCTCTGGAACATGCTCTTCCTTCCAGTGCAAACCAACCAACTCAGAGTCCACAGGCCCAACCGCCTCCTTAATCGGGCTTCTGCACTCCAGCCCACGGTCCCCTGTGCGAATCATCCAGGACCAGGTACCAGACAACGAGGGGCAGCCCTGATGCCCCAGAACCCACTGAAATGGTTCACACTGGCCACTCCGAAGCCTGCTTACCCCTCCCTCACCTGGTCCTTCCTGCGGAAACCACAGTAGAAGTGCTTGCCCAGTTTCCCTCTCCCTCCCTCGGCCTCCTGACCGACCCTGGAGCTTCCCTGTGTGGCCCTGCATGTCCAGAATCTGTGGGTAATAAACCGTCTTTTCCATGACAGTCGCTTCCTGATTTGTTGGCCTCACCACACCCGAATAATAACAAAACCCAAATTTTAAAAGGAGGGGTGGGGCTGAAAGGCAAGTGGGCGTGGCTCACAAGTTCCTCGTTATAAGGAGCCTCAGGCGGCCAGGGAGAGACAGGGCGGCTGTGAACCCACAGAAAGGCCTTCCGTGGAGGTCTGCGCCTCACTGCCCGGCGCCGTTCACCCTGCACAGGGCTGGGGCCCTGGTGTGTCTGGAAGGCGCCGGCCCGCAGCGCTCACTCACCTTCCCGTAACTCAGCAGGATTATGCGCACCAGGACGACGTTGATGTGGGCCCCCAAGGACTCGTCGTGGTAAATCTCATTAACCTGAAAGGCAACCAGGGACGTGTCAGGAGAAGGCACGGGCCCGGGGAAGGCCAGCCAGCCTCCGAGCCGGAGCCCTGGGGCCCTCCCCGCTGCTTCCCCTTTCCCGCTCTCCACGCTCAGGCATCACCATCCACTTTGTTTGTTTTTAAGTTTTTCTGGGGGGGAGACTTTATTATTATTTTTTTTAATGGAGGTACCGAGGATTGAACCCAGCACCTCGTGCACGCGAAGCATGGGCTCTACCACTGAGCTACGCCCTCCCCCTACCATCCACTTTGAATCCATCTCCTCCTTTCCCTCCGCTCCACCTGCCCCCTCTGAGGGCCACCACTCCCCTGCCCCCCGTAACTGCCACCTTCTCCTCGGCGGCCCCTCCCAGCAGCGCAGGGAATTCTCCGCCTGAAGCTACACTGGGACTGGCCACTGACCCCTCTGAATGCTCCAGCCTCTAACTGCAGCATGGCCTTTCCTTCCAGGGTGAGCCCAGGCCCCAGCCCCAGCAGCAGCGACAGTGCCAGGGCGACCACTGGCAGAGATCACGCCCTAGCTGCTGCCGGTGGTTGTGAAAGGTTGTCTACACCGATCACAGTTTGGAAAGGGAGGTCATTTTAGACCCACCACCAGATCTCACTTTCCATGTGTTAGTGCAGGGCAGGCGTTACAATGTCCCAAAGGTGCTTTCAGTGTTGTGCTTTGACACCTGCTGCTCCTATAATGGGCTTCCTTTGTATTTTTATCATTCTTTTATTCTTAGGTATTTTCATTTTTCACATCGACAAACAGTATTCTGGGCAGGGGCCCGTGGGCCTCACCAGATGTCAAAGGGGTCCGTCCACAGCACAAGAAGAATGAGGAAGCCCCACTCCCCACAGCACAGCCAGCCCGACCTCCCGGAAACACCGGCAGGTTGATCTCGGGCTCGCAGCTGCCAGGCCGTCCTGCCCACGGGCCCCGCCCTCGCACTCGTTCAGGACCCTCCCGCCTCACGGCCTGGCACTACCACCCACTTCATTCACTCGCTTCCTGAGCAGTCCCTGCTCCTTCGGAGGCCCAGCCTCGTGGTCACTGCCTCCCGGAAGGGCCCTCAGGTCTGGCCTGTTCCATTACTCCCTGGGCTCTCTGTGTCCCCAACGGGACTGGGAGCTGCACACTCAGCTGCATTTTCCCTGCATGGCCCCAGAACCTGGGACACAGCAGCCCCCAGCAGATCCTCAGGAAAGAACCACCCCACTCACACATCACTCAGTGGAGAGGCCTGAACTGGCCGTGCACCCCCTCCTTGTGTGCAGGCCAAGCCCAGAGACTGCTGACCAGCCCTTGGTGAGGGCAGACCCCACCAAGCACACCTCCCAGAGCCCCCTCTGCCATCTCAGGCCAGTGCCGTACTCCCTCTGACCCCCACCTTTTAGGATTTCTATCTGAGCAAGGGTATCTGCTACCTATAAACAGTAGGAAGACCCTCTGGGAAATCTGAACGTTAGCAAAGAAAATCAATTCGTGTTGGATGGGGTGGGCAGGCACATGGGGCATTCTGGACAAAGAGCCTGGTGGCCACTGTCACCATTGCTGTGTGTCGAGATGGCACCAATGGGAGGGCAGAGCTAAATGCATAGCAGGGCCCAGGGGACCACCAGCTAGCCTTACCTGCAACCCTTGCCAGAAGTGCCCTGCCCACAAATCTACCTTCCGATTATAATTTGTTCCTCTGCCCTGACCTGGCTTTCCTGAAGGGAAAGGACGACTGATAGACCTGTAAGATGGTCACTGTGACTCAGTGCATGAGTCTGGAGAGGGTGAAAGCTGAGCCCTGAGGGTCATCTGCCAGACAAGGTGACACCCGCAGCTGACAAGGGGGTGCCCCGGACGGCTCTGCCAACTCACCCACGCCAGGCCCTCCCTTCTGTGAAACAGGACGACAGCCCCCGTGTTCGTGAGGACTGAACTTCCACACACGTGCGATGCAGCGATGCTGGTGAAAGCAGTAAAACTGTGTGTGTCACTGCTGGTAAGTCACAGCGCCCCGCAGCCCCCCATGAGGTCACAGGGGCAGGATGCACACCCCCTAAACACAGGCGTCCTTGCCCAGCTTTGAGGGTCAAACTAGATTTTTTCATCCACAGTGAGACAACAGCCCTTATGGCCAGTCTTTCTTAAGAGAGAAAGGGTTTTTTTTTTTTGTCTCTAAAGTATTGCTTTATCGCTCACAAGCAGAGCCTGGCCATTTTGGCTCACGGAGTTTGACTGAAAGTCGTGGTGTAGAAACGCAGAAGGCAGTGACGTGGGGAGGTCCCGCTGCAGCCGGATGGAGGGCAAGAGAGGACAGAGGGGACAGAGAGAGCAGGGGGAGTGGCCAGCTTCACTTGACTCCTTCCACCCCTGAGCCTCAGCTCACGCTGCGAGTTGGCGGGCGTGTGTGCGGGACAGAAAGGGTAAAAATAGTCCGGCTATTTGGGAATAAGATGCTCTCTGGGACCTGGGAGGGGACAGGTTCCCATTAAGAAGAGGTGACTTCAGAGAGCCAAAATGAAGTCCAGTGCCCAGCTATGCCGAGGCGTCCAGGGACAGCGGCAGCAGAGGTTCTTATTCGGAAGGGATGCAAGGTTGGGTTCACATAATTAGCTCATTTTATGTTCCCGGCAGCCCTTGGAGGCCAGAGGAGGGGTGGTCAGCCTCACCTGAGCGATGAGGAGGCCAAACTTGGTCCTCAAGGGAGGAAGGAGACCCAGAGCTGGCCCTCTTCCCAGGTCCTGGTCCAGACCCTGCCCATCAGGACCTGGGAGCCTCCAGTTCTCCTGGCCTCTCCACTGGGGCCGATGGTGGCCACTCTCATCTCAGCCAGAGAGTTCTGTGTCCTTCCTGGACACTGGGCAGGTCTGGCCCTGCAGGAGGTGGCCAGAACCCCAGGATCCCCGCCCCTCAGCGCTGAGCTTCCCAAGGTGGAGGCCTGCTGGGGGGTGGGGGTGAGGTGGCCAGAGCCCTGGGGGGTCTCAGGCCACTGAGCGAGGCCTGGGCTGGGGAAGCTTTGCCTTTCAAGGTGCCCATCAGCCTCCAGCTCCTGTCAACCAGGCTGGGCTGGGCGTCCTGACCCTGGCCTTGGGGACCAGCTGGGTCCCCAGGCCTCTGAGGAGCTAAATGGGGCACGTCCTGGGCACGCCCAGCAGAGCCCAACAGAGCCAGAGAGGAGGCCAGGCCTGCTCCTGGGACGCCCCGGCCCTGCCCCGTCCGCCGCCACAACCGGCCACTGTGATGCTCCTGTCACCGTTTTCTCCCAGGAAGCCCCCGCCCCTGCCACACGGGGCACAGCGCCACACTGTGCGCTCCTCCTGGAGAGTCAGGGCTTCAAGCTGGCTGCGCCCCCACCTCGTAGAGCACGGGCAACTCCCGGCGGCCGCTGGACCTTCCGGGTGGCCTCCAACCTGCCATCCCACTCACAAGGCCTCCCGGTGGTGTCCCCTGAGGTCCGGCCCCTGAGCCCCCACCAGTGACCAGCTGACGTGGGCCACCTTCTTGGTCCTCAGGGGGGTGTGGCAGAGCCCGCATACCTGCAAACAGGTTCCCCTTGGGGTTTGGCTCCCATTCCCCACACTGTGATTTGTCAGGAAGAGAGAGGGCAGGATGCGGGGCTTGAGGGTGGTGTGGGGGGGCTGCCCAGCCACGCTGAGGAGGGGGCCCCACCGCCCTTTCCCTCCACTGGCCTGAGGAGTGGGCCCTGCCTTGCCCCCACGCAGGGCAACGCCAGCTTTTCAGGGGGCTGTGAAATAGCCGTAGCCCCCCAAGTCCAGCTGCCTGCACTCCCCACGGGCTGCTGCCGGCAAGGCCAGAAGTCAGCAGGACCCACCGGGGCGTGGACACCACCAGGAATAATAAGCACGATGCCAGTGAAACCCCTGCATCCCTGAGAGGGACACAGCTACAACATTTCTGCCAAGCAGAGTTAACAGACGTGAGACAAAGAGCCACAAAGACAGAAGGCAGCTTCCAAACGTCTCCCTCCTCCTCTGACCCTTATCTCATCCCCTAGACAGGCAGGCAGGAAGCAGGGACTCCCAAACACCTTCCTACCTCTTGTCCTGCCCAACCCCCCACCCTCCTGCACCGTTCTTCACGTTGGTCACCACTCAGAAAAGATCTGACCTCCTCCTTCCTCTGCCTGAGACCTTCAATGGCTCCCCAGTGCCTTCAGGAACTGGCCCCAGCCCTCAGCTGGCACTTGGGGCTTCCTCAAAACTGGCCCTGGCTGCTTCTCTGAGGAGTTACTTTCCTCCAGGAACTTGCAAGACTGACAGCTCCACCTTCTCTGACGCTTGTGCAGTGGCTCATACCTGGAATTTCCTCTCCAGCCCCTGAAATCTTGAAATACCCAAAGAGCATTTGAAAAATCAAAGAGCAATCAATGTGCTTCAAAGGAGGGGGGCAGTTACCCCCCCCCACTTACCCTCCCCCATGCCCACCCCAGGGCCTTCCCACTGCACTTGGGATAAAATCGAAGCCCTGCTGCCTCTTCTCAGGTTGTCTTCACCCTGCTGACCATAGTCCAGTTGCTGACCTCCGCACTCCTTGCACAAGGAGCCCATCGCTACCTCAGGGCCTTTGCACTTGCTGTGCTGCTGGCTTCTTGTGCTCTTCCCCAGCACAAATGCCCCCTGCTCAAAGTGAGCCCTTAGAGTGACTGCTCTCAGACCAGACTATGTACTTGACACAGGAGGCACCCCTCCTGCCGCTCACTGTTATGTCCCCAGCAGTGTTGAGCACATAGTAGGTGCTCAGGAAAGAGTTCTGAAGAAATGAATGCATGAATAACTTTGGAGAATGTGGAACAAGAGGAAATGACAGCAGTGGGGCCCATGATGCCCCAGCTAAGTGCCCAAGTGCCTCTCCACCCCCACCCGCCCTCTGGAGGCCTGTGTGCTGGGGAGAAGCTTCTCACCTCTGCCCAGACCTCAGGGGGAGGGGAGGCGGGGACAACGTCCTTGAGCCTTGTCTGAGAAATTGATCCTGGAATCTTTAAACCTTGGGGAAAAACGTTCAAAGCCGCAGCCCTTCTCTGTGCAGAGAGAGGCCAAGGGCTCTCTTGTTTGGGGAAATACATTGTAATGCGCCTTTTGCTTATGCAAAGACGCAGCCAAGTTTCTGTTCTGGAATAGACAATAAGGAAGGATACGGGGTCTGCATGACAATGTAAAAGTTTGCTTTCTTGGTGGCAGAGTTCCATCCCGGCGACTGGTGAGCCCTGGCAGGTGGCCTGAGGCTGCGGGGCAGGGGTGACTTTCTCCTCTGCCAGGGTGGAGGGACAGGTCAGGACAGAGGGCACTGGTCCTGGACATGAGGCTCCTACTGGGACAGGCAGGGGCAGAGCTGCAGGCTGGGCTCCCATCCCTCAACCTCCAGGAAGGTCACCACCTCTTCTGCTGAGCCAAGCTTTGGCAACTGAGAAGGAGCCCCAGCTGTACCTGGCACCCTGCAGGGAGAAGCCAGGCCAGGAGGTCTGCGGGGAGGCCTCGGGAGGCAGGTGCCAGCCAGCTTTGTAGCTTCTCCGGGAACCCCTGATCTAACTGGGCAGCAGGCTGGTGTCTCTGAGCCCCCAGGAGGAGGCGTGGACCACCACAGGGGAGGGGAGGTGAAGAGAGCGCCGTGGAAGCTGGGGCAGAAAGTCTGTTGGCTTCCCACGAGGAGTATTCTCATCCCCGTGCCTCTCATGACACATAAGTGGGGCTGCGAAAGCCCAGTCTCATTGTGAGAATAAACACTCCCTTTGCAGATCTCCTGTACCAGCTCGTTTCACAGCAAATGCTTCGGAGGCAAAGCAAGAACAAACACTACTCTAGCTTCTGCTCAAAATATCAAACTGTCAGGAAATGCAAATGGGCAGGGCAGGAATTACCAAGGTCGTACTGTGAACAAAAATGGGAGGCAGGTAGAGCCCCTCCTTCAGCCCAAGGATACGCCCCCAGGACCCCCACCTCGGCTCCTCCCAGGAGGGTGAAACCATTCCTTCCCCAGTACCACACCAGGCCACACTCTGCTGGGCCTGGGGATACCTCTGCAGACCCCCAGGGTGCCGAGGGGCTCCTCCACCCCCAGGCAAGGAGGCTGATGCTCAGACCCCAGTGGAAGCTCAATCTTTACTGTGCAAATGAAGAAGCAGAGCTGCCTTCAACAATTGCCCATGTTGGTGCTAAATACCACAGGAAGCTGCTCCTTTCTCCTCACTATGTCAGGCTGCATGAGCTCCAGGTAGGCTTGGCCGCCATCCTGACCTGTGACTTGGGCCTGGTACTTTGCCTGTTTGAGCCTCAGTTTTCTCATCTGTGAAATAGACGCAATACTAGTTCTAGCCCTGCAGGCTGTGACCAAGGACTGACCTCAACACTCTATTTAGAGCGTTCAGCAAAATCCCAGGAACAAAGCACAGGCTCAATACAGCTGCCATCAAATGATGGAAGGTCAAGCAAACACCCCGAGTCCTCTTCCTGGGCCCACCTGGGCCCTCCTCAGGGCCACCGGGAAGGGACAACAGTACACACCCAGGCTGTCTCCCAGAGCCCCTCCTGGGAAACCAGGGTGTGGGATCTGGACCTGGGGGTTCTTCCTGCCAGCCCCTGCCAGCCCCTGCCACCAGCTGACCAACAGCCACGTCACCACTTGGGGCCTGACCTTCCCACGCGCCACTGGCAGCTCATCGGAAAGGGACAATGCCACAGAACAGGAAAGGACAGGCCCTGCTGAGGCCGCAGGGCACAGAAGGACACAGCGGAGGCCACGGGCCAGGGCCCGATGTCCCCCAGCGCCAGTCTGGAGGCCGCTGACAGGAAGGAGAAGAGACCTTGATTCCTGCCGGCAGCAGCCCTGGCCCTGAGCTCCTCGGCGCCCCTGACCAGAGCCCTGGGGGCGGCGCCTCGTGGCATCCTTCCCCCAGCCCCCTGCCACCAATCCCAGAGCCTGTGAGCACCGCCCCCACCATGTCACTTGAGCTCTGCCACCTGTGTCCAGCTGGGCCCCACCATGTCACGTGAAAAGAACGATTGTTCATTCCTCCTAGAATTCATATCCTTCTGCATTCCAATCACCATTTGGCCCCAAGGAAAGAAAGGGAAAATGTCACCGTGGGGATGGAGGACCTGGCCCCTGGGAGGTCCCTGGGGAGGGGAAGAAGGGAGGAGCAAGTGCCCTGGTTGATGGAGGAGAGCAGGAGAGGTGGCTAAGGAGAGGCAGGGAGTCAGACCCGCAGTCAAGGCTCCCCCACCGCCACTGCTCCCCACTTGCACCCTAAGATGCGACTACATTGCCAGAGTAGAGTCCTCTCCCAAAGCGATGCTAGCTCTAGTGGGAGGGGAAAAAGCGGGAGGGGCTCCTGGGAGTGGCCTGGCCTGAGTGGCGGCCTGCCTCCCACCCTCCACCTCCCGCCCCAGCCCCCGAGTGGGCTGTGTGGGCTCCAGAAGCTCCTGTGTGTGGTGGCTTGGGTGGGAGGTAGCTGGCTGTGGACTGGGAGGGGCTTCAGAGTGGGCAGGTCATCTCGGCTGCAGACCTGGACCAGGTGGGGCTCAGCCCACCTGAGCAGCCCAGGTAAAGAGCCTGGGGCCAGACCTGACACCCCCCTCACAGCAAAAATGGCGAGAACTCAGGGCAGCCTCCCCACGTGATGAGGAAGAAGGGAGAGGCCCCGCCCACCAGGCACGGGCACAGAGACTGAGGAAGCCATGGCAGCGCACACTGTCACCTGTGCCTTTGGCACAGGCAGGGGGCTCGCCAGGAATTCCAAGCTCCCAGCAACATTCGGAAACCTCAGTGCACCCAGAGCGGTCTGCTGTGAACGCATCCCTCCCGGAAAGAGAAATCCCCCAGCGCAGATCCCTAACACCCAGAACGCAGGAGCCTCCTTGAAGAGCGGGAAACGGCTGTGTCCTTCTGCGCAGCACGTGGCCCCTTGCACCACGAGAACCTGTTGTAGTCGCTGTGCTCCCTTGCCACCTCTGTCCCCGGTGCAACCACCTGGGCCCAGGCCAAGAGCAGGCACCCCGGAGCTGGAACAAGGGAACAAGTGGGCGGATGAGAAGATGGACGAGCCCGCCCTGCGACACAGGGAGCCCAGAACCAAAGGCTGAGGCGCTGAGATCCTGGAAGCGCAAGTATCTGCCCAGATCGCTTCAGGGTCAGAAGGGCCACAGGGGCCCGCGCCGTCTCATTGCCAGGCTCTGGCGCGCGCGGGGCGGGGGCGGGGCATGAGGACAGCCCCGCCCCCTCACCTGGCTGCCTCCCTCCCGCTCGCTCTGCCGCGTCCCACGGACATTCCCATGGACGTTCCCATGGAACTTGCTAAGCTAACTCGAATGCCGCTCTTCTCCAGGCTGTTCCCTCCGCTGCCCCATCATGGCCTCAAATCTCCTCATTTGTTTGTTAGATCGTTAACGGCCACCTCCCTCGGCTGGACCTGAGCCCCTGGGAATTGGGGGCTTTTCTGCATCCTTAGCTGTTGCATCCTCAATGCCTAGAACCCGCTGGCTCCCAAAGCTTCAGGATCAATCCAAGCTCCCCTGTCGGGGCCAGCTCCATCCCTGCCCTGCACCCCCATGCCTGCCCCACTCCGGACACATGCCCGAGGTCTGTGCAGAATGCCAACTCCCCACCTTTCCACTCCAGAAACACCAACTTGTGGTCAAAATCAGCTCGAGGATTACCTCGACTGTGACCTCCCCAGCTAGGCAGAGGGCGCTGGCTCTGCCTCGGGGCAGCCAAGGCCTTGACCCTCCTGCTGCCCTCAGGAAAGAGAGTGTGTCCCCAAGAGAACCAAGCTTCTCAGGGACAAGAGCTGCGCTGGTCTGGCAGATGTCGTGGATGAAGGAGCGATGGCTGCACGTCGCTGCTCAGCTCTGACCCTCCCAGACCTGTGCCAGGTGCCTCCTCACATCACATCACATCACATCGCCTTCCACCTCCCACACGTGCAGGTGGGCATCGCTGTCCCCATGTACCACTGGGAGGACAGGCTCAGAGAAGCTGAGAAACTCACCCATATGAGCACAAGCGGGGACCGGGGCAGAGACTTTGGACAGAGATTTGGCAAATCTGCTAAAATTACAACAGTGCGTCCCTACAACCCAGTGATTCAAACTTCCAGAATCCATGGTGGAGAAAAGCAGCCTTGGGCATCAGTCAGGAAGAGGGACAAGGACATTAATGCCGCTGGGGCTTCCTCTCCATGGACAGGCAGACCCTATGTTTTATGAAAGTCTGCGGGCCCACAGTCACTTAGCGAGAAATCATTTACTCACTGATTCATTCGTTCACAAGACGTTTCCTCCACACCTACGATGTGCCTGGCTCTTTGCCAGGCGCTGAACATGCAAAACCAGGTAAGCAGACCCTCTGAATCGGGCGTTAAACTTGCGGCGCCTTTGTGTGAACCCCTAACCCTTCTGAGACATGTTGCCAAGTGACCACCCCAGGCAGGGGATGATCCCAGAGTCACTCGGCAGCAACTCTCGCAGCCCAGGGGGCACCCAGGAGGGGCCTGCGTGGGAGCGACAGCCAGACGGGGAGCCCTGCTCTCTGCTTTTCTGGCTCTGTTGTCACTTCCTTGCAAGGGCTTGCAGGAGACAAGCTGTGCAGCTGCCTGGAGCTGTCACCGAGGAGGGACGCTGCCTGGCCCTCCTCATCCTTGGGGACTCTCAGTCCCGCTTTGACAACTGCCAGCCCCCCCAGGGAGGCCAAGGACAGGCTGCTCCGAGGCTTCCCTCATCAGCTGTCAGGAGGCTCCCGGATCGGGGAGGGAGGTAGGAGAGTCCTGGGGGTAGGGGAGCGCTGCACACTTCAGGGAAGAAGAGGCAGACGCAAGGACAGCACGCCCACCCCCTCCTCCCCGCCGTCAGAACGTTCTCCGACCGCACCCTCATCATGGAGGGCGGGGGCTGTGGTCTACACCCACCCCCACTGAAACGTGACTCCACGCAGGCAGGACCTCAGGCCGGCTCACATGACGTTTCCAGCACCTAGAACCGTGTCTGGCACATCGCAGGAGCTCTGTAGACGTGTGCTAAGTGAACGAGTGGGCGGGTGGCTGAGCAAGCCTTAGCCAGAACAGAAGGCACAACAGGTGGAGAGGCCGAGGGCACGACGGGTGACGGAGAGTCGGGGTCGTGGGCAAGCGATGCCAAATGCTGCTGGGAGGTCAGCGAGGACCAGTGCCCTGCAGCTCCCTCCAGGATTCAGGGGCACTGGCTCTTCAGTACAGAACGGCCGGGAGAGGACTGGCATCCAGGCCACACAGGTGAATTCCATCTGCCCTGCCTCAGCGGTACCACCCAACCTTTCTGAGACTCAGTGACCTTAAGGAAGAGGAACCTCAAAGGGCCACTGGGACAACGTAGAGACATCGTATGAGTGCCCCTTGCATGGGGCCGGCATGTCTGAAAACTCAGGCTCCCAGGCCATAGGGACAGGCATTTCCAATAGAAGAAGGCTTAAGCCCCAAACTCCCTACGAGAGATGTGTATCTCTTTCAACCCCAAATCAATCTCATCACTCCCCTGACAGTGTGTCAGTGACTTCCAGGCCCCTTAGCCTGGCACAGAAGGCTTTGCCAACCTCATTCCTGCCTCTCCCCCAGCACCCTTCACTCCAGCTGGGCTCAAGCTTACACTGTGCTGTGGCGATGCCACTGGGCCTTTGCACATGCTGTTCTGGCACCCACAGCACCACCAGCACACATCATGCCCACTCCCCACTCGGCCCAGTTAACTCTGCCTCTGCATCAGGGGCAGCTCAAGTGGCCCTCGTCTGAGGCGCCCTTCCCTGTGACCCCATGGTGCATGTACCATCAGCAGGTATGTTAACCAGGGCGTAATTAGGTATTCCTTGCCCTGCTCCCCACGCCTCCCACACTCTGAGCTCTCTAAGCATAGGGACACAATTGCTCGCTTCTGCCCCCCAGTGCCCACAGTGGGGCCCAATTTAGATCAATTTAGAGAGCATCCCTTGTGGGAACACGTGACGAGGCACAGCTGACACTTGAGGCGTGCCTCTACGTGCCCAGCGCGCTGCTAAGCACTTTTCTGGTGTTTAACTCGAGTCATGCTCCCAACAGCCCCAGCAGGGGGCACTAATTATCCCCCATGACAGCACACAGCAGAGCAGGCAGTTGCCTCCTTTCTTCTAGGCCTGAAGGAACAACCCACCCACTGACCGACCAGTCATGCGCTGGTTCGCTAGTGCAGTGTGAGGTCTTCATTTCAGTCTGTTGCCAACATCGAAAAATAATTAGATTTCCTGTAAAAGTTGGATTTCCAGCTACTCAGGGGAAAAAAAGAAGAAAAAAACGCTTGCAATGGTGGGCTTGCTTGTTCCGATGTGACCACAAGCGAAGGGGACCCAGGAGGGGATCTCCAGGGGCATAGCCTCTCCTGTCACCCCCATCCCCACCCACCTCTATGGTCCACAGCGCCCCCCCACCCCCCACTGCTGAGGCCTCCTGCCCGGCCCCCGTCAGCATCTGAGACGTGGCCCTCTTCTAAACACTGTATCAGCCTCACCCACACCGCAGGCCCTGCCAGTCATGTCTCCTGTCCCAGGCCACTGGGACAAGAATGAGGCCCTGCTGTGACCCACAGCCCCAGCACACCCTGGGGCCTGGGGCGCTGCCGGGGGAGGGTGACAGCTCCGCCCCCATCCTCCCACGCTTCTCTATGGCCAGACCCAAACCCAAATGTGTCCCCCCTGCCTGGGAGCCCTGCTTGCTTTCCCCTTCAACGTAAGGGAACCGAGTTTTTGTGTCCACTTCCAGAGATGTTTTTCTCTTTCCCAGGAACCAGAGCCAGAGACACGTGAACAGAACTTGGGGCTGCGCCCTCCCCCGGGCGGGTTTGCAGCTCCGTGGCCAGTTCACAAGATCCCCCTCCCGAGCCCGGCAGAGAACATTCCTGCCCCGTCGCTGCCTTCCCCACCGTCACCACGCGGCCCCGGCGTTCTTGGAAGCTGGTGGGAAACGGAGCCCGTGTGCCTCTCTGATTGTTTGCAAACCCTGGCAAGGCTCTGGTGAGCCCAGGCCAATTTCTGGATTAAATTAGAAAAGAAAAGAGGAAAAATATCCAAATCCTGGCACAGAGAGAAATCATTCATTCGACAAAGATTGTTTAAGAACACACTGTACAGAGGATCACCTCTTTGCTGGAGGGGTCAGACGGTATGGCTCAGAAGCCCCTTTCGATCCCAAGTTCTCCATAAACTTTAAGGAGTGTGTCTGCTCTGAACAAAAGAGGTGTGCTGGGGACTCAGGAATTCTTCCAGAGCATGAGCAGTTAACCTAACTGGGAAGGACAGCTCTGCCTGCCCAGAAATCTGCTCTCCTTGCCCTGTTTTAAAACGCTCATTCAGTTGCTTTAAAAAGAATCCCCGAAGTGACCTCACAGACTCATTCAGTTGGCAAGCCTGGGGTAGGGATGGGCTGGGGTCTGAGCAGGGAGAGAGTGGAGCTCAGCTCAAGTTCGAGGTCACGGCAACGGCCTGCAGGGAACAGTTGCTCCAGCTGCAGGGGCTCAGAGGCCTGAAGCGGGTGAGAGAAAGCTTGTCTCCTGGGAGCCCCTCTTGCCAGGGAATGTGCCAGTCTTTACTGGTCAGAGTGGGCAGGAGGTTTAAAGATGAGGAAACCAAGGTCAGGGCAAGGCAAGAACTTTGCCAGGTCGGTAAAAGCCAGGATTAGGCTGCAGCTGCTTCTGGCTCCAAAGCTGGTCCTCGTTCTATGCCCAGTGCACTGACACAGTGGGTGGCAAATACATCTGCATCGTGCTGGGCCACAGCTCAAGGCGGGCAGTAAGCAAGTAGATTTCTTTACGTCATGATAGCAAATATTTCTTGAACGCCAGATAGTAGCTTTGTGGGCCATGTGGTCTCTGTCCCAACTACTCAACTCCACCGAAGCAGTAATAGACAGTTCATAAATGAACGGGCGTGGCTGTGTCCCAGTAAAACTTTATTTACAAAAACAGATGATGGGCTGAATTCGGCCCTTGCCAACCCTGCTTTAGCATCTCCAGTTTATCTCGAAAAAATCATGTGAATTTCGTTTTACCCATTAACATGTCCAAGTTTACTTTCACATAAAATTCATGTTTTAAAATGCTTGCCATTCAAAACAAGTGGCACTTCGGGGGGAGACACCTCACATGTGTCCCATGGCCCTGGTGACCTCTGACGCCCTGCGAGGATGCGTTCCCAGGAGCCATCTTCCTGGACTGGCCGTCACCCGGCACACCGGTCTGCCTCCCACCTACAAGGAGCGCAAGTGGACCAGCAGCTCAGTCGAGCAGCTCCACGTCTCCAGGAGCTGAGATGCAAAGCAAACACCAAGGCCTTTGGTTTCTCTGGGAAGAGGAGGATGGAAATCAGTGCTTCCGTTAAATGCTACCAGCCCCGTAGGAAGCACTGGGCTTGGGCCCAAGTTTTATACTTCTTGAAATCTTGGCACTAATAGGTTTTGCTTTTTAAAAAGCATAGGTAAACGTATTACTTTAATAATGGCTCTCAGTGAAAACCAATGTATGTATACATATGCAGGACTGGGAGGTAATGCTGTACACCAGAAATTGACACATTGTAACTGATGGCTTCAATTAAAAATAAGTAAATAAAAATAATGACTCTCAAGTCTTCCCCTCAGGCATTCATCCTTGGCCTCCCGTTCACCTGGGCCCAGAGAGGAGCCTCCGTCCACACCTGACAAGGCATCTGGCGGGGCCACGCACACGGTGGCTGCGTCCCCGCGTGGCTCCCGGACAAGCTCAGGGAAGCTAGTGGAGTAAGTCGGTGAAAATGCGCTGATTCCCTAAGCGCCAGAGTCAGTGGCAGGCGTGTTCAGGAGCGTCGACCGCATCCCAGCCTGGGAGCGCCAGACACAGCGGGGAGCATGTTTCCAGGGGCGGAGGGTCCGACAGACAAGCGGTTCCCTGCACAAAGGGGCACTCCTCAACCTTGGGGCTGAGCCAGCGCTGAGAGGGGCAGGGGCGGGACGGTGGCCGAGGGAGCTGTGGAGAGGCACATGGAAGCAGGGGCCCCAGGCAGGGCCAGCCGTGTGCGGGGCATGGGGCCTGGAGGAGCCCGGCTGGCTGCACAGGCCGCACATCTGTCTGCGCTCCCAGCCCTGCCCTCCCAGCCCCTTCCTCCAGGCTGTCTCAGCGGTGGGAACGAGAGCCCCACACACACACACAAACGCATGGATAAGGCTCCCCAGCCTCCCTGGCAAGGCTAAGGGCCCCTGGGCCGAGGAGACAGGGCCTCATCCTGGGTCTGGCAGCAGCCACGGTGTGTGAGAGCTAAAAATTAGTGCAGAGGACCCCAGAGGACGAGGCCTCGGCGCATGGCCTGGCCCCAGTGCTCAGAAGGCCCAGCTCTCTTCCTCCGGGCAGCAGGCCGAGAAGGGGGGTAGGTCCGAGCTGGGCTCTGGAGGGGCGGAGGCTGGGGCTGGCCGTGAGAACGGGGCCCTGTGGCAGGAAGCCAGGCCACAGCCGGGAGCAGCGATGGCGGGCCGGGCTGCGGGGCTCAGGGCAGGGCTCAGGCCCCTGGGCTCAGGGGTGAGTGACCAGGGCCGGTGCACAGAAGGGCTCCGCACTTGGGGCTCAAGACTCCGCGGTGACCATCCTGAAATTCGTCATCATTTCACCCTTGAGTTTGTGTTTTATAAGTGAACTCCGATGGGACAGTGAACCCTTGCCTCATGCATGGCCTTACCTCCCCGGGACAGGCTTCTGGCTGCCTAATCTCCACTCTGCGACCACTGCCACCCTCTGTCCCCTGCAGGGGCTTGCATGCAGTTGCAGGGAGAGTCAGGGTGGACACACGTGCCCTGGGGCATCTTGGGGAGGGGCACGGCCGGGGTTGGGGCAGTGGCCCCAGGGGAAGGGGAGATGCCTGGCTGGACATCCCCAGGCCCCCTGGCCTGGAGCACCATGCCCTGCCTTCTTCCAGAGGTGGCTGTGGGGGGACAGGCAGCTGTCAGGCCTCAGTGGGCACACCCCGCATTGCCCAGGGCCAGGACCCTGAGGGAACGCTTCCTAGTGGCTCCATTCCTGGGGGTCCTCTCTTCCTCCTCCCAACCTTCCTGAGTCTGGCTGGTGCTTGGAACTTCTGGCTAGCCCGTGGCATCCTTTGGGCATGAGCCACAAAGTACAAATCTGTTCAATTCCAGGGATTCCCTCGTGCAAGTTAAATGTTCTAATATCTGCATTGAAAACCGGCTTTGCGAAATATGAAGATGAATGGGAAAATTCATGATTATAATGAAAAAGCTTAGTTTTTCTTCACTGTGAGTGACAATAAATAGAAAATTTAAAATCTTGACAGGTTGAGAGACTGTGGAAGAAAGGAAAAGGCTTTGGTGTAGGTACCTTTTATGACACTTTATCCTGCTCTTGGAACAAGAGAACCACATTTTCAGCTTGCATGGGGCCCCGGGAGTTTTGTTCCCAGGAGACATCGTGGGTGTGGGGCTGCTGCCGCTGAATGTGCAGCGGGAATGGTCAGGCGGTGGGTGAGAGCTGGGAAACCACGCTGCTGACCGGGCCGTGGGAGTCACTGCTGGGGGCGACCCGAGCAAAACGCCAGAAGATGAACTTCCGGAGAGGGCATGAAATGCCAAAGACGGCCCCCAAGGGAAGCACCAGAGAGGAAAAGATCTCAGGATATGACTACACACAAAAATGTAAGCCCTCAACAACCCCGGCCAAACAAAACAAAACATACGGCAAACACCAGAACTGGGGGCAATACTGCCCACACGTACGTCAGATGAGAAGTCAACTGACTTTAATAGAACGGTTCTTCAAATTAGCACAGAAGAAACTAAAAAATCTCAGTAGAATAAAGGATGTGGATAAGCCAATCATAAAATATAAGAGGACCACTGTTTGAAAAGGCACATATATTTTTAAATGGAACCTCATTTCCGTCAAATACAGACAACTTACAACGATAAGTCTAGCCTTGCGGTTGCTATCAAACGGCCACAGCTGAGAAGGACCTGGTGGCGTGAAGAGGTGAGGGGTGGGCATCTGCTCAGTGGAACAGGAAGAGGTGAAACCACAACAGAACATTCTGGCGTAGAAAGCCTGACGGGCGATCGTACTTTTAGGGACTCAATTTAAGGAAATAGTAAAGGATGAGCAATAGATTTAGCAACAATGGTATTCATTACAGTTAGTGGCCGATCTGACCTCTAACAGGGAAATAAATTTTATTATGTGTCTATGTCATATAAATAATCAGTTACATAAAATTATGCTATAGTCACGTGGTGCAATGTTATGCCATCATTAAAATGAGGCAGTAGGCAATAACTGGTGGGAGAAAACATTTGCATCCTTATGTGAATATATTCTAACTTTCTGTTGTAAATGATATATCATCTGTGTTGAATAGAGCATATTTAAAATTTTTTTTCTTTCAGCTTTACTGAGATATAACTGACATGCAGTGCTGTATACTTTTTTGGGGGGTAATTAGGTTTTATTTATTTTTTATTGAAGGTGCTGGGGACTGAACCCAGGACGGCGTGCTTGCTAGGCACACACTCTACCACTGAGCTCTACCCTCCCTCTCCCATATTGTAATAAACAGTGAACGTTACTTTTTTAGATTTGAGGAGGAAAAGGAGGAAACTGGACCTGGCAGGAGGTGAGGGGCTTTAACGGGCTGGTGACGGGTTCTGAGCACCATGAGACCCTTTCCATGCCCAAGTGGCTCTCTCGAAATGCTCAGCGAACAGTTCCAGCCCTTCTCACTCTCCGGAGAGCCCGAGATGGAAAGAGGGATGGATTAACTCCCACTTTCCTACGAAAAAAAAGGCATAAGGTGTCTTGCCCACGAACGCTGGAAGGAAGTGGCCCCTCTCCCAATTTCCTACTGCCTCAGAGTCACATCATGTCCTGACTGGACCTCCACCTCCAACTCCCCTCATCAGCCCCTGTCCACTTCTGAGATATAAGAGACGTCCAGCAGACATCTGCTGACCACAGCGCGTGGACGGGAGCCGCGTGGGTCTGTCAGAATGAGACGGCTCTGTGCAGCTAACTGAGGCTCACTGCCGCATCCCAGCAGCTTAACGCAGTAAAGGCCGGTGCGTGTTTCCTGGCACACGTCACAGGCTTATGCAGGCTGGGTGGCCCTGCCCCATTTTGTAGGTGCCCCTCCCGAGACATGTGGCTTCCAAGGTCCCTGCGGCAGGGAAAGAGAGAGGGAGGGACACCCCGGGACCTGACTGCCTTGGCCAAGAGGCAACCAGGGTCATTTCCTTCCACGCGGGCCATGAGACAAAACTAGCCCCAAATTCAGTGTTAAGGAGGCTGGGATCTGGAAGGGAGGGGAGCATGATGAACTGGAAGTGTCTATGTCACACGAGGACCCACATCCCAGCCCAGGCTCTGCCACGAGGAGACCCCAAAGGGAGTCCTGCGAGCGGAAGGGCCCGGACAACGAGGGAGACCAGGCGGCTCAGAGCGGCCGGGGCTGGGGCAGGCCCACATCCACACCCAGCCTGCTTGGGCCTCTGCTGCCCCTCAGGGCTCACATTCCCGGGGCCTTGCCTTAGGGACCCCCACCAGTCCCTCCTTCCAGGGCCTCTGTGACCTTCCTCAGTGGACAGATAGTCCGCCCAGGCTTGGGAGTGCTCCTGCCCCGGCCCTGGCTGTCCTCACCGCTGACCAAATGCCTCACTTGGAGCACAGTCCGGGCCGGCTGCCGCCACATCTGTCTTCCACGTTGCAGCTTTGGCTCCAAGTGCCGGGAAGCCCACAGCCAGCTGTCCGCTTACAAGCAGAGGGAGACGTGCGGGCCAGGCCTTGCAGGGCCACTTGGGGGCTCTGGCTGCAGCCCCGGGTGAGCCGGCACCTTCCGGGTCCCAAGGCCCCACACCCAGGGCTGCCACGCGCCGGCCACGTTCAGGGAAAGGGCCCAGCAGGCGGCCCGCTTGCGCACAAAGCGTCCAGAACTGGGCTGTGCAACGTGGTAGTCCACTAGCCACACCGGGGACCGGGGACCAAATGCAAATCAATCAGATTCACATTACCTATCAAGATGGCTACTTCCAAAAACAAGCAGTGCTGGGGAGGCTGTGGAGAAACTCGAACCTCTTCGCACTGTTGGAGGGAACGAAAAATGGCAGAGCGACTACAGGAAACAGTATGGTGGTTCCTCAAAAAGTTAGACATAGAATTACATCATGATGCTGCAATCCCACTTCCGGGTTTATGCACGAAAGAACTGAGGGCGGGGTCGCGAAAGAGACATTTGCACACCCATGTTCAGCAGCAACATTCTCCATAACCACAAAGTGGAAGCAACCCAAGTGTTCACGAGGAGATCAACAGGCAAGGACAGTGCCGTGTACACGCACGGTGGTGTATCACTCAGCCTTAACAAGAAAGGAGATTCTGACACCTGTCACAACACGGAAGAACCCTGAGGACATGATGCTGAGTGAAAGTCATAAAAAGACGAATACTGTGTGATTTCACTTAGAGGAGGTACTTAGAACGGTCACAGTCACAGAGACAGAAAAACAGAATGGTTGTTCCCAAGGGTTGGGGAGAGGAAGGGAAGAGGGAATGACGGTTTAACATGTACAGTGTCAGTTTTGCAAGATTAAGAAAGTTCTGGAGATGGTGGTGATGGCTGCACAGTAATGCGTGTGTACTTGGTACCACTGAACTGCTCACTTATAAATACTGCAGATGGTCAGTTTTATATACACTTCACCACAGTTAAAATTTTAAAAATTAAAACAAAAAGCTCTACTGGAAAGTAATTGAACTTTAATGACCCCAGCCACACTCAAGTGCGCAAGGATCAGGGTGGCTAGTGGCTGCTGTATCGAGCAGGGCAGATCAGGCATTGCCAGCGCTGCAGAAAGTTCTGTTGGACAGCACCGCTAATGAAGGTCACCCTTTCTCCAACAGTTCCACTTCCTCAATCTGCCCCCTGCCCAAGACCACCAAAGGGCTCACGTGCCTCAGGTCATCCCTGGGGACTCTCCCCAGAGCATGCACACGCCCTGAATGAGGACATGGAGCCTTAGAGGGTATTGTCAGGGCAACACAGGATCCAAGCAGGGCCCCTCATCTCCCTCAACCACACCGTGCTCTCGAGGTGGGAGGTGGGGCTCAGACTAGGGGTACAGACATCACTCCCCTAGCCCTCTTGCCCCATCTCCCTGAGCTCAGGACTGTACCCCAGGCCCTCTGCTCTGCAGGACCAACCGCCGTGCCTGGGACAAGCACCAGTTGCTAAATCCCAACAGGGGAAAAAAGGCCCAACTAGTCTTTCTCAGCTCCTCCAATTCCTCTCCTAAAATCTTTTTTTGGTTATGATAAAATTTGTTTCAGTTTAATAATTTGTATATTTCTCATGCTTTTCAAGAAACTAACCAAACCATCCCATTATCCAAAATTGAGGTACAGTTGGATCACAGGGGCGCAAATGAATAAACTGAAATTAACTGGCAAAACCAAGAGAATGTTCTAGATCTTCTAGAGAAAGTTCCAGACCTTCTAGAAAGTTCTAGTCCTCCCAGCTCATGGGCACAAGGTGTGTACGACAAAGGGACCCTCCACACCAGGGAGGAGGCAGATTTGCTCCACCAGCCTCAGGAAAATCCACTCCCAGTGACATACCTGATAACGGGGGGCCAGGGCTAACCCACATGTGCCACAGTAAGAAATGTATGTCTGTTCTCTGCCCCCGGCTCCTGGCACAAACCTCCTGAAACTCTCATAATTTCCTGAGTGATAGGGTGGGAGAATCATCTTTGGTTATTCATAAGGGGCCCCTTTCAACCACACCTGAGCCTGTGCTGATGAGGGGACCCTCAGTGGGCCCATCAGAACAGGGGCTGGTCGCCAGAGGAATCAGCTTTATGATTTAGAGAGCTGGAACTTCCAGCCCCACCTCCAACCTTAAGGGAGCGGAGTGGAGCTGGAGACTGAGTTCAGTCACCCACGGCCAGTGATTCTGTCAATCGTGCCCGTGTCATAAAATCTCCATGAAAACCCTAAAGGGTGAAGTTGGAGAGCTTCCAGGCTGGTGCTGGGGTAGGGGGGCGTCCAGAGAGCCACGGGAGCCCCGCGCCCCTCCCCTCGGACTCCGGGCAGTTAGCGTTGGAGGCAGTGGCGTCGGCAGAGGGAACAAGCGGTTTTCCTTTGCCAGGACTCAGGACCCTAATTCCACGCCCTGCCCTTCTGTCCACTGGTTTGGAGGGCAGCATAACGCTTGGGGGGAAAGCACATATTCTGAAGGCAGACGAGATTTTCTATCTACCAGTTTTGTAGAGTTGGTGTGAAGATTCCCTGAGATGACACAGGATAAGTGACCAGCACGGGCCTGGCACACGGGGCCATGTGTTAACAGCTCAGCCTGTGCGGCCGTCATGGTATCAACGTTATTTCTACGATTACATTACATTAAAGGTGCTTTTCAAAAATAAGGTGCGATTAAGGGTGACAACACTCTGCCAAACAAAGTAAGCTCTGAACATGTAACAGACTTGGCCCTGCCTTGTGGACGAGATGGCTGCATTCCAGAGAGGCAGGCAGGGGCCTCCCGGTCCGGTCCAGTGACCAGCCGGCTCACAGTCTCCCTCTGGCTCCTGACCTATCTCTTCACTAATGCCCTGGTGGAGGGTCTTGCCTAGGGGCCGACTGAGTTCCCAGAGGCTCACCATGAACCAAGAAGCAGAACTGAGCACATGTCCTGCCCTCTCACTGTTCGCCCCCAGCCGGGCCTCTGCAGGACCCGGTTCACTGACAGGCTGCGGCGCACAGCCCTGCTGCTTTACAACTCCCCACCGCCTGGGCTTCCCTGCCCACCTCCAGCCCCTGCCAGCCCGGGCTTCCTGCCGCAGATCCGCCCCTCCCACAACGCTCGCCCACAGCGTGTCCCGGTTGCCATTCTGATTATCTTCCCAGCAGGGCTGACCCGAAGCACCAGGCAGGGGGAGGGAGGACCTCCACATGGCCCAGGGCCGAGGGGACTACACTCTGTGCAAAGTCAGCATCCTGCACCTCCTGGGGGGGGGTGCTGGAACGAGGGGCAGGGCCCCCACTTAATCTCCCAGGATTAAGGTAGACAGGGGACACGTGCCTCGTGGTGCCCTAGCAGGTGTAGGTGGCACAAGTAACCCCATTAAGGAGCCAAGCCTCACAGGGAGGAGGGGACGCTCTCTTCAATCTGCACTTCCTCTGACTACCTCAAGGAGAAGCCTCCAGGGGAGTCAGTCCGTCTGTCCCCCACCCTGACACACACTCATCTCCCGTCTGAGCGGCGCGGCCGCAGTGCAGCCGGCAGAAGGCAGGACTCTCCAGCTAGGATAACATCGCTTTATATGTCACTTCCAGGTTAACTTTACAATAAAGGGAGGTTGCCTTTGTGAATACTGTTAAGTTTTAAAAACAAGTCAGCTGATGTATAGGAAAATGTGCAGGTAGGTACGGCCAAAACTCAAGAGAACTGGTACAAAATGACTGGAGCTTGTGAAAAACCGCCTTAGCCTGCAAATAGCGGTGCCAAGTCAGAATTACCCAGATCTGCAGATGAGAAAACTGAGGTTCAGCGAGGTCAATGGGAGGGTCACCTTTTCTCAGCTGTGGACCCGGAGAGCCTCCCTGTGGCCACATCGCTCACTCCCAGCTCCACCAGGAAACAGTGGCAAGCGTGTGTGCCCCGGCCCCGCCGCGCCCCGGCCTCCCGGCCCCGCCCCCGTGCCCCGCCCCCACTCACGATGTTCATGAGGGTGAGCAGGTACTTCTGCACGTGCTCCTTCCCGTGGAACTGGACCACGGAGTCGTCCACCCCCAGCAGGACCTCGATGTTGTAGTCGTCGTCGGCAGCGTGCCTGCGCACCCTCCGCCTGGAGCTGTTGACGTGCTCCTCCAGGACACCCAGGGCGTGGCTGAGGGTGTCCAGGCTGCCCGGGGAGACCCCTGCAAGGAGAGAGGACACAGTCTGCTGCAGCAGCCCGGGCTCACCTGGGACGTAGCAGCAGGACAAAACGCCATTCAGACGCAGCCTGCCGGGTGCCAGCCTGGCTATCACCTTGCCAAGGGCACTCCTGTCCCCACTTCACAGAAGAGCAAACTGAGGTTCAGAGAGGGCAGCAGTGACGTGCCGAGTCAACTCAGACCCAGCAGCATGCAAACCTGCAGCGCGGCCCGCACAGAGGCCAGGTCCGGCACCCAGTGATGAACAGAGAGGCCGGCAGCTGGGCCGGCAGAGCACCCTTTCCACCCTCTCACATGCTTGCACTTTCCAAAGGGCCACCCAGTGCCAAAGGGCAGGCTCCCAGGTGTTGCCACCCCGGTTGTAACTAGGGAAACTGAAGCCCAGCCCAGGTGACATGTTTTTCACTGCGTCTTTTCAGACAGATCCCTTTAGAACTTCCTGCTCAGTCCCTGGCTAAAGCCAGGCCCCCGTCTGTGTTCCAGGTCCGTCCACGCAGATTCTAGGCTGGGACCCCGACACGGGCACTCCCCTGGTTTACCTGTCTGTGCCCGCCCCTGGTGCCAAGTGCCGAGGAGATGAGAAGCTGCTGGACCTAACCATGCAGGGACCAGGACGAGCCTCTCTCATGACAGATCCTCCACCGCCGCCTGTCTGGCAAGGGCTCCCTCTGGTCCCCACAGGCTGGACACCTTGTTCAGAGTTTGCAGTCCATCTAGGGGGCATGGGCCTGAGGGGCCTCGGCTGAGGGGCCGGGGATGGAGCTCCATCCTGCTCAGGACCCCAAGATGTCATCACACTGTCTGTACAGCTGCAGCTTCTGCCTCAAGTCCCTTCTGCCTTCCCACTGGTCCTGGAGCCCACCCTGGACCAGAGACCCTGCCCCCACCTCTCAGGGTTGCAGCCGAGCTGAGCAGGCTGACTGTCAGCATCACTGGCAGGCCCAGACCACACTGCCCAAAATGCCCCAGTGCCAAAGCCTACCCCCTCACCCCCACACTAGTCTCTGTGTCTGTGACAGGTCCTTGACCCCGGGGTCCTGCTCCTCCTTGGCCTTCCTGGTGGGGGGAGGGGGTGTGTCTCAGAGCCTCCCGCCTTAGGAAGGACCTAGAACTTAGGTTATCATGCCATCACCAACCCTGCAGGCCTGCGGCTGAGGGTGGGGCCCTTGCAGAACAGTCCTTCTTGCTTGTCCCTTAGGCTCTTGTCTGCTGCCTCCTCCAGGCATGTCACAGTGGCATGCGACAGACCCTGAAGACACAGCACGGCTTCTGAGAACAGCAGGGTAACCCACAGGCAGCTGAGGTGCCCAGCCACCGGGGTCCAGTGCTGACCACGGGGCCTCTTTGATATGCATGACTGTCCCCATTTTACAGACAGGAAGGGCCCCGATGTGGCTGACTGTCAGCCAGAAACTCTCTCCTTTACACCTGCTCTCTGTCAGGTCTGAGGCACAAACCCGCAACCTGGCCACGGACAGAGACTGAGAAGGAAGGGTGGAGCTGAAGGAGCAGCAGATGAAGGACTTCACAGAAACAAGGAGTACGCTGAGGCCAGGGCTGAGCGGCTCCTTGCACTCCTGTGCCTCCTGGGATCCCCGTGCCACCTGCCAGGGCCCCACCCCGCCCCGCCCAGGCACACGTGCCCACGGCAGCCACTACCCAGCGCTGCTCCTGGGACAGGCACGGCGGGGGCGGGGGGCGGGGGGCAGAGCCCTGCAGCGCTGCCTGGAGGTGACTCAGGGCTATCCTTGCTGCTCCCAGAGGGGACGCTGGCTACTTAAACCTGACAGGGGGTTTGAGGAATTGCTGCTCTATTTTTACACATTTATTTCTTTGCATTTCCAACAAGCAGGGACAGCTCACCTTCAGAGCCACCTTGGGAAGCAGAAAGATGGTCATTTCCATAAAATCTCTTCCCAGGGAAGAGGCTGGATCTCACCCTCTGCCCCCATCAAGCCAGGGGTCGCTGACAAGTGGTCCCTGGGCAAAGCCAGACCACGGGGGTGCCTGTTAGGGCCACGTGGTGTTTAAAACGTACCTTATTTGCCCGACTGTATTTCCAAATTGGGAGATGTCATGTTAAAATCTAGAATAGCCAGATTCTCTGAGAAATTAAGAAAGGAGTCACTGCAGAGGGTCGGGGTAGGGGAGTTTATCCTGAGCTGTGGAGAGACAGCCATGCCTGGAGACAGGACACAGGGGGACTCACTCCCCCGGCCACCTGGCCTGCCACCCTCGCTGCCCTTAAGGCATCAGAGTATGCTCCCCACCCTAACCCAAGAAGTCCGCACGCAGTGACCCTTCCTGACATTCTCTGTGGGGGGCTTCAGGGCTGCCATCAGGCCAGAGCTGGCTGGGGGACGTCTTGCAGCTGCTTCTGCCAAGCAAGCACAGGTTTTAACTACGTTGTATGTTGTAGGTCCATTAAAAGCAGTAATGTTTTCTAAGAACGCAGCAGAAATGTTAATTTCACCACAAGCGTAATGATTCTTATCATTATCTCGACCACGGTCATTTTGGGGGGATGGCTTGGACATTAAGGCCCAGCCCCTACAGAGATGCCCCCAAATCCAAGGTCAAAGTGCAGATCAAGAGAGGACAGGGCCCCTCGGGGGCCCTCACTACCCTCATTATTGTCCCCATTTTAGCATCAAGGAACCCCAGGACCAGAAAGTTTAAGGGACTCAGACAAGTCACAACACAGAGGGGCAGGGACCCAGCCCAAGTCATGGGATCCAAAGTTGTTAACATGCCCCGAGAGTGGCCCGTGTACTTCACCGGCAGCACGGGATGGTGTGGGGAAAGTGAAACTGGTAGAACCAAGCAGGTTTATCTGGAGAAGAGAAACCCCGGGGTCTGGAGTCTGCAAACCCCTTGGGAGCATGATGCAGCAGGTGCCACCTGCTCTGGAGGTTCAGGGGCGCCTGGGTGCTTGCTTTCCCTGTGCGAATCCCACGCCCAGGCTTTGCTGCACTGGCCTCTCCTGGGATGCCCTTCCTCCTGCTGCTGCTCCTGCCCAAATGTAGCCCCTCCCACCAGGACCAGCAGGAGCTCCCCAGAGGTCTAGAGGGAAGGGGACCCGCAGCCCTTGGTGCCAGGGCCCCACTGCCTCCTGCACTCCCTCCTGCACTGCCTCCTGCGCCAGACTGGATGTGTTTGGACCCCATCTGCCTCCCCCAGCTACATGCCTGCAAGTGGGAGGAGGGGCACAGAGCCGTGAGAAGCCACCGCTCAGTGGCGGGGAAGACCGCTGTCCGCTTTCCATGGAATGATCTTCCCTTCATTCCTCACTGGACCTACTCCCTGTCATCCATCAGGTGTCAGCCGAAATGTCCCCTCCTCAGGGGAACTTGCCTTATTTCATTATAAATTAAAATAGGTTCTTCCTTCCCTCAGTATCTCCCTGACAGCATCTTCCTTTCTTCTTTCATGAACACACCACCATTTGCAGCTCAGATCTCATACGTGATTTGCTGGGGCATTAACTGTCTTCTCCTCCCTGGGTAGAGGCCCCTCCCCGGAAGGCAGGGGCCCAGGGTCTCGGGTGCCTCGGTTTCCCCCATGCCTCACCGGTAACCGCAGGGCTGTGAGGGACAGGAGCCAGCACAGGGATGCAATGGGAGGCACTCAGGGCCAACAGTGGGGAGGCAGGGGGTCCCCGTGGGAGCCGGAAGCTGGGCTGGAAGGAGACGCAGGTTCAGCAGGGCTGGCCAACCCAGGCTTGATGGGGTGCGGTGGGGCGGGAAGCCAGAGCAAAAGTGAGGTGACTGGCAGAGGAGCAGGAGCTGGCACAAAATCCTGCTGTAAATTACTAACACAAGGCATAACCAAAACCAAATGACCCAGGAGGAGTTAAAACAAATGGGGCGAAGACAGAGGTGCCATGTTAATCGCCAACAAAAAGAAACCAGGAGTAATGACATTTATGAGATAAAATATAATCCAAGACGTTAAAGGGGCAAACTGACAAACAATTCACTGAGAAGATGCGAAAGTCCCGAAGTTCGACTCACCTAACAGAGCTTCAACCTGATACAAGGAGAAACAGACAGAGCCACAGTTCTTTGTGCATTTCAATGCCTTTATTCCAGAAAACAACACACGAAGTAGATAAAACATTAGGTAGGGCTGTCGGCTACCATTTGAAGGACTGAAACCACCTAATGTTTAAGCCTAACAACCAGAAAGATGAGTCCTGTTCAAGCACACGCGGAACAAATTCCAAATCTGACTGTACATTCGGACAAAAAGAAAACTTAAAAACCGTGTCCACGGCCGCTAGCACAGAGCAAAGACAGAGCAAAACCAGAGCAAACACGAAGGCAAGCCCTGAAACCCTGAGCACCAGCCATGAGATATGCTGTTCTAATTGCCCAGACCAAGAAGAGAGTATCAATTCCAATGGTCAGCTCAAGTAGAAAACCTGAGTAAACCTTAGAAGAAATGAAGAAAGTAGTTAAAGAAGAGCCCAGAAGGTTTTACAGAAGAGTTTTACCAAACTGACAAGGAATAGTTAATTCTCATCTTACACAGAATCAGTACACGAAGGTCAGTGCCTTTCTTGTACATAACAGTGACTGGCCAGGAAACAGAATGAGAAAACACGGCTATTCAACCACAGGAACAAACTCCACAAAATGTCTAGGAAGAGACAAAAATAATGAATGTATGCAGACCACACAAGGAGTAAATCAATACAGCGCAAGCCCTCCCACAAAACAAAATTCCTCAGTAAACGGAGACACGACGACACTCTCCTGGATTGCAAGCTGATTCTTCTCCAGAGTAACCCATAATTTTAACACAGTCTCCATCAAAAAATTGTTAAAATCCAACAGAATAATTACAAAATTCAACTGGAAGACTATGTATGAGAGACCAGCCAGGAAAAGTATTTAAGAAGAACAATAATGAGGAGGTACTTACCCTTCAAGCTCACAGAACGCACTGCAAGATAACATTAGTTAGAACGTAATGGTACCAGTGTCGTGAGAAACAGGTCCGTGGAACTGAATACAAAGTCCTAACGCAGATCCAAGCACACAGCGGGCCTCTGGGTAAAAAGGTGCATTGAACACATACATCCAATTGTGCGCCTCTTTGGAACCCCATTACAACTTTAGTAGAGAGATGTGTTTTTTTGAAGAGCCTACAGGACAAGGCAACAGGAGAGGAAAAAGTAACAGAACTGTTGGAGGCTGGAAAGCAGATGATATGGCCATGGACTTAGCATGTTGAGCAGATGGCCACGACTCTTCCAGTCTGCAGCACAGAAGCCTCTGGTACTCCTGGAAGTGGGGCGAAGGGTAGATTGAATAACTAGGACTCGTTGACGACTAATGCCAAACCCTCTCCCCACTCCCTGTGCCCCAGCAACAGCCCAATAACTAACACTGCACTGGTCCGGACACTCATTCTCTCTTGAAAAGGTGGAAAAGAAGGTCTCTGGGTTGCAGGCACCAGGTGTAGTTGCGAGCATGGGTACCACGCTAAAAAATAGGAGGATGAAATGAATGCCGCGACACCAGCCCGCTTCCACAATTCATGCTCCTAGAATGCTGGTGGTCAGGTCCTTACCCCCAGGCAGGAGGCTGGAGGAGGCTTCTCTAGGGAATCTGATCAAAGACCAGAAGGCAGCATCACTGCCATGACGCCCCTGACAACCAGCATCGAGACCCAGCCACTTCTTTTGTTGCCCAACCTTATGCGTGGGGTGGAGGGAGATAAATTAGGAGTTTGGGACTAGCAAATACAAACTACTGTGTATAAAACAGATAAACAACAATGTCCTACTGTAGAGCACAGGGAACTATAGTCAATATCCAGCAATAACCTATAATGAAAAAGAATATATATACATATGCATAACTGAATCACTATGCTGTACACCAGAAACTAACACAACGTTGTAAATCAACAATTCTTCAATTAAAAAAAAAAAACATTTCAGCAGAAATAATAAACGAAGTGGAAGGACTGGGAAGATAAAGTTGAGAAATCTCCCAAAAAGTAAAACAGTAAGACCAAGAGACTTGAACCATCAGGAAAAAAAGATAAGAAAGTTAGAGGGCCAGACCAGAGGTATACCATCCATACAACAGAGGCTCCATAAAGAGAGAAAAGAGAACGCAGGGAGGAAAGAATTAATGTTTCTTGAAACAATTCAAGAAAATTTCCTACAACTGAAAGTTGCTCCCCGACCGACAGGGCCCAGCCAGCACCCGACGCGGAAGGTGAAACAGGCCAGCGGCATGGTACAGCACCGTGAAATTTCAGAACCCAAGGAGGAGTCCACATGCTATCACAGAGAGTGGGAGGGGGCTGGGGGAAGCAGCTACAGAAGAGGTCGCGAAGGACTGGAGGCAGAATGGTTTTAGACTTCCCCAAACCAGCATGAGAAGCAGGTAAACAGTGGAGCAAAGCCTTCACAATGTCTATACCAAGACGAGCTCTCCATCAAGTATGAAAGACACTTGCAGACAAGTAAGTTCTCTAAAGTTTTACCTGTCCGGCACCCTTTTGAAGCTACTGAAGGATATGCTCCTTCAAAACAAAAGAGGCAACCTCGAAAGTGGAAGGTTAGAGATACAGGAAGCAGGAGACGCAACACGAGGGAGGAGGGACTCCCCTGGAGGATGGTGAAGGGTGACCCCAGGGTGACAGCTCTGCGTCAGACGGCCCCCTCCCCGGGATGAGGCATGCAGACTGACAAGCTCGCACAGGTCCCTCAGGAGGCAGCCGAGACCTGTTCACGGCAGCGTTGCTTGGGTAGGCCGGGGGGAGTTAGGAGGCAACCTGGGTGTCATCGGCAGGTGAGACCCCACACAGTGCCACGCAGAGGTATGAAGTCTGACACCCACATAAACAGGCTGATCTTAGAGTGCTGGGGGCAAAAAAGTAAGAAACAGAATGAGATGCAATGTAGCACACACAGTCAAGGAGCAACCCTGATTTTGCAAAAATACACACTAACAAAAGGATACCCTTTGATCCTTTTGTTCTGAGAACGGTTGCTCACTGCAGGGGCAAAGGAGAGAGAATAATTTGTGGAGATAAATGGTTTCTTTTCTTAAATGATGTTGGGACAACTGGTTAGATAGAGGAAGAAAAGATCAAATCCTGACCCTGCACTGAGGATGATGAAAATGAAGTCATAAAAGTGCTAGAAGAAAATTCAGCTAAATGCTTTTTTATGATCTCAGTGTCAGGCAGGCTGTGAACTCCAAGGCTGGTGCTTTCCGGGTCCCCCTACCACTGCCCATTGCCCTGAGCAGTTTCCACACCCTTGGCCTTTGCTGGCGAGCACATGGGGGGATGGGTGTGCTCGCCCAGGACTCTGTTACCACCCAACTTGTCAAGCATGGGGATGCGAAGGAATGCTCTCCCCTCCCTAGTGCTCAGAAGCCCCTGAATCTTGAATCTCTACAACCGCCCTGCACAGCAGGAAATGCCATGTTGTTAAGGGGAGAGTGACACCCATGGAACTAGACCAGGGCCAGACGGCCAGCCCAGCTCTCCCTCTGTAACGCGCGCAGGCCCCTGCAGGGCCGGCGTGCCAGGCCCAGAGTCCTGCACACCAGCAGCCTGGAGGAGCACGCTGGCACCGCCGTCCCGGGCAGGTCATCTGGAGCAAAGTCATCCTTTCCATTTATCAACGACCAAGAAACAAGCCCTCCGTGACTGCAAATTCCCCTAAAGATGATCATTAAGATAAAATATGTTTATGTAGCAGCATAATGAGGACACGGCAAAAGCCCTGTTTGGAAGCTGGCAGGCTCTTTGGAGGCTCTGAAAAGCAGAAAGAGGCTCAGCCCCTTGGGGGCCATCAGCACAGAGCCCCACTGGTGAGCTTTATTAAAAGAAGCTCATTAGGATTATTTCATCCCAGCCCTTTATAACTTTATTACCGAACCGGAATTAATTTTGGCAACTCCAGCAGACGCAGCTCATCCAGTGTCATTTTTATGACTCGAGGTGGAGGGGAGGAGTGGGGAGGGGCTCCTGGGGCCCGGCCAGCCCCTCAGCACTCGTCCATCAGGGCCTCATCTGTAACAGCTGCACCGAATCTCAGAGACCAGAGCTGCAAGATGCGAACGTCGTCTGGAGTCCCAGGTCTGCTTACCCTTACAGACCTCTGGGCGGAAATGGTGAGGGGTCTTGAGAAAGGGAAAGAGACTGCCCCCAGGGCATGCCCTCCCAGGGATAGGGGGGGGCCAATGCTCCTCAGTGGTGGACAGGAAACACCCAGACTGCCCAGCACCCCCTGCCCCCAGGAGGCGAACGGAGCCACCTGGAGCTATGCTGCGGGGCAGCCCACCCCTTCTCTGGGTGACGCTCCTTGATTGTCGCCTGGTGAACCTCCCCGCCCCACACCGAACCCCCAGCTCCCAGTGCACCCACATGGCCCAGGCAGGGGCTGTGGGCACCTCCTCCTCTCAGGAGAAGCAGGGCTGAGAGATGGAGGGAACAGGTGACAGACATCCATTAGGGCCTGATTTCAGCCGCACGCGAAGCTGATATACCCCCCGACTCCAGCTCTTTGAGTCAGTTCATTTGGATTCTGCCTTGAAACCACAAGAGTCCTAACATGCCCCCGCCACACACACAAACACACGCTCACACACGATCACATGCACTGGTCGAGGCTAGACACCGTCTCTTGGTCTTGTAGCCAGAGCGCCCTGAGACTTAGCATCACGCGGGGCTGCTCTGCTGCGTCTCCTAGTTTCGGAGGAACTCCAGTGCAGACAGGGCAGGGAGAGAGACAGCCCACTGCGGATTTAAGGTATGCGGCCAAGAGAAGGGGCTGGGCGCCCACAGGTACGTGTCCTTGAGAAGTAAGGGTACCTGCAGGAGTGCTGAGGCCACTGAGGTTCAGCCCAAACCAGTGGGGCCCTGCTGAATGCCCAGAAGCTCTTTGCAGCAGAGCCCGGGGCCTGCCGTCCACAGCCCTCACACGGAGGGCCACTAACACCCCTGCCCCGCTCTGCACTCTGGCACCAGCGGAATGGCCTGGGTTCCGCTGCACCCTCCCTGCTCCCCCGAACCGCCATCCAGCTGGCTTTGGAAGCCCACCCAGGTCCAGGGATGCACGAGGGCTCCTTCAGCCACTAGGCACCTGGGAACTGGGGCTGCAAGTCCTCCCCTGGCGAGCTCCTGCACACGGCCAAGGCAGGGCAGGTCCCTAAAAATGGCCTGTCTGCTGGCGGTCAGTGGGGAGAAGGGGAACTGGCCCCAAGTTACCTCTGCACAGCCGCTCACCAGCCCGCAGCAGCCAGATGGCGGGATACAATGGAGAGACTGGCAGATCGTTTAATGAAAATATTTACTGTGAACTTCAGAACAAAACACAGACACCCACAGGTCCCAGCAGAAGGGAGGATTCCCTGGGATTTCGTTTTGAATGTAGAGGAAGTGGGAGGCTTGGCAAGTGGGGTGCTTACGGGCGACGTCAAGGGGCCCTGGTCCTCGCGGCTTCCGCCCGGGCACAGCTTGTACAAAGGCGTCACAGGCAGAGAAAGCCCACGCTCCGGAGTCCTAGATTTGGACATCCAGCAGCCTCCGAGGCATCGCTACCCAGAAGGCCCTCAGGCACCCCACGCTCAGAATTCCAGGACTAAATGCCTTCTCCAACCCCCACCCCACGGCACTGCCCGCCTCGGTTCATGGCAGCCGCACCCACCCAGGCCCGCACCAGGAGCAGGGCCTGCTTCTCCCCACCCACAAAGTCGCTCCACCCTCATCCTAAGGGTCTCTGAACCTGCCCCCACAACCCCACACCCCAACCCTCTGTCACGGCCCCAGCTCACGCCTCCACCAGGAACCAGCTCCTCGGTCTTTGGAGCCTCCAAATCCAAGTTCCACAGGGTGCATTTCTCTCCAACTGCCCACTTGCTTCTCCCATTGATCCCTTCGTCTTCTCCAATATGAAGCCCCGAGTCATGCAGGGTGGGCAAGGACTCTGCAGGGTGGTGGTCCTGGTGCTTTGAGAGGGGCCTGGTGCCAGCACAGGCAGCAGGTGTGGGACGCTGCCCAGCCCTGCTCAAGGCTCACTGTTGCACGGACTCTCAGCAGCCTGTCCACACCCCCTCCCTTGGCCTGGGCCTGGACTGTCCTTCGCTCCTCTGTCCCCTGCTGTACCCCTCCTGGCCCCACCTGGAACCCAGCACACGGGTGCTGGGGCCAGGACAAGTGGCTCCCCTGGCTGACACTGGGACTCAAGGTGGCACTGCAGGATAGGCCACACGGCAGCATCAAGCCACCTTCCTAGGAGGGAGAGTTCCCAGGCACCGTCATAAGCAGCATGATGGGAAATGGCCCCTACTGTTGATGATGAGATGACACCAGGGACATCGAGACTTTACGGACATCCCTTGTTTATTCTCCCAGTGGCCCTGTGGAGCAGGGATGGAGTCCCTCTTGTGCAGATGGAGGGACAGGCCCACGTCACGCTCTGGCCCATGGGATCAGAGCAGCAGGTAAGGTGTCTGACTCCGGAAATCCAGCTCAGCCCACTGCACCCGAGCTCGGACAGCACCGCTCCAAGCCAGCCGCCCTGGGGTTGGTGGACAAGAGGCTGCTGAAAGGAGGGGGTCACACGCCAAGCTGGGGGCCTTGCCCCAGAGCCAAACCGCCGTGACCCTGCGGCACAAGGACACACACTCCGCCTCACCGCGTCCCCTTCCAGCCCTGAGCTGTGGGGCTCTAACAAGGACTGGGAGGAGCAGGACAGCGTTTCCATGGCAGCAGAAAGCATCCTCAGCTGCTCAGCACCCTGCCCGCCTCGCTCTTTGCCTTGTTGGTATCTTGCTCTGAGCTGCTGAGATGGTCTAATCAGGAGTGGGCACTGGACAGTAGGAGAGAGACACTGAGGGCCCAGATTCAGGGTCGCCGCGCTCAGCAGTGCCTGGCACAGCTCTGGAGACAGGTGTGCCCTTTGCATGGACTCTGCGGTCAGTGCCTGCTTGGGACGTGCACGTGCGTGAGGTCCTTTTGCTTTAAAACCTTTCTGTGGCCCGAGCAGGATAGTGGACAGAAAGATTCCGAAGATCCCACACTGGGCATGTCCAGGGCCTGCTAAAGAGTGGAGTCCGGGGGACTGCCCTCGCCCCCCGGGGCCAGGAGGGCAATGGGGCAGCCCTGGGGCTGAGGCCTCCTGACTGACATTCAGGGAGGCCCGCCCATGGGACTGAGAAGCCCACATGCCCCTCTCCCATGATGCTTCCTGCCTTCAGAGGCTACAGTCACTGAGGAGGAAGGCAGGGGACCCCTCCTCCGTGGGGACCTGGGGCTGCCACGGAGACACACTCTCCGTGCTCCCCACCCCGCACCAAGCCTCCTGTCAGACCACGGTGTTGACGGGGCTTAATTTGATCAGCCCCAACCAGAGAGGGGAGGAAATGAGAAATGAGAGCAAGTGCTGAAGCCTGTAAATTTAATCCGTGACGCAGCCTCACATGGGCCTTTCCTAACAGACCGCGGGGAGGGCGTAGGGGATGCCCTCCAAGCCAGGGCCCACGGCCGCCCGAGGGCTGCGCTTCCTGCAGAGACGATGGCGCGGGGCCAGCTCACCAGGCCCCTGGCTGCCCTGGACAAGGGCTCCAGAGGACAGGCCGGTGGCTGGGCGGGCAGACAACCTCAGAGTCATCATGTTCTAAGGTTTGGGGTTTCCTTTACTGGTTTAACAGCAGGTACGACCCAGCCAGTGTCTGTGCAAGTCAGACCCTGGACCACGGTGCTCCTGCCTGTCTGTGCAGGGCAGCGGGGCCACTGTCACGACGGCGTGTGCCGCCACCCCACCCAGCCACCCCAGCACACGGACACCAAGAGGGCTGCTGGGGCCTGCGGGTCCCAGGTCCCATCTCCTGCAGCGCCAAGTAGGGCAGGAAGGCCTCGCACGACCCCACCCTGGCCCACCTGCCTGCCTCCACTCGGGGCTTCTCCCATCCCTGAAGCTTGCTCACTGGGGCAGAAACACCCTCTCTGACCAGCTACCCGTCTGCCCAGCCAAGCCTGCTCCTCCTTCTAGGTACAGCCCCGACTCTTCTCCTGTTGGGGAAGTTCCTGTCTGCCTGCCCCTCCCCAGGCCCTCCCCCAGACTGAGTTGGTGGATCCTTCCCTGGTCCCCAAAACCTACGTTTTCATTCATTCGTTCATTGGTTCATTCACTCCTCCAGTATTTCAGTCCCGACCATCTGCCAGGCCTGTCTTATCTGCAGGATAACCTCCATGCAGCATCCCGGGGCCATGTGACCATCACAGACTTGCCGACTTGCTCTGACTTGTTCCCCAACACACACACATTCATGCGTGTGCGCACAAGCACACACGCATGCACACTCACTCTCACAAGCTCACCACTCACCCACACTCGCATTCTCACACACACACATGCACACACTATGGGGAATTCCTGGAAGACTGAGGCCCCCTTTGACCCCTCTCCAGGTCCCCAGACACTCACAAGGAACTTGGCACAAACAAATCAATAAACCAGGGCCCAAACCACCTGTTGGATACATGAAAAATGACTGTTACCCTAAGGCTACTTCTGAGTAGACCGACGCTGTGAGGGCCCGCGGGGCTGCCGGCGTGGAAGCAGTCGCTGCCGGCATTTCCCTGGCAGGAGCAGCCGTGAGCAGCACCTTGAGGGGAGGTCCGTCTGCTCCTTTCCTGGCCATCTTTTACAGGGGTGGAGCAGGGGGCAGCCGGGAGGCTAGGGGTGGGTGGAGGCTGCACGTTCAGAGGGCTTGGCCTGGCCTTGCAGCGGGTCTGCTGCGGCTACTGACCTACCCCCTTCTCCTGGGAGAGCCGTTGCCATGGCTCCCGGCACTTCCTGACAGCCTGCAGGAGCCATCGGAGAAGACACCGCTGCTGGCCCAAGCCTCGGGCCATGCGTCATGCCAACGCGACACTCACTGGGCCCCCCAACCCAGTCCTGAGGGTCCCCACTGTGCCAGCCAGCCAAGGATTTGGTGCCGGCAGGGACCGCAGGTGGCCAAGCTGAGCGTGGCACGATGCCTCCCCTCTTTGACCCAGACACACCTTGCTTACGTATCAAACACAGAGAAACAGCCTGCATCTCCAGAAAGAAATATGCTCTCCCATTTTTCCCTGGAAACACAGGCCCTCTTGGCTTATCTTTTGTTTTTTTCAGTTTTAACTGAGAAATATTTCCCCCAAGAGAAGCCACGTGGGAGTGCAGCCTCAGGCCACGGGGCAGGGAGGGGTGGAATGCTGGAAGGCGGTGGCTGGGAGGAGGAAGGTCCACGTTACTGGGCGTTGAGTGTAAAGAAATCAGGAATCTGGATTTGCATGTGAAGTCTCGGGTCCTTAGGTATCAGAAGGCAAATTAAAAATAATGTGAGCCCTGTGCTACCAGCCAAAGCTGGGCTCCCAGGTCAGTCTGCCACCTCGGCTCCACGCCTGGCATGCCCAGCTCCCAGGAGCCCCCCTATCTGCCTGGGGAGCCTGTGGGATGGTCAGGTTCTGAAGAAAAAAAAAAAAGAAAGAAAGAAAAAGTGAGCCGGCGGCCTGCAGCCCCGCAGTGACTGACACGGCCAAGCCACTCCCTCTCTGGGCCCGTTTCCCCATCTGAAAAATAGGCATAATGACCTCAGCAAGGGCTCACAGAGGACATGCTCAATGCACATGAACAGCTGGGGCTCAGGGAACATGAGGGGGCCTTAAGGCCCTCCATCAGAGAATCGGGGAAAGAGGGTGACAGCCCGAGTCAGACTGAAATGGCCTGGAACTGAGCAAAGTATGGGAACTGGTCACAAACACCAGCCCCCTGTTTCTTTCCCCACAGGTGAGTGATACCCAGCCCCGCCTGGGCCTCTGGCTGCGGCCCGAAAAAGCTCTTCTGAGAGGTCCCGCCCCAATGTGGGGCTCAGGGGAGCAGCCCTCAGGCCCAGCCCCCGGGAGCCCCCCTTCCCAGGCTGCTCTTGAAATCACCTCCAAGAAGAATCACTTCTGCTTCCAAAGATCCCCAGGCAGGAAATGGGCCGCAGGCACCATGAATATTTAATTACATTAATTGTCCAAGTTCAATGCACATCATCACTCTCTAAGCACCTTATGGGAAATTGTAATTAAGCGTGAAATGGCTCGTTTTTACAACTCCCCTTTCGCACCCTCCTCCAGGCTGCTGGGAGCCCCTGCCCGGCCTCTCTCGCTAATGCTCACCTTCTTTCTTCCTCATTTAATTTTCTGACCTTTTCCCTTGACATCCCTGCCCCACACAATTCTGCGCCTTGGCACATACACACCAAGCCCCATAATTACGTAACTACAAACCTCTCGTGGAAATTTGCTCTTGACTTTGTTAGAGAGCACTGTAATCAAGTCCCCGAGAGTCCCGATCGATGGGCTGGCCCGTCGGAGGAAATACATTGCAGGATTAAGTGGTTTATTAGCGAGAGGAGACCCAGGAGGGTGGCTGGGGCCGGCCAGCAGGCAAGGTGGGCAGGCGCCTGGGTGCGTGCGGTGACTAGGAGGCACAGCCCGGCCCTCCCTGCGCCAGCAGGTGTTGGTCCTGAAATGCTTCCCCGGGCTCAGCTGTGACAAGCATGGGCAGGTCCAGAGGCCGTCACTCACGCACACAATGACCTGTCCAGGGCCTAAGGGAGGCCAGATGGAGACCTAACCTCCAATATACATCAGAAACACACGTAGGATGTGACACCTGTGAGGCTGCGCACACAGGTGCATAGAGAGGGCGAGATCTGGAGAGGGAGGCCTGCGGTCCTATCTCTGGAACCCTTGCCTGGTGGGGGCTATGGACTTGACAGCGTGTCTGCGCCTTGGTATAAGACTTCTTTTATTTCATGCACACACTTAAAATGTACCTGTGTGGTCTCCTTCACTTTTTAATACAGTGGGGCTTTCAAAAAATGGAAGGGAATCAGGTTTCTCTTACACATCTGAGATCGGGGTGGTGTATTCCGAGCACAGACTCATGCTGGCACACACGTCCTCAGAAAGGTGCAAGGACCAGGCACCAAGGTTTGGGGGACTGCCCAGTGTCCAGTCTCCCTTCCTGGAGCAGCAGCCCAGTTGTGTTCCTGTTCCCAGGAATCACTGGTCCCTCACAGGCACACAGCCTTCTTCTAGCCAATCAGCCTCTCCCTCACTGGACACTGTCTTGAGCCAGGTAGGTCAGGAGACAAAAAAGCTGTGGGGTCACCAAGACGGGTTCACAGCTGTCCAGCCCCTCCTGCAGCCAGGACCTGGCTTCCAGGTCCTCCCCCAGCCCGGCCCCCTGCCACCCCACTGACTGTGGGTGTCCTACCGCCCAGTAACCCCACCCTGATGCAGGGCAGCGGGACCCTGTTCATGCTGTCTGCCCCCAGAGAACCTCCCTGCTGCACCGGCATCCAAAGTAGGTGCCCAGAGACACTACTGCCCCACGGGGCTTAACCCCTGCTCTGCAGGGAATTCTGAACGCGCTGCATCCCATCTCCCGGGTGGGGTGTCCCAGGAGAAATCTGCCAGCTCTAAGCTCGGAGCGGGTGCAAGGCGGATCCCCACAGCAGACTGAGCTCGGGAGACTGGGGCCCTCCACGCCGGGGTCTGTCTGTTCACCATGGAGCGCTGTGCATCCTCTGGGCGTCACGCTCAGTCTCTGCTCCCCTCCTTCCACGCCTGCTGCCTCCACCTGCAGGACCATGTGTGGGCTGAAGGGGCCTGCCCGTCTACAGCCTGCACCGCCCTCCCGGGCTCCAGACCTGCCACCCAGCTGCCCACAACTCCCTTTCATGTCAACGAGCCCCAGGCAAACCGGCGCCTCTCCTACCCGTATCCTGGAAAGCACCGCTGACCGCCCATCTCCCCTCCGCATCCAAAAAGTCATCAAACCCTGGCACCTTTCCACTTCGTTCCTCGAATTCTGCCGCCTCTCCTCTGCGAGTGATGAGGTCACACCTCATTACCTCCACTCGGCTGGCACCGGCCTCCGCACAGAGCTCGCCACGTCGGCCCTGCAGCGGTTCCCGGGCTGACCCAGACCCCCCCACCAGGAGTGGGAGCCTCACTGGCCAAGGCCTGACCAGCCCCTGCCCCTCTGTCACCACTTACACTTGTCTCCTGCCCGGGAGATCTGCTGACGGCCCTGCAATGCATTTACAGCCACGGGTCCTAGAAAATACTGCTTGCTCTGCCCACAGTGCCCACCCTGGCCTTTCCTGGAAGACTCCTATTCAGTCTTTAAAACCCAGGCCCGTGCCCCAGCTCATAAACCTACAGACAGAGAGAGTCACTCTCTTTTCTAGACTCTCACAGCACCCTGTGTTCTCCTCTGCTAAAACACTGACCACATGGAACTGTTAAATTCACAAGCTCCCGAAGGAAAAGCACGCGTTGAATTCATCTCTAGACCACCAGCCCTGGCCGAGAGGCAGGTCCCAGCGACTGGCTTATGCAAGGCAGGATGAAGGAATAAACCAGGAGCAAGAAAAGGAGGCTGCCCCCGCGTCGCAGGACACCGCAGAATGCTCAGGGGGTGTGGAACAGAGATGATGCCCTTCGTGCTTGGGGAACCAAGCGCCCATCCACCTACATGTGCCCGAGTTCTGCCAGCTGTGGCAGGCCCGGGCCGAGTGCTGATCTGAGGGACGCCGAAGCGAATCAGCTGGGAAGCCTTAAGAAACTCACCCGGCCCTTTTTCTCAGGTTGCAGGGGTTGGTGCTGCCAAACTTCTAGGTAATGGGGAAGACAGCCTTCTCCCCATCTTGACCCCAGGTACCCAAACCGGGCCAGTGAAGGTGCTAGTGTGCCAAGCCTGGCCTTGGGGGAGAGGGGAGTGGGGAGGGAGGTGGGAAGGAGGGTGGACCACCTCTTTCCAAACCAAACATAGACTCCAGTACTGATGCCGACCGACTTGGTCCCAGTCCTGGGCCCCCACATGAACCATGTGAGCCCCAGGCAGATCTCCCAGTAGGTCCCGGGGTCCCCTCTGCACCAGGATTGCTCCAATAGTCCTCCCTACCTGCCAGGGCACAGGTCACCCCTCATCTGGTTCAGCCCCTCCTCAGGCATCGTTCTGCCTCAGCCTTGCCTCCTGTCTCCCCGATGCCCATCAGCCCCTAGTCCTAGTCCGGGCTCCCCTCCTGTTTCAGCTGCACTGAGCGGACAGGCAAAGCCTCAGCCCCCAGCCCTGAAGCCCCGTGCCACGCCCTAGCTTGTCAATGTCGCTGAGCCTCGCAAGATGTTGACCCATCAACTGACCACACCCTGCCCAGCCCTCTGCCCAGGTTGACTCCAGTAGGGGGAGGGGCCATCCAGGGAGAGAAAGAAATGAAGAGTGGATGGACTGGGAGTGCCAAGGCCACGATGGTGGGGGGGTGGGGGGTGGGGAGGCAGGTTACGAAATACTCGAGTGGTCAAGGTAGATCTCATTGAAAGGGGACATGTGGGCAAAGACCTGAATGAGGTGAGGGAGAGAGTCGTGGGGGCATCTGAGGAAACGTTAGGTAGTTAGATAAGTGGGGGCACCGGGCAGATAAGGCAGAGGAGAGGGAGGATGGTTGGAAGTTGGCAGAATGCGTGTCTTCAGCATAAAAGGGCTTTACTTCCTCTAAATGAGCGCCAGCAAGAGATGGGTTAGACCCTGATGGCCGCACCTGAGCAGTAGTGACAAGGACCTATTCGGACGTGACCCAATGCTCACTGTAATATAATCAGCGTTGTGGCTTAGCCCCTCCCCCCATGGGTTTTTCTGTGTGCGTCACGGGTGAGGACATGCACGGAAGGGGACGAGCATGACTGAGCCCTCCAGGGGCAAGAGCTGTCCATCAGGAGGCCACCTCTGAGCAAGGGCGTAAGGCAAGGCGCAAGCAGAGACCCTGCTGTCCGCCCTTGCATCAGCCCGCCCCCCGTCCTGGGACGTGGACTTCTGCTCTACTAATAAAATCTTTAAAATCCTTCACTACACAGAGCTTACATCTCCCATCTGAATTCTTCTCTTTCAGGCAAAACAAGAACCAAGGTTTCTCCCTCCTTGGAGTCACAGAAAGAGCATCCAGGCAGAAGGAAGAGCCTGTGCAGAGCAGGGAGGCCAGGAGGAAGGCAGTGGGCAGTGGCTCCGAGAGGCCAAGGGCCAGGTCACACAGGGGCTGGGAGACGGTGAAGACCGTGTCTCTTACGCTGAATGAAGTGGGGGCCACTGTGGGGGTTTAGGCAGAGGACAGACATGATCTGTCTGAAGGCATCCGAGAATGACTGGAGGAAAGTGGCGTATTGTGGGATTTCATTTACGTAAAATGCCTGGAACAGGCAAATCCATGGAGACAAGAAGGTGATTAGTGTCTGCCTAGGGGTGGGGGGAGGGAGAGATGTTCGGGGATACCTGAGGAGTGTGGGGTCTTCTGGGGGTGATGGAAACATCCTAGACTGATGTGGTAATGGCTGCACAACTCTGAGAATATATTAGGAGTCACATAATTGTACATTTTAAATGGGGGAATTGTATGGTATGTGAATTATATCTCAATAAAGCCATTAGAGAGAAAAGAATGACAGCTGCTGCACTGAGGCTAGACCCCAGCGGGGGGCTGGGCTGTGGCAGGGGGCGAGGCAGGGAGGCTTGTGAGGAGGTCGCTGCAGCCACCCAGGCAGAGGGGGTGGCTTAGCCTGAGGTGGGGCCAGCGGAGGGGAGGAGAGGTGGTCAGGCCCTGGGTGGCTTTGGAAAGTGAAGCCAACAGACTTCCTGACAGGCTGTACAGGGGGTGTGAGAGGGAAAGAGGGGTCCGTGGTAACTCAGGGCCTTAGGCTGTGCAAATGGAGGGAGTATCCGCTCTCCACAGAGACAAGATGCAGCCGGTGGAGCAGCGGTGTGGGTAAGGTCTGTGTCCGTGAGGGTACTGAGTTCATTATTTCTGTTAGGCATCCAAAGGTCAAGAAGGCAGTTGGGAATTGAGTCTGGGGTGCAGGAGAAAGGTCTGGGCTCAAGAGACAAATCAGGGAGCCATCAACATTCCGATGATACCCAAAGCAGCAAGACGGATGAACACGCCAAGCGGGAGGTGTGGAGGCAGGCGAGAAGGGCTCCAAGGACGGAGCCCTGAGGTCCACCCACACACTCAGAGCGAGGAGGAAAGAGAGGTGGTCAGCAAAGACTAGTGTGGGGGTCAGAGTCCACGAGAGCAGGGTGTTCCATGAACCACACCAAGGCTAGGAGGGACCAGCCCCGTCACATGCTACCAAGGGAAATTGATGGCTAGCCAGTGGATTTCACAACATGGAAGTCATCGGTGACACTGAGGAGGACAGCTTTGGCAAAGCAATGGGAGAAAAGGCAAGTGGGGTTAAGACAAAACGGGAGGAGAGGAACTGGAGACAGTGACTCCTCGTGGGGGAGTTTTGCTGTAATGGGAGCCTAAAAAGGACGACAGCCAGCAGGGAGCGCATGAGGATGGGGACGTGTAGCCAGCAGGGAGCACATGAGGATGGGGACGTGATGTAGGAGGTGCTGAGACAGGAAAGACAGGAAAAGTGGCCTGGGAAGGGGAGAGCACTGGGAGTGCGGTCTGACTGCTGGCAGCTTGAAGACCCACTGGGCTCTGTGACAGTCCCTGTAAAGGAGACCGCCCGTGAGGCTGAGTGTCTTCCTGCAGCTCTGTCTGGGGACTCCCAGGGTCCAAAGTAGGTAGAGAAGGTCATTCTATCAGGACGCCAGCCAGTGTTACAAAGCAAGAGTGATCACAAGGCGTGAACAGTATTTAAGTAATTTCAGAGAAGGAAGCTGGATCGGGGTGAAGAGAAGACACGGCGGGCAAGAGACAGGAAAACTCAACAGCATGGATGGGCTGATGGTTTGTGAGAGTTTGTGATCAGAGGGCGTGATGCTGAAACAGGTTATAGGTTACGCAGGGACCAAGGTTCCTGGCAAAATAAACCTGGGGCATGATCACAGATGTCACCAAAGAAAAATCCAGTTTGTGAGTCCTTTTGGACACCCTGAAACCTGCGCCATCATCAAACTGGCGGGAGGTTTCCCAGAATGCGACCCTCTGCCTAATGAGCTCCTGTAATGCGTGTCAAGGTGCGGGCTTGCGGGGCTGCGAGGCGGGAGCTCCCGCAGCCGGCGCCTGGCCGCCTCCACCTCAGGCGCTGCCGTGCGAGGCACTGACACAAGGCCGGTCATGGCTGTACAAATTATAAACATTCTCAGATTCAGAGCTCATGTCCCGTCTCTTCCGGGGGCTTTGTCCAGAAAGGGAGGTGGAACTCTTGGCATAACTCGATGGGCCTCCCACAGGACGACTCTGATGAGCTCAGCCCAAGTCAGGGGGGAGGTCTCAGGTTCGGCGGAGGAGGAGGAACCCCAACACTCAGGAGAATCTGATGGGAGGACTTAGCCGGAGTCTGGGTTTCGCTGACAGATGGGCTTAGCTGCATGGATGAGGTAAACCCAGGCCCTTTGTGGAAGCTGCCGGAGAACAATGATGTCCTTTGGCCAAGAAGAAACTGCAGTGTGAGAGGAAGAGAGGGGCAAACCCTCCAGAGCGGGAGGCCAGGCTGCTGCCGGCTGGGCTGAGCAACAAGTCTCATCACCACGTCAACCAAGGCGATGTGCAGACACCCGGAAACTACTCCGGACGGCGTGGACACTTCCTGGTCCCCGGCAGCCCTCCTGTGTGACCCTGACAGGCGGCCAGGGCTTGCGCCCCAGGCAGCCTCAGCGAGGCACGCCGGCCAGCAATGACCTCACACTCGCGGAAAGTGAGGCCACAGCGGATCGGTCCAGAGGCACCCCCTCCTCCGCAGAGCCAGGCGGGCTGGGTCTGTTATTCTGCACTTTCATGAGTCAGAGTCTTCAGTCTCACTGCCGTCAAAACAGAGTCAAAATCAATTTGATGTCCAAAATGATGTGAAAAAGGCAGTGTCAAAAGCCATTCTGGAGTTTCAATTTATTGAAGTCGAATGGTGGCAGCCTCTTGGAGAAGTTTACTTTCGGGCAGGATTCAAGTTTGCTCCTTCCTTCACTTGTGCAATTTGAATTTGTTTCGGTGTTTCAGGAAGTGACCGATCACTTTTGCATGAAAAGTACAGTTAAAGGAGATACAACTCTCACGAAGTCTGTTTCTAAGTTCTGAGCATGTGAAAGAGATTTACAGCAAGTAAAAATTAATTGTACACAAAATAGTGTGTATACCTGTCTGTATGCAGTTTTTGAAAGGAGTAATGAAGCCATTTGTTAATTTTTCAAGCAAACACCCCTCTTTCTATTGAGGGGAAAGAACCCTTCCTCACCCCATGTGGCCCTGGTCTGTGTGTAAATTGTGCCCATCTTGCTCCCAGCTGGCTGCAGGGAAGTCACATAGCCCACACCTGGCACCCTGGTTCCCATCACAGTGACTGGCCCAGAGGGTGGCCATGTGACTGCCCCGAGGCCCTCCACAAGGTCTGGACACTGCGAGAAAGAAATATTCCCTTCTTGGGTCAGCAAGTTCACGCATAAGCTTAGGGCTGCTTATGTGGAAAGCCAACCTGAGGCGAGGTCTGTGCGGAAGAGAGCTGAGTCAGTAGAGGGAGGGAGGGACAGAGCCTTGGCAGCTTCCTTTGGTCAAGCTATGCCCACTGTCACAGTCACATGCTTCAGTACATTTCCTTTCTTTTGGCTTAATTAGATTTGTGTCTCCATCACTTACACTTTGGAGGACCCTGACAAATATAGAGTCCTTTATCTTTCTCATGCTATGGCCCTAAGAAAGGTTAAGAATGAACTGTCTAATGATTGAATAAAGGAGTTGGTACACACACAAACACACACACACACACACACATATATGTGCACAATGGAATGCTACTCAGTCATAAAAAGGAATTAAATAATGCCATTTGCAGCATTACAATGGTAATGGACCTGGAGATCATCATACTAAGTGAAGAAAGCCAGAAAAAGAAAGAAAAACACCGTATGACATCACTTATATGTGGAATCTTAAAAAAGAGACAAATGAACTTATTTACGAAACAGAAACAGCCTCATAGACATAGAAAATAAACTTATGGTTACCAAAGAGGAAAGAATGGGGGATGGATAAATTAGGAGTTTGGGATTAGTGGATACAAATTACTACATATAAAATAGATAAACAACAAAGTCCTACTATATAGCACAGGGAACTATATTCAATACCTTGTAATAGCCTATAATGAAAAAGAGTATATATACACATATATGCATGACTGAATCACTATACTGAATACCAGAAACTAACACAACATTGTAAATCAACTATACTTCAATAAAACAAAAACAAAAACAGCAGCAACAACAAAAATGAATGACTTGTTCCAAGAGTTCCACTTCTAGAATGGTGGTGTGCGAAATCCCATGGACCCACTTCTCAGCGAAACAACCATTACTGGTGAAAATAATTAAAAAGAAAACCAACAACAACAATCTAAAGTCTCTGGAAACAGTCCTAAGGGCATAGAGCAAGTGAAGAAGCATCATTTGTTTAGAAAATTCACTGAATCTTGGTTAAAAAAAAAACTCAATACTGACAGCAAGAGTCTTTGGCACCTGAACCATAGCCCACTTCCTACTTACTTCCCCCAGATCCACTGCCACCAAATCAATTTAAGGGAAGTTCCAGCATAATGGATGGGTGTGGTCAAGAGTATGAAGCTCCCTCTCCCATCAGATCCCTCTCAAGGGAGACAGTATCTCACCAGGATAGTCCGGCCGGTAGCGTTTCTCATGCCTTCCAACTCCACATTGCAGAGCCTGGGACGGAAGAGGCTGGAGAAGGAGCCAAGTAGCCCACATCTGGCACCCTGATTCCCACCACAGTGACTGGCCCAGGGGGTGGCCATGTGACTGCCCTGAAGCCCTCCACAAGGTCTGGACACTGAAAGAAAGAAACATTCCCTTCTTGGGCTTCTTGGAGAAACAAGGTCTTTATATGTACCAGGGACTCTAGAAGTCACACACATACTCAGGACTGCATATACGCCCAGAAAGTAGTCTGGCTAACCACTGAAGCACCACGACACGGAGCCAGGTGCAAGGACTGAAAGAGTGTTGTTTCTCCCTGGCCTGGAGCATTTACAGAAACCCCTGTCAAACCTCCAGCCGACCACTAAGCTAAAGGGACAGAGGTTTCAACGGCCACACACGACAAAGAGAGCAGGCTTTATAAAAATAGTTTAGAAAAGTCACTAAGCAAACAACAGCAATGCACAACAAGCAGCAACAACAAACTCTGGGGTTGGGGGCAAGTCTGATTTCCAGAGTTGCCACATTATAATATTCAAAATGTCCAGTTTCTAGCAAAAACTTATGAGACGTGCAAAGAAACAAGAAAGTGTGGCCCATTCTCAGGAAAAAAGAAAGTAAGAGAAACCTACCCTGAGGAAGTCTAGACATTGGACTTGCTAGACAAAGACTTTAAATCAACTGTCTTAAATATGCTCAAATAGCTAAAGGAAACCGTGGACAAAGACGTAAAGCAAAACAGCAGGAAGATGTCTGACCAGAGAATGTCAACATAGAGATAGAAATTAGAAAAAGTACCAAAAGAAATTCTGAAGCTGAAAAGAATCTGAAATGAAAATTTCACTAGATAGGTTCAACAGCAGATACGAGCAAATCAGTAAACTTTAATCAGTTAAATCAATCAAATCAGTCCACTTATCCAGTGTGAGCTGAAGGAAAAAAGAAGAAGAAAGGAAAAAAAACAGAATATAGGAGACCTGTGGCAAACCACTAAATGCACCAACATACACATAATAGGAGTCACAGAGAGGTGAGAGAGAAAGGGCAGAAAGAATACTTAGACAAATAATGGCCAAGAACTTCTCAAATGTGATAAAACATGAATCTCACAGCTAAGGATCTCCAAGTTGGACAGACTCAAAGAAATTCATTTGAAGATACATTATAATCAAATTGTCACACACACACACACACACACACACACACACACACACACACACACACACACACACACACACACACACACACGAGAGAGAATCTTAAAAGCTGCAAGAGAAATGACTCCACACCTACAGGGAATTTTCAGAGATTAACAGCTGATTTCTCATCAGAGACTATGGAGGGATGACATGTTTAAAGTGCTAGTGAAAAATACTGTCAAGCAAGAATTCTATATCCAGCAAAGCTATTCTTCAAAAAATTAAGGAAAAATTAAGACATTCCCAGATAAACAAAAACTGAGGGAGTTTGTTGCTAGTCAGCCTGCTGTTCAAGAAATGTGAAAGGAAGTCCTTCCAGTTAAAATAAAAGAACACTAGACAGTAACTCAAATCTCTATGAAGAAATAAAGAATAGCAGTAAAGGTAACTACATATTCTTGGTTTGTAACTCTTCTTTTTTTCTGTATTATTTAATAGAAAATGCATAAAACAACAATTACCAATCTTTTTTAATGGACATACAATGTATAAAGATGTGACAATAATATCATAAAAAGTGGGGGAGACTGAGCTATATATGAGCGTAGTCTTTGTATACTGCTTAAATTTAAGTTGATATTCATTCAACCTAAAAAGTTATACATTTAAGATAATAATTATAACCTCCAGGGTAACTGCTAAGAAAATGACATTAAAATATATAGATGAAGATACAAGAAAAAGATTCATAGCAATACACTGGGGGAAAATCAATTAAACACAAAAAAGCAGTATTGCAGGAACTGAGGAACAAAAAATATATGACACATAGAAAACAAATAGCAAATAGCAAATAGAAGTAAGCCCTTCCTTATCAGTAATTACTTTAAATGCAAATGGGTTAAACTCGTCAATTAAAAGGCAGAAGTGGGCAAAATGGATTTTTTAAAAACCATTATCCAGCTACATGCTGTCTACAAGAGACTCAGTTTAGATCTAAATATACAAATAGGTTGAAAGTGAAAGGCTGGAAAAAGAAATTCCGTGAAAATAGTAAGCAAATGAGATCTGGGAATATGAGACATACTAGAGACATAAAAGAGATACTAATATCAGAAAAAAACAGACTTTAAATAAAAACTGTTTATAACAAAGAGGAACATTATATATTAATGAAAAGACCACTCCATCAAGAAGATATAAAAATTATAAACATACATGCATCTAACAACAAAGTCCCAAAATATAGGAAGCAAAAACAGACAGAACTGAAGAGAGAAACAAACAATTCTACAACAGTTAAAGACTTCAATACTCTACTTTCTCTTTTTAAAAATTGGAGTACAGTTGATGTACAGTATTATGTAGGTTACAGGTGTAAAATAGAGTAATTCACAATTTTTAAAGGTTATGCACCATTTATAGTTACTATAAATATGCTCCACTTTCAATCAGGGATAGAACAACATCCAGAAAATCAATAAGGAAATAGAGACTCTGAAGAGCACTGTGAACTAGCTAGACGTGACAGGTGTATACAGAGCACCCCACCCCAAAGCAGCACAACATGCACGCTTCTTAGAGACAATGGAGCTTTTTTTTTCCAGAAGATGGTACATTAGGCCACAAAACAAATCTCAACAAAATCTGAAATCAAATGAAGTATCAAGCGAAGTATCTTCTCCAACCACAACGGAATAAAGTTAGAAATCAGTAGCAGAATGAAAACTGGAAAATTCACAATAACTGTAAATTAAACAACACACTCTTAACCAACCAACAGGTCAAAGAAGAAATTATCAAGGGAATTAGAAACCATCGTGAAAGAAATGAAAACTAAAACACAACGTACCCAAAACTTATGAGACACAGCAAAAGCAGGATTCATTGGAAAATGCGTAGCTGTGAACGCCTACATTACAAAAAAAGAGAGAGATCTGAAATCAGTAACCTAACTCACACCTTAAGAAATTAGAAGACGAGCAAACTAAAACCAAAGCTGGCAGAAGAAGGGAATTAATATAGATTAGAGCAGAGACAAACAAAATAAGAGAACAGAAAACCCATAGGTAGAATCAATGGAACCAAAAGTTGATTCTTTGAATTGACAAGATTCAGCCAGGATGACCAAGATAAAAAGAAAGAAGGTTCAAGTTACTAAAATAAGAAACAAAAGTGGGGAAATTGCTACTGACCGTACAGAAATAAAAAGAATTACAAGAGAATACTATGGACAACTGTATACTAACAAACTAGATATCCTAGACGAAATGGAAAAAAAAAAAAAACAAACTCCTAGATACACACAAACCACCGAAATTAACTCAAGGATTAACAGAATATCTGAATATGTCTATAACAAGTAAAGAGATGAAGTCAGTATTCCAAGATCCCCAATTAACAGAAAGTCCGGGACCAGACTGCTTCACTGCTAAACTCGACCAATTTAAGGAGTTAACACCGATCCTTCTCAAATTCTTCCAAAAACATAGAAGACAAAATAACACCTCCTAGCTCATTCTAATGCTCATTCCAGCATTACCCTGATACCAAAGCCAGCCAAAGACATCATAAGAGAACTGAAAACTAATATTCCTTATGAATGTAGATACAAAAATCCTCAACAATACACCAGCAAACTGAATTCAGCAGCATGGTCAAAGGGTTACACACCACGACCAGATGAGATTTACTCCAGGAATGCAAGGGTGGTTCAAAATACACAGCTCAGTCAGTACAACACAGCACAGTAACAGAACGGAGGAAAACAAGACGGGATCATCTCAGCTGATGCAGGAGAAGCCTCTGGCAAAACCCAACGCCTGCAGGATGAAAACACTCAGCAGACTAGGGATGGCAGGGGCTCCCTCAGCATGATAAAAGGTGTCTCTGAAAGCCCCACAGCCAACATCACACTCAACGGTAGAAGGCTGAAAGCTTCTCCTGGAAGATCAGAAGAAGACAAGGCAGCCAACTTCAGCCACTGCTACTCAACGTAATACTAGAAATTCTAAACTGAGAAACTAGGCACAAAAAAGGCATCTGACTGGAAAGGGGGAAGTCAAGCCTCATGAGGGGAAACGGGGAATGAGCGCTGATGACCATAAAGTTTCTTTTAAGGCAATAGAAGTGTTCAGAAGCTGATTGTGATGACGGGTGCACAACTCTGTGACTTTACTAAAACTCGCAGAATTGTGCACTTAGAATGGGTGAGTTACAGCACATGAATTATATCTCAATAAACCTATTACAAAGAAAAAGACTGACCTGTCCTTTGACCTCTGCCTTCCTGAGCCATTTCCAGTCAGGCCCAGATTCCAGGTGATACTCGGTGGTGAGCAGGTGACCACTCACACCTTAAGCTAGCGAGGCCTCTTGGTCCCGCTCTGTAGCTGTTCGGTGCTCACAGTGCCAGGCCCAGGGAGGCCAGCCGGTGAGCTGTATCCTCACCGTGAGGGGAGCGAGCCCTCCTGGTAAGAGACCAGTACACTCTCCCCCATCGCACCACCTCCCTGACACAAGCAGCTTTTGCTCGTGTTCCGACAGCGGCAGTCAGCCCGTGGGCACCTTCCATTCTGCCCTCACAGGTGGCTTCTGCCGGAGGGGCCCTGACTGGACAGGAAGGACCTGGAGATATCCAGGGTTCCCCAGGGGGAGAAGCAAAGACCTCATCGCTGTCACACACCCCCGGGGGGGGGGCTCACGAAGCACCTAAATCTCGTGGGGCAGAAAGAGCCTACGTTCTGCGTCAGCCAGGCCTGGGTCCAAGCCCCAGCTCGTCCTGGCTCTGGGGTGCTCTCTGAGCCTTCCTTTTGCAACCCATAAGTGGGGTCCTTCCCGCCTCTCCAGGCCCTCGTGAGACAGCATGGGAACTGCGGTGTGAGAAAAGGACACTTACAGGGCACTGGAAGCAAAGCTGTGCAAAGGCTCGCGGCCAGGGAAGGTTTGAGCTTGCTACCCAAGGAAAGCCTCAGGAGCTGTGTTTCTGCCAATCAGGGATCTAAATTATTCTCCAGCTAAATGAAGCAGAGCTCAAACCATCTCCACCGCCTCCCCAATTTCAGGATAAAACCAACAGGCTAGGGCCCAAGAACATCAGCCAAGAGGCAGTAGGACCACGCCCGTGGGGAGGGGCTGGTCCCTGCTCACGTGGAGCCAGAGGCAGGCCTCCTCCGTGTCTGCGCCGGAGCCCGGGGATGAAGTCTGAGCTCACAGCAAACTGAGCGCACATCCACAGACCCCGAAACGTTCCGGGGATGGTAACCGGCTCTGATCCCTCGGGGAAGGGACAGCACGCTCAGGACACGCTGGAAAACAGTCAAGCAATTTCCTCAAAAGGTTCAACCTAGAGTTACCCTGTGACCCAGCAATTCTTCTAGGTTTGTGCCCAAGAGTAATGAAATTATGTGTCAACACAAAAATCACACAGGAGCAGACAGTGTGGGGGAGGCACCGTGTGCAGAGGCGGCTCGCAGGCCCCGGGGAGTAGGATCTGGGCCTGAGGCTCAGTTCTAGTCCCGGAGTCAGAGTGGCCATTCTCCCCAAGTCACCTCTGTCACTCCAGTTAAATGAGGTGAACGGCCCCTCCCAGTGCTGTTTAAGAGAAGGCGGGGCTTATAAAAGAGGCGTGTAAGCCCAACTCAGACTCCAGACACGTTTTGAACAGCCCACGTCCAATTTTTTAAATACAGAAATGTCTCGCAGAATTACAAATTTCTGACTTCTCTTGAAAACCTGAAAGATCCGACCCTGCATCCTTGCAACAGCAACAGTCATCAGAACAGAGAAGTTTTCCAGTTCATCGATTTCTGGTCTCATCTTTTCCCTTCTACTTCCTTTGGGTAATTTTTGCTTTTTTTCACTGACTTCATACACTGGAAATTTATTCCTTTAATTTGCAGTCTTTTTCTTTTCTGATATAAATTTCCATTCACATTTTGATATTCAGCGCTTTTATTATCATTCAGTTTTGAGTATCCTAGAAGGTCCATCATTACTCTTTCTTTGATCCATAAATTACTTAAGAGTTTTTTTTCCGCCCAATAATGGGGGTTTCTATTTGAGGGGGTTATTAATTTCTAGCTTAAAGGCATGATGGTGAAGGAACAGGACCTGCATTCTAATTATTCTTTTCGTTTTCGTCAGACATGCACTTAATGGATCAATTTTTTTTTTCATGAGAGTTATACACGTGCTTGAGAAGAATGAGGGACCTCTGCTCGTCAGAAGCAAAATTTATCTACTTCCATTAAATCAAGGCCATTATTTGTGTTATTCAGAACTTCCCTGTCTTTGCTGATTTCCTGTCTACTTAATCCAACACTAACTGGAAAAAATGGCTGAACTCTCCCAAAATGATGATAGATGTGTCAATGCCTCCATTTCTAACAAAGTTTCCATCAAATACGTTGAGGCTGCTCTACTGAACGAGTGAGCCTTTAGAGCTGTTCTGTCATCTTGGGGAAAAGAACTTGTCCTCATTAGACGGTGACCCGTCTTCCCCGACACGGCCTCGAGCCGGCCGCGTCTGAGGCGGATTTAACGTCAGCGGCCTGCCTCCGGCTGCCTGATGAGTTCCGTTCCACTTCTTCTCCTGCCTTTGCACTTCAGCTGTATCTTCGGTGAGAGCACAGAGCTGGGTTTCAGGCCTGCGGTTTTGGTTTGGTTTCTCTAATGGGGCAGCATCTCTCTTTGAACTGGTGCGTTTAGTCCGTTCACTCTGATGGTTGATAAATGTGGACTTGTTTAATCCCAGTTCCTCTATTACTGTCTCACGAGGGGGGTTCCCTGTTCTCCTTCCTAACTCTTCTTAGAAAAAATGGTCCCCCTTTTCTTTAACGCAGCCTCCCATGGCTGTGTTGGCCGTGGATGTGTGCACACATGTCCACACACACACGTGTCCACACCAGCTCCAGATGTGAAATCAGCACCAGGCTGGCCTCCGTGGGGGGTTCTCGTGGTTTTTTCCTCTTTGGGACTCAGGGTGCGGTGGAGGTTTGTGTTGTTATTTCTCAGTTTAGAGCTTCTCCAGAGCTCATCGGCACCAGTGCAAGCATGTCACCTTGGAAGGGACCTCAACACTGAACTTATTTCAGAAGTGTGGAGGCCACCCCTTGGGGTGAGATGTGCTGGGTTTTTTTTTTACCACAGTCCCCACTGCTCCCTACTGTGTCACCCCCTGGGCTTCACAAATGCACATTGTTGCCTAGTTTAGGCATCTGAGATGCAGTCCCTGTCACAGAGAGACACGAGGACGAAGCAGACTTGACCCCAAGCCCATCTCCATATCTGGTGATGGGAGCAGACTTGAGAGATGCAGCCAGGCCCTGAACCAGCTCCAGCAGGGCCTTCCTTCTGCCACTGGGCGCCACTTTGTGGCTTTGGAGCAACAGCAGTAGTAGCAGGATTTTATATTCATGTCACCGGGCACCTGCTACTCCCATGAAGAGGGGCCCTGGGGCTGCACACCCTCCGTGGGGACTGGCCTAGAAAAGACATATGACAGAGCCTCAAGCTGAATGTCTTCTGAAGAAATAAAGCCCCTTTCACCCTTGTTTCTGGAGGGTACCTGAAATTAATAGGGCAGTGGTCATGGTCAGAGACAAGGCAGAAGGAAGAGCCAGGAGGCTGGGCCACTGCCCTTGCCGGGAGCCCGAGGAGCGGTCAGGATCCCAGCCCTGCAGTCTCAGAGGATGCAGCACAGTCAGCTGCCCGCAGACCCAGGGCACAAGCAGGGCCCTCAGCGACCTCAAGGGACAAGATCAAGCCGGCGGGGGCACAGAAGGACCATGGCGTAAACCGCGGGCTCGCACACCAGCAGAACAGACTATTTCAAAAGACCAGGAGTAAAGCCAGACCCAGAAGGCCACATACTGAGTGAGTCCATTTACATGGAGAGTCGGAACAGGCAGATCTAGAGAGACAGGAAGTCAATCGATGAACAGTTGCCAGGGGCTGGGGGGGAGGTGGGGAGCGACTGCTCATACGACAGGGTTTCCATGGGGGGAGGTGACAATGTTCTGGAACTAAGGGGACTAATGGTTGCACAACGTTGTGAAGATTGTAAGAACCGATGGATTATACATTTTTAAATGGTTAAAATGGTGGCTCTTATGTTACATGAATTATACGTTTAAAAAAAGGTGGGGGGGCAGCAACTCAAATGCTGTTAGACATGCAGGGGAGACACTGGCTGGAGGGCTGCAGACCAAGCCCTGCGAGTGCTCTCTGAGCGGGAGGGCAGAGCTCAAGTGCAGGCACGAGGGCCTGGGTTCAGTCCCCAGGACCTCCATTAAAATAAATAAAAACCTAATTACCTCCCCCGCAAAATTAAAAAAAAAAAAAAAAGAATACTCTGCACCACCAGGTCTGACCCGTGCTCCCGCTAACAGGCCCTCTCCTCCTGGCCGTCCTGTATCAGCATGTGACAGCACCAAAGATGCAGAGAAATACGCTTTGGCTAAAAGAAAGACAACGGGACACGGTGATGGATCCCAAGTCCCAGACTCTGGGCAGGGGAGTCAGTGGAAGTGGTGGGGACCGGGAAAGGAGCACACGGCCCCCGGGGCCCTGAGCGCCCACCCACGGGAGCCCCGAGGGAGAGCCACGCAAGCCCAGGGCTGCCTGGGGCCCAGACCCCTCAGGGAAGCTGGAAATCCATATATGCATACAGATCCTCTGAAATATTAGCTCAGTCTGTTTGATTAATTTTGTAATATTGTGTGAGAAAAACAACATTCTGTGGTGTCCAACAAAACCTCTGGCTGGTGTCTTCTGCTTCATGGCACAAGGTCCTGGTGCAGGGGGCAGGCTCGACGCCCCCACCTGTCAGGACTGCCCAGTGCCACCTGCTCCAGGATGCCTGACCTGGCGCAGCAGGCAGAGGCCTCACTGCCCCCTTACATCAGGGCCCTTCACCCTACACTCTGACCTGGCAAGGCAGGAGGGCAAAACGATCTGAGCCAAGGCTGCCCACGCAGAGCCCACCTGAAGTGGACACGGGACAGCAGTCCAGCAACCGTCTGCTGAGTAGACGGGCAGCAGCCTTTGGGGAGGAGCCTGGCTGCTCAGTGGTCGTGGCCAGGGGTGGGGCCTCCCCTTCCGCGCACGGGAGCACTTCACCACACAGCGCACAGCCAGCGCACGCTGGGTCCTTCACAGGTTTCAATGGCTCTAGTCCTCCCAACAATCCTACCAGATGGAAATCTCTTACTGCCATTTTTCTGATGAGGAAACGGAGGCACAGAGGTGGAGGGAGAAGCCAGGACTTAAACCAGGGAGCAGGACCTCAGGGTCTGCGCTTTGAGCTAGGACACCCTGCCCTTGTTCCTGGAGCCCCAGGGCAGCCACTTGGCCTTGGGACCTGGCAGCCACACTCATGAGCTTCCTAGAGCTCACCCCGCAGGGTAACGCCAGATGCTCATGCCCTGAGCCTCTCCAGCGTGTGAGCAGCACTTGTCACAGTTTGTCCCCTTACCTGCCTCTCCCCTCAGCTGGGACCCCTCAGAGGCAGACCAGATTGTGCATGTGAAATGCCCAGCACAGGCCTGGCACGAGGCATTTGCAAACACTTATTGGATGGATGGATGGATGGATGGATGGATGGATGGATGGATGGATGACTAAGTGAATGATCTGATGAGTGGGTGAATGAATTAATGAGTGAATGAATGAATTAACAAATGAATGAATAGTTTCTGACACTGGAAAGTGAATTCCTTGCATTCGTGACAACTGAGTCAGGCAACAAAGTCAGGCAGAGGATTGGTGGCAGTGCCGTTTCTGGGCGTGTTAGGGGTAGAACTGGTTAGCCTTGTCCACAGATCATCTCTAGAGGGTGAGGGAGGGGATGACGACAACAGCCCAGGACACCCCCTCTCGGAGATCAGCAGTGCCAAGGCCCGTCACTGAAGCAGGACCGGAGAAGGAGCCCGCCCGCCAGGGAAGGGAAATTCAAACCTGAACTCGGCTGGCGTGCACTCAATCTAGGCCAGGCCTGAGGGCTCTGAACCTGGAATCCACAGTAACTCAAAGCCACGAGGCAGGTCACCACCGGAGCCTGAGGAGGGAGCAGGGGACTGCGGAATGGCTCAGAATCGGGGCTTGGATTTGGGTCTGGGGGTGTCTGACCTAAGACCCAAGCACCACAGCCACCTGGTGGAAACCTCCAGGAGGGAGTCCTGGTGCAGGGGGCAGGCTCGACTCCCTGGGGAGTGGGACTGAAGCTGGGGGAGGGGACGGGGCTGACGCAGCCGATGCGGCCTCTGGGCCTGAGAGTGCACTGGGTTTAGATCAACCTTCTCCCCCACTTCCCCCCCTCCATCCATTGGTGGGGTCAGACCCTTCCCACCGTTCAGCCTTCAAGTCCCCCGACTTCTGTTCCCTCTCCTGAGAGCCGGCCAGGTCCCAGCTCAGAGCAGGCCTCCTGAGGCAGGGCCGGCTCCCAAGACGTGGGACCGGGGCCTGGTCTGGCTCCTCTCCAGGCACAGCAGGAGGGGGAACCACCGTGTTCCCTCGGAGCTGGCCCTCCGCGCTTTTGGGAGCCGCGCGTGACATCACACTGATCACACAAGCGGCCAGACTATCCCTCTTGCCTGTTGCCAGCATCCACGGGGAGCAGGTGGCCCTGGTGAGGCCCGGCTGCCAGGGCCTGGGTGCAGATGCAGCCATGGCGCATGTGGGCATGCTCACTCTCCGCCCCACCAAGCCCCTTCGCACAGATGCTGCCGGGCCAAATCTGGCAGGCCCCGGGGGTTGCCTACATCTCCACACGTAAGCTTGGCAAGTCACCCACCAGCTCCCCATCACCGTCCCCCAGCCCCACCCGCAGCCTGGCCTGTGCCCACCGTGGTGAGTGCGCTCAGAGGCTGTGTTCCTCCCACAGAAGGCCCGGAGGGTCTTGTTCTGCCCCTGGAGCACTGCAGCGCCAGGCCCCCTTCACAGGTGCCCCTCACGCAGGCCAGGACCCAGCAGCCAGCTCGGCCGAGGGCACAATGCGCCCCTACATCCCAGGTGGTCTGGTCCTTGACCTCTCGCTTTGACACTGGCTGCCCTTGGGGTCCCGAGGTTCATTCCATGAAAAGATGCGTCTGCTCTGTGCAAAGTCTGTGTGTGCACACAAGCACGAGTGTGCATATGTGCACGTGTGTGTGGGAGAGACAGAGAGTTTGTGCATGTGTAACCACCCACCAGAGGTCACCTGTGTCCCGGGAATGTCTCTCCATTGCCAACCAGGACAGGTGGGGGCCAGAGCGGGTGGGAGGGCCAGACGGGAAGGAGTGGGGAGGGGAGGCCTCGCACCTCCCTCTAAATACTGCCTTCAGGGACAGGCCCAGGGCTGTTGAGGCTTCTGATCTTCCTGAGAAACTGAAAATTGAGATTTTAATGTGAAACCTCCTGACTTTAAAGTGTAAACTCACAGTTTTTGAAGACACTGTGTAAGTCAAATAAAATGTCGGGGGGCGAGTGGTGGAGACACAGCCTTTGAGCAGTCAGATGAGGCCTGGCGTTAGTCCCACACCCCCCGATTTTACAAACAGGGGAACTGAGGCTAGGCCAGAGCAGGGACCAGCAGGCCAGGGCCACGCTGAGCCCCTCGGCTCCCTCCCGCGCCTCCCACCCCAACACGTTCCAGGAGCCTGGGACATCGAGAGAAGGGGACTCAGGGCCTGGTCCCTGCAGTCTGTCACCCAGGGCCCAAACTGAGTTTTCTGAGGCGGCCCAGGGCAGGTCCTCTTCTCGGCAGGTGAAGACCGTGCATCCCTCCCAGGTCCCAGTCCAAGGTCCCAGGACAAGGACAAGCCCGTTTTGTCCTCCTGGTGACTTGGCCAAGAATGTAAGTAGCTTCTGGGACATGGCCCAGAACGGAGGAGCCCAGTTGTCTGAGCAGACCCCTCATGCTCTCTTCCTTCGCTCCCCTAGCCGCAGGGACCTGAGCATGGACGGGCACGCTGGGAAAGCAAGACCCCGGCCCCTGGGACTTAGCATCCAGACGGAGTGACCATGGGGTCCGTCCCCCGAGCCCTGTTCAGCCAGGCCAGTGGCCGGGGCGGCCCCAGTGCTTGGGGGGCAGGGGGCCCGTTTCCGGGGGTCTAGGGGCTGATCCCAACCAAGCAGCCACCCCACCCAGGCTCTGTCTGGGGGCTGGGATGGAGCCCCCAGCGCCCGCCGCATGCCCTTCCCGCTAATGCTCTGCAGACGGGCCTCCCCCTGGCCTCCAAGAAAAACAGGACGACCGCAGATCTCTCCTCACACAGACGGAGTCGCTGGAAAGGTCTCTCACAACGTTCCCGAAAGGAAAATAAAAATTCCTCTGAAGTGCATTTCAACTCCGTGGCAGCGCCGGCCACACAGAGACCGCGGGGTGGCTGTGGGCCCCGGTTCCTGGGCACTGAGGCCATCCTGTGACCCTCTCGCCCCTGCAGCTGCCAGGGGCCTGCTTGGCCCATACACAGTTTTTGAAAATTGTGAATTAGCTGCCAGCATTTGAAAATGAACAGGGTTTACATAAAATCGCAATTTCCGGCTTCTCCTGAGAAACTGGAATCCTTTCTGCGGCTGACTCCACGTTGGCCTGCACCCCACCGGCGCTGGCATCAGAGACCCCTGTGGAAAGATGCCCCTCACCGCCGTCCAAGGACACCTGACCCCCAGGCTCTGGGCAACGTGGTAAGAAGAAAAGCTCCCATCCTCGGGGGTTCTGACCCATTGGGGGTCCGTGTCGCTGCCCACCAGCCCTGCCCCTCCTGAGCCTGGGCACTGGGCACACTCCGCCTGCACTCCAGCCTGTGGCTGCCCACAACTGTGAGTCTAGGTTGCGAGTGGGATCAAGCAAGCCGTCATTCCCTAATCTGAGCCCCCTTGAACCCCTGACCCTGAAACAGGATCGAAGGGGGCAGGGCACAACCACTGAAGGAGCAACATAGCCACTGAGGACAGGACAAACTGGTTAGGACCAAGATGGCGGAAGACTGGACTTCCAGTGGACCTTGAGCCTCACGCACACCCCCAGGTGCCATGACAGTTCCTAGGCTGACCATAGAAGGTCAAAGAGTGGGTGGGGCCCAGTTCCTGGAAATCCCTGCCCCTTCCCCAAAGAAGTTAGAAGAATCCTCCTGCTCATTAGCATATGAAGTTACCGAGCCCATAAAACCTTACAGCTCTGCACCTCGTGGTCACTCTCTTGTCTTCTGAGACGGCCCCGCACTCTGTCCATGGAGTGTGTCTCTCTCTAAATAAACTTGCCTTCACTTCACTATGCCTTGCTCTTGAATGCTTTCCTGCACGAGGCAAGACCCTGTTCTCCGACAACAACCCAAATGATCTGCGCTGAACTTGAGTCAGCTTGACCCCCCGAGTCCCCGCTCCTCCCAGGCCACTGGGGGCTTGTGCCTGGGGGGTCTGGGGGCTCCAGGGCAGTGCGTGGTCCTTCACCCTGCTGGACCTCAGCAGACCAGCCTGGTGCCCCAGCTCTTGTTCTCCCGACTCCATCACCTGCCACTTGTGCCCCATGCCTGGCCAGCCCCAGTCCCGGTCCATGAACTGTCAAAGACCTGAGGACAAAGGGGGTGATTCTGGCCCCTGTGGCACACCCACAGAGTTCCCGCCGTCGGCCAAAGAAAGGCCCAAGTCCCAGGCAGCTCAACCCCTCCAGCTGGGATCTGCAGGCGGCATTTTTACTCGTCTTGAACAGGCGTCCAGAGATCTGGATAGAAGCCTTAAAAAAAGAAAAAAAGTGCAGACGCACAAAGACCTTCCCAGGCCTGGACCTCCACAGAGATGATTCACCGCCTGAGTCTGCAGGCCAGAGCGGGGCAGAGGTAGGGATGAGAAGGGCCTGGCTGGAGCGGCTCTGGCTCCTCCCTGACCCAGGGTGGGTGGGAGGAGTGGAGCCTGGATGGGAATGTGGTTCTGCCCAGTGGGCAGCGTCCCCCTCTGACCATCACGGGGACCACCTAACAGGACCCCCAACATCCTTGCTGCTCCATGCTGTGCTCAGTGTGGCATCTGGCCACTCCTCTCTACTCCCAAGGCCACCCTGCCCAGGCCACATCCTCTCTCCGGGCCCCTGCGGCAGCCGCCTCCTGGCTCCCTGCCTCTTCCCCTTCACCCTCCTGCATAGAAACCAGGCCATGCTGCTTCTCTACTTAAAGGAGAGCACCCCCTGCCACTCCAAGACAGCCCACCGCGATCTGCCCCTCAACCTTCTCTGCCTTCACGCGGTCCTCCTGCTGGATGCCCGCCCCTGTGCCCCCAGCCCCTCCTCTCCCAGTGAGCGGCGATTCACACTTCGGATCTCACCTCCAGCCTCCACTTACTGTGTGGCTACCTCGTGGCAACCCCTGCTGTCACCACAAGCCGTGATGGCGGGGCTGGGGGCGCTGGGTCTGTCCAGACCCTGGCCCCGGGTGGCCATCAGTAAACAGCAGTTGAATGAACTGAATTAATGAGCACTTGGGATGAGGCTTCTACGGGGCACCTGACGTCCAAAGACAGCAGCACGGTCTCTGAGTGGCAGCCAGGGTGTGCTGGGTGAGGGGGGTTGGGGAGGCGGCCTTCCCGGCCCCCGGGCGCTGCTGCGCGGCTCGCCTCCCCAGTGCAGCGCTGAAGGCGCACGACCACCTGGCACCCCAGGGGGCCCGAGCCCCAGCAGCATCCCGCCTGCACAAACCCGAGAATCTGCAGCCAGGGGCAGGAGAGCTGCCGCAACCATGAAAGCCGGCTCTGGCGGCAAGCCCTCCAGCCGCCACCAGGGACAACTGCTTCCCCAGAGTGAGGACCGTGTGACCGGCTTCCCCGGCGGGCGGCCGCGTTCATTCTTTCTTTTCACGGAAATTTAAGCACCGACTGTGTGCCAGGCACCCCAGCTGAGGCCGGGGACTCCACAGCAAGGGAGAGGCTCTCCCCACAGCTGGTGTGCTGCACGGCCTGAGACACGTCCGCCCTCACCGTCATGGGTCCTCCATTTCTGCAACTAGTTAAGTGGAGCCTTGGTGACCGGGAGGCCCCAGGTGGGGTCCAGGCTCCGCGGGCGGACAGGAGGCGCTGCACTGGGGCCAGGCCGCCCTGGGCCCCAGCCTGCTCCTCCCTGTCCCACGCAGGGGCCGACGGGCTGGCTTCGGCTGCGGTTCTACAACTTCTGGGCTGTGTGACTGTGGGCACCTCAGTTTCCTCATCGGCAAGGTGGGCACAGCGATGGCACCAACCAGGCCCGTGGAGTCACTCCAAGAGCCCCTGAGACGACGAGCCCGCCCCGCTCTGGTGCCTCCTGCACCAGGGCTGCCTCTCCTCGGCCCGCCCCTCGTCGTGGCCCGGGCAGCAGCGCCCCCGGGCCCGCGTCTCTGCCTGCTCCCGGGGCTGCCGTGCAGAGTGAGAGACACGCTGACGCAGAGCACCCATCTCCGCACAGGCCCTCGATAAAAGCACATGTCCCCAGCCACCGACCGGCTCCAGAACAGGAAAAGAATCAGCCACAGACGGGGCTGCGGAAAGACTGGATTTTGTGCAACAAAAACTAACAAAACTGAAGAGGAAAGAGGAACTACAGCCCGGGGAGAAGGCTTGTGTCAGACATGACAGAAAGTCGATATCTAAGGCAGATAAAGGGCTTATCCCGACATAAAAGACCCCGGGAGATGAAGGGGCAAAGAACGTAACCAGGAACAGGAAACATACAAAGTAAGCCAGTGCGGGGAGGTCATTCGTCCTTGCTGACCATCAAAGCAGCACAAATTAAAGCAAAAAGCAGCACTTCCTTCACTGCTGGGTCAGCAAAGTATCCGTGGGCAAAGCCCCTGTGCTGGTGAGGACTTGGAGATACTGGGATCTGCAGTGGGAGAGCGGTCTGGCTCTGCCCCTGAGCTATGAGTTTGTCGTGAGGTTGGATTCCATAATTATTTCGGTCACTCGGCCAAGCACCCCAGACAGCTGCTCAGAGCCAGGGCTCGGGGCATCCGGGCCAGCTCAGGCCATACCTTGCAGGGTCAGCAACAGGTACCTGTTCACAGGAGAAGAACCGAGGTCCCCAGCCAGGAGGTCCCCAAACCCGAATTCCAAGAGTGGTTGCACAAGGGGCAGGGGAGTTACCGCCACCCCGGGCAGCAGCAGTGTGAGCAGCGGGTCAGCGCTGCCTGCAGCCAGGCTAGGTGGACAGCAGACCTCTGTCTGAAGGGCCTGAGAGGCAGGCACCACAGCCCACCATGCACAGTCTCCAAGTCCCACCCACCCAGCAGATCCGGGCCCCCTCCCCAAAGTGGCAGGCTGGGGAAGGAGGACCTGGCCCACCACAGAGGCCAAGACACACACGCACGTCCAAGGGACTCTGGACCTCACCTTGTGGCCAGCTACCCTGTCCCATAGAGCAGGGCCTCTGCCTCCAGGGGCAAGGGAGGGCTGCGCGCACACCCCAGAGCTTGCTAACTTGTGGGGCAGAGTCTGGGGTCCCTGTCCCCCACTGCAAGTGTCTGGAAGCCAAATGGGCTTGGCCTGTGGCTAGCACCATTTCTCCTAGGAAATCCCTTCCTCTGAGCCAGGGCAGCAAGGGACAGTGGCAGGTGCGCAGCTCCGAAGTCAGGAGATGGGCCACCACTCTGACTTCTGCGCTTGGCGCAGCCATCTGACTGGCCTCTCCTCCCCCAGCACCCCCATCTCGACCTGCGTCACAACCAGCCACCATCCTCCCAGGGGCTCAGGCCTTTCAAAAGCCAGGAGCCATCTTTGATCCTCCCCTCACACTCCACATCCAAAAGCATCCTGAACTCATCCCCCCGCCATCTGCCGTTGGCCACCAGGACGACCCAGGGCCCCCACGGACCTCCTTGCCAGCCACTACCCCCACTGAGAGCCCTCCAAAGGCTTCCCACTGCTAGGGGAGTAAGAAACCCCCTTGCTCCCCGGCTCGACAGGATCCAGCCGTCCCCCCATCTCCAACCCTTCCCCTCTCCCGTCACTCCCTCGGCTCCAGGAACGTGGCCTTCTCTCTGCTCCTCAGTCACACCAGGGTGACTCTTACCTCAGGAAGTGCCAAGTGTTTCTACACCTGTTGTCCCCTCTGTCTGGAGCAGTGTCCCAGGCTGGGCCTTCCCTTAAACCAGGTGTGTCTTGTCTCTGACTCAGAGCACCTCCCCCTGACTCAGTCTACCCTTTCCTGGATTTTGCTTTGTGCCAGGCTTACCCCCTCTCTCTGCAGCCTCTGCTCACTGTCTCTCCCACTGGCCAGTGAGCCCCCCAAGAGCCAGGACGTCATCTGGGTCAATCTCTGATGTTACCTCCAGCACCAATCCAGCCCCGGACACAGGCAGGCACACAGTGAGTATGTGTTGAATGAATGAATGAATGAATGAATGAATGAGTGGATGAGAAAACAAATGTGCGGCAGCGGGCGAGGTGCCTGCTCTGGAACGCAGGGTCCCCTCAAGGAGTACAGTTCTTATCTATATCACCGTCCCCGTGACTGGGAGCAGCAGCGGGTGCCGGGCTCCTTCCAGCCCAGATCAGCCCCATCCGCATCCCCACGCAGGCCCAGCTCCCCGGCCGCCTCTTCCACCAGGTCCCGGACACCCCTGAACCCTGTGCCGTCCTGCAAGCTCTCACCTGAGCCCTGACCTCACCCCAAGGGTGCACCTTCATCCTGCCTGGACCCCATGGAAGGCGCCCCAGCTGGGCTCCGCCCCCAGGTCCTCCCGTCAGCTCCTGGCACGGCCCCTGCAGCCTTGCTTGGGGTCGAGGTGAAGCCCACACCCTAAGACTGGGCCCAGCTCAGCGGAGCCAGGTCAAGAGCTCTGGGAGCGACACCTCGGCACAAGAATCCAGCCCAAATTCCAAACACGCGTGTGTGAGAGAGAGAGGATCAGACTGAGGGAGAGAGGAACAAAGCCCAAGAAGGCGAGGAGAGAGAGCCAGACACCAGCGCTCCGTCTAATTGCGTGACCTTTCTCCAGCTCAGAGTTCCTTCAGGGCCAAGTGCACTGCGCTGCTTGGTATTAATTTGAAAGAGAAATGGGTCAAGGAAAATTGGAAATTTTTATAGAAAACACTTCAGGCTTGGAGCTGGCTGAAGTGTGTGCCAACCTGCAGAGAATTCTGAGAGGAAACAGGGCCTTGGTCAGAGGCCTCCGGCTGGTACGAATTGGCAGAGTTTGGACCTCGGGCCCAAACCCAGCTTCTGAGCTCGGCCCGGAGCCCCTGCTTCTGGCGAAGGGCCTTCTATCCTCATCAGATGTCCCAAGAGCTGTCTCTGCCGCCACATCCCTGAGGCTGGGACCCAGCACTTCTCACCTGTCACCAGGGCCCTCTGCCTCCCCAAGAGGCCTCTGTCCAGGGACCTGTCGTGGGACACCTGTCCCTCTGTCCCCCCTCCCATACATAGATCCAGCATGCTGGAAGCCCACATCTCTTTCACAGCTGTCCCATGGGGGAACCTGCAGTGTGGAGGGAGCCTCGTCGGGGTCCCGAGGGATGTTTGGGGCCCAGCTGCTCCCACCTCTGGCAGGCCGGCCAACACATCTGAAACACAAATGCCACAGACGTGTGAAGTTGTCCCTGGAGACATCACGTCTCTCCCAGTAACATCCCTGTCCGCTGTGCGGGGGATCCGCAGGGCCCATGGCCGCGGTGACAGCTAGGCACACTGCTCTTGTTAATTAAACTCCAGATGCACCCAGAGCAGAGCTTCGCTCTGAGACCGCGTGTGGTCTGGAAGCCAGGCGCGGTTACTGTGTGCCAACAGAAAGCTCTTTGGGGGTCACTCACTACAAAGGAAGGAAAGAAAGAGCATCAGTGCATCCTGTCTGATGAAGAGAGCGCCTCGGAGATGGGCAGCGAGGGCGGAGAGGGCCTCCGCGCTGGGGCCAGCAGCCCCGGGTCTTGAGCGTGGGGAAGAGCGTGCACGGGGCGGGGGCCACACCAAGGGTGCGACGAGGGTCAGCAGCCCCTGCGACATCACCCCCATTCTAGAGGTGAGGACAGAGAGACCCAGTGGGGTTGGGTAAGCGGCCCAGGCAGGCACACTGGACCCCTTACACCCAACTGCCCCGGCCTCTGTGCTGAGGTGGCTCCTCTGAGAACTGTCCCCTGCACCTGAGTTGAGGCCACAGCCAGGTCAGCACCAAGATCTCCATCCCTGGGTCGCATTCATCATCTGTCTGTTCACGGGGCTCCGAAGAGCCAGGCCCATCCTGGTCACACTCACCTGGCCAGTTCCACCCCAAACCAGGTCCTGTACAAGCGCGGGAGGAGAGAGGAAGGGGGGAGGGCGGGCCCGAGACACAGGGGACACTAAGTTTCAGCCTGAGGAGCGGAGCTGAGCCCGCGGGCTGTCTGCGCCAGCCAGATCGAGTGCCAGTCACAGAGGGCGTCAGGGCGGGGGCCGGGGCAGGGGAGGAGGGCACGCAGGGCAAGTCTCTACTGAAGGTTGAGGTGGGTCCAAGCCCTTGCCTGGCTGCAGGCATCACCTTTGCCTTCGGAGCCCAGCGGGCAGGGACCCCAAGCCACAGACCCCAGGCAGAAAGCCCCCTGGCTCAGCAGATAGCTCTGGAGTGGTCTCCGAAGTCTGACCCCAGACAGCACCAGGCCTCGGAGAATGTGCAGCCTGGGCTGTCCCAGAGCTGGCCCCCGCCCACCACCCCGGCGTGAGGCCACGTCACTGCACTGGTATCTCCAACAGCTGTCCAGGGGGCTGGCCCCGGAGCAGTGGGAGTGCCGAGGCCTCTGCCAAGGATGTGCTCAGCTCTGAAGCACGCCTCCCGGAGCTGGGCCAGCTGCCTCAGGTTTCACAATCGGTCCTTCTTCTCCTTGGGTTTCCTCTAGTCCCCAAGCTGCAGGCATAGCCCGGGGGCAGAACAAGGAGGAGGACCTGAGAGGGCCCTGGGCATCGAGCCCCGAGGTCCCAGACTTTCAGCTGTAATTCAGAGAGCCGGCAACAGCCACTGGACAGGGCACGAGCCAAGTGCAGTGGGAGAGCCCTTCAGTCACCACCTGAGAGCGCCAGGCCAGGCCCCAGGCTCTGGCGAATGGCTCAGAAGGTGCCTGGTTGGGGGACACAGAGCAGAGAGAGGCCCCAGAATTTGGACTCTGGCCAGGTCTAGGGCTCAGGGTGCAAAGCCTGCCAAAGGCCTCTCCCCCACTTACACAGGGACCTCAGACGTCAACACTTTGATATCACGCAGGCTGAGTCATGGCCAGGATGTCACCCTCATCCCCAGAACCTGTGAGTAAATTATACGGCTAAAGAGACTTAGCAGATGTGATTAAGTTAAGAATCCTGACATGAGAAGATGCTGATGGATTATCCCAGTGAGTCAAACATAATCGTAAGTGTCCTTATAAGAGACGGACAGAGAGAAACTTGACCGCAGATGAGGGGAAGGGGCTGCGAACACAGAGCGGAGACTGGAGTGATGCAGCCACAAGCCAAGGAGTGCCCAGGGCTGCCAGAAGCTGGGAGAGGCCAAGAACGGGGTTGCCTCTCAGGTTGCTAGAGGAAGCCAGCCCCACTGACACCTTGATTTTAGCTCCTCAGATCCATCTTGGACCTCTGACCTCCGGAACTGTAAGAGAATAAATCTGTGTTGTTTTAAGACACTAAGTTTGTGATAACTTGCAACAGGACCCTAAGACCGCTGTAGGGCAGAAAGCCCCCCGAGTCTGGCTTCCAGCAGGCTAACGCCCCCTGCACACCCGCTGCCTGTTATCCCCAATCCCTGCCCCCCACCCCGGGTCAGGCCTCACCCTTGGCTAGGCCCTTATGACTCACACCCACTGCGTCACTGAGGCAGGCCTGGCCATCTTCCTGCCACTCAGTGGAGCCTTGCCCACTTCCCATCCGTGGCCTGTCTTAACAGGGATACACTCACTCCGTGCACCATTGCCCTGGCCTCCCGGCCGGCCTCCAACCAGGACCAGACCAGGCTGGCTAAAACACAGAACCATCTGTCAGGCCCTTTCCCTTGCTGAGGCTGCCCACTGCCTGCGGGACTTCATGCAGACCCTGGAACATTCTAGTCTGTGGCCTCCGTGAGCGCCGGGCATCAGCTCCGACCCTCCGGCTCCTGGCCCGAGCGCCTGCCACTGGACAGCCTGGCTCCTTGGCAGCCTGGAAGACTACGTGGCTCGGGGCACCGGGAAGGGGCAGAGCCACGCAGTGGGTCAGGGGCGGGGGGGGGGCTGTGGGCCGCCGGGTGGAGACTGGGCCGGCGGGCCACGCTTGGCCACGTGGAGGAGCCACGCAGCGCTGGCTCCCCGTCCCCTCTCTCCTCGCAGGCTTCCCCTGGCAGCAGCGGGGCAGAGCTCTCCCGAGGGCAGTGTGCCTCCTCTGCCCGCCAGGGAGGACGCCGCAGCCAGACAGCGGCGGGCAGAGGCTTGGCACTGGCTGTTTCCGAGGAGGAGGCAGCCAAGGTCAGAGGCACGGAGCTGTCTGACTACTCCTTCCTTGGCCCGGGCCCGGAGCGAGGCGGGGCGGGAGGCACTGCGGCCCGGGAACCACCTGCCCCGCAGGAGCCCACAGCCCCTCCTCTGTCCCAAGGCCCTACCCGGGGACCGCAGAGGGCCCATGAGGAGGGCAAGGGACACTTCCGCCTGTGCATCTCAGAAAGCACAGGTGGCCCCTGGGGGTCGTGTTTTATTTGGCCCATATGGTGCTTTTCAGAAACTTGAAGCAATGCTTTAAAATCAGGAGAGTTCACATTAAAGTTCTGATGTCTGGATTCTCTTGACAGTAAGAGGACTGGCTGCCCCCGGCCCACACTCCCACCAGGTCTCAATCAAAGGAGCCAAGGAGGGGCTGCCCTGGGGACAAGGTCTCCCGTCCGTCCTGTGCCCGCGGTGAGGCCCGGGCCAGATGCCACGTGCCCCCGCACGCACGCTGCTGTTCCCACTTCAGCAGAGATGCACTCTCTGCGGCCGGGTTTGTATCCAAGGCAGGAAAACAAGAGCCAGACCAAGGGTGGCTGCCATTCTTTTTCTGATCCTCTGTGCTGTCCTACTGGCCCTGCCTGCCAAGCCCTGCAGGCCTCTGAGTTTGCAGCCCTTGTCCTGGGAATGGCACGACTTCCTGCAACTGGCACTGTGCGCCTGACAGAGACCACATGCCCAGCACACAGCCCAGGGATCTTTCCTAGCAAGTGGGGATCTTCCCAGAATCCCAAGTTCAGCAAGGCCGCCTTCTCCGTTCGCGTGGTCTCGGGCTCCAGGCCCGAGCTTCTCCAGGCCCCACAGTCTGGCTGAAACTGCACCGCACTAGGGTCCAGCTGAGGCAGAAGCGGGGCAAGGGGCCTGCCTGAGCTGTGCCTGAGCACCGGCCCCTGAGAAGAAGTGAAAGAAGCCGGCAGAGTTGCTCCTCCACAAATGCGCTCCCCATTCAATGCACAGCCAGCCTAGTAAGGGAGGCGGCTCACTCCCCGCACAAGCTGAGTGGTGGCCCCCAAAGCTACCGGGTCCTTCGTGGTACGTGACCACACAGGCAGGCAGAGACTGGAGGGATGCAGCCACAAGCCAAGAAATGCTAGCAGCCACCAGAAGCTGCGACCGGCAAGGAACAGACTCCCCCAGACCCTCCAGAGGGGACATAGCCCTGCCAACACCTCCATTTCAGACCAGTGACACTGATTTCAGGCTTCTGCCCTCCCAAACCATGAGAGGATGAGCTGCGGGTGTTTTAAGCCGCCCTGCGGGTGGGAGTGGGTCACGGCAGCCTGAGACTTGGAGTCATGTGACATTCCAGGATCACCCAGTGCAAGCTCTGAGCAGGGCTTCCCAGCTGGGCTGGGGGCTCCTCACCCCACACCCCCTGGCCTGGCTCCCCATCACAGCCCCAGACAGTGGTGACAGATGGCACCCAGGGCAGGGCTCAGGCAGGGGCCCAGAGCTCGGAGTGAGGCTCTGTCCATGCTTGTGTGCAAATGCAAACACAGATGCATGCCCACACGTACAGACACACATGCACACGCTCACATGCAAGCACCAGAGAGGCCAGTGTCACAGAGCACACCTCCCAACATATGGCCCTAGGCACAGGGCTGCCTCTAGGGAGGACTGAGAATGGGACTCAGGGTGCTGGAGAAGGGTCCGTCCCAGGGGAGGCCTGAAGATGCCCGAACCACCTCTCTCTAAAAGGCCACACTGGCAGCCTGGGCTCAGAGCTCTGCCCTCCTGGCCCAGCCAGGCTCCCAGGCCCAACAGAGCCAAGCAGAGATGCTTCCGTAACACCTGTGAGGCCAGTGAGGAGAGATGTCACCCTAGTCTCCCTCGACCCCTTGCCCACCCCAGTACTCTCCTCCTGGGCTCAAGCTGCCCAGTGCACACCCCCGACCCTGCCCTGAGTCCCAGAAGACACGTTAAAACCTTCACTTTCCATCCATTTCCCCAGGCAGCCAGCAGCCCAGCAGCTGACCATTAGTGAGGCTCCCGGAGCCCCTGAGGTCACCCCAGGAAGCCTGATGGCGGCTCAGGGAAACAGAGCAACAGCAACGAGGCTCAGTGCCCTGGAGGGGCTGAGTGCGACACCCCCACCCCTACAGGCACCCCCCCAAACCCCCCACAGGCACTCCCCAACCCCCCACAGGCACCCCGCCATCAACCCCCCCACCAACACCCCACAGGTACCCCCACCCACGCCACCTGCCACAGGCAACCCCCATACCCACACCCACCAGCCACAGACACCCTGTGGAAATTTGTAATTCTGCAAGACATTTCTGTATTTAAAAAATAGGACATGGGCTGTTCAAAACGTGTCTGGAGACTGAGTTGGGCTTACACGCCTCTTTTATAACCCCCGCCTTCTCTTAAACAGCACTGGGAGGGGCCGTTCACCTCATTTAACTGGAGTGACAGAGGTGACTTGGGGAGAATGGCCACTCTGACTCCGGGACTAGAACTGAGCCTCAACTCAGGCCCAGATCCTCCTCCCCGGGGCCTGCGAGCCGCCTCTGCACACGGTGCCTCCCCCACACTGTCTGCTCCTGTGTGATTTTTGTGTTGACACATAATTTCATTACTCTTGGGTACAAACCTAGAAGAATTGCTGGGTCACAGGGTAACTCTAGGCTGAACCTTTTGAGGAAATTGCCAGACTGTTTCCCAGCGTGTCCTGAGCGTGCTGTCCCCTCCCCTGGGGATCAGATGCCCTGGCTCTCACCACCCTCCACAGGCACCCCCACACCCCCACCAATCCCCACAGGCACCCCCACCCCATTCTCACACCCACACCCAGCCAGATGCCAATCTCCCAGGCCAGGAGGCCCAGGACAGTCTTTCCCCTTCCTCAGAGGACCCATTATACCCACGGCCCGCCAGTAAGTGGGTGTTTCAAACTTGCTTCCAGAAGTCCCTTGTGGGGGCCGGAGGAAGCCCCCGGTCAGCACCTCCTGCCTGCTTTGGCCAGAGCCACACCGATACGTCAGGGTTCCCGTCAGAATTCACCGGAAGGAGGGTCCCCTGGCTTATACATACACACTGAGAGCCTCTGCAAAGAGTTCCTGGTGTCCTGCGCCCAGCAGGCTGTGTCCTCTCACAGGAAAGAGCACAGAGGCCGGGTGCACGCCCAGCCAAGGACACTGCTTTTATGTATCTCCTCGCTGCCTCTGCAGGCCCTGGCGAGGCCCAGGCTGACGGAGGGCTGGACCGTCTCAAGTCACTCAGAGCAGCCCCAGCATAAAATGTGTCTGGACCACCTCCAGCCAGTGAGAGGGCCTCAGCCCTGGGCCCAGTGGAAACAATCAGGCACATGCAAGGAGAAATGTGCTCTCTGTGGACAAGTCACCCACACGGGGTCAAGCTGACACTGGGCAGGGACGTCAAGGAAAGGAGGCTTGGTGCCAGACTCTGGGTCTGTGGCCCAGACCCACTGTCCTTGGCCCACAGCCCGGAGCCGAAACACCCACAGCCCAGGGCTGAGGGCTGAGGTCTAGAGCTCAGCCTGGGACAGCTCCCCTGACCCCTCCCACTTCAGTGCAGCCTCAGCCCCAGACCATGCAGTTGGCTGTCCCCAGAATCTTCTAAGGTCAATGGTTTCTGGGCTTATTCAGAGTTTGAAATTCCTTTCCTGCATTCTGAGTTCCAAGCTTTCACAGAAGACAGATAGGCAGAGGGCGTGGGGGGAAGGATTCAAGAGAAGATGCCAAAAGACCCACAGAAGCCCAGAGAATCAGGCAAGGCTGGCCAGGCCACGGGGGAGGGCTGCTATGCCCAGGAGACAGGTACCACATGGAATCTGGGTCTGGCAGCATGGCCAGGGCGCCTGGCAGCCTCACCTCGCCCAGCCTAAGCAGGGGGGCCCCCCCAGGAACCCCGAGTCTCCCAGCAGAGGCCAGCCCAGAAGCCCCGAGCCCACAGTGGCCAGGCCCTCAGTTCTCTCAGACACAGGCACTTTTAATC